>NW_028327171.1:169541563-170166563 GCF_987537825.1 Furipterus horrens | reverse complement strand
GACAGTCAGAAAAACAAGTCAATTAATAAGCAATCAAATTTCCTTAATATTATAAATTGCTCAGGGAATCTTTATAATCATTGATATTAGTTGCTTAAAAGGTTGAACCAGAAAAAGGTGAAGCAGCAGTATTTTCCTCAGAATATGCTGACACAGGATCTTTCATACCAAACCTCATCAAAAACCAAAATTTTTAGAGAAAATTTGAATCACTTCAAACATCTGGACAACTATACCTGTAAGAGTTATAAAATGTCAGGGACCACATCTTTCATATATTTTTTATTCATTGAAGGCAGTATAAACTGGAAAATAATAATTTGGAGAAAACCAATCTTTATGAAATAAAAAAGAAATTGAATATGCAACAGACTAGTTTATGATCCTTCTAATATATAAACTGAAGCAGAATTTCAAGGGTGGGGAGATGTAGCATTAGGGAATATGTACTTTTAGAAGTTCCCCAGGTAATTCTGATGTGCAGCCATGGTTAACTGGGAACCGTAGATACACAGCCTACCAGCTGCTCCTTATCTCCATGGCAACAGGCAGAGGAAGCAAGCATTAACTGTGGCATGAAGTATTTAAGCTAATGTTAGTTTGCTTTTAATTACTAGATTTGCATTTGTCATTATAACCCTTTAGTGGATATCTTCTCCTTGGCCCCATGCCTAAGTTTTGGGTAGCTTCTACCAGGTGAACGCTAATGCTTCTGGTTGTAGATTTTTACCTAGGCTTTTACCAATTATGCATTAAAAAATCATGTTAAGAACCCAAGTAAATTAAATTTTTCTCTAGAGACTCATGCATTAAAAATAATGGTGTACAAAATAATGCATCTAAGCATAAACAATGAAATAAAAATAGAATAATATAAAAAAATATAAATGCTTAGGTACACATTTAAGAACTTTATGTATTAAGCCTTAACTGTGATAAACTATATTTAATTTAACTGTTTTTTTCTTTACTGAGACTAAATAGGAAAACTGGCGTATCTAATTTTATTTATAGGGCCAGAATTCTTTATAGCTATACTTGCTCTAGAAATCCTTCTTTCTTTTAGGCTTTAGAAATAAGTATATATATATTTTCCTTGCAACTTCAGGCATTAAAGCCTTTTACAACATTGTAGCCACTCATGGAGAAATATTAAAAATAATAATATAAAACATGCAGTTTCTTCTTTGTATTCCTATTCTAATTGCTTTTTCTCCTGTTCTTTTTCTTTAAAAAATAAGTTTTCACTGTCGTTCTATTACAGTTGTCCCAATTTCCTCCCCTTTGCCTTCACCCACCCAGTCCACCCTGCTTCTCCCATCTCCCACAGTTAGTTCCCACCCTGTTGTCCATGTCCATGGGTCATTCATACATGTTGTTTGACTAGTCACTTCCCCCTCTTTCCACCATTATCCCCTTCTCCCCTTCCCTCTGGTCACTATCAGACTGTTCCTTGTTTCCATGCCTCTGGTTATACTGTGCTCGTTAATTTGTTTTGTTCATTAGGTTCTTCTTATAAGTATGATCATATGATATTTGTCTTTCAGTATCTAATCTCTTCCACAGAATTTTTTGCTGTCTTGTAGTTATCTCTGTCTTTATCTTTTTTTCTTTTTTGCCAAGAGAAGTCTGTTTTCCAACTTTGTATGCATGAGAATTTATAAAATCCTGTGATGCTATCTTTTGTTATTTATTATTATTAATAATGATGACCATAATAAATATTTTAATAATTCTTTGAACATTTTTTAATTTCATCTTTTCAAATCAGGAAGGGTTCCCTTGGCAACAAGTTATGTCCTTTTCCATATGTGGCATGATTCTAGTGTGGAAGTTATATGAGGCAAACTAGCCAAAGATTATTTTTGAATTAACTCATCATTTACAAATAATTTACAATCTACTTCAGAGCTATATATTTTTGTGAGAAAGAAACAAAACATTTTTGCTGCCTAAGCATTTAAAAACAAAAATGAAAAAATAAAAACTACGATTGTGATTGGAAGAGAGAGAGTGTTTATACATGGTCCCTGCTTTGGATGGGGGGATTAGGAGCTGTCCATCTATCCAACTTGCTTTTTAAAGTTTTTTTTTATTGCTTCCCTAAGTGTTTACTTGCCCATTTCAGGGGAGGTAGGAAAAAACCTGAGTGTTAAATGAGCCTGTGTGCGGGTGTGCATGCCTGCGTGTGTGCACACCCAAGTATATCTTGAGGAAAGATAATCATTAGTGTTTGTAGCTTTCAGAACCAAATATTTGTGTCTCCTCTACCCTCAATCATAGTTGAAACTGTCCATCAATGTGATGGTATTAGGAAGAAGGGCCTTTGGGAAGTAATTAGGATTAGATAAGGTTGTGAGGGTGGAGACCTGATGAGTGGGATTAGTGTCTTTGTAAAGGCCGGGAGACAGCTTGCTTCCTCTCTGCTCTGTGCCTTGTGAGGACCAGGTGAGAAGTTGGCAGCAGTCTGTGACCCTTAGGAGGGCTCTCACTAGAATTCGCCTGTACTGGTACCTTGAACTTGGACTTCCAGCCTACAGTATGGTGAGGAATAAATTTGGGGTGTTTATAAACCACCCAACCTATTGTATTCTGTTATAATAATCCAAACTGACAAAGACAATAGTCTTAAACTCATTCAAATCATACAGGTGGAACTAAATAAATTATTTCATGTTTTTATAAATAACTTCAGTTTTCCTTGCTTGAATCCAGTTAAATCATTGACAAAGCATTTTCTGGAAAAAATGAAAATCTGGAATTCAACCTTTTTTTTTGTCAGTTGTGGGCTTGAAAAAGCAGGAGGATGAATAAACAATGCTTATAATCTATAGTGGCTTGTTCTAGAAACATGAAAGAGAAAAGTGCATATTAAAAATTAAAAAAATATTTTATGAAACATTGTAAATGTGGTATTGTTACAGAACCCCTGGGCTGCTCCAGTTGAAAACAAACCCACGGGCTCTTTAGTTAGGGGCCCGATTGCCCGCCGCCAAAATTATAACTCTCAATACCAGAGTTTGGTGAAAAGAAAAAGAATTGTTTATTTAACAGTTATATAGATTTAGTTATTTGCGGATTTCTGTTATTAAGTCTTATGCTCTTTAAAACACCCACAAACACATATCCTTGCCTCCCCCCCTTCCAAACCAGGCTAGTTTTAGGAAAGTCACAGAAACCATTTCCCTACTTTCCAAACACAGTTCAGCTTTACCAGCAGCTGCCAATCATTCAATCCTGATTGGGGAGGTCCTTTCTGTGCTGTGGCGCCCTCCAGCTCTCAATGCAGGACCACCTGGATTCTCAGCCTCCTTGTAAACTGCCTTCTTCCTGCAAACCGCGTGGATCTTCTCTCCTTCTCAAAACTGCATGGCAAGAGCCTCTTAAAGCAGCCTGGAGACCCCTTCTCCAAGCTACATGGAGAAGGCCCCTTCACCAAGCCACATGGAGGGAGCACACGAGAGAGCGAGAGCGAGAGAGCCCGAGAGCTAGAGTGAGAGCCCGAGTCAGAGAGCGAGAGTGTCTCAGAGAGAGAGCACGAGCAAGAGCCAGAGAGCCAGAGCGAGAGCCAGAGCGCCAGTGAGAGCCAGAGCCCGAACGAGAGCTTGAGAGAGTCTGAGAGAGTCTGAGCGCCAGAGCCAGAGCGAGAGAGTCTGAGCGAGAGTCTGAGAGAGTCTGAGTCCCAGAGTGAGAGCACGAGAGAGAGAGCCAGAGAGTCTGAGCGCCAGAGCCAGAGCGCGAGTGAGAACCCAAGTCAGAGAGCCAGAGTGTCAGAGCGCCAGTGAGAGCCAGAGCCCGAACGAGAGCTTGAAAGAGTCTCAGCGAGAGTCTGAGAGAGTCTGAGCTAAAATGTCTGCAGCTGCTTATATATCCCTGACTGCGTCATCTGACGTAGTGGGCGTTGCAAACAGTTCTGACCATTCACAGAACCTTACGTAGGCTCTGTGTGCTTTCCATACCGTCCCCTGGTTCAAGACTCCTCCCATCTGCCTGAGGCTTTGGATGCATTAAAGCCATTTGCATAAGAAAGACACTAGCCACCAGCCTCAGGCATGTGGAGGCATTCCAAAAGCTGCTTCCTTCTCCCCATCCCCCAGCTGCAAGCTCTGGGGATTTTTGGACTCCCCTGTTTCTGTAACAGTATTACACACATTATAGAAAATTTGGCGATTGCAATAAAACTAAATGTAGGAAAAATATTAAACTTACGTTCTATAAGCGCAGTTAACATTTTGAAATATTTCTTTTTCTAGGATTAGAATTTTTCTGTAAATCAATTTTATAACTCAGAAAGGCCTTATAAGAATTAAAAGCTATTAAGTTATTTCCTTGCTAATATATTAATATTTGGTAATGTATATTTAAAGGTAAAACACAATAAAAGGACATGGTAAAAGTTTAAGTCAAGACTACTGTTACGTTGTCCTTTAACTACAGAATTTACCTTTCACATGAGATACCACATCTGGAAAGCTGCCTACAAAGGATAATCTGAACTGCTGAAAGAGAGATTCAAAGATGTTTTTCACAGATTTACTTATTGGGAAATTGTTAGCTAATGGTGACATATCCAAATCCAGCTACTAAAGTTATATATTTATAAGTATTTAAAAAATAACATGAGAAATGGCTATGAACCAATGTTAAGCAGAAAAAAAAAAGACAACCAAAAACAGATTTCAAGGTTACATGTAAAATATGATCTTAATTATGTTTTTACAAAGTAGAAGAAATGTGATACCAAAACATATCATAAAACACCAAAAGAGTTGTTACATCTGAGTGCTGGGATTATGAGTAAATCTGATTTTTTCCTCTATAACATTTTACATATTCAAACATTCTCTACAATGAATATGTATTTCTTTTATAACTGTATTTTTGAAAATAAAAAGAACACAAACTATTACCTTGTCTTATTTTCTGGGAACAATACTTGGAACACAAAGGAAGAAATTAATAGCACCGAGTATCCCTTCCTCAGAACAGTTCCTGTGTTTCTAATCACATGGCAGCTGTTTGCTCGATAATAGTCTGCTCTGCGTTTTATTGAAGCCACATTTTTTAATTGAGTGCTTTGAAGAGACTTAAGAACCATGTAGAAAGCAAAGTAGGGGCCCTCTCTCTGGTGGCTAGCTTGTAACACAGTTTGAAATACTTTTCAGGGATGGTTACAGCCCTCCCTGTTAGTATCCACCTTTCTCAGGAATCAGCAGCCCAGACACAATGCTCCAGCAAGCCTGGACGTAAAAGCTCACGTATGGAGGAAGCCTCGTGGGACCAGTATGGGCCTGAGCTGTGCCCTCTGTCCAGGTTCTTCGTCAAGGCCAGGGCCCTAACCAAGCTTGAACAACAGGACTCCAGAAGCTGGCCCAGGGTCTTTACTTTCCTCCTGCGAAGGTGGAGCCTTAGAACGATACCCATTTTTGATTGTGCAAAAGGTCTAATCTGGTGAAGCCTCCTTTCTGGGCTAGACTGGCCTACCTTTTTACTGTTCACTATGAAATTTTCCCTGAGGGCACATCAGTGGCTTCAAAAGGCCTTTCCTTCAATTTTAAAACCCCAGAAGAGGAACCTGGAGTTTTTCTCCACTTTAGTGGGGGCAGGTGGTCACACAGAGGGAGAGACTTACACCACACTATATTAGTAGTATTAGTATACAAAAAATAAAATGCTTTTCTTCTTGGGCTGGCAGGGAGGGAGGAGCTGAGTGGGATCGTGGACAAAAGGGGCACAGGGTTCTCTCATGGATAATTCTAAAAAGATTGGGGCTGTGCTGTGAGTGGAGCTGGAGCGTGGATTCCTGCCCTCACCAGCTTGCCCTGGCACTGTCCCCTGGAATCTACTTTCCTTTTGCTTTCTCCCACCATGCCTGCCATTTCAGAGGAGTCTTCCAGCCCTAGGAACTTATTTTTTGTCTTCTGGGAAAGACCCACCTGAAACCAGGGAAGAAAATTGTAATTTCTTGGCCCTTCTCCCACCCTACCTGCCAGACCTCCGTCCTTACCCTGTTCTCATCTCCTTACTCCTCCTGTCTGTTCTCACATCCAGTGCCGGCTCAGGTCCTCAAGTACCAGAAAGGGCTTCCTTGGTGAGCCAGAGCCCCACTTGCATTTCTTTTTCCCTTATTTAAAGGAAATAGGGGAAAAGAGAGCCTTATTTTAAAATGAAATTAGCTTTAAAGTTTTTCTGAAGGTAAAAATTATGCATTCTTCTAGTAAAAAAACTGAAAAAATACAGAAAAACCATAAAAAAACAAACAAACAAAAAAACCCCACCTCACCCCAAATTCTAACATTTATTGATAACCATGATTAACGTTTTGGTGAACGTTCTTCTAGTACATATGAAATTATATCCTTATTACTTGCTCCCTTTCTCTACTACCTTCCCCCCAAAAGACACTCATTCTATTCTATATTTTCCGTATGTTCTTTATAAAAGCATTTTTTAAAATTTAGACACTGTTTTAATCTGTTTTCCTTTATATTCAACAATGTGTCTGAGATTTCTTTTCATATTGATAAATACAGAACCAAATCATTCTTTTTTTGATCGTATAGTATTTCATTGTATGGTATACCTTAAGTTATTTCAAAACACTCTCTATAGATATTTTAGTTACTTTCAATTCATATTAATAATACTCTATTTTATTAGTAGTAATAATGTAATAAAATATGAGGAACAATATTTGTAGATAACTTTTCCAAATATCTTGGTTACATAAATTTCTAGAAGCAGTATTACTGGGTTCAAAGATATGCACATTTAGTATTTTGACTTATGTAGCTAAACTGCTTTTCATTGAGTTATTTTTTGATAAACGCTAATAATGGGAAAAGATTTTGGTACCACAATCGCTATCCTCCTGTGACATGTTTCAGAGTGTACAAAGTTGATTTATTATTTTCCTCTGAAAGACAGAAGTATACAGCTACCTTTCATGCAGTATATAAAGCAAATTAGATACATGCTTGTGGGCAAGTTGATTCACCTTTCTGGGGTTTTGTGTCTCATCAGTGTGACCCAGCCTCAGATGAAATGCACTGTAGGGTCTCTTACATGTTGTAGATTTTATAGTTTTATGATGCCAGGGAAAAAAAGCAGCAGGAAAAAAACTTACTATTGCCTGCCTTACTTTTTATATTTTATTTTTTCAGTGTTCCAATTGGAGTTTTATTTTAATTTGGGGATGATTACCAACTATACAAAGTTAAGCCTCCCTATCCTATCATAAAATTGTTATTGGATGTTATTTCTTCATTAAAAATAGTACATATGCAATGGATTATATCCTTTTGGGGGCTACTATCTACATTCCTCTTTCAGCCCCTAACCCAGGGCTCTTTACCCCCAAAGTGCCTGCTTAACTTCTGATAGTATACATGCACTTTGATATATATGAATATAACCAAAGATAAATGTGTGTACATAATATGTATACAACGTGTGTGTGTGTGTGAGCGCATGCTCACACAGGCAGTTTTGCTCATTGGATCTTACCAGTAGCTTGCATAATGAGAGTGCTGAAGCATTTTGTTAAACCTTTGTTGAATGGCTTGGTTCAAAGGAATTCCACTGCTTATTCCAATTTCACTCAAGCAGCCTATCCCCTGAACTTATATAGTTCATTCTACTCAGTTTCTCAGCTTCCTTGTCTAGTGCGCATGTCGAACTTGACATGTAAACCAGAGCTCCTTACATTTCTCACACTCTCCCATTCCTGCCCCTTTCACAGTCTTTCTTGTTTTGGTAAATGGCAACTCCATTCTTCCAACAAACACCTTGGTGTCATCCTTGTTTTCTCTTCTCTCACATTGGCCAATTCTGTCTGTTCTGGCCATTCACATCACCTACACTGCTACCAGCATGGTCCAAGTACCCATTGACTTTCACCTGGATAATTATATGAACCTTTAAAGTTGGTGCTTGACTTCACCCTGTTTCCTTCTAGTTTATTCTCCTTAAGGCAGTCAATTATTTTTTAAAAGTAGATTTTTGAGGTATAATTTATGTACCTTAAAATTTACTTGTTTTAAGTACACAATTCAATGATTTTCAGTGCATTTATAGGAGAAGATGATGTAGCCATCACCAATATCCAAGTTTAGGACATTTTCATCACTTCGCAATGATCCCCCATGTTTATTTGCAATCATTTTCTTTTCTTAACCCCAGTCCCAGGCAACCACTAATCTTTGTTTCTATAGATTTACATATATTGTAGAACTCAGAAGTGAGGGCTCCATGCAGATAACTAGCAGTATCATTTGGGAATGGGACTTTAGGCTCAGACCCATGTCTTGGTGAGCCTTGTTCTACTAGCATCAATGCAGCAATACTGAGTGGAGACATGAGACACCCCATCAGGGATTTAAAAAGACATATAGCACATGTAGACTCATATTCAACTTGTCCATATCTCCTTTGCTCTCCAGTGAGCAAGCAATGAGGATTCAACAGGCTGACTCAAGGGCCTGAGGATAAAGTGAGTTATTGATGGAGACAAGCAGGCCAGTGTGTGAGTATTAGGGAGTGGTGGGAACTGTGGTGAATCAGAGCTCAGGGCCTGTCCTGTTGTAACCCTGGCAGGATGTAGGCTCAAGGGTTTTGCCAGAACTTCTGACTTCAAGACAAGTTTGAAATTTGAATTCTATGTGAAATCTTCTGTTTAAAAAATATTGACAGCAGATTAAAACTTTTTTTAGACATTGCACCAAATCCACTGTGCAAACAGAATGGGCATGAGGCTGTGTATGTACTCTCTGACAGGGTGGACTCTCTCAGTCTGAATAAAATTGTTCAACTGTGCTGTATCACAATGCAGCCCATCTCTAGTCTACATGTCTTAAGGTGTCTTTTCCCCCTAAGACTTGTTTTCTTTGCATATAATCCTTCTTGTTGCTGTGTTCCAAGGGATGGTATTTGAAGTTGGCAGGCAGTTACTTAGAATTTCTACTCAAGTGATTTTTCGAAACAGCTTTTTAATTGAAAAGTTAGAAACCCAAGATTTACTGAATACCTAGTTAGCCTGCAGTTCCATTACAAGCCTAGAGAAAAATCCCTGTAACTGTTTTTTCGGTTTACGTTCTTATTTAGTTTCAAGGACAGACAGGGATACAAGTAACCAACACTTGCTGAAATAAAGAGTGATGGGTAGAGGTGTTTCAGGTGAAATAAGTCTGGCCCTGAAGACTGCAGCGGCCTATGGCCACAAATGGGCAAGGTGCAGAGATGGCTAGTAACCTAGCTGGTCGGATGTGGGCAAAAAAGAAGTTATCCCCATAGTCACAGGAGCTGAGAAAAGTGAGGTGATTGCTCTCTAGAGGGAAGAGTCAAATTGTCCTTTCTGTGGACTAAATGAAGCAACTAGATCAACAAAGAGCAAGAATGATATATAGCCGGAACAGAAGTCCTTCGTTTCTCAGAAGAGATGGAAATAATTTTAAACATTGTTACTAGTTGGCACTTTCTCTCCTTTAGGACTGTACTGGGATAATGGTGGGTGGTGTATTAACATCTCAAAGCAAGTATTAAAAAATATATCTGTTTTGTCTTCATGTTTAATTTTCTTTCAGCCACAGTAATAGATATGTTTCTTGTGACAGTTATGGCAGAGTAGTAAAAGGTGTGGGCTCAGGACTTGGTCAGACTTCCATCCAGATCATGAGTCTACCACTTACTAGCTCTCTGGTCTTGGGGAAATTTCTTCACCTTTATTAGACTCAGTTTACTCATCTGCAAAATGGGTATAATAATGCTTACTTTAAGTGGTGATGTGAAGATTAAATGCAATAATCCAAGCTCTGTACCTGGCATGTAGTAAATACTCCATAAATGGTAGCTGCTATTATTGGTACTGTTATTATTACCACTATTATTAGAGTCGAAAGTGGTGTAGAAGTCAGTAGGTCTCATTTCATTTGTCATAGATGAAGAAATTGACCCCCAGGGCTCACAGTTCTTCACCATGATCTCACAGCTGTTCCAGACAGAACCAGCAGTTCGGCTTCTGGAGCTTTTTTCTCAAACTTCTCTTTCTGGTGGCTGAAGTTTGCAGTCATTCTTGTCTCTGTGCCAAGTGGATATATTGAGATGGAGTTCCCTTCAGAGTTTAAAGGGAAGGAAATAATTTATGATCTCCATGGGGCCAGGTACCATGTCTGTCTTGGTCTCTTCCATATTCCTAGTGCTACCATGTCTGGCATTGAGTTGCTTCTCAATAAATATTTAATAAACAGACATATGTGCATTACATTAAGCATGACTCAGGAAGGAGATGACTAAAAACACATTACAAGTGGAGAACTTGCCACCCGTGAGCCCTGACTTCTCCCTTGGGAATTATTTCTGGCCACATCTTCTCATGTCTTTCCTGGGCTTGAAGTTGAATAAGAATACAGCGATTTACATGGGGGGGCCATTGCATCTAGCCCTCACATTCCTTATTTCCATTTTCCCCACTCTTCGCCCCTCTCCTTCTCTTCTTTGTCTTTCTCATTTCTTTTTCTCTACTCTCGACTCCATCTATTCTATTTAACCAGGATATGCCAGGTTATGCTGCAGTAATTAACAATCTCTAAATTTTGATGGCTTCATGTAGCAAAGTTTATTTCTCACTTAAATAAAATTGTCTGAAGATCTGAGTGACAATCCATGACAAATGTTTCCTACGTGTTGGCTCAGCATTACAGGCTTCTCTAATTTTCTAGCACTCCCTGTAGCAATAAGTGCTACCACTCTCTCTGAGACTGAGTATGGACCCTCGAGGGGCTCATGTTGGTATTCAATACTCTATCCCATGTCACTTCTACCTAGTCTGTTGTGGACTAGTCACAACTAGTCCACGTGGATTCTCCCAAGGACTGGGAAGGGTCATTCCTCCACAGACCTGGAAAGTCCCAGAAAGCAAGGAGAACAGGATGTAGGTGGGTCTTAGAAGGCTCTACCACAATTCTTTTTCATAATTTAGCCCTTTTCCTCATCTGTTCTTCTTTTTCACATGTTCTCTTCTTCTCTCCCTCCCATTTTTCATCCCTTCCCTGCTTCCTCTGTCTTCCTCTGCCACCTCACTCCAGCTGCTGTCCTGTATCTTCCCATTCCACACAAGGCAGTGCTGATCAACAATGATGCTGTGACTCTGATCTGCTTGACACTGAACTTCTTCTCTGGATGCAGACACAGGCAACCAAGTTTTTCTCCTTCTGGGTTCACTGGAAACTTAGAACAAAATCCTCCTGTTGTCCCAAGGATCTGTTTCAGAGGCTGAAAGGACTTGCAAATACTCTTGGAAGATACCAGAAAGCCCCAGAAACATCCCCTTCTTCCTTCAGAAGTCAACACTTTCAAGGATCCCACCAATCTCCATATCACTCAGGGTAGTTATTTGTGCATTTGGAAGAATGTGCATTTGATTCTGTGCACAGGGCCTAGACACCGTCCATTTATGGTTCATTTATCATAAGGAGTGGTCAGTTTTTAACTCCCTAATAGTATCAAGAAGGATTCCAGGTGAGTGGTCCAGATCACCACAAAAGCCTCCCAGTGCTGTGAGTTGAGATGGAGACTGATTATTTTCACCTCATTTGCAAAGAGATGAAGATAGCTTGTGTGGCAGACAAGTGGGAAGAATAGGGGTCTCAGCTTAGTCTCGTGCAAAGGGGATGGTTGGACAAGGGGAACTCTGAAGCAGTTTCTAGAGTATGATTCTCTGAGTTTGGCATATCTTCTTGCCCTGGAGGATAATATGTATGGCCAGGAATAGGATGTAATATTTGAGGAGTCAAAAGGGCCCCATGATCTCTTTGTTCACAGAAAAGAAGGAAGAGAAACAGGGTGAGGAGTAAATTTGGGTATATGGAAAAATGAGGTGTGAACATGCAGCACCAGGTGGAGGGTTTGATGACCTTGCCCATATTCATTGTTTATTTTCCTCCAAAAGTAACTCAAATTATCTAGTCAGTTTTATTCTTTGTAGTCCTCTTCTCCACCTGCCTCCCACCCCCTGTAAAAATTTTAGTGTCAGATAATGCTGATGCTGAAAATATTAGGGAATTTATGACTAGCTTGTTGAGATATTTAGTAAAGAAACATCAGCTGTTGGTGATTTCCCCCAAAGTTGAAGGTTATAATTTTTCTACTCTTCCTAAGAAATAATGGTCTCTGGGAATGTGCAAGTAAATTAGTCATATGGTGTCCTGAGAATTGGTCTCTGTAATACATCCTGGTCTCTGAAAAAGAGCTGCAGTTGTATATAATGGATTTTAGAAGTCTCCAAAGCTGGTTCAACTAACATATTTGTTAGTCTAATAAATGATATTGCTCTTGTCAAGATTTTTCCAAATAGCACAATTTAATAGAGGAATCAATAGTTTCTCAGACATGACAAAAGGGCCTGGTGTGCTCTGATGGGAGACACAAAGTCTCTTGTTGTTTTAATAAAGCCAACATAGAAAAAATTAAGTTTTTTTCTTTTTCAAGTGTATTTTTATGAAACTAAAATATACATACCACTTTCTCTAGGAAAATATTTGTTTATCAATATTTTCTCCCACAGTGTTTTTTACTCTGTTATTACACATGAATATGCATTTTGTTTTCATCTTACTCCTTCCCCTTGGTTGATGACCTGTCACTAGTACATGTTTCTTCAGGGAAAAAAACCTCAAGTCGGGAGATATTTTGATCCATTGAGTCTGTGGAATATTTCTTTAGAAATCTTTTAAGAAATGTTTTGGGCAAACATTGGCATCAACCTACATTTCTTCTCATCGTAATTTTTGAAAAGTCCCGAAAGTGATTTCATACAGTGAGAGGCCATCTCCCCCAGCAGCTCCTGTGTTAACTGGCATATTAAGGAGGTTTTAAGGTTGTGTGTACCATCGCTGAGCCCCACTGCCATATTGATGCCTTTACTGACTTTATTAATGGGTTAAACAAATCTCTTTTGGAGTTGTTGAAGCTTCTTGGAAGGAAACTGCTTTGGTATTGAGAATGTTAGAACATCTGTGTGTCTCTTCCTCAGCCAAAACATTTAGTTTTTGCCATGGAATGTGTTATTTGGAGGGTGTCTGATTTTCATGGCTACGGGTTCTACCTACTGGCAGAAACAACTTGCTGACATTGTCCCTTAGCATTTATCCCCAAATAACACCATTTTCAAATATGAACCCAAGCATGGGTCAGAAAATGACTGTTGGGAACAATTTCTATCAAACTGATGGGAGCTTCTCTTTGAAATGCTTACTAGAACAACTGAGATTATTGGTCATGGCTGTCTCTTGAGAAAAATAGTCTAAGCACATTGCCAGACAAATGAGTACATCAATGTGTTAGGGGAGCTAAAATTGACTATAGAAATTAGTTGTGTTGACAGCAGTGATTCTCAACTTGACTACACATTAGAATTACCTGGTGGGCTTTTGAAAAAATACCTGGGTATGGCCTTATCCCTATAGATTCCTGGTTTGACTGGTCAGAGGTGGGAGCCTGGGCAATAGTATCTCTCTCTCTTCATTTTCAGATGTTTCCAGTGGGCAGTCATGGCTGAGAACCATGAGTCTGTAGCAATTGCAGTATCACATTGGAATGTGTTAGGAATGCCCTTGGGAGTAGGGCCCAAGAAACTGATGTTTTCTGCTCTCCACAAGATTCTGAATCCTTACTGACGGTTCTCAAGTGTTGGCACATATCAGAGTTACCTGGACAGCTTGTTGCAACACAGATCGCTGGACTAAACTGCCAGACTTTCTGATTCAATAGGCCTGGAATGGGGCCTGAGAATGTGCATTCTCATTGAGCTCTCAGGTGATGCTGACGTTGCTGGTCTGCAGTCCACACTGAGTGCAGCATTGGTATTGATCAGGCTTGGGGACTTGGACTGTTTCTGATTTTGTTGCACAGATGGCTGTTTCTAAGACATTAGGATCTCAGCTTAATATAGATGGACTCACAGAACTAATTGCTTTGGCTATGATACCCCCAGCTCCCTTTCCCCAGCAAAGCTGCAAAGCATGGGATAAAACTCCAAAAGTCAGACTTTATCACAGATGATAACTACTGCTTTGGCATTTTGACTAAGCCACTGCCAGTTTTTTTCAAGCTAAAATGAATTAACTTGAAAGATTTTTCCCCTTCTCCATATTGATTGATTGTTTAAATGTATTAGGCAAATTGATGGAAGGTTTTGATGGTCAGACACACTGTTTTTGCCTTAGTGACAGAAGTAGAATAAAAGCTAATATGTTTAAGTAAATAGAGGTAACATTTTCTTCTATTTCACTGATGGACTGGATGGTATTTAAGACAGTGGTTCTCTCTGTATGCGTATATTTGGAATAAAGGTGAAGGGAGGATGAAAAGTTCTCTCCAGATGAGTCTGATAAAACTCTTAGGTGAGAACCATTGTTTGGGAGAGGGGTCACAGACTCAAATGTCCGCAAGGACTGGGCAAGATGAGGCCAGGTGGCAGTGGGTCCTCTGCCTGTCTGCAGAGGGCAGCCCTTCTCCTACTCTGGATGATTTTGGCCACATGGGAATACTGCACAGCATGACCAGAGCTTCTGATTTGAAAGGAAAGCCTGGAATATGACTTTCCCTCTGAGAAATTTCCCAGCCTTTGAATGTTGGCAACAGTGTTTTGAAGTGTAAAAAAACTTGTGCTAAGCAAATAAAATGCAGTTGTGGGCAACCAGTTTGTGACCTTAGGGGTGCCCTCTCTAAGTCTAACATTCCAGTAAGAGTCCTTCAAAATGACTCCTATTCAAAGTAAGCTAAGAAATATATTCACTTTTCTAGGTTTTCTTTCTAGCATTGTGATTCCATGGGATGTAAGGGCAATAGGAAAAATGTTATTGCATATTTTTAAAAAATGATAATTTGAATATCTCAGACTCCAGTTTATGTGCTTCCAGATTTTAATGTAACAATCATCCTTTGTATAACACGTTTCTTTGGAAACAAAATTTGGATGCATTTCAATTTTTTTATATGCTTTATTGATTATGCTGTTACAGTTGTCCCAATTTCTTTTCCCTTTGTTCCCCTCCACCCGGTGACCCCCACTCCCTCCAGTTGCCTCCTCCTTAGTCCATGCCCATTGGTTGTGCATATAGTTCTTCTCAACATCTTCCTATCTACTCCACTCCCTCCTAGTATTCTTCTTAATTCCTGTACCATCCCCCTCCCTTTCCCCACTTCCCCCTCCCCACTGACCTCCCCCCCAAATGTTCTCCATACCTAGAATTCTTTTCCCACTCTCGTTGCCTACTTAGTTTGCCTTCGTTTCAATTCCCTGGCTTCTGTTGTTAGTTTTTGTGATACAGTTTTCATTTTAATGTTCATAGTTTTGATTCTCTTTCTCCTAAACAAGTCCCTTTAACATCTCATATAACAGTGGTTTGGATCTAATGAACTCCTTCAGTTTTACTTTGTCCTGGAAGCACTTTCTCTGCTCTTCTATTCTGAATGACAGCTTTGCTGGATAGAGTAATCGTGGTTGTAGGTTTTTGCTTTTCATTACTTTGAAAATGTCTTGCCAGTCCCTTCTTGCCTGCAGAGTTTCTTTTGAGAAATCAGCTGATAGTCTTATTGGGACCCCTTTGTAGGTAATTCTCTTCTCTCTTGCTGCTTTTAAGATTCTCTCTTTAGGGGGGAGGGGAGAGTGAGAGAAGGGGGATAAGTAAGGGAGGGGTCTAGTCAAAGAACGTGTATAAATGACTCATGGACATGGACAACGGGGACGGATATGATTGGGGGAGAAGGGGTGGGCTGAGTGGGGGAGAGAAATGGGGGAAAAATGGGACAACTGTAATTGAAAAACCAAAGGAAAAAAAGAAAAGATTCTCTCTTTATCCTTAATTTTTGACATTTTGATTATAATGTGTCTTGGTGTCATTCTCCCTGGGTCCAGTTGTTTTGGAACTCTCTGTGCTTCCTGGACCTGTAAGTCTATTTCCTTCCCCAAATTAGGGAAGTTGTGCTTCATTATTTTTTCACATAATTTTTCAATTTCTAGTTCTTTGCATTTCAATTTTTTAATGCATAGAATTAGTAAGATGGGGGTGGGAAAAGTTTCAGACTCCATAGAAAAGTAGCCACAAAAGAACATTCAAAGCAATAACTAAAAATCTCAGCGGTATATGCTTCAATTATTGGATCTTGGGTATTCAGGGCTGACTACATTTTCCTGCATATTGAATTATTGTAGCATTAAGTTCCTGTAACATTTAGGAAATAGATGGCTGAGAAGTGACTGAAAAGAGAAATTTAAAAAGCAGGCATCACATTCCTTTTTATTATGTGTATCTGTCCTCTCAAGGACAGAAAAGGCGCTTTCCATCTGTTTAAATCTTGGACTGGCATATCTAGCCCTGAGGTGCTGGAGGGTTTGTGGGTCTCCCTGGCACACCTGACTTTGCATTTAACCCCTCAGACCTTCCATTTCATTAGGGAAATCTGCTATTATGTGTGCTTATTCCAATCTTGTGTTAGAAGTTTTCTTTGCTCTCTTTGTTGATAGCTTTTTAGTTGTATGTTGAAGTTGCTGACAGCGTGGAGGGGCATGGGCAGAGCATAATGGCAGCTCTGTGGTAACCCCATTTTGTTCCCTTTATATGCTGAATTTCAGTTTTTGTGGCCTCTGAAGATATGATTTGGTATGTGTTGGCTGGCTGACAGAGGGAAAGTTTCCAGTAATAAAATCCAAGGTTGTTGCTATTACTCCTGGAACATAAATATAGAGTAATGGTTCATAGGATTTCCCTATGGTCCACACGGTGTATGGGAAATAGGATTCATTTAAGATATTGACATCTGGCTAATAAGAAAGTGGTATTTTTTTTCACTCTTGTTATTTCTCCTTGTGTGTTTTCTGTCTTGGGGTCTCTATGGAGAAGATGGAATTTGTATATTCTTGGCTCTAGCCAAATGTCACCTACTCTCTCCTTAACCATAAATAAAACCTTTACAAACACAGATATACTGGAGATCTGAAATCAGGTAGGGTGCAAGCATGTTGCAGTTTGAAGAACAAGTGTGTAAATTTTTGCCTGATGTAATTTTTGTATTTTGGAAAGTAACTGAGAAAAGGATAGGAACAGGTGGATCTTTAAATGAGTGATTTTAGAAAGGAGAAAAACATTATGGAAATTGAAAAGAAATATTTTGGATTCTGACTCAAGTCCTGGTATGAGTTTGGAATGTTCTAATCTATTCAACATAAGCCAGAAATAGTTTCTTAAGGAGAAAGACATAGGCTCTTTACAGCAGGCCTTGGTCTCTTGACTTTGGTGCCATAGGTAGACTCAGTTCTGATGGCTCTTCTGCAGGGTGGCTGTATGAGGACATTGTTGAATATTCCAAGTCTGGTCCATGCAGTGTTTCAGGGTGCCCCAGAGTTAATTTCTTATCATTCGCAGCCACAAAATTGTCCATCTTTTCCCAACCCCATGACCTTAGTCAGTTCTTAACTCCCTTGTCATCAGTTGCTTTATTGATAAAGCTTAAGGTTATAATATATACCCTCCTGCCTCATGGAGTTTTGATAGTCAGTTGAGATAACGTATCTAAAAGTGCTTTACAAATTGCTAAGTGTTATAGTGATGTAGGGAGTTTTTAGTCAATCTCTACTACAAGGGTGACACACAGAAGTTGGAAACTTTCCAGCCTAAATCAAAAGGTTGTAAGTGGTATTAACTGTCTCTAGGCAAGTCATTTAGGAGCATTGTCCCATTGCAATCATCCTCAGTGGTCAGTCGGATTTCAGTTCAAATCTTTGCTTCACCATCTGCATAGCTCAATGTTTCTTGAGCGTTTTCCTCATTTATAAAAATTCTACAAAACCTGCCTTACAGAGTAATTGTGAGTATTAAATGAGACAATATACATGACGGTGCTTACAGCTAGGTTCTTATTAGATGCTCAGTAAGTGTTGATTTGATTCACTGATGACAGTATAAAGCGTGTGCAGTGTATAAAAGAGCATCCAAGACACTGTGGAACACTGTGGGCCCAGCCCAGTTTTTTAAAATAAATCTGAAGAAGACAGAATTCAAGGCCTATTGTACAAGTAGGAAGCTAGCTAAAAGGCCCCTCCTCAATAAATGGAGCACCTATAGTAGTGTTTTTCTTTCTGGAAAAAAACATTGCTCCTCCCAATGTCCTCTTATGATGCAAATATTTCTGATAGAAAACACAGAAATAGATTATTAACCATTAGCTCTTCAGCATCAATTGGTTGAGCTTGAATAAGAGGACCATTTTAGGGACAGGGTTATATTCTAAGGTTGACGATTAAGGGGAATAGTCAATGTAGTCAAAATCACCATCAAATTGCCCATAAGTTGTACTACATATGATTTTGTGTGTATGTATTTAAATAACATAGTTTTCCTCCTGCATTGGAATAGATGACTCTTTTCAGGTGAGTACCAGATGAAAAATTTGACTTGTGTTTATTGTTAAGGTGGTGTGAAATAATATTTATTTTTGTTTTTGAGGGTACATAGTTGAATTCACTCAATTTAAATATAATTGATGTCACTAACTGTATTTTACTCAGTGGAGTTAGCTGTATACATGTTGTCCCTCTAGTAGAATGGGACCCCAAACAGGTCTGTTTTGAAAGGGGAACAATATAGAGGGATAGGTCTGCATCCTGGACCATTGTCTAGAGAGATTGGGTCTGGGTGGAGCATTAGTGATGAGATGCTCTGGGGAGCCAGAGGGCAGCAGGGGAACACTGGAAAAAGGGAGGGTGAACAAAAGGCAGGATGTTTTTAAGGGTGTGTGCCTAGTGAATATGTAGGTGCTCAACCAATAATTGTGTAATAAATGAATTAATTGTGATTGTCTGCAGAAAATTTATCCAACTTATGCCCTCACCAGTGAATATAGGAATCTTTGTTTTCCAGCACTCTTACAAGTATTAAATATTTTTTTAAAAATTGGCAATCTGATAGAATAATATATTATTTAATTTTTGTTTTTAATATGATTTTAAAAGAACTAGTGTGAATCTCTTCATTTTACAGAACAGGACAGGAAAAACTAGCTGTACTTGTCCTTGTTCTGATTTCAATCACCTAAATCCATGTTCCTTGATGACCATGACTTTCTGTGACAGTCACTTGACCTAAGTAGATTTCTTTGATCCGGACTGCTCCTTAAAACCACTGATCACTTGTACCCGGTCTGGTTTAGTGCTGACTTTCCCCTGACCTGCTTGGTACCAAAAGGTTGCTGACATCTCCCTTAAGTAAGACTTCTGCTGAGAATATGTGGTCTCCCCACATCATTGTGCATTCTCAGTACCCTCTTCTACTCTCTTTTCCTTCTCTGTACCTATCCAGCTTCCACCCATCCTACTGCTGCTAGCTCAAGTCCCGGTGCCTTCTGAGAATGATTTATTTTCCCATTGGGTATATGACTTATTTAGCAAGACTAAGTGTCAACTAAATGACATAGACAATAATGAACATCTTTTGTAATAAAGGGTAGGTACATAATAATAACAATGGCAGATAAAGTCAATGGGAATTTCATCAAGACAGCTTTATTACTGAAATGGAGAAGAAGAATCACAAATCCATGGTTTGATTCAATAAGTAGCACCTTGGTGGTGTAAGAGCTCTGAATTCCAGTCTTCCAGTCAGTGACTCACGATCAATCCTATGGCAAAAAGTTTAATTTTCACATCTTGGTTTTTTCATCTGTGAGACCAAAACTTTATATGGTAGCCTTGGAGAGTTGGGTTGCTTGGATTATATACCCTAACACACTGCCAAGTGGCTAAATTAAAGGACTGGTTTAGAGGAAATCAAAAAGAAGTTAAAAATTACACCACCCAAAGAGAGTCCATTTCTCAACTCAGGTTGCTCTGTTCTGAAGAATTAGAAGCCATGATCTAAGATTTGAGTATAACTCAGGGAAAAATTTTGGTCTAATAACTTCAAATATATTTATAGAAGCCTTTTCCCCATTTCAACCCTCTGCTTTTTACTCTATAAACTTCCTTCTTTATGTCTAAAGAAATTCTGCCTAAATTCCTTGAGGGTCTGACCCTTTCTGAGCCTTAGTTTATGTTCTTTTGTTCTTGTACTTGACATTATCTCAAATAGTCTTGTAAAATCTTGCTTTTGTTCCCTTCAGAATTTTATATTCCTCAATGAGGCATTTTCCCCCATCCTTTAGAAAAATAGCTGCATTGCTTTGGTAATTTTTCTTTTATTAATATAGATAAAAATTTCAAGTTCCTTAAATGATACAGATTGTCTTTTCTGGCGTTATTGCTGTGTACAGAATAACCTAAAACAAAGTTATGTGGGCTAAGTTACCATTTGGCAAATATGTATTAAACCCAGTAATAGCTGTCGAAATGTTTAGAGAGGATTGCCTAGAATGAAGCTGATAATCTTGTCTCAGGGAAACTCACGGAGCCTAAGATGGCCATGGACTGCTCAGTACAGTATTATTGCTCTCTGATCAATTCATGGATGAAAGCACTGAATCAATAACACTTTTTTTTTCACTTGTTCATTTATTCAATAAATATTTATTATCTCAGGTGCAAATGGGTATAGTTTGTCTTCAGGAAAAGATAAACTGCCTCCAAATTTTGAGAATAGCAGTTATTCATTTAAGAGATATTTTCTGAGGGTCTGTGCTATGCCAGGCCCTGTGCTAAGAGCAGGGTATACAAAAATACCAAGACACGATTCTTGCCCTACAGAAGTTCATTGTCTAGTGGAGGAGATGGGCAAACCAATAGTCGGTTATAATACAGTGTGACAAATGCTCTGACAGAGGTCAGGACTGAGATGGCACCTCAACTCTTTTGAGGGGTGGAGCAGGAGTCAGAGAGGAAGATGTCCTGGAGGAATTGATGTTTCAGCCAGGACAGGCAACAGGATGGAAAGATGGAATGTGGGATGAGAAGGATGGTATCATATGAATGTATTAGTTTTCTATTATTGCTGTAACAAATTACTACAAATTAAATTTCACGTTCCTTAAATGAAGGAGATTATTAAGTGGCTTAAAAAAACATGAATTCTGGAGGCCTGAAGTCTCCTCAGAATAAAATCAAGGTGTTGGCAGAGCTGTGTTTCTTCTGGAAGCTTTAGGGACTAAACTATTTCCAGTTTCTAGAAAACCCCTGCATTTCTTGGCTCATAGTCCCTTCCTACATTTTCAAAGTAAGTAATTGTAATCCACCCCCCAGCCCTCCTTGCCTCTATTATCCCATATCTGGTTCTGACTTCCTGTGCCTCCTTCTATCACTTATAAGGACACTGGTGATTACATTAGGCCCTCCTGGATAATCAAGGATAATCTCTTTATCTCAAAATCCTTAATTTAATCTCATCTGCAGTCCTTTTTTTTTTTTTTTTTTTTTTTAGTCAGGTAAAGGACATATTTATAGTTCTAGGGATTAAGATGTAGGCATCTTTGGGGGAGGTGTCACTATTCTGTCTGCCACAATGAGCAACAGGCATTTTTGAGGGGAAGAAGAAGGGACCCCAGTCTGAAGTTATCTTACTGTACTTTGAGAAATTCAGTACATACTTATAAAGATAGCAGAACAACTCAAGTCTAAACCATTTACCTTATTATACATTAATCTGAGCCTCATGTTACTCCTGTGAAACCTCATTAATGCCCCTATTTAAATGAAGAACAGAGCCACCATTTGACAGTTCTTAAAGAAAAATACAAATTAGGACAGGGTTACCTTCCATAATGAAGCTACATGAAATTGTACCTTAAGGAATAGTGTTAATTCAGAGATAGTTAAGTCTTGAGTGAAAGCCTGTTGCTTGACTCAGTTTACCTTGCTTAAGGACTGGCCTGTCTCAGTTTGCTTCTCTTCCTGCTATTCTTTTCACATTTGAAGTTTAGCATAATAACCTGCAGGTGTGCCTCTTCATCACCTTCCCTGTCACTTAACCCAAAATGGGGAGTCTTGTGCCACCCCTGAGTCAGCAAAGGCCTCCCCAGCCAGTGTCAGCTGTGTCTGACCCAGCTGCTCTGTCAGCTTTGGCAGCAGCAACTAACAGGGCATTTCAGGTCCCACTGATCTCTCAGCAGTGCTGGAGACTGGAGTAGAAAGGATGGTGAATACTTGCTCTGATGAAGTGGGACATGGATAAAGGATGTCCCAGAGTCGCTATGCTGTCTGCTCTTGGTGGCTGAATATGAAAGTTTAGCTGCTGCAGTGGGTGGAAGGTTGTAAGTTTCTTTCTTTCTTTTTTTAAAGATTTTATTTATTTTTTAGAGAGAGGGTCAGCGAGGGAGAAAGAAAGGGAGAGAAATATTGATGTGAAAAACATCAATTGGTTGCCTCTCGCAAACCCCCAACAGGGGACCCAGCCCACAACCCAGGCCTGTGCCCTGACTAGGGATTGAACCAGAGACCCTTTGGTTCACAGGCTGGTGCTCAATCCAGTGAGCCATACAGCCAGGATGGTTGTAACCTTCTTATTTTTAGAATTAAATTTAGAGAGTTGATGATGAGACTCTGATATAAAAAATAAATGATGAACTGACTTCAAAGCTTCTAATATATTTGCCTTATAAGTATTTTAACATTTACTACAAAATATTTAAATTTGTATCACCTGTACAAACCATTTAAAAAGAAATTCCAAAACAAAAGAAATTTTAAACATCATGCCTTCTTAATACAGTCTTTTAGGATAGGTTAAACAATGCTCGTGAGCCAATGTGTTTACCAGTGCTCCATGTGTTTGATGCTGGGGGACTTTAGAGGTCTGCATAAGTATGGAGTCACTGCTTCCCTTTGTAAAATTTGTGTGTTGCCAGTGTTCTTTCTTGTTAGAATTCCAGATTTGTTCCTACACTGGCTTGCCTTTGCATTCTGAACCATTTCTTTATATTCTATTCAGGACCCTGAAGTTGCTGTGGTGGGGCAGGAAAAGCATGAAATCTGACGTGTTGGGCCTGGGGCTGCATCTGGCCTGTACCATTTGCTCATTGTGCAAACATGCGCACATCACATGGTTGCCATTTGCTGAGCACATCTGTGTGCATGACTCCAGGCCCACCTCACGTCAGGCAATTATCACAACCACCCCGTTCTGCTACAGATAAACAGAAAGTAGACACACACTTAGTCCTCATGGTTCTTGGGTGATGGAGCTGGCTGTGAATCCAGGGATTTCTGATGGTTTTCTTTGGGGGAGGGGTTCAGCACGAGGAGGTTTTCTTTAGGATAAGGGCTCAGTAGTGAAGAGTTGGGGTGACTAAGGGCTTTTGATTTTTCCTTTTGGAAAAGTTCTACTATTGTCTGATCATTAAGAATTTATTAGAAAAAAAGTTTAAGGCTAAATAGGCATCGGAAAACAATTAAATTTTTATTTCATTATGACTTTCTAAGTTATTTAAGCTCATAGAGACTCTTTGTCTGCTTTAAACTCAGGATAATAATAGTACAATCCTTACAGAATTATAGGAAGGAGTAAGTGAAGTAAAACAGTGAAACATCTGGTATAGGATGGGATCTCCCACACCAACTGGTTCTCTTGCCCCTTATCATAACAGAGACTTTGCACCTAAGGTATGACTCAACTGTGCCTGGAATGGAATTGAACCATTTACTTAGATATTTTTTTTTTCAGATTTAATGTGTTTTATTGATTAAAATATTACATTTGTGCCAATTTCCCTTCCCTCTGCTCCCCTCTACCCGGTGGCCCCCCTCCCTCCAGTTGTCCCCCCCTTTTAGATTATGTCCATTAGTTGTGCATACAGTTCCTCCCAACCTCTCTCCGTCTATTCCATTCCCTCCTACCTTGATCCCCAATTCCTATATCATCTCCCTCCCTTTCCCCATTCCCCCTCCCTGTTGACCTCCCCCCAATATGCTTCCCGTACCCACAGTTCCTTTTCCACTCTCGTTGCCTATTTAGTTTGCCTTTGTTTCATCTCCCTAGCTTCTGTTTTTTTAAACCAGTCCCTTTAACATCTCATATAACAGTGGTTTGGATCTAATGAACTCTTTCAGTTTTATTTTGTCCTGGAAACACTTTCTCTGTCCTTCTATTCTGAATGACAATTTCGCTGGATAGAGTATTCGTGGTTGTAGGTTTTGGATTTTCATTACTTTGAATATTTCTTGCCAGTCTCTTCTTGCCCGTAGGGTTTCCCTTGAGAAGTCAGCTGATAGTCTAATTGGGACCCCTTTGTACATAATTCTTTTCTTCTCTCTTGCTGCTTTTAAGATTCTCTCTTTATCTTTAATTTTTGACATTTTGATTATAATGTGTCTTGGAGTGGTTCTCCCTGGGTCCAGTCTCTTGGGAACTCTCCTTGCTTCCTGGACCTGCAAGTCTATTCCCTTCCCCAAGTCTGGGAAGTTCTCCTTTATTATATTTTCACTCAATTTTTCAAGTTCTAGTTCTTCTTCCTCATTCTCTGGCAAACCAATGATTCTTATGTTGGGCCTTTTATAGCTGTCCCAGAGGTTTCTGATCCTCTCATTGTTGCTTCCCATTTCCTCTCGCTGCATTGGTTGACTGCTTGTTCCTTCTCCATATTCCAGTTTGTTGAAATGAACTCTGGATTTTTTTTTCTCACCATCTATCTCGTATGCGGTTTTGTTCCTTTCGTTATGAAATTTTTTCGCTTCTTTCTTATCTTTTTCCTGCTCTTTTGTGAATTCTGTAAGCCACCTGATAACAATGGCCCAGAACTGAGCCTCTGACAGGTTTCTTATCTGTTCATCTGTCAGGTTCTCTATCTGCTGCCTGGTGAGTTGTGTCACCGGGATTTCTATAGTTGTCTGCCTCATTTTGACAGATGCGTTTTGTTTTCTTGGGCCGGCTGTCCGGGACAGTGCCTGTGTACGCGTCACAAATCAGCGACCGGCACCTGCCTGTCCGCGACCTATTTCGCAGCCCTGTGGTGCTTTCTTTGGGGGCGGGGGTCCAAGATGGATTCACACAGTTATTCAGCTAGGAGACCGGGATCCGTCCTCCCGCCCCCCTGGGCCTCACTGTTCAAGGCGATGCGGCGGCCGCTCTCCCCAGTGCCGGAGTCGCGCACCGCCAGGGGCTTGAGCAGCCGGGATTCCTCGCCGGGGTCGCGCACCGCCAGGGGCTTGTGCAGCCGGGATTCCTCGCCTCCCCGCCGCTGTCCAGGTGTGACCGCAAACAGCACTGCCCTCTTTAACTCTTACCTGCCCAAATGGCACCGCTGGTTTATAACTTCATATGTTGGACTTCCGTGTAGTTTTATTTTCTGGAATTTCTAGTTATCCTTTGTTTTGAAGTAGTTGTATTCCTCTCTAGTTGTAGAGGGAGACCTAGTGTGTCCGTCTAAGCCTCCATCTTGGCCGGAAGTACTTAGATATTTTTACATTATTTACAATAATGGCTAATTAACTCAACAAATATTTGTTTAAAACCAACTGTGTGCCTAGAAATGTGTTAGGTCTGTGGCCAGGGCCGCTGATGGATAATATGGTGGCTATGAGTGTTGTTTCCTCTTGCCCCATACCACTCTGAGGACAACTTTATGTCTGAAAAGCCTGCACTGGGGATCTATTTTTGTGAATAAATACTAATCACTATTTATTATCTCATTGTTAAAGTGTATTATTTTTAAAAATGCATTTTATTTTATTTAAAAATTTATTATTTTTTTCATTAAATTTAATGGGTTAACATGGGTCAATAAGACTATAGGTTCAAGTGTACATCTCTATGATACGTGATCTGTATATTGCATTGTGTGATCTTGTCTTTGGCTCTCTTTTTAAAATTTCTCACTAAAATTCAAAGCCATCAAGAGAGGCAACCTCTCAGTTTTTTTGAGTTTGTTCCCTAAGAGGGTGATGATAAAGAAATCCAGTGTGTGTTTGGATGAAGGCCTGAGTTGAATGAGAGGGATCAGTGGGGAGGTAGAGCAGCTCTAAGGTCACAATTTATTTACTCTCTGACCCAGACAGAGCAAACCTGTGTCATGGCCAAGGGGCTAAAATGACACATTATGTTGTGTGGCTCTTGGGTCTGTAGCTCTGGCCTAGGAATGCCTGCTGGAGCCTGTCCACTGATGCAGGTAGGCTTTCATCAAGGAAAGAGAAAATTCAGACCAATGAACTCTGAGGAGACCAGCTGATCAGACAGCCCACGATGGGGGAAAGGGATGGAACAGTTTAAGAAGCAGTGAGTCAGGACCCAGGGTAGCACACTGTAACTTCCACAGACATTGCGTTTGGGGGGACAGGGTGAAAATACTGATTTGAAATAGCAACCTTCAAGTCCAGGAAACGATTGACTTAGGTAAAGAAGACCTTGAGAGTTTTCCTAAATTTGGTAATACTGAGGGGTTACCCTAGCTTTAGGACTGCCAAAAATAAGTTGTTGCACAAGTCGAAAAGACCAGGTAAGAAAACAAAGGTAGGAGATCATTCAGAGCAAGACATCTCTTGAGTGATGTCCTGAATGAAGAGAGTCCATCCTATCCCAAGAGGCTGGTCTGGTCAAGAAAAGATACTTAAGAAATTTTTCAAGGGGCTAGCAATGAAATGAACAGTTACAATCACAAATGTTGATATGTGCCAGGTACTCATCTAAACCCTTTGCATCAGTGAGCTCACTCGATTCTAATAACATCTTTATGAAACATGTACTATTATTATTCTCATTTTACAGATGAGCTGAGGCAAGTCACTTTAAGGTTCTTGCCTAAGGCTGGTGGTGAGGTCAAAGTTCAGATTGACAGCCTGATCCCAGAACCGATGTTCTCACACATTTGCTTTCTCTCTACAACATACATCCGAATGTTTAGGAAAAATTTTATGAGAAGCTAAGGCTGGAGCAGTGGTTTTTAACTGGGGCCAGACCTCTTGGATTAGTGAGCAGAAGTTAGTGTTTTTGTTAGTATAGGTTATTTTTCCTAAGAAGTAGAAGAACATAGTATTGGTTCCTTTTCAAGAGAAATGGATGACCCTAACTAGGTAAGAATCCTAGAGGGTTAGAGGTAATTCCTCCACACCTGTCTCCTAACCAAGGCGGGGATTGTGGGAGGCCTGCTGAGCTGGCTGTGTTCTCAGGGCTGACTGTCTGGTACCTCCAACTGGGTCTCCCAGAAAGTGTGTTTCCAGGAGCTCAGCTGTCTGTCCTCGTTGGGACTTTGGCTGAGAGAGATCATCCCTTGGTAAGCATTTTATTTGCCAGGCTTGGCTTGGTGTATACTTACTAGAAGATGAGGCCTTTTAAAATAGAAAAATGTCACTGCCCTGGAACATTTTTCTTTAAGTGCCATTATCCATGACTTCTGCTGAGGGAGAAGAAGACAAAATCCTTATATTCTGGGCAAACAGTTTTGCAATTTTCTGGTGACACCGATTACAGCTTATCTAACTTCATAACAGCTTTATCTTATCCATAAGAGACAGTATAGCTAAAAGAATCAGAAGAGATGCTGGGGGTTTCGGGAACAGAGTATTGCTCTTATTTTCAGATAAGATTTTATGTTGTTATCCCAGACAAGTTTGACTAAGCAGGGGTTCTCTCTGAGAAGATCAAGAAATATGTGTTTCTTCTATCATCTACACCTAAAATGAAGAAGAATGATGAATCAGGAACAATTGATGTATTAGAGTCATCTATTGGTGTCTGAAAAACCGTACCATTTTGCTTTCATAGATATTAGTATGACTGTCAACACTCTTAATATTAGATTTCAGTGAGAGACATAGGAAGATATCCTTCCCACCAAAAAGGTACATTCTACAGTCAGAGTCTGATATCAATAGTGTATCTATTCCTGCCCCTCAATTCTTTCACTCTGGTTTTAAGACACAACCTCATGAGCCTTAGTTTCACATCTTTCATATAGTTACTAATTTTTGTGCATTATTTATTGATTATATATTTGTTTGTACTTCCTTGTGGTTCTGACAAGTTTGGCATAATATATTTTGAGGCTATAGTTTAAATTAGAGTTGTTATATCTTCCTGGTGAACTAAACTTATCCTTTTGTAGTATATCACTTATCTCTAGCAATTCTATTTGCCTTAAAGTCTATTATGTCTAATATGAGTCAATTAGAGCTACCTCAGCCTGCAGTTGTTAGTTGGTGTAGTATTTGCTTTGTATACCTTTCCATCTTTTTACTTTTAACCTTTCATATCCTTATGTTTTAGCACAGTTCTTATAATCAGTAAGTGGCTCTTTCTTTGAAAAAATTTAGTCTTGTAAAAGTCTAATCAACATCTTTACTCTTGCCCTGGCTGGGTGGCTCAGTTGGTTAGAGCATCATCCCAATACAACAAGGCTTTGGGTTCAATCCTTGGTCAGGGCACATACAAGAATCAACCAATGAATGCTTAAATAAGTAGAACAACAAATTGATGTTTCTCTCTCATTCACTCCTTTCCTTTATGTCTAAAATCAATAAAAAATAAATAAATAAACATCTTTACTCTTAAACAATACAAGAACCTTCTCGACTTACAGGCTATATTATCATATATTCTATTTCAACATTTTTTGTTTTGGTCATTGCAGTAGATGCTGTATGCACTACCTCATTCCCCTTTCAGGGGAACTTCTGCCAGATGCTGGGAGTGTTGGTGGTGGATGCTTCTCAACTGAGCCCCTCACTGGGAAATATCCTCAGCAGAAGGGAATGACCTTGCCCAAAGTCATGCCCCTCTCTATTGGCAGTTCATATTTAACTAAGCCTGGTCAGTGTGTGTATGTGCGTATGTTGGTGATAGAGGCCCCTTTTCCTAAAGGTTATCCCAGCTCCAGAGCATACTGTAGAATCAGATGATGTTCTGTTGTGATTCCATCACAATTCAACTTTTTTCTCTAAGGTTGATGCTTCATTTACTCCCCAATAGGTGTGGACTGCTAGAGTACTCTTTCTGAAATCTTCTCTGTACAAACCTCAGACTCATGGTCGGTCATTTCCCGAATGAATTGTCATGTATTTGAAGGTAATTTGCTTTTTCCTTTGAGTTTGCTTTTAAGATTTTTTTTTTGTCTTTGATGTTCTGTAGTTTCACCATTTCTACCATAATGTGTCTAAGGGAGGACTTGTTAGTGTTTAACTTACTTGGGATTCATGAGCTTTCATTTCCAGACTGCTGGAGATGGCAGTCTTTCTGAGCCTCTGTTTTTATTTCTATAAAAAGGTAATGATGATAATTTCTGTTCAGTGGGATAGCTGAAAGGATTACATGCAGTAAGTCATGCATATTTTTTATGAGGCAGAATTTCACCAGTTGTGTTTCACTGAATAGATATTTTCTCTGTGTAGGTTCCCTCACAAGGTTCTGTGGCCAAACAGATTTGGGAAGTGCTGGTTATCGCAGACTCTGTAGGAGTGTTGCAAAGCTCATCAGCATTATGAAGGCCCTGAGAAGTCCTGCAGTATTCTCCACACTCTTGTGTCCTTAGAACAGTCTTTGTCATGAACATCTTTCAACCACGCATAGACCATGCAACACAGTTTGGGGAAATATTCATGCATAAAATATTAAATGAAATGTTTTATTTAATGAGATATGATTATTTCCCCCACAGTCTAGGGTTTTATATTAAGCAAGAAAACAAGAAAAGGATAAATTCATGAGGCTCATGAATGTCTTGTTCAGATTGCCTGAATCCAAACTTGCTCCTGTGATAACACCCATCCCCACCCCTCAGCCCCATTTCCCTCATTGTGAGGCCACAGGAGAGACGTGCGTACTGAGAATATGGATTCTCCTATGTGGAATCCACGTAACACGTGCAGTTGTCCTTCTGAGTGAAAGGACACTGTGCTTCCTTCTCCTGCAGAGGAGCATTGTTTGGAATAGGACTAGTTTTTAAGAAGCTTCCTAGTTTAAGATGCTTACAGTTGTTGATTCTGAAGGAATAGACTTGATGTTAATGTGTGTTTGATTTTGGAGGCCTTAATTCAGCAGAGAGCTTTTTCTCCAGAGATGGCTGGGTGGAACAGAGCATCCATAACATATTAAGATTTGCCTTGAGGTTGAGACCCCAAATAGTCATATTTCATGCAGCCTACATCTTTTGTCTATTTTTTTTTTTGAGAGAAATACAAATTCATCTTTTAAGGGGACATACAAAAGTTAGTCTTAAATGTTTGGAGGAATAAGGATACAAGACAATTTCCTTGCCAGAGGAATAAAAATATATATATCTACATATTTATAAAGTTGGTTTAGGTCCCTTAATTTCTTTTCCCAAGTGGTTTCAAGAGCACTGTCTCAATTTTCTTGACCAGTGCCATGAAGAATATTTTTACAGTGCTGTTTCCAATGCAGTCTCAGAGTAAGTAACTTCTTGAATTAAGCCTGGTCTTAACTAAAAACGAAGACCAAGCCTCCTTCTTATTTATCCTCACTCTTGGGAAGACATCCTCTGGGGCAAGTATGTTCACAACCACCCTAGGGAACTGATAAAAGTGTGTGCTGGGGGTGTGTTCTCACTGGATTTAAAGCTGGGTCTCTCATTTGACAATTGTGGACTACCTGCCTCAGAAGGACCAGAGAACCTATATAAAAAGGCAGGTTTCTAGGCCCACACCAGACCTACTGGTACTATCAGCATTATTCATTTCCCCATGTGATTATTATGCATGTTAAAGATTGAATTTGCTATATGGGTAGCCTCAGGTGTGATCATTAGAAATGGCTACTTGTAGCTCAGGTATCTTTGCCTGATTCTTAATGTAAAAAAACAAAATTCCTTCCCATGAAAGCTTCAATGACCTCTAAGTGTCTGCTCATTCTTTAGTTTTCAAATATAGGGTTTGTTGGACATGCTCCCTTCTATGGCCTTTGAAAGCTGCTTGGCCACTTTGTTTGAGGCACTTTGGTTGATATGGGCTAGGAATAAACAAATATAATTATTAGAAATTTTCATTTCTAGATTTGTGTCTGTAGTTTTCATAGTGCTTTTAAAAATAAAGCCACAAACACATTATTCATTGGAACCTCCCTATCAATCTGTAAGATTGGCAGAATAAGTATTAATGTTGCTATTTTACAGAAATGAACACTGAGGCTCAGCTAGATAAAATCATTTGTTGAAGCTCCCTGAATGTAGACATTGGTGGAGCCAGATTTAGGAGTCCAAGATTTCTCACTAATTAGTGTCAACCAAGTAGCCACTATGTGCTTTTCCATCTTGGCCATTGTATACATAGTCACATTTGCCACCCTAAAACACTGGAGTAATTTACCACTTTACTAGCCTGAATATGGGCAAGCCCTTACCAACCATGTGCCCTTACGAGTCTGCATCTCTATAAAGAGAGAAATGTGGTGGCAACTCAGAGGAATGTTTTGCTTAATCAGGCTGTTCTGTGAACATTTCCTTCACCAACCTTTCCAACTCTTGATTTTGTAAAGCTAAAAATAATGTACATCAATAATCGTGCCATCTGGAGGTGTGGTGCACCTGTTCTTCCCTTCTTCTTTTCCATCCCAGGACACGTGTACTTATCTACAAAAAAGGGGGCTGCATTCTATGCAGTTTGGTAGAGTGGTAAGGAAGACACTTACAGAATTTGAGCCCTGAAACATCTTTAACTGAATAATGAGAGTTGCTGTTTTGCTTGCCCAGTACAAAGACAGTACTTTTCCAATTCTACAATTAACTTGATCGATGCAGATAGTTTATTCTCTAAAATTCACCTACCACTAAAATTATAATAACAATCCAAACTACAAAATTATCCAGATAACTATTTAATGAGTTCTTTACCTTTTGGAGCCTTTATACTCAGTCAGGAAAAAAAAAAAAAAGTCCTTCTATTAGTCATATAACTTTAAAAAGTCTTTGCAATACTTTATCATCCACCCATATTTATTCAGACCCAGAGCACAGAAGTAGCAGATTTGTTCTGCTTTCAAAGAGTGTCATAGCTTTATTATGCTCTTGGTATGTTTATTCTTCAAAGCTACTGTTTTTTCCTTCTCCAGCAATGGGCAAGAGGGCATTTCTTAGCTTCTGCTGTTTAAATCTCTGATCAGAAGGTCCTCAAGGTGAACGATGATGTATTCCCTCCTGACTGCAAGTAAGTGTGAGCAGTCCTGGGCTGCCAGCTGCCTACTAGAGTGATTTAGCTGCCATGTGCCTGCACCCAGAGCTCAGAACATGAGCTCGGCAACAACTGAGTCTAAAAATAAGCCAGCAGCCATATTCTAATCTCCATGCTGTGGTCACATCACCCCTGCAGCACTTCAGTAGGAGTATGGCACGCCTTGTGGGGCCACGTTCCATGTCTGCAGACCTCTATGGTCAACTGTTCTGTCATGTCAAGTTTATTATACAAGTCATGGCACACAGAAAACCATTATTGGGATATTGGTGATGGTTTGGTAGAGTTATAACCAAAGACAATGCTGTGTTTGTCAGTCCTTATGCAGGAGAAGGAGGAAAGCCAGCCTTTCTTTAGTGATCTTAATAGCCATATTCCCTGAAAGCTTCTGAGGCTAATTGTGGTGAAAATGTGCCAGGTAGACCCCTTTTATGCCAACCATAATTAATAGTGTTATCATCTTCAAGGCCATAATGCTCATCAGTTATTAATTAGCAATTCATTTTGTTGAATAAATAATACTTATGATTGATGATAGAACTTGTAATTGGGCACTAGAAGTGGCTCTCCTGGGACTGGCTCACCAGCAAGTATTAACCACAACACAGTAACGAAAAACACAGAGGATCACCCAGGCAAATTCATGTTAAACAATTGTGACACAGCCAAGGTGTTCCTTCTCAATGGGAGAAAAGTCCATCTTGAGTGTCATATGTGTGGCCTGGGCCTGAGGGTATTAATTGTTTCTGGCCTCACAGTGTTGGGGTTTTCCATTTCCTCTTAATCTTGTAATCAGCCACCTTATTTCCTTTTTCCCAAAAGCAAATTGTTCTTTGCTAGACATTCTATTGACTTTGAATTACTCTTGTGATAGGTCCTTTTGAAGTATTGTCATGACACCTGCAAACAGACTTGAGGGAAAAAAGTACTTTTACAAAAAGGTAATGATTGAAATTTTTATTTTAAATGATTCCTTAGATTGAATTCACTTTAGATTAACAGATTTTCCTGCCCAATTGATTTTCTGGCATCCATGCAGTCATCCAGAAGAGATAAAATGGGGTTCATTCAGTCCACAGCTTGGAGGAAACTGAGAGCGTGGCAAATTGAACCAGCAAAGCTTCCTTCTCGCCCGCTCGGTTGGAGCAGGACAACCAGAGCCGGTCAGCTGCTGACCAGATGCTGCCTTCAATTAATATTCCAACCCTCAAAGACATTTATCGCTCACTCTCAAAAGCAGAGCAGCTGAGTAATAAAGGGAAACACTAAAGGCGTTTTTTTCAAGAACATTTATAATGGCTAAATTGCTTGAAATAAATTAGCATGAAAAATAAACATAGTTTGTACAGTATCTGTAAAACAAATTCCTAGTCTTGGGAAAATAGAGAGACAAAGTAAGAGCTTGCATTTAACAAGCACATGCAATATGCTTCATTAAGACAGGGCTGCTTTTTTTTTTCAATTTAAAAAGGGTTAATAAACTCCAAGATATCATTGCCAGTTAAACAGGTCCTGCAACATTTTAAGGGACTTAAGAGGCTACAAAGGAGACAGTTAAAAAGAAACCAAGAGACTGTGTTGTAATGCTAACAGGCAATTAACAAACTCATGGGTGTTAATTATCTTCATACTGTATCATGTTCAATTAGCTTAGTCTCTGCAACAAAGGCAACGATGAACAATTGCTTTGATAGGCGTACAGTTCTTCATTTGTAGTTAATCGGTTTAAGCCCTCTGGTTGCTAGGTTACCTCTGTCTCCAGAGGTAAAAAGCTGTACAGATGCACTATGTTTAAATGACTACAGAGAACTGTTTAAACTCAAACCATGTATAACTCTTTATTGATTTTTCACAGAAGATCTCAGCTCTGATGATAAGGTTTTGATATATTTTCCTGCTACAGCCAGTTCCTTGGAGTATTGCAGAAAAAAATCTGTCAATATGCTTCTATTATGATCTCTTGATCTGTGCCTATAAAAACCTTTAGCTGCAGCCCTTATTATAAATAATGGAAGAAGCAATATCTGATTTTTTCCACACTGTACTACATGAAGATTTTTTTTTCTCTTCATTGCCTTTGAACCCAAATTACAGGACTTCTTTCTGTACCCATGCTCTAAAATAATAAAGAAGAATTTCTAGCTCTAATTAATTTGATTGACTCTCAGCAGGACAGGATCAGCTGTAGCATCATGAACTTTAACAATAACTACCAACTGATGGGCAGTTCACATCAATAAGACTATCACTAGCCCCTCTCTCACCTGTCACCAGGCGGGGAGTGAGCAATAACCAGCCCCCCACAGATGCTCCCCGCTTAGCACTTTCTGCCCTATTAGCAATTTATAATGGTGATCAAGAAACAGTCAGTGGCAAATCAAGACAACTGTCTGGCTGCCTGTTTAATTGGCCTTATTTGCTTTTTGATAAATGGCTCGTGACTACTGTAGGCCCCTGTATTTTGACTTTTAATAGGCCACGGTGATTAGACTACCAACAGATACTAGGTCAAAACTGAGGAAAGGTGCAAAAAATGTTAATTAATATCAATAATAGGCAATTATTAGTTAGACAGAAGGACCTACTAGCTGCGTGCTCTAATGGCTCAGAGCTAACTGGAAGAGAAGCTCTGCCAAATTAGCATAACTGTGTATGCAGACTGCATGGTGGATCCTAGCAAACATCTGTTATGTTAGTAATTCAAATAGAATTCCTGCCTTTGGAGTGATATTCGCAGAGTCAGCAATCCCTCTTGGCCGTTTCAAGGCACTAACAATACCCTAGTGACTGGTGTCCTTCCAAGTGGGCTGTGTTTCAGGCTAAGAATTAAATTGCACCTTTTCTTTGGAGCTGTGCTGTTGAGGAGCTTAGGGGGGTCACTGTCCTCTGGCCATCAGAGAATAGAGGAGAAGAGTTTGCATGGAAGCCACACTGACCTTAGAGGGAAGTGTAATGTGGGCCCAGCAGACTCAGGAAAGGACACACACGGGCTTTCTACTTTTGCTGTTTCATAATTAGCACCGAAAATATGGCTTTGTCCAACATGTCACACAAAATACTATATATAATTCTCACAGCATGATTCTTTGTTATTCATTCCATGAAGTGTGTATCTTTGGGTGTATGCAATGAAAAACGGCTGACATGTTTATGAAGTGTATATTTTTTGGAGCATAAGAAAGAGGTATGATAGAGTAACAGTTAACAATGAAATGATAGAGATCATAAATACTATTCCCTACACTTGTTATTGACATTAAGGTCACCTTGGGCATTTCCAAAATGGTAGTCAAAGAATGGTAGAATTGGAAAAGACTCGGTGATCCTTTTGAGAAACCAAGACCCAGAGAGGTCAGGAGACCTTGTTTAGGGTCACCCAGCTGTTTGAGGGCATGTCTAGGAGACACAGGTTTCTTCAGCTTCTTGATCAGAGCTCTTAGCCTGACCTTGCTGTCTCCCTAAGAAGCCATGGGTTTCTATCTGTGATTTAGTGCCGGGAAGGTATTTCCAAAAGGCATGTTTGAAATGTAAATGTGAAATATATGCAAAAAGTGCTCCTGCTGTAGAAATGTATAGAATTTATGAAAGAGCATGTTATCAAACATACTTTACTTAAGGATTTTTAAAAAACTTAGTTATAAAATTCTAAAATCTACAGTTACCTCTTGAGATGTTTCACATTTTAATGTCAGGCCCAGATTTTACTTTATTTTTTTAAAGAAGGGTGAATTATAATTACATTATTCCTTTTTTCATTTTGAGCTTATTTCTTTTACATCTTGCTTGAACCAAACAGGGCAAGGATCTGTGTATGGTGCACTTTTCCTTCCCCACCAGAGGACTAACATTTAAGACCCATTTGACTAAACATTTTCAAGATCTTAAATAAAAAACAAAAGGGGTGTGTGTGTGTGTGTGTGTGTGTGTGTGTGTGTTTGTACATGTGCACACATATAGGGGGCCAGAATGCCTCAAAAATTGAAATTTAACTGTGGATTATAACTAACTGCAGCTTTCTCCCTTCTTCTTCCTACCCTACCACCCTGCCGCAACACTAAGATAATCTCTTCAGGCTGCATCTTTTCCCTGATTGTGCTGGACCATCAATCCTTTTTAGTATCACAGTGTCAAAAGAATGGGGTAAATTTTTCATCTCTATTCCTGAAAAAATACCTTGAAAATCATCTGGTTTTAGATCTGTGAGTAAACTATATACATGTTAAAAAATAACATTTTCAAATAATTCATTTCTGATAATAAAATTTTTTTAAATGATGGAAATATAACACTTCTGTTTTTTGTCTTTTAACCTTTTACTCAACAAAAATATTTGTTGAGCACTGGGCCAGGATGTAAAAGAATCAGGAAGATAATGATCAGAATAGAACACTTAAAAATTATTTACTCCTACCATGTGGATCTCTTTACTAAACACTTTATAAGTATCAGCCATTTAATTCTCATAGTAACCTGAAGAAGTATTTGTTTAAATATTCATTTTACAAATGAAGAGACAGAGGCTTTGAAGATTTCTATTTAACTTAAATTTAAATCTTAAAGCTTTGTAATATAAATTGTTTTCTTTTTTTGAGGATTTTAAGAATCCCCAATTCCTCTGTATTAAAACTATAGTAGATAATGTTTTAAATAAAATTTGGGAAGCAACAGCACCATGGTTTATTTTATAATATTTTCTTCAGATGTTACCTTTGTGTTAGATAGAGTATACATAAGTGTTACTGTAGCATTTTAAAACTTAGATATTTCTAGACTGAGAAGAAATTATATATATATTTAATTATTATGGCTTTGGTTATTTTATTCCTGTAAACTCAACACATTGTGGCATGTAAACTGTGTATAATTGAATCTAAGATGTCACTGATTACAAGATGTACTGTTATTTTATTTACCACAAAGAAAGAAAAAAAATGCTGCCAACTAAACTATGACAGAATGCTTTCTAATATTTTATTTTGGGCCATCAATGACATTGGTGATACAGCATTTCTTTAAAAAGTACTCCATTCTTACCTAGAGGAGTTTTCCTTCCATCTCAGTAACATCCATTCCACAAGTATTTTTTTTTAAATACGTTTTATTGATTATGCTGTTACAGTTGTCCCAATTTCTTTTCCCCTGCTCCCCTCCACCCAGTGACCCCTTCCCTCCAGTTGCCCCCCACTTTTAGTCCATGTCCATTGGTTGTGCATATAGTTCTTCTCAACCTCTTCCTGTCTACTCCATTTCCTCCTACTATGCTTCTTAATTCCTGCATCATCTCCCTCCCAAACCCTTCCCCCTCCCTGCTGACCTCCCCCCAATATGTTCCCCATACCTATAATTCTTTTTCCACTCTCATTGCCTACTTAGTTTGCCTTTGTTTCAATTCCCTAGCTTCTGTTGTTGGTTGTTGTGATACAGTTTTCATTTTAATGTTCATAGTTTTGATCCTCCTTCTTCTAAACCAGTCCCTTTAAAATCTCATATAATAGTGGTTTGGATCTAATGAACTCCTTCAGTTTTACTTTTCCTGGAAGCACTTTCTCTGCCCTTCTATTGTGAATGACAGCTTCACTGGATAGAGTAATTGTGGCTGTAGGTTTTTGATTTTTGTTACTTTGAAAATTTCTTGCCAGTCCCTTCTTGCCTGCAGGGTCTCCTTTGAGAAATCAGCTGATAGTCTAATTGAGACCCCCCTTTGTACATAATTCTTTTCTTCTCTCTTGCTGCTTTTAAGATTCTCTCTTTATCTTTAATTTTTGACATTTTGTTTATAATGAGTCTTGGAGTGGTTCTCCCTGGGTCCAGTTGTTTTGGAGCTCCCTGTGCTTCCTGGACCTGTAAGTCTATTTCCTTCCCCAAGTTAGGAAAGTTCTGCTTCATTATTTTTTCACATAATTTTTCAGTTTCTAGTTGTTCTTCTTCACCCTCTGGCAATCCTATAATTCGAATGTTTGTTCGCTTATAGCTGTCCCAGAGGTTTTTGAGCCTCTCCTCATATTCCTCACTTTTTGTTTCCTCTCTCTGCACTGGTTGACGGTTTCCTCCCTATGTTCCGATTTGTTGATTTGTTCTCTGGTTTTCGTTTCCTCACCACTTGTCTCGTATGTGTTTTCCTCATTTCAGCAGGACTAGCCTTCATTTCTCCCCCGTCGTGTTCAATATCTTTTGTTAATTCTGTGAGCTGCCTTAAGATTATAGTTCTGAACTGAGCCTCAGAAAGTTTTTCTATTTGTTCATCAGTTAATTCCTTTATCTGCTTTTTTGTTAGCTTCATGGCTAGGTATTTCAATCATTATTCCTTCCATCCTGACCATTTTCGTTTATCTTTCCTTCTTGGGTGGGGCTGTCACACCTCCTACGCTATCAGGTGCTGTGCCCTGAGCACTCATCACAACTCGGCGACCTTTTTCACCACACTGTGGCGCCTTGTGTAGGCGCGGGGGTACAAGATGGATTCCTGCCATTACTCTCTGCTGAGAGACCGGGAGCCACTTCCTCTGTCCCCATGCCCTCTGGGTGTCACAGTCCGAGGCTATCAGGGGTCTGCCTTCCCCGGCATTAGAATCAAGAGCTGACGGGTCCTGACTGTCGCTGGGACTGCGCCCCTGGCATTTCTCGCAGTCCTGCTGCTATCCCCGCTACTACCGCGGACAGCACAGCCCGACCTTTCCATCTTTCCGTCCGGTTTCGCCCCTCCTACCCGTCCAGACCAGACGAGCACCACTGGTTTATAACTTCATACATTGGACTTCTATGTAGTTTTATTTTCTGGATTTTCTGATTATTTTTGGTTTTGAGGTAGTTGTATTTCTTCTTAGTTGTGGAGGGAGACAGAGTGTTAGTCTAAGCCTCCATCTGGTTGCTCCATTCCACAAGTTTTGATGCTGTTACTTTTAATGTTCTCGTATGAGCAGAAGATGATGACTCTGTCAGGACTGCAGGCTGGCTGATGATTATAGTATAATACTCATGGATTTCAGGGGTATTAAAATCTGTGAAAAATGTACATCTTTTAATCCATGAGATATGTTAGAATACCCATCAGTTATCTGTCAGTATCTAAATATACATAGAGTTATATGATTTTCAGATAAGTAAATCCAGTAATTAATGCCACTGTATTAATATGGCATGTGGTCACAAATGTTTTCCTCATAGCAGTGTTTACAGACAAGTTATTGGTGGTATGTTGTCTAAATGGTGAATGTGGTGAGAAATCCTGAAAATTTTCTCCACTGTACATAGCTGGATATAAGGTTAGTAAACAGAGTCTTTGGGGTTTTTTTTTTATGTATTTGTTACTAAGATTAGCCTATTTTTGAAAGCCAAATTTTACATGTGGCCAATTATGCCTTTATTGCTTTAGTTGTACCAGAAGCACCACCATAGCCTGTGAATGGAGGGATTTCTCTCTCCAGCTTGTTGGCACCAGGACCACCTGGAAAATTATTCTTAGAAAGTCTGGAAAGCTGGAGAAGGCCCTAGTTTGATTGTCACCTATGTGCCTTATATGGGATGTGCTGAGATTTGTAGAACCTACTATTCCAGAAGCATTTTCTGTTTTATATTTTTTCCTAGAGCTACCCCTAGGCTACTATATTCTACTTCTTTTCTCCTTGACAAATGTTAGTGCTTGAATAGGTATCGACATTTATTGAGCCCATTTCTATTCATGTCTAATATAGCCATGACTGCTAATAAGGGGCTGATAGTCTTCCTCATGGGAAATAATATTAGTCAAGAACCAGGGTTTTGCAGCACTTATTATTAGCTGTGTGATTCTGGGCTTTAGTTTTCTCATCAGTAACATGGTAGACCATGATACCTACTCCATATCTGTTTGTAGGTAACAGAGGAAATGTATGTGACACTCTTTGTCTAATACCTGGTTGTAGTAAATGCACAGTTGATAATGTTCATTGTCATGCTGTTGGGCACCTGGACGATAAGAGATCATTGCTTCTCCAGAACTCTTTTCTATGAATGAGTAACATTTTCAGGAACCATTTCTTACTGGGCAGATCAGAGTCCACTGCTTTCCCAATACCCATTTCTTGTTTGGGGTCTGGCTCTTCAAATAGGCACCTACTTTCTGCCCTTAAACATAAATTGCATCAATTTCTGAGGTTTTGATTAGTTATATATTGATTTATTATTGATACATTGTCATGGATGTGTCCTTTTAAATATAACATGGTCAGATGAGAATTAGATTGGAAGATGTCAGTTTAGGTCCCAGTCATAGCTCTGTCACCAGCTAGCTGTGTGACTTACCTCATCGAAAAATATTTTCTCTGTGGAGCCACTCATGAGGCAATCACTCATCCTAGCTATTATTTAGTGAGCATTTACTCTGTGCCATTCCAGGTGTTAGTGATATTCTATGATTCATCTCTAATCCTTGGGATAATCTTGCAAAGCAGTTATTATTTTCCCCATTTTAGAAATGAAGAAAGTAGAGCTTAAGAATCTTAACTGTGTTCTTATTACCTGCATGATTTGGGGTAACTTAATTGCCCCTTTAAGTCTCAGTCTCCTCATCTAGATATACGGATGGAAGGAGATGACACCCATAGGGCCCCTGGCACAGTCATGCATGAAGTAGACACTCCTAGAATGTTTGGCGATAGGACTTGTAAAGAGACACATAGTTAGAAGGGACAAACTAGATTTTAGTCCAGGTCTGTCTAGCTCTTTGAACATATGCAAGAAAGTGCTTGTTATGCAAGTACAAAGTGCCCTCTGAAGGCCCTTCTGTCTGTTATAATCCTGGAAGAGGGAGCAGCTGCCTCACCTTCCCTCTCACTCTTGGGGATTCCTCTGTCTCCTCTTTTCCCTTCTCAACTGTTATCTGCTCCCCCATACTACACTGGCTGCATGGGAGGACCATAGGCACTGGAGGGAATTTTCCTTCTCTTAAAGGCTGCAGGCATATCCTTTTTTTAAAAAATGTGAAATACTTATAACATAGTGTTGTAAGTGATATTTAGTACACCCATCACTGCTATCTAGTTTCAGAACAGTTTCATCATCCATAAAGGAAACCCCTTACCCAATGAGCAGTCATGCCAACCCTGGCCTCAATCTCATGGCAACTATTAATCTGCTTTCTGTTTCTATGGATTTGTTTATTCTGAATTTCATATAAATGAGAACATACAATAGGTGACCTTTTATGTTTGTCTCCTTTCACTGCGCATAATGAGGCTTGTCTGTGTCTCTTCCCATCACTATACCAGCTCCAGGTGGACAGTGAGGAAAGATTTCCCATGATTTATTTTCAGCAAGTCCTCCTGTCCACTGCCTCTCACCATCATAGCAGCCAATCAGCTTTATTATGACAAAGCTGGCTATTTCTATGGACCCTTCCTGCAGTGCACTGGATAGCATCTGTAAGCCTATCAAACACACCGGAATCAGCTTGTGATAGAAAGGTTCTTCCTCCATGATGGCTTGTGGTCTTTGCTTCTGGAGATCGTTCTCTTCCAGTAGCAGATTGTTGTTCCTTTTAGAATGACAGATTCAAGGTGTGTAGGGCAAGGCAGAGTTTTATCCTGGCCCCACTCATGATCTATGTAGTAGCCTGGGCTAGCCTATATACCACTTATTAATTTCACCTGGAAATGAAGAACTTAGTTGTATCACCCAAGCAGGGCACTGAAAGAGGGAAATAAGAAATAATTCACAAGGCATTCCAAGACTAAAATACTACCCAATAGGAAAGATATTTTTATAATCAGGAATAATGCATTGCCAAATTGCAACATATCACAGTGTACATAAAATTAAGGGTTAAAAGAGGGGTTTACACAGAGAGAATGGCTTGGGTATTGGAATTACATCTCTGGTTTCTTTGATAATTATATTTCTCACTGCAAATGATTACACTGGCAGATTGGTTTTATTAAAACTAAAGCAATAGCAACCCAGTATACCAAAAGGGCAAGAAGAGTTTAGGTTGCGAGTAATGCCAGCAGACAGGACTGGATAATCTCCTGCAATCATCTCCAGTGTCTCTGAGTCCTCTTAACTTCTTGGGGCTTTGTGGGGAAAGAGGAGACTCCACATGACAGGAAGCTGTAAGCTTGTCACTTCTTTAACCATCTCAGTATCTGCATATTTTGCATAGTGATTTCTGTTTGGAAATTAACTTAAAGCAATTGCAGGTGGCAGAAAGAGCTTGTTTCAAGGCAGGATTTGAAGTGGAAAAGAAAAGACCTTGTCCAAAGCTTTCTTCAAGGCAGGTGATGACGAATGAACGTGTCTTGTTGGGAGAGAAGGGAATTCCCCATGGATCCTGTCTTTTCATCCACCTGACAGCTCTGTTATAGGTATGGGTGACTCTTGAGCTGTCAGTCATCTGAGGGAAACCTCTGACTCCAAGACCTCCCTGAGTTTTTAAGGGGGATGGTGTACGTATGTAAAGCTGATGATGGCATACATGATATAGAAACTGTCACAGTACAAAAATGGAGGAAACTGAGCACCTGCCTCCCCAAAGTGGCCACCAAGTCATACCTGATGTCACTGTTCCACTAGAAGGCATACTGCCCAAGGGTCATAGGTGATGTGTATGTGTGTAGAGAAGGGGAGGATGGAGAGAATATCTTAATAGGATTTTCAGTTTTTCTTGTTTATTCCATACACACAAAATTCTCAATTAACGCCTCCATTCATGTGTTTGCTGTTACTGCTGAAGAACTATATGGAAGGATTTGACATCTGGAACCTTACTTATTTCTGCTGCCTACAAAAGTGCAACAGTTGGTGAGCTGTTCATTAGTGCAAACTAAAAATGCCCAAATAAAAATACCCCAGGATTGTTGCTCATTTATACTTTGAAAACAGATATACATGTTTCTAAATGTAGGTATACATGTGTTTTAATCTTACTCCCTAAATATGAAACTGAATTTGAAATAAATCCATCAGGAATATGTGCTTACCAACACATTTAAATAAGCACCAGTTGGCATCAACAGCTCTGTAATTATTTATTTTCATTTCAGTTTCCTAACTCTATTCAATCCCTTTGAATTTCTTATCCACTCCCTATAAGTTTGAGATTCAGAGAGTTTTCTATTTGTGCTGTGATCTTCTCCAGTGGTACCTCATTTTAAAGTTGCATCTGTTCTGTGGGTAAATATTTGTTAATGAGTTTTGAAAGTCAACATAATAAATGTTGCTTAGCAATCTTTTATAATAGGTTTAGAATAGATTTTTAAAGCAATCTGAAATATATTTTTAATATATGTGCACAGGTACATAGTGGTGGTGGACAGATCCATTCACTAATTCAGTAAATAATTAGGCATGCAAAGTACATGATGTTTGGCTACTCTTCAAATTTAACTAAAAGGGTGGGTGTTTTAAGCCTCATGACTGATGTGTGGCTTTGGGCTGCATTGAACTTGATTACATAATGTGCTAAAAGAGAATGATGGAATCCCTGAGTTCTGGGTGGTACATGAGCTTCCTTCTCAGCAGCTTCTAGACAGAGAGAGTCTTTTCTGGGGAGTTTTAGGTTTACACACTTTGAGGAAATAGAATTCAAGAAACATGGGTTTAATTTTGAAATCTGTTCTAGGCCTAAGAGTACTCAAGGACTGGGAACACAATATTTATCCTGAAAAGATGCATAAGGGATGTGATTCTTCAAAAACCTTGAGTATTTCTGAACTATCTTATTAACACAGTGTGCCATTTTAACTTCTAATGCCCATCAAAATGTTTATTAGAACAAAGCCTAGGGCAAGAAGAAGGAATGAAATCATCAAGATCAGAGCAGAACTAAATGACATAGAGACTAAACAAACAATCCAAAAGATCAACAAAACTAGGAGCTGGTTCTTCGAAAAAATCAACAAAATCGACAAGCCTCTAGCCAGTCTAATCAAGAAAAAAAGAGAGAAGACATAAATAAACAAAATCAGAAATGAAAGAGGAGAAATCACGACTGATATTTCAGAAATACAAATGATAGTTAGAAATTACTTCAGGTAACTGTATGACAAGAAATTTGACAATCTAGAAGAAATGGACAAATTTCTAGAAACATACAACCTTCCAAAACTGAATCAAGAAGAAGTGGAAAGTCTCAACAAACCAATAACAAAAAAGGAAATTGAAACAGTAATCCAAAATCTCCCGGCACACAAAAGCCCTGGACCGGATGGCTTCACAGGCGAATTCTACAAAACATTCAGGGAAGAACTAACTCCTATCCTCCTCAAACTGTTCCAAAAAATCCAAGAAGAGGGGAAAATCCCAAACTCTTTCTAGGAAGCCAGTATTATCCTAATCCCCAAACCAGGTCAAGACACAACAAAGAAAGAAAACTACAGGCCAATATCACTGATGAACATCGATGCTAAAATCCTCAATAAAATATTGGCAAACAGGATCCAGCAATACATCAAAAAGATCATACATCATGATCAAGTGGGCTTCATTCCAGGGATGCAAGGATGGTTTAATATTCGCAAATCAATAAATATAATACATCACCTAAACAGAATGAAAGACAAAAATCACATGATCATTTCAATAGATGCAGAAAAAGCATTTGATAAAGTACAACACCCATTTATGATGAAAACACTCAACAAAATGGGAATAAAGGGAGCATATCTTAACATAATTAAGGCTATATATGAGAAGCCTGAGGCCAACATCATACTCAATGGACAAAAACTGAAAGCATTCCCCCTGAACTCAGGAACTAGACAAGGTTGTCCACTCTCTCCACTCCTTTTCAACATAGTGTTGGAAGTCCTAGCCACAGCAATCAGACAAGAAAAAGAAATAAAAGGCATCCAAATTGGGAAAGAGGAAGTAAAACTTTCATTATATGCAGATGACATGATAGTATACCTAGAAAATCCTATAAACTCCACTAAAAGACTACTCGATATAATAAGTGAATTTGGCAAAATCGCAGGGTACAAAATAAATATACAGAAATCTAAGGCATTTCTGTACACCAACAATAAAATAGCAGAGACAGAGACAAAAAAGAAAATACCATTTACTATAGCAACAAGAAAAATAAAGTACCTAGGAGTAAACTTAACCAAGGAGATAAAAGACCTGTACTCTGAAAATTACATAGCATTGAAGAAAGAAACTAAGGAAGAAACAAATAAATGGAAGCAAATACCATGTTCTTGGATGGGAAGAATCAACATCATCAAAATGGCCATACTACCCAAAGCAATTTACAGATTCAATGCAATCCCTATTAAAATACCAATGACATATTCCACAGACCTAGAACAAATACTCCATAAATTCATATGGAACCAAAAAAGACCCCGAATAGCAAAAGCAATCTTGAGACAGAAGAACACAGCAGGAGGAATCACAACACCAGATATCAAACAATACTACAAAGCCACTGTAATCAAAACAGTATGGTACTGGCATAAGAACAGACATATAGATCAGTGGAACAGAATAGAGAGTCCAGAAATAACCCCAGGCCTCTATGGTCAACTAATCTTTGATAAAGGAGGAAGGAACATAAAATGGAGTGAGAAGAGCCTCTTTAACAAATGGTGCTGGGAGAACTGGATAGGGACCTGCAAAAAAATGAAACTAGACCACCAACTTACACCGTCGTCATCGTCGTCGGCAGCCGTCCGTCTCGAGAGACGATGGTGTAGCTTCTTAAGAGTCTATCTGCACCGCCGAGAATGGTTGTGCAGTCCGACTCGGGAGTGACACGGTATCTGTCTCCTCCCGTGTTGAATCGACATCTTGCGATGACGCTGGAGTGTCCTCTCCAGTGAAGCTGAAGCTACAGAGCCTGGGCAGGGTGATATGGAGGGTCTGCTGTTGCCCATGCAGCAGACGCCCCCTCTCTTCGCAGCTGAAGGGTCCAAGGGAAAGACGGAGTCAATACAGCTTGGCTTCAGGTGCGCCGCAGGAGTTGCCGGTGTTGACTACAACGTCAAACCGCCTTAGGGACTCCGGCTCCGGATTTTCTGTCGAGGTTTACTCCCTTAGCCTTTCCCCTGAAGAGGTATGCCGCAAGGCAGCGGAGGTTTTTTGGAATCAGAGTTTTCCTTCTCTGAAACTTACACCACACACAAGAATAAACTCAAGATGGATCAAAGACTTAAATGTAAGCCGTGACACCATAAAAGTCCTAGAGGAAAACATAGGCAAGAAAATATCAGATATCTCACGTAACAGTCTCTTCACGGATACATCTCCTAAAGCAAGAGAAATAAAGGAAAAAATAAATAAATGGGATTACATCAAACTGAAGAGTTTCTGCTCAGCAAAAGAAAACATCAGCAAGATGAAAAGGAAATCAACCATATGGGAAAACATATTTGCCAATGACATCACAGACAGGGGACTGATTTCCAAAATATATAAAGAGCTGATACGACTCAACATCAAGAAAACAAACAACCCAATTAAAAAATGGGCAAGGGACCTGAACAAACACTTCTCTGAAGAGGACATACAGAAGGTCCATAGACACATGAAAAAAATGCTCAACATCATTAGCCATCAGGGAGATGCAAATAAAAACCACAATGAGATACCATTTTACACCAGTCAGAATGGCCATCATCAACAAATCAACAAGCAACAAGTGCTGGCGAGGATGTGGAGAAACGGGAACCCTACTGCACTGTTGGTGGGAATGCAGACTGGTGCAGCCACTATGGAGAACAGTATGGGATTACCTCAAAAGATTAAAAATGGAACTGCCTTTTGAACCAGCGACTCCACTACTAGGATTATACCCGAAGAATCTTGAAACACCAATTCAAAAGAACTTATGCACTCCTATGTTCATTGCAGCACTGTTTACAATAGCTAAGTGCTGGAAACAACCTAAGTGCCCATCTGTAGATGAGTGGATCAAAAAACTGTGGTACATTTACACAATGGAATACTATGCAGCAGAAAGAAAGAAGGAACTCCTGCCATTTGCAACGACATGGATGGAACTAGAGAGAATTATGCTTAGTGAAATAAGCCAGGCAAAGAAAGAAAAATACCATATGATATCACCTAATACAGGAAACTAAAGAACAACACAAACAAAGGAACTAAATAGAACAAAGAGCAGAATAGCTGTCAATAGGGGGGAGGGGAGAGGGAGAGAAGGGGGATAAGTAAGGGAAGGGATTAGTCAAAGAACCCGTATAAAAGACTCATGGACATGGACAACGGGGAGGGATATGATTGCGGGAAAGGGGGTGGGTTGGGTGGGGGAGAGAAATTAGGGGAAAAGGGGACAACTGTAATTGAAAAACCAAAATAAAAAAAGAAAAAAAAATGTTTATTAGAAAATTTTTGGTTACCCTTTGCTAAAAGAAAATTGTACTCAGATTAAATTAGGAATATGCAATCCAGTAACACTGATTAAAATTAAGTTTATTCCAGAAAGCTCTTAACTATCAATGGATAGCTTGAGGATGCTCTTAGTTAGATATATTAGTCCAGTAAGTGGAGGATTCCTTGTTTGTTCCCTGATGCATTTGATTTTGAGACCCATGGTACCAAGCATCTGTGAGGTATCAATAAGGGTTTGATCATGGAAGCAGACTATGAGTTACATGGAAAAAAAATTTATTATAGAGATTAGACCTGATAAAATTTGAGGACTAATGCAGTCTATTTTATCCAACAAAGATAACTTCCTAGATGGCATTATGTAAGCTGATCTAGTCTTACATTTGATTTATTTTTTAATATTGAAGAAAATATTTTTTGGTTAATTGAGGAAAAGATGTAATTTTCCTTGTTAATTTGGCTGATATTTTTTCCATTCTCTTTATTTTTACCAATTTATAAAATATTTGCAAAATAGTTGATGTATATCTGTTACAGATGAAATATTCTGTAATAGTTAATATGTTTATTAATTGTCTTCTTGTTTATATCTCTATTCCTAATGCTAGTAATTTACTTAATTAAGGATTTATTTATTGATCAGGATGTGTTACTTTAAGATTATTATTATTATTATTATTATTATTATTATTATTATGTTTTCTACTCTACGTTTTTTTATTTTCCAAATTTCCTATTATAAGTAAAATATTTATAATGAAAAACATAATATATAATATTCAATTAATATATGATACCTTTTTTTCATTTTTAAATACACTGAAACATGGAAAATAAAATGGCAGCATACTTTCTTCTCCTCAACAAAAAAATAACTTATGCATCTCTTCTACATCTAAATCTTCCATTTCATATCACCATCCTGGTTCGGGCTATTATCTCCCACCGACATATTTATTCTTACATGATTCCTACATGCCAGATTAATCTTTTTTTTCTTTTTTTATTTAAGTATATTTTATTGATTATGTTGTTACAGTAGTTCCAATTTTCCTTCCCCTTTGCTCCCCTTTGCCCAGTACCCCCCCTTCCCTCCAGTAATCCCACCCGCCTTAGTTCATGTCCATGGGTTGTGCATATAAGTTCTTTGGCTTCACCCTTTCCTATATTATTCTTAACTTCCCCCTGCCTATTTTGTACCAACCGATTATGCTTCTTAATCCCTGCACCATATCCCCATTTCTTCCCCTCCCCCTTCCCAGCTGATAACCCTCCAAATGATTCCCATACCTATGATTCTGTTTCTATTCTGGTTTGCTTAGTTGGATTTTTTTTATATTTTAGATTCAGTTGTTGATACTTGTGAGTTCGTTGTCATTTTATTGTTCATAGTTTTGATTTTCTTTTTCTTAAGTAAGTCCCTTTGACATTTCATATAATAATAACTTGGTGATGATGAGCTCCTTTAGCTTTACCTTGTCTGGGAAGCACTTCATCTGCCATTCCATTCCAAATGATAGCCTTGTTGGATAGAGTAATCCTGGTTGTAGGTTGCCTTTCATCACATTGAATACTGCTTACCAGTCCCTTCCTGCCTGCACAGTGTCCTCTGAGAAATCAGCTGATAGTCCTATAGGCACCCCCCTGTAGGCAACTCTCTGCCTCTCTTGCTGCCCCCAGGACTCTCTTTTTATCTTTCACCTTTGGCATCTCGATCATGATGCGTCCTGGTGTGGTCCCCTCTGGGTCCAGCTCGCCTGGGACCATCCAAGCTTCCCGGACCTGTATGTTCATCTCCTTCCCAAAATTTGGGCAGTTTCCCTCATTTTTTTCAATTCTTGCTTCCTCATTCTGCACTGGTTGACTGTTTTTTTCTTCCTTATGTTCTAAATCATTGATTTTTAACCCCAGTTACCTTCCCTTCACCCTTGGTTTTGTGTGGACTTTCCTTTGTTTCACTTAGCATAGCCTTCACTTCTTCTCTTATGTGTTTGCCATACTCAAGCATATCTGTCAAGCCTGTGAGCATCTTTATCAGCAGTGTTTAGAATTCTGCATCTGTTAGGTTGTCTATCTTCTCATCTGTTAGGTTGGTTATCTCCTTGTCACTTAGTTCTCCCACTGGAACCTTGATCCACCCCCCCCTTTTCGGCCATACTTCTGTCTCCTCATTTTGACAGGCTCCTGTGTTTGCCTCTGTGTTCCAGGTAGAGCTGTCGCTCCAGTTATGTTGTAAGGGGCGGAGCCATAGGGATTCATCAGTACAGGGTGACCTGTTTTACCACGTTGTGGTGCTGTATATTGGGGAGGGGTCTGAGAGGGAACAATGCCACCTTCCCAGCACTCGCCCCTTTTCCAGGCACTGCTCCCACTTCTGTATGGGACTGGTGCCTCTCTAGCTGTTGCCCTGGCTGTCGTTCCCAGAGTGGGTGGGTCTGCAGACATCCTAGAACCATGGAAGCCCTTTAAACAAGCGGACTCTGCTGAGAGAGTAGCAGTTTCTGCCTCCACCCCAACCCCCACTGGTCTGCACAGTCTGAAGCAATGAGGCTTGATTTTCCCTGGTGCTAGGGCCATGAGCTGCTAGGTCTGGTGAGAAGCTAAGAATGCTTCCCAGGTGTCCCTCTTGACTTTTTAAAATGTGTGACTCTGCTTTCTGCTGTCCTGCCACTGCTGTTGCTGCCACCACCACCACACGGTGTCCTCTCCGGCCTTGCTCCGCCTCCCCCCCCACCCCCACCTGTCTGGATGAGTATTTCTTCTTTATATTTTTTTTTGCTGGACTTTGATGCAGTTTGATTTTCTGGAACTTCTGGTTGTTTCTAGTTTTGAGGTAGTTATATTCCTTCTTAGTTGTGGAGGGAGATGCAGTGAGTCTGTCTATGCCTCCATCTTGGCCAGAAGTCTTAAGGTTATTTTTAATGTTTAAAGTCGAAAACTTGTGAAGTCTAGAAATAACGTTTCATATATAAACATCATTATTTACTTTGTCAAAAGCATAGCCACTTTCTTAAACAATGGAATAATATTAATAAAACCAAGAGATGTATTATGATTTGCTATTCTTTATGCTATTATGAATCTCATCTTAGATTAAAAAAAATTAAGTAAGCAGGGCTATTTCATGTGATTCACTAAAATAGAACATTGTGTGCAAGGCACTGTGTTGGGTGCTGAGTCGTGGTGGTAAAACATAATGGTTGTGTTATAACCTTTCATTTTCTAAGTTTTCTTTAGTTTTTACCCCTACTACTGGGTTAGATTTATTTGTTCAGATGAAGTGCAGTATAAAATTAATCATTGTTCATGCTGTTGTAACTGACCTGTCCAAACTGTACCATGTAGGTGCTGCAGTGGTGGTACAGTGTCACCTAGCTAAGGTGGAACTACAGTTCCCTGAATCCCCTCCTCTGTATGGTTCTGAGTTGGGGTCAACCATGAGAGAAATCTACCTGAGATTTGGGACACAGAAGTGAAACAGCAGCTGTTATTCTCTGAAAGTCAGTGCAGGTTACCAGACTACCTTGTAGCTCTTGAACATTATTGTGAATCTCTCTGCTCGCTCTTCTGATGGGTGTTAAGACTGAGCTTACAGCTTCTACTAGATCTCTTCCTTCAGCTCATCCAAATGCTAGAATAAGCATGTGAGAAGGACACCAGATTCTTTTTCAGGTCTTCTGCTTCATCAAGGATGAAGCTGATGAGAGACAGATGAAAGTTCCAGTTTGTCCTTTTTCTTTTCTGATTCATATCTAGCTTTTATTCCTGACTGCTGGCCCTGCTGACCTACAGCACTTGGATTCAGGCCTACCACCAGATTTCTATAAATTTATTTCTCAGTTCTCTCAATTTCATAATAAATCACCTATTCCATATTATTCATAGTGGTCCTACTTCCTTGATCAAAGTGTCACTGATACAGACACTCTGTATCAGGAGTCTAAAAATCAAATGTCCCAGTGGTCATGTAAGTAACACAAATGAGTGCAGCAGGTCTGATGCAAGAAAATTCATGCAGCCTTCTCATTCTGTTTTTCCCTCCATTTCTCTTAGAGATATGGAATCAAAGAATAATACCACTATGGTAAAAACAACAGCATGAACATATTGATAAATGACAGCTGACTCAAGGAGATAATAGGCAGAGGTGGGGGGGACTGCCATACTGGAGAGGGTATACCTCAATCAGTTGGGAAGCCACAACTGTGCTCCAGCTTATTGTCACCATGTTTCAACAGAAACCCAAAACTTAATTATGAATTTTTATGACTTCTCCTGATTTTTAATGTGTTGATTAATCACACACACATGCACACACACAGAGCTATAAAGACAATCCATGAGCCACATACACATGTGTAGGTTGTATTTGGCAAGGGTCCCTGCTCTGAAAAAAGGCAAAAAAGTAAAAGAATTTTTGGGGAGGAGAATGATTGAGGGAGGAGGAACCGCCTCCAGTTCTCTTGTGGGGTGGACTCTATAGATGGATAGACAACTCCCTTGGAAAAATTATTTATTTTGCTCTGAGTGTGTAAGTTCCTATAAGAACTATCACTTTCACAGTAATTTGCATTATACACAGGGATTTCACATATGTTATTTCATTTATTCTCATTTACTATCTTACCTACTTAATTTTGGATGTGAGTGGTATCAAAGATAAATCACTCTTGGTTTCTGCCCTCAAGGGTTGCAATCTATGGAGGAGACTCATATGTTCACAGCCAACTATAAAACAATGACTGTGATTAAGTGTCATGGTGGGGGGAAGGATTTTGACAAATTGATATGGGGAATGGGATGGGTACTGGGTGACACAAAAAGTTTGTACAGAGGCTCCAAGGAAAATTTGGAGAAGTCAACAGTAAAAGCTACTTTGAAGAACAAATCAGTAGCAAATGTTCTATAAATACAATTAAAATTCATTTGTGAATTCCTGAAACTGGTGGGAGGAGGTAATCTTTAATTAATTAATGATCCAAATGTTGATCAATCCATGGCCTATTCAAGCAGCTTCAGTTTGAGGAGCAGGGAAGTCAGATAACACCCATTGTCTCTGGTAAGCAAAGAAGTACTGCACTGCCTGGAATTCAAGAGCCAGAAATGATAGCCAGATCTGTCCAGAGGGAGGATCAAGTGCTATTAAGCTTGATGATGTCCTACAAAAGGCCAGGCAACAGACAGCAGAAGGCACACACCAAGGGCTGTCAACTCCCAAAAGGACAACAAATATATTTTAAAGGGTTTGTAATAGATAAGTTGGCTGCATTTACCTAATGCAGAAAATTTGAATAACATATGACAATGTCTTCCTTTTGTTTTTGCTCTCTTTAAAATTCAGGATCCTCTGTGGCATGATATCAAGGCTCCTTATGACCTGGCTCTGGCTTCCTTCTCCAGCCTGTCTATCCCCTATTCCCACCTCTAGTCTTCCCTGCTATGGGACACCTTAATTTTTTAGCCATGAGACACTGCTTCCAGTTGTCTTGATGTTTCACAGCTCTGTGCCTTTGCACATTCTATTATTTTTACAGTGCAATGTCCATACTTCTTTCGGTTATCCTTCAAAACCATCTCAAAGTATCCTGTTGCTCCCCGACTCTCCAATAAATCTTTCTTTGCTAACTCTGTACTACATATAATTGGTTTTTTACATTTATTATACTGTGGCATAATTGCTTATATACATTTCTGTTACTCCATGTATACTATTATATGTGCTGATACATTCATTCATCAGCTCTTTACTGCATGGCTACTCTCTAAAACACTGTACAATGTGCTGTGGCTACAACAGTAAGTAGGATAGGTCATGTTCCTGGATTCATGAGGCTTATATTAAAAAAGTGTGCTGAACTGAAATGAAGCCACAGGGCAATCTGAATTTTAGGTTCAAATTTTATGCATTGACAAGACATTCACTTTGCTTTAAATCATAATTTCAACCTGTTTTAAATTTATTGTTTTGTAATTGTGTGCTTATTCTTGCTGCATTCTCTTGGTAGTGGTGGTTGGACTTCTAGGAGCTTTGTGATTTTGTATATCTTGGCTTTGTTCGGGCTGTCTTTCTACAAAGGCTTGGATTGATTCAGAAAAAGCCTCAGGTATAGGGGTTCTGTTTTCCCAATTATCATCTGTTTATGATGCGCCATTTAACCCTTTATCTCCTACTAGGCATCTGTTTTAGGTAATTTTTACTCTTACATCTAGTATGAGGTCTAGGGCCACACTTCCCTCCAGCCCTCCCTGAAACCTGTTTGATCTAGCTGTGGTGTTTCTTTCAGCCAATGACCATTTATCTGATATGTTCTGGAGGAAGGAGACTTTTCTCTGATTCTGCCTCCCTGCAAAACTTTGCAAAGTCAGTTCTGTCTGAATCTGGCACTTTGGAGTAGGGTGCTTCTCATATTTAATGCTGATGTTGGTATTCACACAATGTATTTTTTTTCTTTTTACCATGACCTGCTTGGCCACATGCTAGAATAGCATTTTTCAAACTGCAGGTCATAAAAATGACCATGAAATGTATTTAATATCATAATCAGCACTAAAAATGTGAATTGAATAAAATAATATCATAATGCATCATGTGTAGTAAGGGTCAGAACTAGTCATATAAATATACACGTTGTGATATATCTTTTTGTATTGGGATGGTAAAGAAGTTTGAAAATAAGGCTCTGGAATAATTCATTTCCATTTTTGTCTGCTTCCTGCCTGCCATTTTAACTCTGATTTTATGGCAGGTGTCTTTTTGATATGCGTTTAAATTATTTTATTTGTCTGTCTACATTTAATAAACTGAGAAACTGGGTAGGTCACCACATTTCTTTCTATTACACATTCACCTCTAAACTTGAATCTTTTAAGCTTTTAAAGACCATAGTTAATGGAGTTCATTTATTTTGATAAGATATTTAAATTATACTGCTTGTAACATTCTGGCAGTTTCCTCCCGTTCTTTGGAAAGTTCTAATCCCTTAGCGTTTCTCTTGACTAGATAGGTATCTTTTTCATGGTTAAACTTTAGAGGGAGACCTAGGCAAACATTAGTTAAAAGCAGAAAACAGGAACAAGAAAACTATCCTTTATTCAGCTTAATTGCTTCAATTAGTAGTCAAATTATTTTATACCACATCCAAAATTATGCAGCAGACGGTGTTATTTAGTTGCTAATGGTTTAAATACTTATTCAAAAAGTATTCATATACACTTACTTACTTTTACTCCAGACTGCCTTGAATTAGCTGCTTTGATGCTCTTTAGAATACATAATAACTCTAAAAGGACAAACTGTTCTAAAGCAAACATTTTAATAGAGGAAACTCAGTTCTTTATTGCATTTTGATATTACAGAAAATAAACTTGCCTCTTTACAACGTTCTTTAAAAAGAAACTAACAAAACAGAAGGTCCCAGAAGAGCTGAATGTAGTGCAAATTTCTGAATGAATCTCTTAGGACTTGTTTTTAATTTGAATATTTAATAGCATGGCATTTCAAAATTTGAATTATGCTACTCAATTTTAATGGTTAGTCTGCTTTAAAAAATACACAAGCTTAATTGTGACATACAAAAGTCCTTATTTAGGGTAGATTTCTAATTTGAGTGCTATCGGCCCTGCTGTGTAAAGAGTCTCCTGGGTGCAGAATTTTCAGAGTGTGTGTGCGCCTTTACATCTCGCTGAGTAACAATTCCTCATTGCGGAGTCTGCCCCAGCCGTTCCGAAAGCCAGGAGCAGACAATAGATCCATCCTAATGGAGTTGTGTACTTGCCATCTGTACGAGCAGCTGCTGGCCTGCATCTGCACAATATGCTGGGACAGGGAGCTCCGCTAATCTGCATAATAAGGAGGAGGCTCATTCCACTCCACCTAATAATCATGAGCAATCGATGCACTTCATTCCCTCACTGCCGCACACAAGCACAACTGTGTGGGTTTACTGCTTTGGGTAGACAGGGGTCAAGTGAGACAGGATGGCCTGGGGCTGAGAATCACTTGGTTTACAATCTAGGGTTGCATCAGCCCACTGGGACCACGATTTAGTCTTTCTCTTGAGTCATGCTGACATAGAATGCAAAATCCTGGGAACTGGGACGAAAAGACAGTAACACATTATTAAGATTGCTAATCAGAAATGCTTTTGGAGCAATTAGAGTATTGACCAATTTGCATTTTAAAATGCCTCCTTTGTGGGAAAAAGGGCAAAAACAAGTTTTCAGTTTAATTGTGAACTACTGTGAGTCATTTGGTTTCCATTGATTTTTTAAATAGCTGCACAATGCTGAGATCTGACTTTTAAACTCTTAATGTACATACACCCCTATTGCGAAACATGCAAACTATGTGAGTTAATGAATCAAATATATGTTTATTTTTATTTATGATCTCAGGATGAAATGATTATATCTTGAGGGCAGTAGTATTGGTGGTAGAAAGGAAGATGACTGTTGAAATGATGTATTCCTAGAATGTCCTAAAATCACTTTCTTATTAGAGGAAATGCCAAAATGGCTTCATTAAAAAATCACGTAGTTACAAATATAATTTGATTGTACAGAATTGATTTAAAGGTTAAAACATTTGAACTTGGGTGACCTACAATGAGGACAATGTTTTAAAACAAATTGCAACTTGCCATTATTTATAATGTCTTGCTATAAGAAGTGGTAAGACTACTTTGTCTAATTTCTTGTAGGAAAAATATTTGCATAATTCACCACCCATCAATGAAGCACAGGGAAAAGAGCATTAATTTATGGAGATGGAAGACTGGGGCTGAAGAAATAATTGCTTACACAAGTAAACAAAGCAGCTCACTTAGCATTCATTTCAACCTTTTAATCAACACCATTTGGTTAAATAAGATAGCATCTTCCAGTATGATTTAGAAGAAAACTTTATTAAAAGTAATTCCCTTTAGATAGAATCAATATTGCTGTACAGTGATAATAAGAGAAAGATCTGACATTTTAGGGAAATATTAGTCAAAGATTACATGAGTTCTTGGTGAGGTGTTCTGCAAAGCTAAAATAATGAGCTGGTTCCCAACCAGCCGGCTGACCAGCCCTCATAGTTCTGTGATTAGATGAAGAGCAATGTACCAGGTGAGCTCAAAGCATTTGTCCTTGGTGTCCTAATTTTAAAGCCCACCTACTCCCATATATCAAGAGATTGCCTATATATTCTTGTTGAAATAGAAATGGCAGACTGTCCCAGAATGCCTCTGAAAGTTTTGGGAGTCAGTGAAAGTACTTTGTGAACACAAAGAAGAAAAATGATATTCTGGGTTGGCTGCAAATGTAGGATCTCTTTGTAAAAATTTTTAGTAAGTTTCCCAGAAATTAGAAAACAAAGGCAATAGGGGGATAAAAACACTAGTTATGGACATAAACTTGAGGATCAGTTGGGGAAGAAACCAAGTTGATAAACTAAATCTCTAGTTAGATTTCATTACACTATTCGTGTGTGCACAGTACATATAAGTATCTGTATTTGGTCCATTTATTTATTTGCTTGTTTATTATCTATTTCCCCATACTACAGTGGAAACCCCAAGAGAGTAGGAATGTTTCCTACGGTATTCCCAGCATCTTATAATAATCAATATTTGGTTGCATAACTGGTGAATGTAGTTGCAATCCTACCCCCACCCCCAAAACTCCCCTCTACACAGAGCAACAGGAATATTTTAGGATCTTTTAGAAACAGTTCAGGAGCATGATTCCTACATTCAGGTTATTTTTACACCAAAATACAAAATATCCCTAGTTGAACTTGGAAAACTGTGAAACCTCAAAGATGGGTTATGCCAATGAAAACCCATGAACCTCCTGATAAAGTATAAGACATTTCTTTTCAGAGTCTCAGGACATAAGGCCACCATGTAAACATGCCATCTCTGTACAATAAGAAAATAAAAGCTCTACTTATTTCCATTTATCTCTCATCAGGAAGGACCTGGATTGATCTTAGAAGTGCCCTTGAATCAAGTGCAGACTGGAATTAGTCAATTCTGAAGAACTTTTCTTAGGTCTGAAAATCCACAGTATTTGCTAGGCCAATTCTAAGAGAGATGGGCATAAGTTGGGAAGTTGCATATAAACAAAAGATTTAATCATTTATTTCATCCATCCTTTTGTTCATTCACCCTCCATTTAATATTATTTCAGTGCTTATCATGTATTATGACTCGTTTGGGTGCTGCATACACTAATGAATGAGTTCTTCCTTTGCATCCCTCTTTCAGATTCTGGGAGGGCATTCTGGAGAAGCTTCCTGCAGGGATATGAGGGAATTAGAGACTCCATGGTTTTATAAAGATTCAGGATCGAGATTGAAACCAAGTTTGTAGGGAGACATGAAGTTTCATCACTCTGACTTGTCAATGGTCACTTGAAACATTCCTAGTAAAGATTTTTTTTATCATAGAGGGCTTTAATATTGTTTCTGGGAATTAAAATTTTTTGGTTGTTTTTATGAGTGGAATTTTTATTTATTTATTTATTTACTTTTAAAATATGTTTTATTGATTATGCTGTTACAGTTGTCCCAATTTCTTCTCCCTATGCTCCCCTTCACCTGGTGGTCCCCCTCCCTCCAGTTGTCCCCCCCTTTTAGTCCATGTCCATTGGTTGTACATATAGTTCTTCTCAACCTCGTCCTGTCTACTCCATTTCCTCCTATTATGCTTCTTAATTCCTGCATCATCTCCCTCCCTTTCCCCCATCTCCCTCCCTGTTGACCTCCCCCCCATATGTTCCCCATACCTATAATTCTTTTCCCACTCTCATTGCCTACTTAGTTTGCCTTTGTTTTGATTCCCTAGCTTCTGTTGTTGGTTGTTGTGATGCAGTTTTCATTTTAATGTTCATAGTTTTGATCCTCTTACTTCTAAACCAGTCCCTTTAACATCTCATATAACAGTGGTTTGGATCTAATGAACTCTTTCAGTTTTATTTTGTCCTGGAAACACTTTCTCTGCCCTTCTATTCTGAATGACAGTTTCGCTGGATAGAGTATTTGTGGCTGTAGGTTTTTGATTTTCATTACTTTGAAAATTTCTTGCCAGTCCCTTCTTGTCTGCAGGGTCTCCCTTGAGAAGTCAGCTGATAGTCTAATTGGGACCCCTTTGTACATGATTCTTTTCTTCTCTCTTGTTGCTTTTAAGATTCTCTCTTTACCTTTAATTTTTGACAATTTGATCATAATGTGTCTTGGTGTGGTTCTCCCTGGATCCAGTTTTTCTGGAACTCTCTGTGCTTACTGGACCTGTAAGTCTATTTCCTTCCCCAAGTTCAGGAAGTTCTGCTTCATTATTTTTTCACATAATTTTTCAATTTTATTTTTTCACATAATTTTTCAATTTCTAGTTCTTCTTCTTTGCCCTCTGGCAATCCTGTTATTTGAATGTTTGTTCACTTATAGCCATCCCAGAGGTTTCTGAGCCTCTCCTCATATTCTTCACTTTTTGTTTCCTCTTTCTGCACTGGTTGACTGTTTGTTCCTTCCCTATGTTCCGATTTGTTCATTTGATCTCTGGATTTTATTTCCTCACCACTTGTCTCATATGTGTTTTCGTTCATTTCAGTAGGACTAGCTTTCATTCCTTCCCTGTCATGTTCCAAACCTTTTGTTAATTCTGTAAGCCACCTTATGACTTTAGCTCTGAACTGAGCCTCAGAAAGATTTCCTATTTGTTTGTCTGTCAGGTCCTGCATCTGCTGCCTGGTGAGCTGCGTCACCAGAATTTGAATAGTTGTCTGCTTCATTCTGACAGTCTTGTGTTTAGCTTTGCTTCCTGGGCAGGCTGTAGTGGGCGGAGCCCCATGCACTCGTCACTACCTGGTGACCGGGGATCGGCAACCTTATTTGTCGCACTGTGACTCTTTGTGTAGGGGCGGGGGTCCAAGATGGATTCCTGCCATTACTCTCCACTGAGAGACCGGGATCCATCCCCCCGCTCTCTGGGCCTCACCGTCCGAGGCAGTGGGGGGGGAGGGGCAGCCTTTCCCAGCTTTGGAATTGTGAGGTGCGGGGTCTCGACTGCAGCCAGGATTGCTCCCCCGGCATTTCTCGCAGTCCTGCCCCTATCCTACTGCTACCATAAACAGCACCACAGTTTCTTGCCCCTCCTACCCATCCGGAGGAGCACAGCTGGTTTATAACTTCATACGTTGGGCTTCCATGTAGTTTTATTTTCTGGAATTTCTGGTTATCTTTGGTTTTGAGGTAGTTGTATTCCTACTTGGTTGTAGAGGGAGATCGAGCATGTCAGTCTAAGCCTCCATCTTGGCCAGAAATGGAATTTTTATTTATATTTGAAAATTTGTTGTTGATAGTATACATAAGGTTGTTGAAATATAATTACTTTCAAATAGTCTCCTTTGTTTAACACTATTATTCTAACACCTCTTAGGTTTTTGTTTTGTTTTTTAGTTTCTAAGCATATAATCACATCAACTAGAAATAATTATAATCTTAGCTCTTCAATTTCAATAGTTAAGCCATCTTCTTGTTTTTTACATAATATTTTAGGTACATTCAGAACATTGTTAAATAATAGTGGTGTGATTGGCATCCCTGTCTTAAGTCTTATATGGATTTGTCTGTTTCTTCTTCCACTTCAATTATTTTTGCTTCGTGTACTTTGAAGCTCTGTTATTAAGTGAATACACATTTAGAATTGTTAACTTGGTATATTGACCTTTTCATTATTATAAAATGTTCCTTGTTGATATTCCTTGTCCTGAAGTCTACTTTTTCTGATAAAATAGGCACTTCTTCACTTGATTAATATTTGCTTGGTATGTAATTCCCATTTTTATGATTTTAACCTATCTTTTTCTTTATAGTAGAATTGGTTTCTTTAGACAGTGTAGTGTTGGGTCTTGCTTTTTGTCTGATTTTTAAAAATAATTAGAATGAGTATACTCTAAAATAATGATAAAAAGTATAGTATAGTAAATACAAGTACATAAATCAGTAACATACTCATTTATTGTCATTATCAAGTATTATGTACTATACATAATTGTATATGTTATATTTTTATATGACTGACAGCACAGTAGGATTGTTTACACCAGCATCACCACAAACATGTAAGTAATGCATTGCGCTATAATGTGAAAACGGGTGCGACGTCAAGACATCAGGATGGCCTCATTACTAGGTGCTGGGGATTTCTAGCTCCCTGATAATCTTATGGGAACACTGTCATACATGGGTCTGTCTTTGACTGAAATGTTGTTATGCAGTGCATGACTTGTTGTTATTTGTTGAGAGCTGCAGCAATTGACTGGCAATGAGGAAATTGGGAACAACACACTGGCTGGCATAGTTCACCAGTGGAGCAAAGAAACAACTGCTCGGTTTTCCTGTTTGCGTAGATATAACTAGGAGCAAAGAAAGATCTTCTTATCTACTAGTATTTTGAGATGTGCTTAACACATAGGGCTCCTAGTTTTATTGCCCAACCTAGTTCCCTTGATTGTGTGGAAGGTCCTCTCATAGTCTGACTTGAATGCTGTTAGTCCTTGTTCTCAGCAGTCTGGTAATAAGTTTTATAATTTTTCTCTATTTTTGTATCTATTTTAGAGTGAGTCTGGGAAAAGTTACGTCAGGGGCTACTAACCTCATGCTTTTGTTTTCTACTTTATTTTTTTTTTTTTATTGTTTATTCTATTACAGTTGTCCCAAGTTTTTTCCCTTTTGCCTCTCTCCACCCAGCCCACCCCTCCCACAGTCAATCCCCTCTCCGTTGTCATGTCCATGAGTCATTCACACATGTTCTATCCTCATGCTTTTTAAAAACAGAAAATTTTCATTTATACAGGAAGTTGTTCTGAGGTAGTACAGGCCATGTAGTTTTTCTGTTAAAACCAGATAAACCCTTCTTTATTACTTAATTTTTTAATTAAAAATTATCATATAGTAAAATGAGCTTTTCCGCTTTTGGAGTACAGTTCTGTGAATTTTAATATATGAATAGACTTTTGTTACCACTACCACATTACAGAATAGTTCCATCATACCAAAAAATTTCTGCAGGCTCTGGCCACACCTTTGTCCCACTCTTGTCCCCTAGCAAACACTGAGCTGTTTTCCATCACTATAGTTTTGACTTTTCATGACTGTCATATAAATGGACTCATATATAATATATAACTTTTAGATACTGGATTCTCTCACATAGCATTATGCCTTTGAGATTCATATAAGTTGCTGCATGTATTCATAGTTTTTTTCTTAATTTTTTTTTTAATTGCTGAAGAGTATTTTATTATCTGAATGTGCTACAGTTTGCTTAACCATTCCTCTGTTGAAGGATATTTGCATTGTTTCTGGTTTTTGGCAATTATGAATAGAACTGCTATAAACATGTAAAGTTTTCATGTGAATATAGCTTTCATTTCTCTAGGGAAAATATTCAAATGTGGGTTGCTGGGGCTGCTGGGTCATATGGTTAGCGTATATTTAGTTTTATGAGAAGTGGCCTGTTTTCCAGAGTGACTCTGCCATTTTGCCTTCCCACCAGCAATGCATTAGTGTTTCAGCTGCTCCATATCCTCACGAGCACTTGGGATTGTCAATATTTATTTCAGTCATCCTATTAGGTGTATAGAGATATATCATCATGGTTTTAAATTATATTTCATTTAAATAAATAGGTGTTTGTTTTTGTGTAAACACTCTTGGTTTCTCATATTTAAAGTCTAGATTTTTGTACAGTGGGTTTTCTTAAAACAAGGCACATTATCACCAAACTTACCACTCTTTTCCTCTGCAGAGGTTAGAGTAGTAAACCAGATTCTTTATAATATGTGCTATAGATAAATATAGCACTGACACCCATAAGTCAGTAATTCTAGTTATTTTTAATTAACTTGTGATCAGAATAATAGAAATGGCAAGTTGATGGTGTTCCCTAAAGATTAGACTCAATAAATAGGTTGGCTTTTCACTTTTGGCTTTTGAGAGAGTGGATAGGGGATCAGATTTAAGCTTTGAGGTATGAGTGATCTCTCCAGTCTTAACTAGAACACATTTTTTTTTTTTTTTACCCCCAGTTTAATTGACATTCTAGTTTGTTAGATTGATAATGGGTTGGGGGTGGATTCCAGTTTGGGTGACATTTATATTTGTCAGCTTGGGTTGCCATGCCTTGATACCTTCCGTGTCCTGTTTATTTTGATGTGTACAGAAAACCAATAGAAAGCTAGAAGAGCATGACCTATAGCACATAATAATAAAATGGTAAAAAAAAAAATTTTTGCTAATATTTATTGAGCACTTGCTATGTGTCAGGAACTCTTCAAAGATCTTCATACAAATAAACATATTTTATTCTTTCAACAATCTGATAAAGTAGGAATCATTATCACTCCCATTTTCCAGATGAGAAAATTGCAGTACAGAGATGTAGTTAGAAGATACTGACATAGTCTCCAGTGATTCCTGTCTCATGGCATTTATGCCCTATGTGATCTCTCCTGAGTGTGGGATGGTCTATTAACATGCTTCTAATCACCAGAAATGGCAAAGATAATCAATGTTACTTCTGTGATTTGGTTACATGAGATTGCGACTTCTGTCTTGCTAGCATATTTGCTACCTTGCTGGCTTTAATAAAGCAAGTTGCCATGTTGGAGAGGTCCATGTCTCAGGAAGTACAATTATCTTTCCATATTGAAGAGCATTTTAGAGAATTTTAAACCATTGCCATCCATCAATGCAGTCTCAGCAGGATCCCTACAATCACAAAGTCTGTAGGTTTTAAGTTGTCAACAGTTACTTAGGAACTGAGACCCTCAATCTAAGAGCCCTTGCAAAACTGAAATTCTGCCAGCAAAATGAGCTTGGAGGTGAGCACTTTCCCATTTGAACCTTCAAAAGAGACTCTAGCCCTTGCTGGTCCCTTGATTGCAGCCCTTTGAAACTCTGAGCAGAGGGTCCAGTTAAAGTGGACTGATTCTTGACCTAAAGAAACTGTGAAATAATAAATGTATTGTTCTAAGCTGCTAAATTTGTGATAATTTGTTATGCAGTTATAGATAACTAATGCAAGAGACATAATTTGCCTAAAGTCACATATCAATCTGGATACAGGCTATAGGTTTCCTCTTAATGATCACCTCATGTAGAAATATCCCCAAAGTTTTTGCCACATGGTATTGGATTTCCCATTAAGAAATTATATTTTTAGAACATCATGATTCTGAAAGAAAAAGAACCTTGGGAATATTGTTTGGAGTATGGAGTAAAGCATCAATCTTGATTTTCCCTTACTATAGTATTCTCTCACTTATCACGGGTATTACATTCTAGACCCCCCTGCAATAGGTGAAAATCCGCAAAGTAGGAACCTTACATTTATTTTAGTATTTATATATATTTTAAGGCTTTATAAACCCTTCCCACATACTTATAAACTGTTCCCAGTCCCTTATTAACCTTTCCCACTCCCTTATTAACCTTTACCAGACTTTTATAAACACTACTTATGTTCTTAAACATATTCTACACTCTTAAACCTATGTAACTTTAACAACATATGTATACAGTACTGTAAAATTTTATGTAGGTACTCACCAGTGAAGTATACTACAACTTGAATGATGAAGATGATGAATTAGCTGTGCAGTACTGATGACGATAAAGGTGATGAAGATGAGATGAACGTACTGCACAGCAAAGAAGAGCATTACAGCTCTTGTAAAGGCACCGCTTCATCAGGCGCTTCTTCAGGTGGTGCAGTAGTACCTTTGGTCTCGTCCGTAACTTCTACTTCTGCTAAAGGCATAGGCATAGGCGTAACCGACCTCTTCATTCGAGTGATGGACATAGTTATGGGGAGTTGCTGGTGCTGCTTCTTCTTCTGATTGAGAATGTTTTTGTAAACTGACATGGCACTGTCAATTGAATTTGCAAACTGCAACAAACGAACCATATGGGGGTCCCATTCATCAGCCACTCATTGAAGTTCTTTGGCCATTCTGACCATAGTTGCAAGATGATCAAGTGTTAGGCCAACCTTCTCCTCTTCTTCAACCCATTGTTCATCTTGTTCCTCATCCTCTTCTTCACTTACTGACTTAACTCCTCCAGGTCTTCATCTGTCAATGGTTGAGAGTGCATATCAATCAGGATATTTATGTCTTTAGTAGTCATGTCACTGAAGCCCTCTTCTCCCAGTATTTTTGCCAGCTTCATGGAGTTATCCATCACAGAGTGATGGATTTCATCAGGAGAGAATCCCTTGTAATCATGGACCACTTCTGGCCACAATTTTTTCCATCTGGCATTCAGAGTCTCACTCTTCATCTCCTTTATGGCCTTTTGAATATTTTGGAGACACAATGCAATTGTGTACTCACACCAGTACACCTTTAGCTAGAAGTCTTCATCTGAGTCCATAGCTTCAATGAGGTTTTGCAGGGCGTTTCAGGTGTAGAGTGCCTTAAAAGCACAAATAACGCCTTGATTCGTTGACTGAATCAGCAATGTGGTGTTCGGCAGCAAGCCTACCTGTACACCATCATACGTCATGTCGACAGCATGGCCTCCAGCATTGCCCATTATCAGAAGTACTTTGAAATCAAGGCCTTTCTTTGCCAGATAAACCTTAACCTCTGGGATAAAACATTGATGAAACCAATCAGTCATGAGGAGTTTTGTGATCCAAGCCTTAGGGGCGTGCATCCAGTACAAAGGCAACACATTCTTATTTTTGTTTTTTAGGGTCCTTGGGTTCTTGGACTTATAAATAAGCCCTGGCTTTATCATAAAGCCTGCAGCATTCCCACACATGATTAAAGTTACCCTATCTTTTTGGACCTTGAAACCATGGACTTTTGCTTCTTCTTCATAATGAAAGTACAAGACGGCATCCGTTTCCAGAATAAGCCCATTTCATCCATGTTCAGGCTTATAGCCCCCTTCCTTGATGATGTCTTTGAACATGTTGTTAATGTACTCTTCGGCTCTGGCTTTATCCACAGATGCCGCCTCTCTGTGCAGAGAAATGCTCTTGAGTCCAAAGCATTTCTGAAATTTGTCAAACTAGCCCTTGCTGGCACTGAATGGGGTTGGTCTGATTGGAGAAGCACTCGAAGGTCCTGCTTCAGTGTCGTCGTTGTCATCCTCTTCTTCATTCTCATCATCGTCGTGATCATCCCTTTTTGCTGCTAAATGATCATACAGTTGCTTGGCCTTCGTCCAGATGGTGTTTGTATCCAGCGAGATATTCTTTTTTCTGCAATTTATCCACACAGCGAATGCAGACTCCATCTTCACAATGATCTCATTGTGCGAAGTAACAACCCTCTTTGCTGTTTTGTTGAAAGTCACTGATGCCGTAGACCTCATATTCTCCTCATCTTTCTTTATATAGCGAACCATAGATTCGTTGATCCCGTAATGGTGGCCAACAGATACATAGCTTCTCCCTTTCTTCAACATGTCAAGAAGTTCCACCTTCTCTTTTATGGTAAGCATCTTACTCTGGTGTTTGGGTTCACTGCCAGAATCCTTAGAAGATGCAGAATGTTTGGGTGGCATCGTAGGGCTTGCAATAAATTCAGTCTTTAAGGAAAATTTCACATAACGCAACACCACAGAGCAAAACTATGCACGACGATTGGAGGTAGGAGTGAAGTAGACAAGGCGAGATGCTGAATGTATGTGCGCAGTGCGGGATAGCAGACAGACTGACGCTATGGTTACTGAGCCAATCAGCACCCACGATACACAAACAATGCTCTGGTTGGTCGCCCTCCATCAATCAGCCAATCGTGTGTCGTGTACAATCTCGCACAGGCAAACGAGCTTCAGCGTACATCTCATTTTCAGCATAATGAATGTGTTTATCCACATAAAGAATACATACTGTAAACAGTGTGAAGTATTTTATTTCAATTTAATATTCTTTTAATAGTAGAATCATTTATTATATTTTTAAATATATTTCTTGAAAAATTTTAGGCAAAAATTATTAAAATCATAAATACTATGCATATAAATACGTATACAGTACCATAAAACCCCACAATATAGTGAAAAATCCACAATAAATAATTAAATATAATATTTGTAAAAATCCCGCGATACAGTGAGGCCACAATAAGTGAACTGCGACATAGAGAGGGACTACTGTAATTTTATTTTGTTGTTCAGGGAGCAACTGATTCTTTGGGGACCATTTTTAACATTTCAATACCAACTAGTTTAAAAGGAAGATGAATGTAATTGGTGAATGTGATGGGTGCGTTCTTTCTCAGAGGTACCTATGATAAGAAGTGGGTTTTTTAAATTTTTTTATTTTAAGACTTTGGTGAGCTATAACTTCAAGTCTTTTTAAATTTCTGGAAAAAAATCAAACATGCAAATCAACAATGCATTAGCATCTTTGATGGTAACTATGTTATTTACCTTGCCTGGGCTAGCATTGTATCAATGGCACATTATGTGTTTAGAAGAGTGTCATGACCCCTGAGCGGCCCCTTCCCCCTACCATAATTACCACCTAAGTAAAAAAAATCCAGCCCTCTCAGGAGGCCTTCCTCTCTGGACAACCCCTTGCTCTAGTGATAGAAACACATAGAATTATTTTTTCATATAGAAGGACATGTTAAGGACATTTTAACTTCAGGCATCTACAGACAGAACCTCTATAAGTTATTTGCAACCAGAAATCCCATAGGTTTTAAGTTGCTTTAGTCTTCTGGGATCATGATGGCTTTCTCAGGCTACTGTTTCTTCTGGTAACATGGATGGATGGATGTCCTGAGTAAAATGTTTCAGACATCCTCAATGTCCTGGAATGCAGCAAATAAACAACCAACACTGAACAGTGTTCCTGTGTAATTTGGGGTGTTTTGAGGTAGACTGTCATAAGAAAGTGTGGTAGATTTTTCTTCACATGCTGTTCATTTTCTAGTTTGATCCTCCCATGGTAGTCTCCCTTGTCTCTCTCAATATATGAGGCATATATTCAAAATACTTGGGTTTGAAGATGAAAATCCTGACCCAAACATCAATCAGTCATTACTCCTGTATGCTGTGAAATATTCATGGTATTTGGTTAGAGAAAAATGCTCTAACCTGAGCTGTAAATCAAAGTTTTCAGACAAGATCTTTCTGATTAAGAACTGTAATGAAGGCTTCTTCTTTGGTTAAATTTCAGAGAGCACTTACGTTCGCAGCTTTGGAAGTGTCCCTTATAGAGCCAGAATATCTTTTTGGCCATATTTCTGGCTTCCTTGGACATTTTGGTCCCTAAGTTTAAAATTTTAAGATGATCTAGTTCCATTTACTCTTGACATAACTTGAAGAAAGACCAAGTTAAAAGGCTTTTGGAAAGCTTCTGTAAGTCATTTTGGATGACAGTGCATTCAGACCAAGACTGAGATGAGTTAAGTGTGAATGAATTGGTAACACATGGATGACACTTCCCTTAGTGAGCAACTGTGCATTTAATGTGGGACTGGAATGCAGAAGACCAGTGATAATTTCATTTTGGTTAAGCTCACATGGTGAAGGGACATTGCTGAACTTCAGGCCAGCTTGTTTCTGCATAGTGTACCCAGTAATTGCAAAGTTCCTGTAGGCGAGAGCTGTGTACCCATAGTCTAACCCTGTGCATTATAGGTGTTCACCATATTGGTTAGTGGCTAAAGGTCTATGAATATTCAAACTCCAGATTCTGTTGACTTTTGAGTGTGGCTCTGGAGTTCAAATCTCTCTCCTCCATTTACTAACTGTGTGACCTTGGGTAAAAGTACTGTAGCCTCTGTACCCTTAGTCTTTCATTCTGTAAAATAAGGATAATGATAAAATAGAAGCCATTACCTAATACTGCTCTGAGAATTAATTGAGGTTGAACATTGGAAAGGATTTAGTATAGTTTCTGGCATAAAGCAAACGCTCAATAAAAGCAAGTATTCAAATAATGTTATGTATTTTTATTGCTGACTTAAACATCACTATAGTTTATACAGAAATAACAGACATTGTTATAAGTCTTGTAATGAACCTAGATGGATTATGCTGTCATCATCAGAACATTTGAAAGTAGATCAAAAAGCCTGGCCAATAGGATTAGCATTCAGTATGGTACCATTGGCACTCAAGCTCTGGCTGAATGGCCTGAATTGAAAGCCTGGCACCATCCACCTGCCCCAGCCTGGCTTTAGAACATTGTGGAATAACCTCAGATCTGGACATTCTAGTTAGAATTGATGACACCAGGCTTCAGCTCCACTTGTGAAAGCCCCATGACAAGGCATCAGTTCACATCAGGGTTCTGCAGAAAGCCTCTTTTTGCCTAATGTGCACAGATGGGTGGTTCTTTTGTTAGCCAATTATGACTCAGGTGCTCCATTTAAATGTGCATTTTGTTGTGAGGCAGCCATTAGGGATGTAAACTCACTGTGCTGTTCATGTGCTGGGTGCTTCATGGATCTCTTATGCATTACAATATAGTGTTCTCACTGTTGGAGATTTTACAAAGCCAGAAAATGCTAGCAAAAGGAAAATTTGAGTGCAGGAAATCTTCAACCTAGTAAAGTAGCTTTCATTGCTTCTCGCCATCATCACCCCCAACTTATATGCCAGCTCTGATTTTCTTGTTCCCTGCAACTAGCTTCCTACCTTCTAATAGCCCTTGGGTTCTGACAGTCCCAGTGTCCACACCACCCCTCCTGTTACCAGTCAACTGTGTGGCAGATGGGACAGAATGTTCAGAAGGTACTTTTAGAATCAGAGTTAAAAATAAATGCGTCCTGTCTCTGTCTACTTGTTTTTAATCTGTGTGTGTTGATGTTGCACCTGACAGCACCAAAGGCTGCTTTTGATGATGGCAACATGAAAGGGCTTAGTGGTCATTCAGTGCCATTGTCTGTGAATATGTCTGTTTTTGAGAAAAATAGATTCTGAAGTTCATGTTCTCTTCTGGCACAAATGAAACATGTTTATTTACTGCTTTTAAGAATCAAGATACTGCTTTTCACACAGGCTGTTTAGGAATTACTCATCTATATTCTGCTAATTTTAATGGGTGTTTTTAAAAATATATTTTATTGATCACACTATTGCAGTTGTCCCAATTTTCCCCCCTTTGCCCCCTCTACCTGGTACCCTCCATTCCCTCTGGCAACCCCCCACCCCTTAATACATGTCCATGGGTCATGCATGTAAGTTCTTTGGCCTACTCCACTTTCTCTATTGTTCTTAACATTCCCCTGTTTATTCTGTACCTACCAATTTGTGCTTCTTAATCCCCGTACCTTTTACCCCATTCTGCCCCTTCCCCATCCCAACTGATAACCCTCCAAATGATCTCCATATCTATGACTCTATTTCTGTTTTGTTTGTTTGCTTAGTTTGTTTTTTAGATTCAGTTGTTGATAGTTGTGAATTTATTGCCATTTTAATGTTCATAGTGTTGATCTTCTTTTTCTTAAATAAGTCCCTTTAACATTTCATATAATAATGACTTGGTGATGATGAACTCCTTTAGCTTTACCTTGTCTGGGAAGCACTTTATCTGCCCTTCAATTTAAATGATTGCTTTGCTGGATAGAGTAATCTAGGCTATAGGTCCTTACTTTTCATCACTTTGAATACTTCTTGCCAGTCCCCTCTAGCTTGCAAACTTTCTTTTGAGAAAAAAGTTGACAGTCTTACGGGAACTCCTTTGTAGGTAACTATCTGCTTTTCTCTTGATGCTTATAAGATTCTCTCTTTCTCTTTAACCTTTGGTATTTTAATTCTTATGTGTCTTGGTGTGGTCCTCTTTGCACCCATCTATTTTGGGACTCTCTGTGCTTCCTGGACTTGCATGTCTATTTCCTTTACCAAATTAGAGAAGTTTTCTTTCATTATTTTTTCAAATAAGTTTCAATTTCTTGCTCTTTCTCTTCTCCTGGAACTCCTATGATTTGAATGTTGGTATGTTTGGCGATGTCCCAGATACTCCTTAGGCTATTTTTGTTGTTTTGGGTTCTTTTTTTCTCTTGCTGTTCTGATTGACTGTTCTTCCTCACATTCCTGATGTTCACCCCCTCCATTGTTAATTCCCCAATTTTTCTTTATTTCACTTTTGTAACCTTCATTTTTGCTTGAGTCTTTTTTCATGCTATTGAAGTACCCAGTGTTTTCCTTGAGCATCCTAATAACCAGTGTTTTGAACCCTGCATCTGATAGATTGCTCATCTCCATTTTGTTAAGTTCTTTTTCTGGTATTTTGTTCTGTTCTTTCATTTGGGCCATATTTCTTTGTCTCCTCATTTGGGCAGCCTCCCAGTGTTTGTTTCTATGTAATAGGTAGAGTTTCTTTGACTCCCTGTCTTAGTAGCATGGCCTATTGTAGAAAAGTGCACTGGTAAGTTGGATGGGGCAGAGCCTTAGATAATTGCCCAGGAAGGGGAAACCTGTGTGAACCAAGTTGACGGAGACTCAGATATTGTTGCTGCTCTGTGGCTCTGTGTGCGGAGGGCTTAAAAAATGGACAATGCTGCTGCCTGGCCTCTGGAGTTTTATCTGGGAGGAAGCTGTCCCCTAGTACTTGCCCTGATGCCAGACACTTTAGTTTCTCCCCATGTGCCACTGGTGCCCTTCCAGCTGCTGCCCTGTGCTGGAGCCTCGAGAGAGTGAGTCTGTGTAAGTCCTAAGTCTGTTGGAACCCCTTTAAGAGGAGACACCTGAGAGTTCTACAGTTCCTTCTACTGCCCCAACCCCCACTGGCTTTATACCAAGAAGTTATGGGGACTTATCTTCCTGGCACTGGAACCCTGGGCTGGATGGTCTGGTGTGGGGCTGGGCTCCCTTGCTCCCAAGATATCCCTCCCAATTTGTATCCACCACATGTGGGTGTGGGAATGTTTGTTGTGTGTCTCCACACCTCCACATGTCTCTGCCCCTCCTATGCATCAGGATGAATGTGACTTCTTTAATTCCTTGGTTGTCGGACTTCCATACAGCTCCATTTTCTAACAATTCTGGGTGATAAATGTTTTGTAGTTTAGTTGTAATTTTTGCTTTGGTTGTGTGAGGAGGTCAGCCGTGTTTACCTACACCTTTATCTTGACTGGAAGTCCCCCCCAAACCCAATTTTAGTGAGTCTTGTTCGAAGTATTCCAAGCAGACCTGTCTTTTATATATTGGAGTCTGAGTCTAGTTCATCTTAGATACCTTCCATTTGGGAATGGAGGTAAGGTGTTTCAAGACAAATCCTCTTTGTCCCCATTATTAAACCATGTAGAGTCTGATGATGGGACTCACATTGGTCAATTATAATTGATGACCCTGATGAAATTCCATTTTCTGGGGTCGATTTTATAGGGAAGGTAATTTTTTAGCTGAATTTTGGAGGATGAGCTGGAGTTCTTGAGGACATGTGCAAATTTAAGAAGAGGTGAATGTGATTTATTCAGGCCATGGCTGGCACTTTAGGAAGAGTGGAGTAAAGGGCTTCTAGAACCAAATCACAGCCTTGGATGCCATGCATGCTAAGGTGTTTCTGCAAGAGATAGGGAATTGTTAAAAGTTTGGAGTAAGGGAGTGACATGGTTATATTTTGAAAGATAAATATTGTAGCAGAGTGGAGGGTGGGACAGGGGGGAGAGCTTGGTGAGATAGGAGATAGAGAGGCCAGCCAGATGGTGACAATAATGACAGCCTGGATGAGGTAGAGGCTGAAGGAATAGACAAGAAAGACATGTTACATGGAGAAAAGGAAGTGTTTCCTTTAAAGAAGAAATGACTATAGCAGTGTCTTTATTTAAGATTGCGGAGAAGTAATCAGCTAGTAAAGCGGTTAGTATGCATATTACATTATACAAAGGGAGGCTCCTTTGGGAAACAGTCAAATTAAAGTGTTCTACAAAAGAGAGTTACAGGAATGTTTCATTTTCTCCTGGTCCTGAGAGAGGTGGGCTTTGTGGGGCCCTGGAACTTAAGAGAAACAGAGGGATATCCACCTGTAGTCTTTTAAGGAAGGGGAGAGAGGCCCAAAGGAATGATGCTGGTTGGCTTTCGAGGAGTTAGGAATTCCCTGCAGCAGGAATAAGCACCTCAGTTGTATGATGACCAGAATAATTTTAAGTTCTCTGCTGATCTGTGCTACCCTGGGTCATTGTCTTCTATTATTCCAAAATCTTCAGCATAAGTCTAGCCTGTGCGAGCGATGCTTTGGGGGAATGAAATGGTGGACACTGTGTGCTTGGAATGGGGAAACAAGAGATGTTCAGGCTTCTCTGGACCAGCATGTAGGTAGCATGTTCAGGGAAGGCACAGGTGCTGGAAATTCAGGCAGTGACCAGAAGAAAGTGAGCAGAGGCCCCATGTAGGCACCAGAGCCAAGTCAGGAGCCAGGCAGTATCTGAGAAGCAGATAGCAGGGTAGACTGACTCAAAAGCAGGTGTGAAAATTACCACCTTCCCTTAAATATACCAAAGGAAAGTGACCTCATCTGGGATTGAAGAAGCAAGCTCCTGCCATTACATGGCGAGTAGCCTCAGAAAGCAGCCATTTAGGATTTCAGAGATTCGTAGGAGGTTAAGTCATCAGAATGTGGAGAGAGATTGTATGTGGGAGGAACAGAAGAGGTAGGGACCAAAAATGCAGAGGGATGCCAGTTATGCCATTAAGCTATGGAGTTCATGGAGGGTGGTGACAGAAATTCTTCTTTGGAAAGTGGGATTGGGAAATAGGAATGGAATATGAAGTGTTTATAAAAATATTCAAAAGGAGAGGTCCAGCTTGTGTCTAGGATCATAAATGTGGGAGCAGGCTGAAGGTCCATGATAAAGCTACAGAATTTTTTTTCTACAGAGGAGGCAGGTGACTGGAAAAGACACCCAGAGATGGTTCAGAAGGAGAAGGAAAGAGGCAGTGACAGAGACCTAGTTGTATTCACCAGTATCTTCCACACAGGACATTTTGGGGACGCTTTTCTTTTAAATTTTGCTGTTTACCTGGACATTACCCTTTTCTCTCTCTTACTTCTAGCAGTGCTCCCAGGTAAAGGAACTATAGCTGGGAATTACTTCTTTGCCCAGGGGACTTTGTATTGCCTTCTATAGTACCTATGACTCTTCTATGAATCAGGAACTTTTCATTAAGGGCCTATATTGTGCTCAGGCACTGAGAATTTAGCAATATGCTTCAAATATTAGCTCTAACAATGGTCACAGTTTATAAATCTACTTCTTACTCTGCTGCTCCTTAAGGAACCTTGAACAGTTCACTTTTGGTGCAAATACTAGATTTTGATCCTATCCTATTCTGTCCTGTTTCTCTTCATTCTACGCCATTCTATTCTATTTCTGTACAAGCAGCCTAAATGAGCAGGTTGTGTTCTGAAATAAATTTAGAAGTCAATAATTTAAAACTTGGATCATATTTTCTCACAGTACTAATGTTGTAATAACATGGTTTTAACAACTATGCTTTTGGCATAGGCTATGGGCCAGAGCCCCCAGTATGTGGTCAGAAGAGAAAGCCATGAATGATGTGTTCCTAATCAAGGCTCTGGGGTATGCCACCACCCTTTCCACAATGCCTCCAAGCTCCCAAATACCTCATGTCTTTAAAAGCCAGCCATTTGGATGAACTTATTAAATAATTTTACTTGACTGGAATGCAAGGAGTGAGTCAATGAATTAATCTCTGAGTCAGTCTACTCCAAGCTATATAGTCTGCTCTTGATTCTTTTTGCTCCTCTCCAGAAAAAGCCATGAATGAGAAGGATATTCTAATTTGGAGACATCTATGAGATAAACCAATGAACAAATTTAATATTGAGTAGGGTTAAAGATGACAGTGGAGTTACAGAAGTACAGGGACACTAACCATCAATCTGAAGTGACTGGAGGAGTTAACACAGTTATAGCAGGTAGGTGTGTGTGGAAGCCTTGAAGGCTAAGGTCATTATTTCCATCAGAGCTGAAGGGCTCTGTCAAAAGGAACAATACGTTTTAAATTAATGGGAGAGACATTAAGTAAGTAACTAATCAACTGTTGACAACTGTACAGGTGGCAGGGAAATAATGGTGAACAAGATGGCCTCTGGAGAGTTTGCAATAAAACATAAGAGGTGGATAAATTTTTGGTTGGAGGAAGACAGGGTGCTGTAGGAACTCCTTTGAAGGGAGCCAGTTCCTCATAAGCAGGAGGCCAAGGTGTGTGGGGGAAGGTTTCCTGGAAGAATATGAATTAGCCAGATGAAGAGAGGCAGAAAAAACTTTCAAGCATGGAGACCAGAGGAAATAGCACAGCAGAAGTGTGGTTGTGAGTGATAACCTGGAAGAACTTCATTTTGCTGGGAGTTACAATGCAGAAAGGGTGGAGAAATAAGCATTTGGCATTTTAGCGGTTTCTCGAATTTAGTTCCCTCAAGTGAACTATAATTTACAGTTTTAATGTAAAAAAGATTACTGGATTACTGTGATAATGGAGATTGCTTAATCAAAATAGAGTATTTCATAGCTAGTATTAAAACTGGCTTTCAGAAAAAAAAATTTACTTTTTGTCTTCAGTTGGATTTTTCCTAATGTGAACCTTACATTGGATCTGAAAATCTCTTATGTTTTGAAGTTATGTAATTTTAAACCTTAATGAGCATGCTAAGAAAATTTTTATATCTAAGGGATCCTAAAACTAGAGGCAAAATTACAAAAAGCTAAAGAGATATTTTTATGCTTTCTTAATTATTTAAAAGAAGCAAAATGCTACATTTCCCCTCCTTAAATGATTAGGTAAACCTTTTCTCTAGGGAAATCCTTGAACCAAACAGGATTGTTTTGGTTTCCTTGATACCGCCAGTCTTAAATATCCAATCCAGTTTCTTTTCCCTTGCCTGTTTTGGCATGGTGGGTGTCAGACAAAGAAATGAACTGAATCCTCAGGAGACAGTTTCACTCCCACTTGGCTCTTAAGTATAACAGATAGGAAGTCAGCTTGGTCAGCTTTCACATTTAAATGTTGATCAAAATGCAACTTCTGTTAACATTTCAGAAAATTCTTCATTATTAGTCACTTGCATTTCTAAGTTGATTTAGCATTCTTAATTAGAAATGGAAATATTTGCATGTAACTTGTAAGGATTGGAATGTTTCAAGAGCAGAAACAGTGGTGCCAAACAATAGTTCACTAATGGAGTCCATTTAATGGTCTAAAGTTTGGGTCTTGCCCTGAATATTTTTTCCATTTGAGTTGTGTGTGCAAGCATGAAACCAATTTAATATTCATTTAAGTTCTAGTTCATTCATCAATATGATTCATAATGAGTCATATACAATGTTGCTCCATTTTCTTTTGTAGCTGAAAAGTCATAATGCCACCTGTTCTTTGCTACAGCTCCAGTGTGCTGTGAAGTATTCTCAATCTCTTGATAACTGCTGCTAACATCTACTAGGGATGCACCATGTGCCCAGCATTGTACTGAGTGCCTGACATGTAGTCTTGCTGGGACCATGCAATAATCCTGGAAGACAGGTATATATCAATATGCCTATTTTACCCAGGAAGAAATTGAGGCTTAGAGAATTTGAATGAGTAGCCTACAGTCATGTTCCTCGTCGTCGGCAGCCGTCCATCTCGAGAGACGATGGTGTAGCTTCTTAAGAGTCTATCTGCACCGCCGAGAATGGCTGTGCAGTCCAACTCGGGAGTGACACGGTATCTGTCTCCTCCCGTGTTGAATCGACATCTTGCGATGAAGCTACGGAGCCTGGGCTGGGTGATATGGAGGGTCTGCTGTTGCCCATGCAGCAGACCCCCCCCTCTCTTCACAGCTGAAGGATCCAAGGGAAAGACGGAGTCAATACAGCTTGGCTTCAGGTGCGCCACAGGAGTTGCCGGTGTTGACTACAACGTCAAACCGCCTTAGGGACTCCGGCTCCGGATTTTCTGTCGGGGTTTACTCCCTTAGCCTTTCCCCTGAAGAGGTATGCCGCAAGGCAGCGGAGGTTTTTTGGAATCAGAGTGTTCCTAGTAAGAGGATAAACCCAGATTTGACCAGGATGAACTGGTTAAATAGAATGTCAGAGCCCATGCCCTTAACTTCTGTTCACTGCCTTTCTTGGCAAAAACTAACATGTAGAACATTGCCTGCCATTCCAGAAAAATGGTGTTTTGTGATTTAAAGAATGACCCTAGAGTGGACTTGATTAGGTAAAGAATCCACCATGAGTAAGTGTCAATGAGACAGTTTATTTACTTCCTTATGGCCATTACCCAGAGAAATGGATTTCTGAAGGGACTCACTTATGTAGATGTATGTATATACTTGTCAGTTCTGCAGGAATACAATGAGACTTTTTAAATTCTTACCCCATTTTCACTCATGTTCCTATAAAATGGAAACCTCCCTTTACAACAATCGTTTAGAGAAGTCTTTATGAAATGTCTGGGTCATATTCATGATAATTATTCAACATTAAATTGCCAAAGAAGCTTTATTTTGAAGCTGATGAGTGTGAAATGAATCATTAAGAACATAAGACAAATTTTCATTATAAATGGAAGTCTCAACCTTTATTTATTATTCAGTTAAAAAAAAACCTGCTTCTGATCTCAAGGTAAATTATAAACTAAAAGGCCTTTTTTTAAGTGTAGCTAAAAATTGCTCTTTAAAATAAATCAACTTTATTGAGGCATAATTTGCACACAATAAAACTGTACAACTTAAGTGTACAGTTAAATGAATTTTGACAAATGCACACAATCATGTAACCACCACTATAATTAAAAGACATAAACATTTCTGTCATCTACTTCCCAGTCATGCCCTAGCTCCAGGCAATTACCGATTTGCTTTTTGTTGTGATAGATTGATTTTGCCTTTTCTAGAATTTTATGTAAATAGAATTATACAATTGGTAATAATGTTTGGCTTCTTTCAATTATCATAATGTTTTTGAAATTTATCCATGTTGTTGCATGTTTGCATAGCTTTTCCCTTTCTGTTGCAGAGTAGTACTTCATTGTATGGCTGTTCATATGACACTATTCATTCACCTGTCAATTAACATTTAGAGTATTTCTAGTTTATTATGACTAAAGCTGGTATGAATATTCATGTACAAGTCTTGTGTTTTGTTTTTTCTTATTTGAATGCTTAGAGGTGGGATTGCAAGGTCATTTATGTTTAACTTTATGTTATGTTTAACTTTGTATGTTTTCCTAAGTGGTTATACTAGTTTGCATTCCCACCTGCAATCTACATGATTTCTAGTTGTTCTATATTCTTGCCAATAGTTTATATTGTCAAAAATCACTGTCTTTTAAAAATGTTTGTTTTTAAATCTTAACAGCAAGTAAAATACAGCCTCTTTAGAAAGCTAACTTTAAAAGCCAAATTTTGTTCATATTGAAAAGGTCAACAATTCACTCTGTGGCAGTCAGTGGCAGGAGAAAAATACTTTGCATCTGCTTCTCTGGAACTGAGCTATTGGCAGCATTATCTGGAGTCCTCTGGCTTAAAACCACTTCCCTATGGGCAAAGGGGCAAGTGATTTCTTGTCTCCCCAAAGACATTACAGAGAGAGCCACACTAATGACTTAAATGATGGCTGTTCCCTCATATCTAGTACTTGGTATGGTGTCCAGATGTTTCCCATGATTCAGAGATTACTGTGGGTTAGCCCTGTCTCCCAAACTTAATACTTGGCTGGAAGAGACAGACCACAGAGTAGGTGTCTAACAAGTAGTACTGACAGGCCTACCAGTTAGCATAATAAACACAGCATGACACGATTCTGTGCTGCCTTGTCATTAGGGTATTGTTCACCACACTTTGAGAGCTTTGCTGTTAAGAAAAATGATGGCAACATTTGGAATGGAAAAGCTAAAATTCAGAGATGGGTTTTATTTGGCCTACTTTAGCTGAAAAAGAAAAACCTCATTAGTAGTTAAGCTGGCTGACATTGCTTAAGATAGACACAATTAATTATAGCTTTTATGAACTAGTGTTGGACTCTGAGAATCTACTCCATGTCTGCCACTGGGGATGAAAGATGCACCCTTCCCTTCCCTCAGTGGAAAAGATAAGTAAACCAACTAAATAATCTGGTGTGCCCATACTGTAATAGGGCTAAATACAGGGTTTTCTAAGAGTACAAAAGAGGGGCACCTATCACAGATTCAAATTCATTTCATATTTGTGTAGCAGCTGTGAGCTTGTTGGCACTATCCACCTTCATAGACCTTCTAGTCTAGTAGGAAGATGGACAGAAAGCCAATAAAGGAAGTGGAGATTGTTACAGACAAGGGAGGAAGCATATGGAAAAGGGAGCTGTCCTGGTTTGGAGGGGCAGGAAGGACTGAAAAAGGGGGGAGTTAGGGGAAGGTCTCTGATGGGATGGTGGTGAGGGGAAGAGAGTTCCCAGTGAAGGTAGCAGCACATGAAAAGTACCAGAATCCAGCTGGAATGTAGGCTACCCCAAGAATGGTGACAAGACCCGCAGGACCAGAGCTCAAAGGTATTGTCATACATATGAGTAGTTCTCCATTGTGGAGGAACAGGGCCAAACTGGAGAGGGTGAGGCTGAATGCAAGGTTGCGATTCAGGATGTTGATTCAGGATTTTATAAAGAGGAAGAGCTACAGGTATATTGAGGGCTGGAACTGTGTATGAACCAGTTCAAGATAATACTTTTATCAGTATCCTTCATCCTTAAATATACTATATCTAAATGTTTTAATACTCAACCATTTAGCCAGCAAACTTACTGTTTTACTTGGAGTCTTTAAATAAAGCATCCCTTCCCATGTATCATATAAGTGAACATTTCTCCTAACACTATTTTCTACACACAGAACTAGCCATAGCAACTTACGATCCTAAAATGTCAACTTGAGAGCGTCATTGAGAAATTGTGTCTGTTTTTTTTCGGAAAAGGCCACGGAGAACTATCTGTGACCAAGCTAGCCTTGAACCCAGAGCTCAGACCATTCTCCTAGTCTCTCCTGTAGATATATTTTCTCCAGTAAAAATTCCTACCAATTGTTTAAACTCTGGAATTTCTTGACTTTCTTATTTTGGATTAAGTTTTCATATTTTTCACAACTGAACAAATTTTTAAAACTTCCCCCATTTAAAAACTCCAGGTATTTATCTGTTTTCTTGCCCAAGGCATAGACTAGTACCTGAAACACAATAGATACTCAAGGAATACATATTGACTGACTGAATGAAAACATTGACAGTGAACAGATATTAAGAAATTTGGTCTGATTTTGCTTTATTACTAACACACACCATCATCTGTACTCCCTATAAACCTTTTCTCCCAGTTTGAACTGTAAGCTTTAGTTAAGCAACCCTTGAAAATTCAGTTATTGCTTCTGAAACTTAAATGTTATCACTACCCCCATGATCATTCCTCTTTGATATTTTTTTAGAACTGATCAACTATTTCGTTGGGGGAAATGCTCTCTGCTTTTTAAAACCTTTATTCAATTTCTCCAAGGGCAGAACAAAAATTCTTCATGTCTTTTCTCCCAATTTTAAACCTATGTGATGAAAAAGTGTTAGCTTTAATTATAATATACTACTAATCTTGTGTCAGTTTTCAACCATCAACTGTCATCTCCTCCTGGTGAAGACAGCGTAGATTTATATAATCCACTGGCAAATAGGCAACAGTTTCACATTTGCATGAGCTATGAGATTTGCTCTCTGGAAGAAGTGTTTGTTAATGAAAGGAAGACAAACTACATTTCATATATCAAAATTGTTATTGTCCTTATTCAAAGATGTTGCTGCAGCCACCTGCTAGAGTGGTGATGGGAACAGCTCTGTCTCCAGAATAGTTGGAGGGCAAAGAACTTATGCTTTGGATGGTCCTTTAGCCTATTTGGAAGTCAAATTGGAGAAGATGCCTTAGTGTTTGTATCATTTTCCTTTAAACCTCAGGTGAAAAGTCTCAAGTAGACCCTTGAGAAGGCGGTGGCAGACTAGCTGTTTCTCCCAGGCTTCTGAATAATATTGTTACAAATATGGGTTGGTGACAACCACTCTGAGTCTGACAGTGTGGGAAAGAGAGCCCTGGACTGGGACCAGGTTTGGGTTCCTGGTTTAAGCACTTCTGTGACTTTGGGGAAGCCTCTTTGTTCTTCTGCATTTAGCTTCCTCTTAGGCAAATGGACAGGCCAAAGCTACAGCTTCCTGACCTGTCTCATAGAGCTATTGAGAAGATCCAAAGGAATGTATGAAAGTGCTTTGATAAGACAAGGCACTGTATAAATGCAAAGCAGCATTTTGGGATGTATTGAAGTTTTGGCGAAGAAAACAACGAGAACCAAAGGGATAATTCTAAGAACAGAGCTGGCTGGGACTTTGGCACTTCACAGGTGACTGAGTTGGTCTCAAACCATTGATGAGAGAGAAATAGCAAGTGTCTTATGGAAATGGGATAGCCTCCACCCTTTCTGGTCAAAAATCACCAGGTAAATAGGACTTATCCTGGCTACACTCACACCCAGTTTACACCTGCTGTATCCCTTTACTCTTAATGATGTCCCAATTCAGATGATAAATTATATAGTCATTCTACTTACCACACACCTTACTAAGCAGTAATATGGTAAAATACTGAGGAAACTTGAATGTTACAGGATTTTCAAGACTCTGAGGCCCTATAGACACCTCTCTTCTGCACCAGGAGCCAACATTTAGGGCTTGTCTTTTCTTTGCTGTTTTGTAACTAGTCATTATCAATCAATAGTTGATTCTTTTGTTTAGAAGTGTTCTTGCTCATGGAAATGGGAAGGAGAGTCTGGTTTTTTGTTTTTTTTTTTGAGAACCTGTATTCAAAGGCAAACATCTTGGCCAAGTGATTTAATGAATAAGTCTAAATAAATTTTGGATTGGCAGGATATACCACCCCCACCCCCGAAAATGTTTACATCCTAATCACAGGAACCTATGAATATGTTACCTTACATGGCAGAAGGAATTTAGGTTGCAGATTTGCAAACAGGATTAAGATTGCCCATCAGCTGACCTTGAAATAGTGAATTTATCTTGCAGTAATTGGGTAGATCTAATGTAATCACAGTTTCCATAAAAATGGAAGTGCAAGGCAGAAGATGCAATCAGGGCCATGTGGTGTGAGGACTAATCTTGCTGTTGCTAGTTTTGAACACAGAGGAAACGGGCCATGAACTAAGGAGTGTAGGAAGTCTTTAGAAGCTGGAGAAGGCAAGGAAATGGATCATCCTCTAGAGCATCTGGAAAGGAATGCTGCCCTGCTGACGTTGAATTTAGCCCAGTGAGACCCATGTTAGTCTTCTAACTTATTAACTGTGAGATAATAAATTTTCGGTGTTTCCAGCCACAGAGTTTGTGGCTTAATAGAAATACTAAAAATGAGTAACAGAAAACTAATCATAATGGAACATGAATAATTGAAAACTAATATAGCACTCATCAATCAACAAGTGTCTGTTGGATATTTGTCGTGTGTACAGGATTATACTGAATGCTGTGGGGGGAATCTCAGGGACATAGAATACACAAAGGGCACGCTAGGACTAATGCATGTAGAACATTTAGAGAGCAATTAATGAGAGTGCTAATTAAGTGCTAAGTATACTGGGAAGAAGAATTGAAAAAAGATTGCAGGAGAGCATATATGAGCAAAGGGGTAATGGGTGAGAATGATGAATGGATGTGAAACTTTGGTAGTTTCTAATTAATAATGATTTCAGACTCCCAAGGAACTTTTTAATCAATGGACTTAGTTGCCATGTATGGAATTCTATATGACACAATAAATATTGCAGTTCTTCTCTGCGTAGTCTTAGACCCTTCTCTCTTGCCACTATCTCTTGTCTCCTGAGGTGATGATTTCATCCATATAACACACATGTGCTATGGTGGGTTGAATTGTGGCTCCCAAATGCATTATGTCCACACTCTTACTTCTGGAACCTATAATTGTGACTTTATTTGTGACTATAATTACATTAAGGATCTTGTGATGAGAACATTCTGGATTATCAAGATAGGTCTTAAATATAATGACAAGTGTTCTGTAAGAGATGCACAGATAGAAGAAATATATGCACAAGAGGAGAGGGCAATGTGAATACAAAGGCAGAGATTGGAGTAATGTGACCACAACTCAAGAACTGCCTAAAATTGCTGGCAGCCACCAGAAGCTGGAATAGGCAAGGAAAGATTCTTTTTAGAGCCTTCAAAGGGAGCACAACCCAGCTGACACTTTGATTTCAGACATCTGGACCAGAATCTATGAGAGAATAAATTTCTGTTGTTTTAAGCACCATATTTTGATAATTTGTTATGACAGCACTAAGAAACTAATATACATGGCTTCTGTAGTCAACCCCATATAGATGTCTTACAGATGGTATCCCTAGCTCAGGCCTGAGAATTCCAGGCCCATTTATCCAACTGCCTACCTGATATTTCTGGATGTTTCAAAGCCACTTCAAGTCCATTATGTCCAAAACTCTACCCTATTCCCAAGCCTGTTGTGTTTCCTTTCTCCCTGAGGACACTAAATAATACCACTACCCATTCAGTTGCGCATATCGCAAACTTAGGAGTCATTCTTGACACCTCTTCCTCCTACATCTCGAATGCCTAATCACAAAGTCCTATTGATTTCACCTTTTAAATATTTCTCAAATCTGTCTACTTCTCCCTGAATTTCCACAGTTACCACCTTTGCCCTTGCTTTCACTGTCACTTGCCTGAGTTATTTCAATTTCCCTTAACTCATGGATCCTGACTGCGCCTAATCTCTTGTCTACCCTGTAACCAATGTGATATTTTCAAAATGCAGCTTTGATTATGTTAGTCCCCACTTAGGTTCCTTCAGTAATTCCCATTGCTCATATGATATATACAAAACTAGTATAGACTAAGGAGTGCTGCAAGGTCCAGCCTCAGCCTGCAATAAGCTCCTCTTTGGGGTTTCTTTTTCAGTCAGCTTGGCCTGCTTTTGAAGTTTCCTCCTGCCACAGAGCCTTTGCAGATGCTATTTTCCCTATTAGTAATGTTCTTCTCTTCCTTCTTTGCCTAGATAGTTCTGACTTACGCTTTTGATCATAGTGTTATTTTCTCAGGGGAGTTGTCTCCGACTTTACAAACTAGATAGATGCCCACTTCTAGTCAGACTTTCACAGTATTCTGCACCTCTTCTTTAAACATCTTGCCCATATTGCAACTTTACATACTTTTATTATTATTTTATTAATGAATACCCTTCATTAGTAGACTATATGCTCAACTAAGAATAGAGCAATTGTGTCCCAGAGCCGAGCACCATGCATACATAAAGGTGCTCAATAAACATTTTTTGCATGAATTAATGAGTGAAATACGTAGAGTGTAATGTTACCTATATTCCAAAGGATTCCTTTATCATATGCCTTGCAGTTTGAGGGTTATAGTCAAGGGGGATCAAAATGCGGTCACCAAATACACATGGGAAGAGGAAAAAGTGCTCTTTCACTTTTTTTTTTTTTCAATCAGGGACTCACCAGCATCATGTCTTCTAATTTGCTTGAATATTATGAACTGTCTCTCAGACTTGGTTTTGGAGGAATAAGTGTATAAAGTCTATTTTCAGGAAGCATATGAGTCAGTTAAGCTTTCACTTCCCAAGTGCAATGCCAGATTGTTGTGATTTTAGCGGGATGCAACAGGTGCACATATTTTCAGCTTTTATGACAAGTATTGTGTTCTTATCCTCAGGAGTCCTCAGCTTGAATGCCCTTTGTTGAAATGATGCCAATGGGAAGAACTGACCCTTAGCAGTGTGTTTGTTTGGAGAACAGTAAGACTTCTAGCAAACAGCAACAACAAATCAGTGAACAAAACCCCCCAAAACAAAGAAAAAACCTCTTTACCCTTAACAGAAGCCAATGCAAAAATGTAAGCTTTGGCTTATGAAGAAAGGGCCTGATGTGAGGAAAAAGAGGCTGATTTTTCATGGTAGCCATAAAATTAGCATGGAAACAATTCATTGGGGGAAAACAAGATACAAGCCCTTTAAATGTGCTTTGCTGTTCCTCCAGCTCTCTAGGGAACTTTTCCCATGTCAGGTGAAGGTTTTGAATAGTACTGTAATTAACTTGTATCAAATAGACCATATATAAGAAAGAACTGTGTAAAGATTTCTTTAGTGAATTTTATCAGGTCGTTTTCAATGTCCATCATTAAAGTGGTTGGTTGGTTGCCTGGGTCCTTAGTGGTATATTCAGTCAATAAGCTATTCATGACTCTAGCAAGTAGCTTGATTTTTAAACCAATGGGAATTTGGAGGGCAATTTTCCTTTGCTACCTTTAGCTACATGGCTAGAATCTATAAACTATTCTCTTCCCAAGAAACAAAGTGCGGAAGTGAAGAAGAGGCCAGCAGGGTCTGTGGCAGACACATTAATTGCCCTGTTGAAGAAGTATGGGCACATATTTACTCTTTAAATGTAACTAAAGAGAGGTTGTAGTGTTACATTTGGCAAAGAGGTAGGGTGTGGGGAGGGGAGAGCAGAATACTGTTATGTGTGACATGTACAGTGTTAATCCAAAGTCATTTTGGGGGCGGTGTAATTTTGAAGAGTCACATGCATTTCATTGTCTTTCCAGAATGTCAATAAAGCCTAGAGAAAGAATTTTGTCCCTCAGTAAATCAAAAGTTAGCAGACAAAAGGTCAAAATGCCCAAAGCCACAAGAACATTAACACTTTGGATACAAAGATTTCCTAAGAAACAAATGCTCCCCCTCACTTTGGATAAAGCAGACACTTTATCTTTGTGAGTTTACAAAATGGAGCCAAACTGTACCTGCAGCCACTTTAACTAAACCAAAGCCTGGATCTTTCAGCAGCCCGCAGTCATTAAAGCTCTCAGAAAGCCTCCCAGGAGCCAATGTGCTTGCTTAAGTATATGCTGTAAAAGGTCCCAGAGATTTACAAGGGACTGCTCCACGCTAAACCAGGCACCATCTGATAAACAAGCAATTTTAGCTGCAGGCTAAATGATGCTCTTTGAGGCTTTGATTTACAATGCTGAAGATGATGTATTTGTAGACCCGGGATGGGTTCTGCTAGGGGCTTGCTGTGATTATTCACGCATGAGCAGAATTCAGGGCTCAAGTCTTCAACTTGGAGGTCAGAAAATTGCCGGTGGAATAAAAGAGGGTTGATAAGTTTATTGAGATGCTAAATAGATATAGATAAAAAAGCTTATTAAGCCAGTAATTTTGAACACTTCTTAAGCTTTCTGGGGACTACAGTTTTTGTTGGCTTGCTTAAGTCCCAAAGATATGAAAATAATCTGCAAAATTGATCTGGTGTTCTAATTTTACTTTCATTACATTTGAAAAGCAAATACAGGCTTAGTTTATTATTGCTGACATTTAAAAATAAGAAAAAATGTCCAATTTAGCATTTATGTAATTGCTCGAAACTAAGAAATCTGAAGGCAACTTTGAAGCAAATCAAATCACCTTCTAGAACACTGAGGAACAGACTCAAGAGTACTCTAACCTGAATTAAGAACTGCAAGAATGCTTTTAAAATTCATGGTTCCAAGAAATGATTTGACAAAGTCCTTTGCCAAGTTTTGTGTTTAATAGATATGTGAGTGTCCACTAATATTGGCACTGTACTAGAACAAAGTTAAATAAAATACAGTCTCTCTCCTTTAAAAGTGATAATATCAGCAAAAGGTGAGCAGTGTTAAGGAGCTCTGTAAATGCTGAGGGAGCACAGAGGAGAGAAACTAACCTGTTGGACTTAAAGGGGACTTAATAGACCGAGGGAGGTCTTCCTGGGTGCCCTTCTTCCTGACTCATGACTTGCCAGGCAGCCAAGCACACAAAGAGAAGACCACGGAAAGAGACATTTTTGGCACCATGGCATTCTTGCCTTCAGCATTCAGAGCTGTGGCCAAATGTTTCTTCACCGAGAAGACCTCACACTCCTGGAGTTCTGGTTCAGGCAACACGAGGCAGATTCAGAAACTTCAGATACAACTTACAGAGGAATCAGTGGCTACTTATATACATAAGACAGTAGGTACATAAAACAGAGGTCAGAGCTGGCTCTAAGCTGAGCTTGGCTTTTTGGTCCATCCTTTCTTTGCAGAGTACAAGGAATACATCCTCTCTTCTTCTTTTGGGAAAGGACTTGATGAAGTTATATAGATTGTCATATGCATGCCAGACATGTGGTGTGGTATATTTCTTTCCCAGGCAACTTGTATTGTTAGAGAGCCCAAAGTCATAAACCACGGGACTTAGGTGATGCAGTAGAAGTATGATGGAACTGCCTTTGGGGGAGATGGAAGTAAGGGGGTAGTTTTCTCTGCCAATCTACTTTCACTATACACTCTTTCCTTATGGATAATATAGCCCTGGCTGGGTTGAAAGGTTAGTAGCAATGACTAACATTTACTGAGTGATTGCTAGTGCCAGGTACTATTCAAAGGGTTTATATATATATATAAAGTCATTTAATCTCTAAAGCAACCCCATAAGGTAGATACTTTGTAATCTCTAATTTACACATGGGAAAACTGTTCAACTTGCTCATGGTCACAGGGCTGATGAACACACTCAGCTACCTCCTAAGACAGTGAATACAACAGCTAATTTTTCAGACAAGGTTCTCTAGATTGGAAATTCATGGCATTCCTTCCCTGACTCCCCAATGGTTGAATCCTTTAGATGGGTGTTTCAGGTCAGCACTCAGAAATCCTTCCTTTTTAGTCATACCTGACTCTGACCACCACGTTGCTTCTCTAAGCCTCAATTTTACAACCAGGGAAAAAAAATGCTCTCCTTCTAAATAACTGGGACATCAGCTATATAATGCCTGTAAAACACTTAAGACTATGCAAATAAGGATATTACAGAGACACAAGGTGATGGTATTTTATGGCTATCCATTAAGACATATCATTGTAAAGATAGTGGGTTGCATGGAGTTACACCTTTAACCAGATCCTTTCCTGAATTTTAGCATGGACTTGCATATACTTTTAAAATTTGCCCAAGCTAATTGTCTTTATGAATACAGACTTCTGTACAAGTAAATTCCCCTGGTCGAAATATTTTCCAAATATAGTGTAATTCACTTTATCATGTCCAGTCCCAGCCTAATAATGCACAACCCCCAGGAGCCAAGTATATTTCATGAAGCTTACAATTACTTTTATAAAAGTTGCAGTAAAGTATAATGATTTTTAATGGCATCAATGATACCATTGTATATATCGGTTTCAGTTTTGAAGTAGACTTAAGTTCAAAGACCCAAGGGGGCCATTCTCCTCTTGATGCACTTGTGTTACTTCCATTAATGCTAATGGGACAGACAAATGCTGCTCTGGAGGAGAATATATCTGCCCTTAGGAAGGTAACAGGTTTTAATTAGTAATGTTTTGAATCACACAAAAGCATCTTGCTCTGTAAATAGCAAGTGTTCTCAGAGATGAGAGCAGGGATCATGGCCTGGGGTTACTCACATGGAATCTTCAAATCTGAGCTTTGTAAATAGCAAGAACACATAGGGCTCCTGTCACCTGAAAATGAGAGAAGGAACCTTGATTTGCTGAAATAAAATTATATGACTAAAGCAGTATTTATTACATTTCCAAGAGCCTGAGTGCCAAGTAGATCTCTGTAATGGGTTATTATAATGACTCTGTCTTTAAAAGGGAAACTCAGTTAACCTGATACTCTGGAAGTGATTGCCTGATGGACTAGGGTCCACCTTTTATTTGATCGCAAGCTTTAAACATAAAAGGTGAAAGTCTAGCAAGACTTAGCCAGCTGGATGGCCAGAGGTTGATGTGCTAAAGCTTGGGCAGCAGAGCACTTTCTTGGGAAGTGGTTCTTAGGCTGAAAAAACAGACACTGGATGGAGGAAGTGAAATACAAAGGAGTTAGCATTTTGGCATGTTGGCTGCTCTGCGTCACTGTCTGGGCAGATGTCTCAAACATGGCTTCAGAGTGAGGAGGTTGTATAAATCTCTAGCTTGCTTGCAAGAAACTTTTATAATTCTTTTTGATTTTTTAAATAGAAATGTATTTGACATATGACATTATGTAAATTTAAGGTGTACAACATGTTGATTTAATACATTTATATAGTATGATATCATTGCCATTGTAGCAATAATTGGGACCTCTATCATGTCACATAATTATAATTTATTTTTAGTGATTAAAATAATTATCTAACAGAAATAAAAACACAAATATTATAAAAAAGAAAACTGTAAGTGAAAATATAGTTTTTAGGTGTGACTGTTCATTCACCCTAGATAATACACCACAGGTTTCAGTTAGAATTTTTAAAATATAATATATTCAATACAGAACTTTTTGAAATAAATCTGTCACAAAGTAAGATAGATTTATATTTATTGTCTAGTTTACATTTTGTAAGGCTAGACCTAAATCATAGATTTTGTGTTAACATTTAATGTATCAGTCTGGTTTTATCTCTGAACAAGTAGACTGAATTGGTATAACAATAATATACAAGTAAGGGAAGTAAGTGTGATTTATTTTTATTTTTTTAAAGTTTTTAGATATAGGGAGGTTAACAAGAAACAGCATTCATTATGCTTGACTATGATGACTGGAACAAAAAACTTAGTGTTGGAAAAACTTAGTATTTGAAGGAGACTGATTAGAATAACATTCGAATGGTTAGAAGCATAAAATTTTTTTCCATGTAAATATTTTGGGAATACTTTGCTTTAAAAAGATTTTAAATTATAGAAGAGGATACTTTTTTTGCCATTTCACAAAGAAAAATATAAATGTGTGAAATAAGCAGAGTGTTTCTATTTGCTCCTACTGCAGTCTTACTTTCCCTCCTATGACTCCGAAAAAACATCCCATTTATGTAAGTATTAAGGTTGTAGTAGAAGAAATATCATAGGCACATTTTCAATCTCATGAGTTCATTAGCACACATATTCAGGCTGGAGATGTGAGATGTAATGTTCTTTTCTCTGAGGTCCCCCAAAAGATACACTTTTCTGTCAGGACAATAACATTTAGACCAAGTTTCCTCAGATCTTTGAATGTTACAGATGACTACCTCTGTTTTCTCCACATTTCCTCTCTTGACTTACTAGAGACTCCAAATATTATTAACTTTGAAGTGTCTATTTATGTCACTCTGCAAACCATCACCCTGCCCCCACCATCCAACAAAAGTTGGGGTTTTAAATTTGCACATTGGAAACAACCTGTGAAAGTCTTTTCAAGCTTGAAACAATCCTCTTTCACAACACATCAGGAGAGGCTGAATGCAAACATCAGTCTTGTTTCTGCCCAAATAGTAGCAAAACTCTTACTGCAAACTTCTTGGCTGCATTTCAGTATGGTTGTATCATTTACACTACTTTTGATTTTTAAAAAAAAGTTTAACTTAATTTGTATTCTTTTTAAATGTAATCTTTATTGTATTTTTTTCCATTACCATTTAGTCTCCTTAAACCCCCCACCTCCCAGCAATCAGTACACTGTACTTTTTTTCCCCCTCCCTTTTTAGCTTTATGTTTTCCACCCCAAATATTCTTCATCACAGCACAACAAATTGTCAGAGCACCCCAGGGACACATCCTGTGAAAAACACTCTGGATTACAGAATTCATTTGGGAAGTGTGGGGATAGGTTTAATTTTGTATATTTAAGCAAATTCATGGCCCTGGTAATTTCGTCACCTAAATACTGGACACTTTAAAATTTTGACACCCAGATTATTCTGCCATTGCTATTACTTGCTGATTGGAGCAATGCATGAAATTCAGGGGCTCCCAGAGGCAGAGGGATCAATGATCCCAGAAATGGAATCTGAGCAGAGAGAGTAATAGAACTACTCTACCAGCCTCTGGACTGTTATTCCATTAAAAAATACATAAATTTCTGGTTTAAGTGACTCTAGCTTTTCGGATTCTGATACAGTGCCTTAGCCTGAACACTAATATGGTACAACTCGTAAGAAAATTGAGTAGGGAAAGCCATCCTTTGGACTGTATACAACGTGAGTGAAGGCGGGAACTGGATGGGCATGAGTGTCTGAGGCTGGGGGTGGGGGTGGGGCGGGATTCAGAACTGCAGACCAAATTAGTGAGAGTGCATCTTCTTATGTATTTCTTAGCTTGGTCCTCATTGACTCAGGGTTTGGAAAGATTTAGCTATTGGAAGGCGGCTCTTAAAAACCTGCGGCTGTGCAATCACGGACGGACACTGGTGGCAACTTGTACACTGTGTTGCGGCACCATAGAACTTCATGTCTTGGTTCCATCATCTCAACTAAATTGGGAGTTACCTGAGGGCAGGTTCTGTGTCTCCCACTTTGGTATTGTTTATAGTGCCAAACATGTGTTTCCCATTAGGTAGGGACTTAATCGTGAAGGTTTGTTGAATCACTAAAGTGGATGATATACAGATTAGAGCAAGAGTTAAATAACTATAAATACCCAAATTCAATTACCGTCTTTCTCATCCATAGAACTGGAAAGAAACAACTTGCAAGATCCTCTATTTTAGCCTTAATTTTAAAGATAAGGAAGCTGAGGTCTAAAGAGGTAATATAACTCACCCAAGGTCAAGTAGTTAGGGACAAACCCAGCACTATTACCCAAACCTTCTGTCTTCTGAGAATCACTTTTTACTCAAACTAACTGTTGTTCCATTCGGAAGCTACCCATGGGTTAGCCAGTAGATGTAGGACCAGCCTGTGCTGCCTTTCATATTTAATGGGTCGTACATATAATAAAATATATTGAAAGGAAATAGTTTTTAAAAATTTTTAAGCAGGAGAAAGTGATTTTTTCCAGCATAGTTATAATTTGGCAAAATTAGGAGGATTCTTTGGAAAATAATTTTATTCCTTTGGAAGAGGTATTACCTAATGGGCTCTAGCTTTATTTATACTTAGCTGGATCTCTAGGAAGAGAATCTAGGACTCTGAGAAGTACACTTAAAGTGAAAGGGAGTGCTGTAACTTGTAACATTACAATGCTGATGTTAAAGGATATAAAGGATGTGGGAACTTTTGGAAGGGAATATAAATTGAATTCATAGTCAAAATATTCAAGGTAAAGTTTAGTAATAATCCAGTGACAGAAAGTCAGATTGTGTCACTCCTTGGGAGTTCTGGGTGATATCATGTGCAATCATACTGAAAGGCTTGCTCCTAAACAGAAGCTATAACCTAGGACTCTGCCTGTATCCTGCTGTCTCTTTAGTGGGTTTTGCCTTCTGGAAAAGTATTCATTAAGGGAAAAATGAACTGTTACTTAGATATATTACCTCTTAAGGGCTTTTTGAAAATCCCCATTGGACTTTTATTTCTCAGAGACTAACTTGGCCTCATATGAGTATTTAAATACTTCCTAAAACTTGGTAGTGTAGGATATGGTTTACAATAAAAATAATAATTGCCTTGGCCAGGTAGCTCAATTGTTTAGAGTGTCATCCCAATATGTCAAGGTTGTGGGTTTGATCCCCGGTCATGGCACATGTAAGAATCAACCAATGAATGTATAAATAAGTGGAATAACAAATTGATGTCTCTCTCCTTTTTTTCTCTCTCTCTCCCTTCCTCTCTCTCTAAAATCAATAAATGAAATTAAAAAAAATTGAACATGAATTCTTCCTGATAAGGGGTGGTAGTAGTGGGACAGTGCTGAGGAAAAAGAACCAGTGGGCCCTCAGAACTTTAAAACATGTCTAAATGAAATATAATTATGTAAGTGGTAAAGCTTTTTCCAATTTGCTTTCTCTTTCCATCAGTAAACTTTGGTCTAGTTATTATTGCTTTTGGCCAAAGGCCAGTACATGCCTTACTGAACACTGAGCAGGTTCAGTATGATCTTCAGAATAAACTACAATTAAAACAATATGGTTGTGCAATATATTTGAAGGACTAAATTAGCTAATGGGTTAAACAGGGTACAGGTTTTGATTTCAGCTAGCAAGCTTATCCCTAACATTGTCCAAGGTCCTAGCAAACATGGGTTAACAAAGACTCAGGGGCTTCCAGTGGCAGAGGGATCACTTACAGCAGGGAGGGGGATTTGCTTTTCTTTCTTTTCCTGTGGGTTGATCCCGTCCAGGCTGCCAGTGTATGTCAGCAGGTTCACAGACTTTAATTCATTGTAAGCTCCAAGTTATTGCAAAGCAGCATGCTTCCAAAGACAGAGATGTCACAGAAACCCAAATTACATAACAGGACACCAGTGCTGATCAAATCTTGTAGTGCTACCGTCCCATAATCATTAGAATGATGCTACCAAGACTCTTGGCATTTGTATGGTGACGTTTCCTAGATTATTTGACACACTTTATAGGACATTCTTACCTGAGGCTTCCTTTGAGATATAGATATCTGGGGAGAAGGTCCAAGGCTGGGCTGTCACCTGGTGCCTTCTGAACACTTGTTATTTTTTTTCTAAGAAGTAAAATTTGCAGAACGGTATTAAACTGTGTGTTGTTATAGGGGAGTGCTACTGCATCTCAGTGTTGTGGCATATAGCACTCCAAGCCCAGGAATGCCTCAGAGGACCCAGACCTATGAGCACGAATCAGTGAAGAATATGAGGTTCTGTTACCTTTAAAAAGAAGGTCATGTTGGAGACATCTTATTTATCTCTTTAGGATGGATCCCGATTGTTAGATTCTGGGTAGTTGGGAGGACAGTGAATTTTTATGCCTTGTAATCCAATGTCTTCTCCTCTCTTCTTCATTCTTAGAGAAAGGTGTGAGGTGTAACCAACCTCTACAAAATTTAATGGCATAATATAGCAACCATTTTATTATGCTCATTGAGTCTATGAGTAAGGAATTCAGAAAGATCAAAGGGCTCTTTTTTGTTTCACATTGTCTGAAATGTCTCAAACAACTGGGATGTCTCAAATGGTAGAGGCTGAAATAACTGGGATTGGGGTTCCACCTCCAAGATAGTTTCTTTATTCTCATGTCTGGCACTTTGGCTGGGATCATGGAAGGACACCCTGCTGGGACTGTTGACCTCAGTATCTATATGTAGTTTCCCCAGTATGGTGGTGTCAGGGTAGTTGGACTTCTAGCATGGTAGCTCAGAGGTCTATCGTGAATATTCTAGCTAACAACATGAAAGCTGCGTGGCCTTTTATGACCTGGCCTCTGATGGCACCAGCATCACTTCTGGCATTCTTTATGAATCAAAGTAGATACAAGCCTTCCCTAACTCACAGGGAGGAGACATAGGCCCCACTTCTTGACAAGAAGGAATGTCATAGAATTTGTAGCCATGTTTTTAAATTTGTACATGACATTTCAAGTTGGTCTGGGAAAGCTCCAAGCACCTATGGTGGCTGTGGACTAGAGCAGCCCATTCATGAGCAAATCTGTTTCTTTTTTAATCCTACATAAGGTAGGGGACTGCCCCCCATACTAGTTATGGTAAAGCCTGAGTTTTTGAAACAGAGACATTCCAGAATATAGTGACTCAGATAAGAAAGTTCATTTTTCTCTCATATAATGGTCCAGATGTAGGCAGTGAGATCCAGAGAAGGTATGCCTCTACTCCATGAGGTCATTCAGGAATTCATAGTCCTTCCATCTTGTTTCATTATTCCTCAGGGTGTTAGCCACTTCCATGTTGTCAAAGGTGGCTTTTCAGCATGTTTTTTTTGCATCCTAGCATATGTGAAGGGCCAAGAGCAAGTGGAAAGTAAACAACTTCCTTTTAGGAAAGTGACAGAGAAGTTGCATACATCACTGCCATTCACAATTTATTGGCAATAATGTTGCCACGTGGATGTGCTTAGCTAAAAAGGAAGATGGGAAATACAGTCTCTGGCTGTCTGTCTCTAAGCCCTGATAAAAATTGTGTGTGTGTAGGATCCTATCACTGAAAACAAAAAAAGAATGGATACTGGGGAAACAATTAGTAGTTTCTACTACCAGCTTTTGAAACATCTCTGGAATATTTGCCAGGCATATGGAGGAACAGAGATGGGCAAACTTTTTCTGTAAAAGGGGAAATAGTAAATATTTTAGGCTTTCTGGGCCATATGGTCTTTGTCTATATTAATTTTCTGTTGCTTCTATAATTAATTACCACAAACTTGGTAGCTTAGAACAACAGAAGTTTATCTTATAGATCTATAGGTCAGAAATCTGACACAGGTCTCACTGAGTCAAAAATCAAAGCTATATTACTTTCTGAAGGCTCCAAGGGAGAATTTGTTTCCTTCCTCATTGGAGTTGTGGACGAATTCAGTTCCTTATACACAGCCTTCTACATCTCAGAACCGGCATTGCAGCATCAGTTCCTTCTCATGCTGTCCTCTTTCTCATCCCTCACGCTGGGAAAGATTCTCCGTTATCAAGGTCTGATATGCTTCATGTGAGCCACATAAAGTAACATATTTATAAGTTATGGGTTTTATGATGTAGACACTTTTGGGGGGTTCAACTTATCCATGGTACCTAACAAGTAGCCATAGACAACATATAAAACTTTTATTTGCAAAAACAGTGGGTTGTGTTTTGTCTGTAGACTGTAGTTTGCCAATCCTCTTTCAAGGGTATGGAAATCAATTGACTTAGGTTCTCAGGCAGGCAGAAATCTGTCTCCACCTCCCTGGCAGTTGGTATGCCATCTTCTCTGTTATCAGGGCAGCGGTCAAGTGCTTTTAAGTCATCTTTATACTGAATTGTAATTACTTCCTTCAGTGTCTGTTTTTTGTCCTCAGATTGTGTGCACATTGGATGCAGGAGCCTTGTCTAATTCATCTTTGTACTTTCCCTAGTGCTTAACAACATCCAGCACTTAGTAGGTACTCAGTAAGTATTCATTAAAGAAAGGAAAACTTAAGCAATATTTAAATAAGGGAGGCATGAGTGGAAACATGCACAGACACACAAACACGGGTATTTTCTGTGTGTGTGTGTTGGGAGAATATATTTTCTCTGGGAAGATATTCAGTTTTGATAAGGTTTGACTATTTGGGTTTTATTCTGCAGGTTAAGTAAATTGACGCCTGTCAATTTACATAAGGATTCTCAAAGATAGATCTTTTAAAAAGTTTAAACAAATTTGTTGTTGACTTAATGAATATTAAAGGACAAAGCCAGAATTATTCATAGCTGGTGGGGCCAGTAGTATGCATTTGACAGACATTTAATTTCTGCCTGCTTTTGCCAGGATAACAATGTGACCATAAGGAAATTTGAAAATTGAAATAATATTTTCCTGAGTGTTTCCCCAGATATTGGACTTCAGTGTGGGTTGAAAAGTGCACAGAAAGGTTTTTGACCTGCCAAGCCATGAGTTCAGCTGTTGTAGGATAAACACAGAACTCTGATGACATTAACAACACCTGAGGCTGGAGTGGGCCAGAAATCCATCCCTACCTTATTGATGCAAAGTGTTCTCACACTCACAGCCTGTAGTCAAAACAATAACTTCACAGGTGTATAGGTATTTGGGATCTTTAGCTCAAAGGCATTTTTTATATTTGAGGTATTATAAGAACAACTCCTTTCATCCAGATGCTCAATGAAATTAAGATACACAGAGGGTACTTTATCCAACGACTGAGGACCAGCCTTGGGTTGGAACCCAGCATGGATGCGTATTAAGTTACATAACTATGTAAGACATGCCCATAGGTCTACTCTACCAACTGAAATTGGCTCAAGTCTTTTAGGTAGACTAAAGGAAAAAAAGCCTAAATTCTTAGTGTGAATGTTATGCATTTAAAGAGCTCACTTACACTTATATTTCCATTTCAAGGTGGTAGGTCTGGAGTTCCTTAAGCTCTCTCCCAGTTTAAGAGAACTTTTTGCATATCATACCTCATATGTTTTGCATTTCTGGCTTCTATTAAACAAACTCTTTTCCTCAAATTATCATCAGTGGCATAGTCAGCATGTCCATTGAATCATTAGTCTTGCTCATAAAAGCAGTAACATATCAGACCAAACACTAGTTTTCTGAGAATGTCCTTACCCTGACATCAAATGACTAAAAGTAAATTTTGGAGCACAGTCCTACAACCACCAATGGGGTCCTGCTCATGTCATAAAAGCTTTTATGCTAAAATGATTAGCCTCACTGAAGTTTGCATTTACTGCTTCTGTTGCTCTCTCTGCTTTTCTCTCTAATATTAATATGACTTGTACAAAAAATGAAAGTCAAATCTCTTTAAAAAAAAAGCCATAGCCCCATCTGATATGGGGCTACCAGCCAGCCCCTTAACTCGTTCTGTGAATTTGGCATGAGATTGATATTTCCTTTGGCACAACTCTCAGCCTTGTGATTTGCAGGGCATGCTATGCATGACATACTGACATCTCTCTCCTGGTTTCCCATCATCCAGAAATTCTCAAAAGTATTACCTATTAGACCTGGATATTATGGTAGGTAATTCTTTGAACTTCTGTGCTAGGTATGAACAGGCCATGTTGATTTAAAAGTACTTGCTTTTCAAAAATATCTTCCAAACAAATCCTTACCAATTTTAGTTTATTGTTTTATCTTCCTGTGGCAGGCTTTATATTTTTATTATTTATGATCTTAGGTTATTTTTATAAACTAAATGCAATTAAAAGAAGAGATATTAGATTTTTGTCTTTGTAGGATCATTGACCATTATGGACTGAATTGTGCCCACCCCCCCACTCCATTCATGTGTTGAAATCCTAACACCCGGCACCTCAGAATGTGACTATATTTGGAGATAGGGCCTTTAAAATGGTGATTAAGGTAAAGTGAGGTCATATGGGTGGGCTCTAATCAATATGACTGGTATCCGTTTAAGAAGAGATTAGATTATGGTACAAACACACACACACAGGGGGAGAGCCATTCGAGGACAAAAACAGAAGGCTGCCATCTACAAGCCAAAGAGAGAGGTCTCAGGAAAAAGCCAAACCTGTCAACATCTAGATCTTGGGGTTCTAGGCTCTAGAACTGTGAGGGAATTAATTTCTGTTGTTTAATTCACCCAGTCTGTTGTATTTGTTATCGTAGCCTTAGCAAACTAACACATTTACTATTAATTTTGTTCTTTTTCCCTAATGAACATTGGTTGTGCTTTTAATGTTTATAAATTATGCTGTAAGAGATCTGGGCAGCATGTTGTGGGCACAAGGAAGTGATATAATCTCATGTAGGGTCTGCATGACTTGATTTTTAAGAGTGCCCAGCAGAGTGACTAGAAACTTTTATCATTACCAGTGTCATTACGTAACAGTGATCTTAAGCCATAACTGAAGGATGATTAAGTATTGATGTGACTTTTCTAAGACAGTATATTTTATAGAACGAGTTACAAAGTGCTATCTTAGGAAAGCCCAAAGACCATGTTTGCGACAGACATGTTTTGCCCAATGAGTAGTTTAAAATAAATTCAGCCACATAAAAATCTGAATTTTCTGCTGCCCTTAAAAATTTGGAATGTCTGTCCTACTTCTCTATGGACGAAACTGAGCAACAGCTGCCCTCTTAGTTGAATGTTACTCTGTGCTACTCTCTAGAATGCCATACCCCTCCCCAACATTGATACTTAAACCTGTCTGCTTCATTTATTACCCCAGCTTCATGATCCAGATAATGGAAATAAACATGTTAGTGGCTCCTAGATGATCAATCCTTAAATATGCTCATTGAAGAAGGGGTTCCAAGGTGAAAGGTTTCTGTGGAAATGCCACAGCATTTATATACACTTCCGTGGAGATTTTCTGTGTTTGTTAACATACAGGGTGGGGAAAAAGTGGGTTTACAGTTGTTTGTATGGAAAAGAATACAATAATTAATAAATAATAGAAGAATAAACTGTTTCATGTACTCACAACTGTAAACCCACCTTTGGCCCACCTTGTATTACAAGACCTGAGAAGTTCTGTAATAGAGAAATCTATCTAACTTTTTTCCCTAGTATTTTACTTTCTTATTTGACTAGGAAATCCCATTACTTTAAGTAACATATATTTGACATCCTGTGGAGTCAGTGTTCTGCGGAACATACTTTGGAAAAAGCTGAAATGGATTCTTACAGTCTGGTTCCACCAGAAGGCAGAAGAATGAATTAGAGAATTAGAATTCTGTAAATTACTAAATAATTTGCATATTCATAAAAGAACACTTGAAAAGTAAATGTGAAGACAAATGTAGTTATTTTTATTAAGGAGCAATAGTATTTTTGTGATGTTATTTGACACATCAAGGAAATCTGCAAAAATGACCACAAGCCAAGTGAAATGTTTTGTTCATTGTGAAAGAAAAATAGATTTTAGCTTTAAGAGGACTGTATTCCAATTACTTTTGTTGTGCTTCAGTGTCTTTGTTATTGCACCGCAATGAATGCATCACTCTCTTCATATTTCAGGTTAATGATCTGATTGGACTGTAAACATTTTGTTAGACAAAACTTATACCCATTATACTTGCATTCATTTAAAACAAGAAATATGTGCAAACGAACCCAGATATTCTTTTGTATTAGCTGTTTTATTAGAGTAATAATGTGCTAATCCTGATTTGCATATTCAACTAAATGATTGCAAACAGTTTTTGACGTGTAAATTCACGGCTTTTCTACTTGCTTCCACTGAGTTTGGCAAAAGTGAATTGGTCTATTTGAGATATCCTCCTTTGATTTCTCCAAGAAAATCAATATAATAAAGTAATTCTTTCCTGCCATCCTATTCTTTGCTAAGCTCTTCTGAGAACAGTCAGAAGGTGTTTTTCCTTCAATTATTTCAGGCTTGTTTGCATTAAATCCTTTCCAACAGGCGCCAGTAAATGTGTTCCCTTAATAAGGATGTCTCCCTTTGAAATAAGCTAAATAAAATTTTACATTTAAGGTGAGTAAGAACCAGTTATGGAGAAAATTGCTCAATATCTGTTCTATTCTAATTTCTTTTTCCATGCAAAGCATGCTGCAGCTCTATATTGAGGAACAAGTGTGATGATGTGGCATGCATAATTCATGCTTCTGGCCTACACACACTTATTTTTTCCACCAGAATTCCACATATTTAGATAAGGTCAAAGGTTATTCTTTACTGCTATCCATAAAAATTATTTTTAAGAGCTATGACATACAATATGTAGATTTTTAATTCCTCAGAAGAATGTTGGGTTTATGGTACTCTCACAATACAAGATTTTTCTTGTAGACACTTTAGATTTTGTTTGTTTTGTGAGTTTCTGTTTGTTTTGTTTTGTTAGATGGCAGGATTTCATTTATTTTAGTGGATGGCATCCTTGTTTGCAAAGATTCCTAGAATGACAGCTCACTTATTTATTAGGAATTAAGACAAAATCATGCCATTTCACTCCCAAAGAATTCATCATTTTGTGGATTTTCTTGTATTGTTCGCTTTACCAAAATGGTATTTTAATGATAAGAAAAGGATAAGTCTTCCACTATATAAAGTCCATTTCCTGTTATCCTTTCTTAACTCTATTCTCTTACTACTATTACAACTATTTTTATACCTTATTAAGACTGTTGGTCTTCTCCATCTGAATAGCCACAGGCATTTGCAGCTCAGTCTGTTCATAACTAAATCCATCATCTTCCTCCCCAAACATGTTTTCACCATGTAATGAGTTGCAGAAAACCAGAAACCTGAGTGCCATCTTTGATTCCTCATTCTTCTCTGCTTTACACATCTAGGAAACAGCCAAATCTTGTCAATTCTACTTTCTCAATATCCCTCAGATCTGCCCTCTGCTGCTTATTTACTTCCCATTTTGCCACTTCCTGGCCCAACACTCTATCATTCCTTTCCTGTATTACCTTGTTACCTCACATTCATACATGTGTGCACATACAGCGAGCATTTCTCCTGCCCACAAACACAGACTCAAAAATTTAAACCAATTGTCAGAGTGGTTGGAGGGACTGTGGAGAACTTCCTGTCTTGCACATTTCCTTGTCCAGCCTTCTCCATTAATCACATTTATTGAGTGTCTGCCATGTGAAAGGGCCACTCTATTAGGAGCTATGAAGAATTGAAGAAGTTGTGATCTTTGCCTACAGATAATTTAGATAACCTAGTAGATTTTTATGGGAGGGTGCACACGGGTGGGTGTGCATGAAAAGCACTGTTGTGTCTTAGCCACTGTGGCAACATTTCTACATTAACCCCTTTTGCTGGAAAAAAATCAAAAGGAGTTTATGTCCTTTAAAATATTCCTAATTTGCCACCTGTTATATAGTAATTACCCTGGCTGGTTTGGCTCAGTGGATTGAGCGTCGGCCTGCGAGCTAAGTGTCGCTGGTTCGATCTTCCAGTCAGGGCACATCAGAGAAGGAAAACTCTGACTCCAAAAAAGCTCCGCTGCCTTGCGGCATACCTCTTCAGGGGAAAAGCTAAGGGAGTAAACCCCGACAGAAAATCCGGAGCCGGAGTCCCTAAGGCGGTTCGACGTTGTAGTCAACACCGGCAACTCCTGCGGTGCACCTGAAGCCAAGCTGTATTGACTCTGTCTTTCCCTTGGACCCTTCAGCTGCGAAGAGAGGGGTGTCTGCTGCATGGGCAACAGCAGACCCTCCATATCACCCTGCCCAGGCTCTGTAGCTTCAGCTTCACTGGAGAGGACACTCCAGCGTCATCGCAAGATGTCGATTCAACATGGGAGGAGACAGATACGTGTCACTCCCAAGTCGGACTGCACAACCATTCCCGGCGGTGCAGATAGACTCTTAAGAAGCTACACCATCGTCTCTCGAGATGGACGGCTGCCGAAGACGATATAGTAATATTCTCAAATATAATTTTTAATTTTTGCGATTAGGATTTCAACAGTGAGGAATGCATCTGATTTCAAGGAACATCTAAAGGTCAACACAATACTAAAATTGTTTTATCTCTGCTTGGTGGTCTGGTGGTTATAAGATTTGCTACCTCATTTTGTTTTCTTTTTAAGATGACTCAGAGCTCTGAACTCTATAGCCACATCAGGGGAGGAGAATTTGGGGACCACTTTGTGCAATTCAATTCTTCTTGAGATACCTTTTCAATAACAATGGATTTTCCTGAGGATTCTGGACACACAATGCACACCATCAGATTTTATATATTTCTTCCAGATGGTTTCCAAGTTATCAGGGAAAATTTCATATCCACAGAGTTGTCAGCTTACTCCTCTCCTCCCCTGCACCTTGACACACCCTGGCCACCCTCCCTTTTCATTCTGTGCTCAGAGGATTCCAGGAATAGAGCAGCAGCAGTCCCATTAAACAGGAGCAGATAACTCAGATAAAATCTCCATGGTAAATCGGCTTCTCAGCATCTGGTGCCGTTCCTTTAATGAAGCCTTTTTCTCTCCATGATATGAATCCATTAGACACTGAGAAGCTGGAGTATGTAAAATATTTTGTTTATCTGGCACTTCTCAAAGGTACTGTCTGTCATCATAGATGTCTGCAGTAAATATAGCAACAGCATCAATGGATGTGTGAAGCGATTAGATTTATGAGGCACATAAACTGCAAAGCTTCTAATAACCATAATTCCTAACTTCAATCATAATACTAGTATTAGTGTCATGTCTTTCAGAGGATTTTATGCCTCTAAAAATATCCTAATTGTGGTTACCATGTTTACCCTGTAATTCCTTTAATTTGAAACTGAAAGGGCTCTGCCAGAAACGAAGCTAGTGAGAACAGTCCACCCTTCTGTAGTGTTTATATGGGCAGTGGGGCAAGATGGATGGCCTGTCTTGTGTGTTTTGCAATTAAATTAGATAAATTTCCTTGGGAAAAAGAGAGTCCACACTAATAAGGAACAATAAGGGGAATGAAGGGTAGGATCTTCATCCTGGCCCCCACTTCCTACCCCCACCTGCTTTCCCCAGGGAGATTTTGTCTGAATGCCTTTAACATGATCTCCTTCTAATTATTTGGCATCAGTTGCAAAACCTTTGAAAGGATGCCAACCATCAGTCAATTTTGCTTTTGACCCAGGCCTGAGATATTAGTTTAGGTGCTTGACACAAGATTCTTGGCCTGTGAAGTCTCTCTTTGACTTTTAGGGATAAAAAGAAGGCAGACCCTCTTAGGTCCTCTTAGGTTTATTAGAATGCACACACACACATACATACTAGCAATGGCTATTTTTGCATCTTTGTAGAACTTGGCAGATTTGAAGGACACACCAGTTTTAGCCTTTGAAAGATGATTCCATACATACGTCACTGAGTTTAAGACCCTGACAGGTGACATGATGGCCTCTGGCCAGAGGCAGGGACACTTGTTCATGGATATTTTTCAAAAGTTTTTTTCTGAATAGAGACAATAAAAGTTTGTCCTGTAACATTCAAATGACAGAGATGTAAGTACATAATTTTACCCTCTAAAAATAACCACTGTTAACAGCTTGGTGTGTGTCATTTCAGGCTCTTTTCTAATAATATACAAATATATTATTATTTCAAACAAATGGAATACCACTGTACATGCTGTTTTATGACTACCTTTTAAATTTAATAAATATATCATGGACACTTTTCTGGGGACATGAATACACATTTGTCGCAATCTCTTCAACTCTTTTATGGCATTCCATAGCATGGCTGTACCGTAATTTACTTACTGTTCCACTACTGGTGAGTATTGTAATAGCCTTCAATTTTTTTGTTTCTGTCAATAATGTTTCTAAGAACATCTTGGTCCATATGGCTTTAGATGCTAATAAGAGTATTTCTGCGGGATACATTCCTAAAAGTGGAATTAAAATGTTTATAGTGATTATCAAATTGATAGGTTTATGTGTTAGAAAGTTGCTTTAAAATTGTGTACTTCTTTCCAATATTACCAATAATATATCAAAGTGCTGTTTCTCAACACTCCAACATGGGAATCAGTCATTTCATTTAAGTTTAAACTATCCCTTTACTCTTTGCTAGATGCTAAGATATAACTAAATCACTGTTGTAGTATTACTTGGATTAGTAATAATATGGTGAATTTTTCCATATAGATGTATGTTTTTTTTGTTATTCTCTATTCATATTCTTTTTCTATTTTATATCAGTTTTCATCTTTTTCTTAATTCATGTATACTTTTTATTTATTATGTTTATGACAGAAGCCGGAAATAATTTTCTAAGTGTTTTATTTATTTTTCAACTCTGATGTGCTCTATCATAAAGACATTAAATTTTTTTCCCGAAATCTATGAATCTTGCACTTTATGATTTCTTACCTTTGTATCCTGATAAGAAGTATGTCTTTCACCTTAAGGTGATGAGCATATTCCCCTATATTTACTTCTAGTAATTCTCTAGTTTTTAAAAAATGTTGAAGTCTTTAGTAACTCATTACTTTATAAGAACAAAATAGATAAAAATTTAATTTATTGCTTTTCTCTAAATGGTTGTTAATGTGCTCCACGTTATTTAATGAGTTACTCTTCCTTTCCTTACTAAATTTAAATGCTATACTTAATAGTCACTAAATTCCCACATATATTCATGGATTTGTTTCTGCATTCTCTGTTCTATTAATCTTTCTATATCAGTGTCATGTTTTAATTATATCTTTAAAATATATTTGAATCTGGTAATACAGATTCCTTCCCATTACATTTAATTTTCAAAAATGTGTCAGGTATTCTAAGCATTTACTCTTTCAGATTAACTTTATTATCAACTTGTATGGTTTGACTAAAATCTGAATGTTTGGAATTTCATTAACACACAGTTTATTTTGAGAATTGTCATTTTCTTCTAAGGGCATTTCTCTGTCTTGAGTATGTGGTGAGAACTGATTGCTCTCCCCAAATGTGTGTGTGATAATGGTAGCCAAAAATAATGTCTGAAATATGTGGGGTTTGAGAAAGATAATGTTAATGATTGGCTAGAAAATGACAGATAAGTCAAAGCAATAGTGATACAGGAAAATGGAAAAGGGCAAAGGCAGAGAGAAGTTAGTATAGAGTGAGTATATAATGTGAGAATGAGGAGAGCATGGAAGTGAGCACAGAAGGAGGAAAAGTGGGAAGTAAGAAACTGGGAAGGATTCATTGAAGAGCAAGATACAAGCACTTACCAATGGCTGTTTGGGCAGGGAAGGATCCAATGTGGAGTCCTTTTGCCTGTGCCTTTGCTTGTCCAGAAAGAATGTTGAGTTCATTCAACATAGGGAGAAAAAAGATTAATGAGCAGAGTAAGGCAGGGTAACATGGGCAAGTAAGAGGGCCCAGATCATAGAATGGAGGAGGAATTTAGATGGAGGTCTGCACCGGGATCCAGGCTTGGTGCAGACCCAGCCTGAACACTAAGGTCGGGGGCTTAGCTAGGAACATTTCTGACCATGGGACTTTGTTAAGTACCCCAGCCACCCTCCACCCCTTTCTTGCTTCCCATTTTCTGGGGCCTGCTACAGGGCTATATGTGTGCAGCATAACTTGCCCAATCTAACTGTACCTGATTTGTGCAGTGGTGGCACTTGACCAAAGCTGGACCCAAGGGGAGTTGGCATTGGGACAGAGAGAGCAGATGGATAGTTTCAAAGCAACTGCATTTCAATACACAAATCTCTGATGGTGTTGGTAACTTGTACTTCAGCATGAGGACTGAGAGGAAGAGAAAAACGATCTACTTTAAGAAAGAATAAAACATATACACAGAAAGAGTAGAGATCAATTCTTCCTTCCAGCTTGTTTTGGAGACCCAGCTGCATTCTATACTTCGAGCTTGATAGAATACTTTAGAATCACCCCTTTTGTAAAAAAGCTGCCTCAAACTGAGTTTGTGTTATATAAAGTCTTAGAGGTCTTAATACAGGGACTAAGGTATATAGGGTGGCAAAGTTATAGGTTTCCTTTTTAATAAAAATCCAGCATCTAAATTAAGAGACTGAAACATCATTGGTAAAATTTTAGAAAGCAGGGATTCAAGAGGTTAGATCTAGAAATACAAGTTAGGGCTCTGCATTCAACTAGACCACACTTGGCAGCTGGGGCTAGTGGAAAGAGCACTGGACAGAGAGGGAGAAGGCCAGGCCCAAGGCCATGGAACTCCATAGCCTTGAATGTGAATTGCTGGACCTTTATGGATGAAACAGGGCAATTGTGCCTGCTTTACAGTACCAGCCACACAGGGACTTTTTGAGATGCATGGCAGGGACCAGGTGCACTCAGAAGGCTGTAAAATACTATTTTCATGGAAGTCGTTGTTGGAGCTGCCTTGTAGAACCTGTATTAAGATGCAGTGCTCTCTGGGGTAAAGCGCTTGTAAGCTCAGTAGCTGACTGACATGTGACAGTGTCCTATGGGAGGAAGTAGGGTAGGAGGTATAGGGTAGGGCTGGGGTCCCATGAAAGCCTCTGGGTAACACAACTCCACAAGGTCCCATTCTTACTCTAGTCAGTTGGAACTGTGCCCTCTGGTACGCAGCAAAGGACACCATGGGAATGAAGCCCCCCAGAACTGTATGATGTGGCAGTCCTGGTCCCAGAGTCACACCTAAAGGGAATGAACTCCTATGCTTGGAGTACTGGACATAGATAAATATAAAAACAACCCTCAGCTGGAAGAATTTCTCTGGCAGCCTCATCACAGCTGTGTTGTCCAAAGCTTTGGGAAAAGGTGAAAACATTAGGAAAAGCATGGATCTGGCTGGTACTTGAAGGCATGCACCCCATAAACTGTGTCAGCACCCCATAAACATGCCACTTTTAATGATGAGTGCATGTCCCTTATTCACCACCATCATTTATTCTACCACAAACTCTGCCGGAACTTTGTTTCTAGAATTCCTTTTATCTTAACCATTAAGCCAGCCTTGGGGAGATATTGAGGTCAGTAGTCCTGGACCTGAGTCATATCTCCCTCCCCTGACCTCACCGTAGTAGGAATCTAAATAGCAACCAAAGCTGTTGAATAATACTAACAACCTTGAAGAAGGCTTCCTGACCAGACTGGCATATGCAGAAAGCCAGACCCATCAACAGTCTCATAATAGTTTATGAACGTTCACCCTGGAGTAGGAATACTTTAAAACATCTGCTTTGGTGATAATTAACATCCATAGGTGCCTGGAAGTTAGAGGGTACATTAAAAAGACATACAAACCATGTGAAAAGAGGGGCACATAGCCAAAGATACACATAAAAATTTGATGGGATGCTGGGGGAATGGTGTTAGGAGAGGGGTGGTAAAAACAACACAAAACAAAGAAAACCCCAATAAGATAAATATATCCACCTTGACCCCTAAGGAAAAAGAAATGAAAAAGAAAAATGAAAAGTAATTTTTTTTTGTCAGTGGGGAACAAAGAGAAGAACAAAAAGAAAGGGGCCCCTGCTGAGTGGAAAGCCCCGTCCTAGAGCAGACAGGTTGTTCTATGAGCTTCTGAGTTTCTGTCAAGGAGAATAGATTTTAGACAGCAATGCCCAAGAAGAACTTGGCTGAGGGGGCACTGATGTTCATGGGAGTCCGGCAAGTCTGCTCTCAGATAAACTGCATGGATTGAGGTGTCTGGGTCTAAGCTGGTGACACCAGAGCACTAAGGGGGGAAGTAATTGGCAAATGTCAGGTCAAGCTGCTAGAATGGGTCAGCAATTTCTGAGAACTCACAGAGGCCTGCAGAGGTATCAAAGATGGGAGAACAATTCTGTATTGATTTTAAAAAAAAGAATTCTGACAAATAGAGAAGACAAAGTTTGCTTATCTTCTATGTAATTTTGGAATAGATTCTAACATGGTGTATGAGCCCCTTGAAGTAGAAAATGGTTTATTATTAGGGAACTACATGGATTCATAAGAATAACTCATTTCAACACAACCAGCCTCCCTTCTCCCCCCTGCTTTTTAAAATTATTTATTTATTTATTCATTTATTTCTCTCTCTTTTAAGTTAGAAGTTGGCCAAGAAAATTCTGGAGATAAAGTATACCTACTTTTCTAAAAGAAATTTAATATGTTGTGAATAAGATGGAAAATATGGGAAATATGTTTGTGTATAATAATTATATCATTAAATTAAGACATTATTATATAATCAGCATATTATACAAGGGGGGGACCCAAAAAACCACAGAATTTACTTAAAAATCTTGTGTATTTATTTGTACATGTTTAAACTTCAAGTTACCTTTGAAGTACTCTCCATTTGATGCAATACACTTATCAAGACTTTTTTCTACTGCTGAAAAGTTTTTGAACTCGTCGATTTTGATGCCTTTTAGAGCTCCTGCTATTTTTGTTCACCTCTTCCACATCAGTGAAATGTTTCCCTTTGAAGACTTTTTTTATCCTAGGAAACAAAAAAAAGTCATTGGGGCAAGATGGGGTGAATAGGGAGGGTGGGGCACAGGGGTCATGCTGGTTTTGGTAAAAAACTCTTGAACACTCAAGAGTGTGGGCAGGTGCACTCGTAGATTACCCATCATGAAATGGGCAAAGGTGTTGAAAGAGTCTTCAAAACAAATTCACTGAAGCTGAACACAGCCTCTCACAACAATACCAGTTGGTAGACTGAAACAGATGGGTTCCTGGAACACTCACCTAGTGGAGGAAGTTTATACTACAACCTCCAGAAGATAATTCTATTTCTTTTGGGGCCCCCATCATATTAATATGTGGTTGTTGCCATAGGATGAATGTGTCCCCTGCAAATCCATATATTGAGATCTAATCCCTAATGTGATGTTATTTGGAGGTGGGGCCTTGGGGAGGTGTCATGAGGGTAGCCCTCATGAACAGGACTGTCACCTTTACAAAAGAGATGTTAGAGAGCTCCATTGTGTCTTCTACCATTTGAGTACACAGTGAGAAGACAGCTACTTACAAACCAGGAAGCAGGTTCTCACCAGACATTGAATCTGCCAGTGCCATAATCTTGGGCTTCCTAGCCTCCAGAACTATGAGGAATAAATGTTTAAGTCACCCAGTCTATGGTATTTTATTATAGCAGCCTGAATGAATTAGATATAAATATTATCATGTAATAAATATTATATAATATTACATTAGAATAATTAATGACAGAATATATGATAAATTAAGATATAATAAAATATTATTTTATGTAAAAGTATTAAAAATACTTGAATAAGATGTAAAAATTATAGTTAAGTGGCTAAAGAACTGCTTAACGGATTAATGTCAACTACAGGAAGTAGAATGGTAGAGTGTGGGATTTCTTTGAACCATCTGGGGAACTAATTAGAAGTACAAATTCCACCTACACCAGACCTATTGAATCACTGGGAATAGGCCTGGGAATCATCATTTTAAGCAGATCTCCAGATGATTCTCAAGCACATTCACAAGTCTGTATCTTTAGGCCTGACTTCTTCCCTCAGTCCTGGACTTTGTACACCTAACAGCCTTTCCAACATATCCCCTTGGATGCCTAAAAGGAATCTCAAACATAATTTGTCCCAAATAGAATTATTATTCTATTCAAACCTCCTCTTCCTTCAGTAAATGGTACCACCATCATCTAAATGCTTAGGCAAAATCTAGGAGTCATTCCTTTTTCCCTTAAGTCCTATATTGGCTTTACCTCTGAAGGAAATCATGATTCTGCCACTTCTTACATTGCCACCTCCACTAACCCTAGTTTAAATCTACATCATCTCTTTTCTGAGCTACTGCAATTACCAACCCCGGCCTCCCTGCCTCCACTTTTGCTCCTAGTTTTTCTTCTTAAAGCAGTTGGTCTGATCTTTGTTACCCTTCAATAATATCTTACTACATGGACAGTTGATACCATATGTATTACCTTGGCCTACAACACCCCATTCTGGTTCCTGACTCTCTCAGTTCATGGCTCACTCTCTGACTTCCCACGTTTGGCCAAGTTTGTTTCTGCTTCAGGGCCTTTGTGTTTGCTGAACTCCTTTGCACTTGACATGACACCCTCTGTTTCATCATTAGGGCTTTACCTTAAGGATCATCTTTTCAGAGAAACCTTCCTGACAACCACAATTCACCCTCTACCTCCTTGCTGTTTTAGTTTACTACCTAAAATTCTTAATTACCTATTTATTTGCATGATTGTTATCTGATTTCTCGATGGAATAGAAATTCCTTGTGAACAGGAAATTTATGCCTAGAACATTGCTTAGCACACCATAGGTTCTAAATAAATATTTATTCATGAAAGCACCACTGGTGTAAGAGAAGGAGGCTGGACTTTGCACTCAGACCCTAGTATAAATCTCTACTCCATGTTGGTTCTGCTTCCAGCCCAATTCCGCCTGAGCCTGTATAAAAACCTGGCTCCTTTGAAGCTCCTGCTGTCCTTCACGCATTTACTGAAAACTTTATTTGCTTCATAATCTCCTTCCTCTTCCCAAAGACTAGCATGACCCTGGGGGATGTCATTTTGAAACAGCCAGCATTGCAGCAGCATCATTCTCAACAGTGGCCGCATACTGGAATTATCAAGGAAGTTTTAAAACAATACTAATGTTGAGGAACCTACCATGAAGTATCTAGAGCAGTGGTTCTCAACCTTCCTAATGCCGCGACACCCTTTAATTCAGTTCCTCATGTTGTGGTGACCCCCAACCATAACTAAAGTAGAGTGATTAATCACAAAAACAATATGTAATTATATATGTGTTTTCCAATGGTCTTAGGTGACCCCTGTGAAAGGGTCGTTCGACCCCCAAAGGGGTCACGATCCACAGGTTGAGAACCGCTGATCTAGAGGAATCAAATTCAGAGAAATGGAAAGTAGAATGGTGGTTGCCAGGGGGTGGGGGAGTGGGAATGAGGGGTTAGTGTTTAGTAGGTACAGAGTTTCAGTCAGGGAAGATGAAACAGTTCTGGAGATCACTGGTCACAAAGGCCGCACAAAAATGCGAATGCACTTAATACCATTGAACTGTACTCATTTTAAAGTGGCTGAAATGAACTATTTTTTTTAATCTTATATATATTCTACAATTAACCCTCCCAATCCCCTGAACACACCAGTGCCCAGACCCATCAGCATTTCTGGGGATAGGGCTTAGGTGTCTGCAGTTTTTTTAAACTCCCCAGGTGATGCAGCCACTGCCCTCCCCAACTTGTTCCCTACCTTTATGACTCCAACGTCTGACATCGGCCCTCCATTTCAGCCTCTCCCTCCTATGACTGCATCCTCGAGTCTCAGTGTGGGAGTGGGGGGCACACATTTATTTAAACTCAGCCTTGTCCTCTGGCCACTTGTTTCTGTCTTCCAGTCAGTTCCCCTTGTACCCACACAACCCCTGTTCTTTAGTTTATCCATCATCCCAATGGGCACTGACTGAGCACTGTGCTGGCAATGATAACACAAGGTAAAAATACATGTAATTCCTTAGATTCATATCGCTGGACTTTTCTTTTTTTAACTGACTCCATTTTCATTGTTGTGGCTCTGCTGTAGGCCCGCACTCCTGAGAATACTGTGATGATCTCCTCACGTTCTCCAAACTACCCCCCCCCACACAAATTCATTCTCACTGAAAGCACAAAGATTCTCATGTCACTTTCTTGCTTATAATTCTTTAATAACTTCGTAAAATATCTTTAAGATCTAACTTGTAATTTCCTCCCTTCCCTCTTTCTTTCTTAACCTAAGTAGGCAACCATAAAGGGATAATTACTTTTTTATTGTGGTAAAATATACATACAGATTTACCATGTTAGTCATTTTTAAGTATACAGTCCAGTGCTATTAAATATAGTCCCATTGCTGTGCAACCACCCACCTCCAGAAGCTTCGTGTTTCCCAATTGAAACTCTGTACCTGCTAAACACTAACTCCCCATTCCCTGTTCCTCTTGTCCCTGGAAACCACTATCTACCATCTATGAACCTGACTGCTGCAAGTACCTCATATGAGTGGAGTCATACAGCATTGTCCTTTTGTGTCTGGCTTATTTTAATTAACATAATTTCTCAAAGTTCATCCATATTGTATCATATGTCAGAACTTCCTTCCTTTTTAAGGCTGAACAATATATCATTTTGATCATTTTTCTCCAGAATTTTAAAGACATTATTTTGTTGTGTTTTAGCTTCAGCAATGTTGATCTGTTTGCCAGTGTCATTTGATTCTTGAATATGGTTTAAAAATTTTCTCTAATATACTGATAACTGCTCTTCCTTGGGTATTTTAAAATTATTCCTTGGTATGGGTCTTATTATTTGTTTGCCTGACTTCTCATACACATGTTCATTGTGAAGGGCTGATCACTTCAGTTCAGGAAAGTGACTTTTATTTTTTGAAAATTTCTTCCACTGTATTTTCATCTTTTTCTGGTTCTCTAGTGTGTCAGATGTTTGATTAAAGCTTTCTTCTATACTCACCTTTTCCCTCCCCATACCTTTGTCTTTTTGTTTATTCATTTATCTGTTGATGGACACTTGGCTTGCTTCTACCTTTTCACTATTGTAAACAACGCTGCTATGCACATGAGCATACAAGTGTCTGTTTTGAGTTCTTGTTTTCTGTTCTTTTATGTACTCAGAAGTAGAATTGCTGGGTTATATGATAATTCTACATTTAATTAGTTGAGGGACTGCCATGGTGTTTGCCACAGTGGCTGCTTCATTTTACATTCCCACCAGCAATGCACAAGGGTTCCAGTTTCTCCGCACTCTCACCAAAACTTTTTTTTTTGAAAATGTACACTGCAGATTTTATTCATATGCAAAAACAAACAAACAAATACCAGCTCTGCCCACCTCTTTCATATTTTCAGCTGCCACCAGCCCTGCCACACTCTCCTTGTCTGCCAGTAGATTACAGCCCCACCCACATCTCCCTGCCTTCCATCTGACTCCAGACTCCATTCCTGCCTATATTCCCTGATTCCCAACTGATATCAGGCCTGACTAAGTCTTCCTGTTTTCCAGCTTATATCAGTTTTGCCCACTGTATTTCAGTCTCACCTGAGCAAGGTCTATTTTCAGCCAGAATAGGGAAAGGGTCCATCACTGGTGTTCTTGATATTAGCTTCTGAGCAGGTTTTGCAAAACTGACTTTGAGGAGTAGAACTTCACAGAGCGTGGCCTCATGTTCTCTGTGTCGGACAGGTCAGTGATGGTGAATTTGAGGGCGAAGGCCACCAGGATGAAGCCAGCATCCTTCTATTGTCTTTTCAACTTTGGACTGTTGACATCCATGAAATGATGAAATCTGAAGTTGAATCAGGTGAAGTTCAGGCAGAGCTGGAAGTTGGGGGTCTGCCTAGTCCCAGAGGCCTGCCACATGGCTAATGAGCTCATGCATGTCATGGTCCTGCTGCTGGTCCATCAGCTCCAGGACAGCCTGGGCCGTGCCATGTTTCTCTGCCTCCCTGGTGCCGAGTCTCTTCTTCTTATTTATTTATTTTATTGTTGTTGGTGTTTTATAATAGCTATACTAGTAGTATGAATCTAGGTAGTTTTTAAGACCTAGCTGGTGCTGGGGAAAAAGAATTTGTGTGGGACCATTCTGTGAAGTTGTACAACTTTCTCCAGAAGGTCTCAGTCTCTCGGTGTAGGGGCAGAGATCATACCTCAGTTTTAGAACCACTGGTTTGATGAGTGGGTAACATGTAATCATTTAAGGAGCATTTATTCTGGAAAAGACTAAGATACTTTTCTTAGCAACTACTAGGTAAGGGATTCACCCATTTTGTAATGAAGCAGGGTGTAAACACAGTAATAGACACAAACTGTAGTTTCACTTACACATTATTTGTAGCTGGTGCTACATGAATTCATGGTTTAGTTTAACCCCACAACTGTACAGTAGAATAATGATTATATTTATGGGTCAGTCTCCTCTGAGAGCTCAGTTCTTCCCCATCTTTCCTTTTTTTTCTCGAAGAACTTCTGATCTAAAATGCCTTTGGTTCTTGTTAAGGAGAAGTACTGAAGCTGGGTGGCACCAATGAACATTAGTAGTTTTTACTGAGCAGAATAGACCGGAGCTGACTTCTACTAGAGAAAGTGGAGGTCTTACTTCTCATCCTTCAGAGATTGCTGCTTTGCTCAGCATGTGGCAGGGCTGAGGTATAATAGTGAGACTGATAAAAATCCTACAGGGCCCTTGTGCTACAATATATTTGGTACAGAAACCAGGTCAGGGAAGAGAAGAATTGTGGTGAACTCTCTTTGTTTCTCATACTGAACATGGGCTCTGATCTGAAAAACATGGTCTCAGTAGGAATTTGTAAAATGAAATGGTCCCAAAGAGACAAATGGAAGGATAAAGAGTCTAGAAATTCTATATAGAGCAGTTGAAGGGACAAGAGGTATATGGCTTGGAGAGGAAGAGGCTGGTGGGATTGGAAGGAAGGGAATGAGCTGTAAGGAATATCTTCAGGTCTTTAGGGGACCACAACGTACAAGAAAGTATATTTATGATGTGTTGCTCCAGAAGCTAGTACTGGAACAAATGACTAAAAGTCACAGGGAAATATTTTGATTCTGTTTAAGGAAAATCCCTTTGGAGTTAAGCACAAGAAGAGAAGAAGCTGCCCTAAGAGTGTTCTGCCTCTGAAACTATTAAAGGCGAGACTAACTGATGCACAGCAGCAAAGTGATAGAGGTCTTTACACTCCTAAGACCAGGAGAGCTGGTGACAGACATAACCCATTGGATACAAGGGGGAAGTGGTTATACAGTGTCAACCTGAACTTCTGCTGCTGGGGAAGTGGGTGGGTTCAGTGGTGCTGCACAGACAGTTTCTAGCTGAGAAAGGGCACCCATTTACATCTTTTATTTCAAGCAAGATGTGACCCGTCTCAAACAAAAGAAACCCAAGGCAAAGACACAGAAGACAGAGAATACTGAGGCTGGAGCCATAGGTTGCTGGCCTATAGAGAAGAAGCAGATATTAAAACAAACAAACAACAACAAAAACCACCAACAACAGCACCAGCCCTGGAGGAGTCAGGCTGGGGGGCCTCGGGGCTGCTTTAAGCAAAACCTTCTATGGAAATCATCTGAGGAGATCCACGTCATCATGGATCCTTACCACAAGGTTGTGTTTCTCCGGAGAACACGAGTTTACATGAAGACTTAGCACCTCTGGCCCTCCTGGAAGCATGACGTGAACTTGACTTTGTGGAGGGTGTGGTCAGAGCCTGGTGGGATGCAGAAAAGGATCACATGTAACAGTCTTCTGGGAATACTTGCAGACTTTTTCAAGGGGAAGATCCGTATACTGCAAAATCTCTTCATTGCTTGTTGCAGAAACATTAATGACAAAACTTGATTAAATAAAAGAACACATGTTTGTTGGTTGGTTGTGTTTAAATATTTGGGCAAGCAAGGGAGTACTTATGGGAATTTCTAACATTAGTATTAATTTTCTTGTAACCCAAATTAGAATTCAGTTTAGCAATTCTCCTTTTTTTACAACTCATCAATTCTGAGATTTATTAGGCTCCAGTTTAGGCAGAGTGATGCTTTCTACCTTTTGCAAACCTTTATTGACAAGGTTTACCCTGAAACATTTGAGTGCCTTTTTAAGAGATGATACCAAAGAGGGAATGGGACTGCACTAATTACCTGTGGGTCTGCTTAAGTGAGCTGTGACACTTCTATTTTTCTCACCCCTTTCTAGGTGCCAAAAATCACTAATGAAGCTGTAAAAGGAAATACAATGGGTTGTTTTTTCAACAGTATATGGAAAGAGAAAACAAACCAAAAATCCAGCCAAACAAAAAAACCCTTTATTGTTCTGAGCTCTTACAGATATTTGTCCCTGCTGATTGTTAATTACTGTCAGATAACACTTTGGGTGATTAATTGACCTTTCTCAGCCCAAACAATAAAGGCCATTTTACTAATACAGCAGAAAGCTGACAGCACATTTTGTTGCAGTGCTATTTCTATAACTGGGCGATTCTTTACCTTGCCCTCCTTCTCCTCACTTCTAACCATACCTACTCGGGAAATAATTCTACAACTGCTTCTTCCACTTCATCATGGATCCTTACCACAAGGCTTCAAATCTATTTGCAGTTACTATTTTTGGAAGTCATTAAGACAGATTGCTTTACGCTGAAGATGAGTTGTTAATTTAGTAAGTGAAAGAAACCTTGGATCAATGCACAAGCACAAGACTTGATTCTTGTTCTCATCTCTAAAATCTTTCTGGGCAGCAGTTCACCTCTATTTTAAGCTGGGCATAGCAGACTTGTGTCAGAGCCTGAATCTATTTTCCTGGTGCCGCTAATATCTCATATGGAGCAGTTTCTATATGCAGAATGCTGTAAGAGTTGAAAATATGAACCACATTAATTTGACCTTTCTGGAACATAGGTGAATTTATTTAGGTTGCCCACGGTCCTTGCTCAGACAGCCCACACTCTGACACATGGCTTCTCTTGTTGGGTAACTTCCTTATCAGAAAGCAGGTAACTCCCCACATTAGGCTCCTGTCATGGCCTTTCTCCTGAGCTCCCTATTTCCAACTGCCTCCCAGCTCTCCAGTGGAAAAATGCCTAACGTGGAACTACCTGTGTTCCCTTCAAATTTGCTTTTTTCTTGGTTTCCTTACCTCAGTAAGTGATGTCTCCAGTCACCTAGAGTCACTTGGGTGTTGAGACCCTCCTCTACTTCAATACCCATTTGGATTTATCCCCTAGTCTTGTCACTTCTCAACAATTCTCCACTAACACTCTTACTGCCTGTTTCATCCTCTCCCATCCTCCATTATTTCTCACTTTGACTTTTGCAACATCTCTTAACAGACTTCTTAATCTAGTCTCTGACTCCTCCAATCTACTTTTCACCTTGTCTGTGGAAGAGTGATCTCTGAATGGAAAATCTAATTCCATTACTTTGTGGCTCTTTAAAATTCTTCAGTGATTGTGGATAAAGCAAAAATTTCTTAACAGGGCATAGAAAATCCACCCTGGCCTGTCTGTCCTGTGCCCACCATGCATGTGGTACTCTCTGCTCTTCTGTCTTTGGACTTTGTGCCTGGCCCTCAGTGCCCTACTTTTTTATAACCCCTTCTCCCTGCCCTACCTTTCTCTCCCATCCCCACTCCTCAGCTGCATACCTTTCTCATGTAGAGTCGCATTAAGTATGGTCTCCTCTATAAGCATTTTCTGAGTCCTGTGTAGATTTTGCTCCTTACTGTTCTCTGCTCTACCCTGGATTTGCTTCTAGCACAACACCCTAATGGCACATAATCTTATTTGTTGAAGGTCTGACTTTCTCAACATCTCTAAAGTCCATTATGGTAGGGTATTACTTGCAGGTTTATCCCCAGCACCCAGCACAGTACCTGCACCTAGTGTGTTCATTTAACACATTACTATAGAGTAAATAATGGATTAATAATATCTTACAGGGGCAGCTTTAGGGAAAATTTAAAATACTAATTCTTATTCCTGTTCTTTTTGACTTCTCTATCTTGCCTCAGAGCCTAGGTATTTAATGCTTTTCTGCCATTTACATGATATTTCTTCACTTCCTGCCCCACATGGTGTGATAATAGCTGAAAAACAAATAGAGAAAAAACTCAAACCATATGAAAATAGCTATCAAAGAATTAAATGTTTTATTTTAAAAAGTACTATTGATATGGTATCTTTAAAAAATGTTTAGGTTACCAAAACAAGCAAACAAACAAATGAACAGGAAAAAACCTGAAAGGGGCCAGTCAAACGATGAAAATTCATTCTTTCTAGGGAAGCAGAAGTTAGACTACCTTGCTTCACTGCTTCCTGGACTCTGCTGGGTTTTGATCCTTCTTTGAGTCATAGTCTGGACCATTTTCCTCATCTTCTTCCCCTGCCTTATCTGCTTCTTCACCTTCATCATCATCATCATCATCATCATCATCATCATCATCATCATCATCTTCAATTGCCAGTAAAGTATAACACTGATCTTGGGCTTATATTGCTCACATAAAAAGTGGTCAATTTCAAAGTCTGCAGCAAGGATGGCTTCATCTCCACTTTCAGGAACTCATCCTGTATGTCTTTGTCAGCACTTCATTTGTGAAATATTTGTTGGGTTCAAAGTGAATTTCTAAAACAAAACTCATAGGCTGGCCAACATCTGAGAACTTCACTTTAATATCTTTCAAGTGCTTCAGAAAAGGTTCACCATGTGCCTGAACCATATCACTGAGCAAGTCAGCATTCTTAAAAACAGTCAACCAAAATCCAGGAATTCATTTGGGTTTTTTTTTTCCTTTATCCCTTTTCTCTTCTTCAATCTTGGTCTTTTCTTTCAGCACCTCCAAAATTTCATCTTCCTCATCTGGTTTCCATTCACATTCTTCTGTAGGTTCATAAATTGCATTAATGATCTCGAATTGCTTATCAAATAAAGGCTGATAGAGAACAGTGTACTTTTTTTCAAGATCATGAACTTCCCCATAAAACTTGGCTTCTATCTGCGCTCATTTAACTTTAATGTTTTTGAGAGTATTCACTGGTCTTTTAACTACCCTAGGTAAACTTTCAATGTATCCTGTTGGTGTTTCTACCAGACCATCAAGACTTTCTTGGAGGGCTGTAAAAATCTGAGGATTTTGCATTATCTGACGTGCTTTGATTTTTGTCTTTTCACCAGTTTCTTCTTCTGCTTCTTCAATATCATCCAAATCTTGATCAAATTAAGACTGTTTCTTGTTGTCAATGTCTGCCATATTGTAAGAACTCCAAATATCAATGGCTAGCACCGGGAGCCAGGCAGTGGGAACTGTGTAGTCAGCGACTGAAAGTGGTATCTTAATTCAAAGGTGTTATGGACTGCATATTTTCAACTGTCCCCCTTACCCAAAATTTATATGTTGAAGTCTTAGCCCCCACTATGATGGTATTTGGAGATGAGGCCTTTGGAAGATAATTAGGGTTAGATGAAGTAATGAGGGTGGGTTCCTCATGCCGAGATTTGTGCCTTTATGAGAAGAGATATTAGAGAGTTCTCCCTACCCTTATCCTGTGCATGTGAGCAGACAGTGAGGTGCCTGCCACCTACAAGCCAAGAGAACAAGTCTCAGAGTGAAACCACCTTGCTGGTACTTTGATCTTGGACTTGTCAATGTCTGGAAATGTGATAAATAAAATTCTCTTGTTTAAGCCACCAGGTCTATGATATTTTATTATGGCAGCATGAGAAGACTAAAACAAAAGAGAATATTGTAGTGGTGTAACATCATATATTAGGGTAGAGGGAAATGATGGGGAAATGTATTATGCAATAGCTCATCTCTCTGTTCCCTTCCTCATATCATACTATCTAGAGCATTACCTTGAATTACTACAAAAATCTAATGTAATGTTATATAATATTCATTAGGATTATTTGATCTTGCCGAGTCCAAGAAAAAAATTAAGTTCCCATAATTCTGAACACATTTCTGGGATGGAATTTTTTTGTCCTAATATGAGGGCTGATCAGGGATCCATTTTCTCTTGGACAGGTTTAAGATGAAGAAAAATGTATCCCAGTGCTAGGAATACCTGTGAAGTGATCTGATTTTGTAACTGCTCTTTGTAAACTCATGGCTGTTGGATGTATTACATGGGATAGGTCTGATTTCTCTAACCATACCTAGAGACAATGAGGCCTGCTCTTAGCTTAACAGGAAATGGAAAATTGGCAAAAAAAAAAAAGACAGAGAAAGTTTGCAAATCACAGGATATAACCCTTCATTGCAGGTTATTACAGGGGAGGACTGAGACATTTTTAGAAAATGGTGCTCAGCTCTTCCTACTTCTCATTCAGCTGTGGTGATGACAGAAACTTCATTTGTCCTCTACATTGACCACCTCACCTTTCTTCTGCCAAGAAAATGACTTGGGTAACAGGTATTGGGAGGGGGGAAAAACAGTGCAAGATTTGAGATGTGTTTTTGTGCTTCGGTGTGAGCCAAGATGGTATTTCAGAGCCAGCCAGAGGCCACAGGGATTAATGCAGCTTCCTTGGAGCCATGATGAAGAAACATTCAGTACCAAATAAACACTTATATTCTCAACTGCTAGCTTGAAAGGGCAGATGTTTATGTCATTTTAATGGTAAATTCCAAATGATATCCATTGCTATTATCATCTTATTAGATCTTCCTTAGACTTGGAAAAGAACTGACCTCCCTGTACTATATTTGTTTGGCTGAAGTGGGTTCCATCTTTTTAGTATTGCTAGGGAATGAGTGCACAAATAATGGCAATATATTTCACACAAACATGTATACCTGTTTATTATGATCTGTTTAAATTAATCTCTAAACTAAAAATCATCAGGAATTATGTATCATAGCACTCTCAAGTTTTACTGCAAGTAATTCATTTTCCTCTCTAGTTATTTTAAACCCGTTCCTCTCAAACTATCAACGCTGAAGGACCATTTAAAAATTTTTCAATCCCTTTTGATCCATACTTTTTAAAAATACAATAAAAATGAATCATTAAGGAAAAAAGAAATACAAAATACAAATGTCATTTTTTAATTATTAAATTCTTCAGACTGTCAAATTACTATAAAATTTTCTCAATGCTTGCTCTATATTTTTGTTCTTACCTGTAATTGACCTTTAATACATGGGCAAACGACCATACTTTGAGTATTATAGACCAATTATTAAGTAAACAAACAAGTTCTTAGGACTTCTCCTTTGCACTGTCTTCAGGGTAGAGGGCTCATTGTCTTACAATGGCCCAGAAGTTTCTAGTCTATCAAAACCTGGGGGCTTTCCTCTGGATTCATAATCTCTGGGATCCCTCTTTTCATGGGAGGGCAGTGCTTTGAGACATTGCTCCAGATGAATTGTTTTTCAGATCTCCTTAATGTGGGAACTGATTAACCAGGCGGGCAAACTTGTAATGTCTATGAGCAGTGCCCTAGAACTATGTGGCCTAGGTGGTGAAATGTTAGGTGCCTTTTACTCCAAATGACCTCTTTTATGTATTGAAGACTTCAGAATGAAAATCAAAACACACACAAGTGGTAAAAACAGAAAGAGTTAGTAGCTAAAGGTTCTGAGGATTGATTGAGAGTGAGGCCTTGTGGGAATAGGACAAAGGTCACAAGTAGCAGGAGACAGGGATATGAGGAGCAGAGAAAGCAGTGATGAGAGGGAGCAGGAAAGGTCCCTGAGGAACACTTCTGTCTAGCGATGGTTTTATTGACCAGGATTTTAACACTTTTTAATAGTTCACCTCAGTGGTATGATAATGAGATGGAGCCCAAGAACCAGGCCCTCACCCACAGTCTGAGGGGAAACAGGGCTTCTGTTTTTGGAAAACAGAAACAAGATATATATTAGTGTGACTCCTTTAAAACAGAAACAAAATGTTATTTATCAGACTCATGATATTCTTTACCATACATCATTTACTTGAGAAACTATTCTTAAATATTCTTGCTTTCAAGTTAGTCAGCACATTTTCTTCTTAAGAAAATATTTTCACCTATCTTATTTCATTTTATCCATGCATCATTGTTGAAATAGTATTCAATTACATATTCAGTTCATGATTCTTTATAGAGGCTTTCTGTCTAGTGGTTAGCAATCTACAAAGTGGGTGGGAGTCATAACAATTTTTCCAGATTTGTGAGACTAAACTTCAAGAAAGAAAATGTACTTAATATTTTATACATTTTTAAGATTTAAAAAACTATATGGGCTTTAGTACAGGGTCTAAAGTAAAAACAATGACAACCTATGCTGTTTCTGAATGATAAAAACTGCTTGCTAGTTTCCTCATAAGGAAGCCTCTAAGGTTTACCAACAGGGAAAAACTTCTGAGTGTTTTTGAAGCAGTTTGCTAAATATGTGTTCATGATTGCAGATAGACTCTTAAGAAGCTACACCATCGTCTCTCGAGACGGACGGCTGCCGACGACGTTCATGATTGCATTTGTTGTTAATGCAGGTTCTAGTGACATAAGACCTGTCAGAATTAAGGAGACTTTGGCAGAAATTCATTTTTCTGTTTGAGAATCACTTACTCTGTGTATAAACTTGCCCTGATTCAGTGCATTTCAACTGAATTCTGTGAGATACTCATTCTCCTGAAAATGCTGGTACGTGTTGGGTTCTCTGCTAAAGTCAGGGAGCTGAGAGCAGGCTCTCTCACTGAAGAGTTTAAATGAAGTTGAAATAAATGAACACAGTTTCTCTATTCCATACATACTAAATTGTTTCTTGTACACAACTGATGCTCAAATATGTATAATCATGGAGAGAACATTTTTATTTCTTGACTTCCCAAATTTGAATCCCATTTCTGTGTTTGAGGAATTCCCCACCTTAGGAGACAAGGTAAGAAGCAGAGCTCACCTCCCACTGAGAAGCTGAAAGTGCTGGATTCTCTTTTTCTCAGTCTCCCTGGGGCTCATCCCATAAGACGCCTCTGCCTGAGATTTGGCATCCATCAGTAAAGGCCCAAAGAAGCAGGGGTAGTGAAGAAATCATCTTAGTGCAAGTGCTTGGGACAGCTGGAGGAGGGGAGGCCTTCAGTGTTAAATGGCTGCGGCAGAAGTGTCTTTGCTTGGCTGGCTCTCAGTGTCATTTTGGTTCTTTTCCTGGCTGTGGACACACAACTACCCTACCTATTTTCTGAGTGTGGTTTTCCATTCTTTGCTGTGATTCTCTGAGTTACTTAATACATCTGTTTCTGCTTAATCTGTTGGTATTGGTTTCTGGTGCTAGCAATTGACTGGTACACTTTTAAATATTGAAATGATGGGAACTTGGTTATTGGTATAATGTGTATTGTCCTCATTCTAAATCAACCGAAGGAACACTTGCTTTCAGAGCATTTTGTAGAACCTTTATGGCAGTTTCTGAAACTTAGCTCTGGCCACTGTAAGGTGGAGCTGGGTGAGTCTTGCAGCAATTTAGAATGCTCCATGAAATACTGCTGCCCCCGGCTTCCACAAGTCCATTTAGTGCTTCTGAGAATTACAAACAGGGTTTCTTCTTCCACATGGGCACAGTCCTTTCCGGGATTACACTTGGCAGGTGCTGAATTTTTGTCCCTCTTACCCTCCCAGTCTGGAGCTTGTGCAGGGCATAATTTGCATAACCATATATGTAGCTCTGCTGCCCTCCATGGTCAGGCCTCCAATAATTCCCTAAAAGGGCTCAGATGTTGAAGACTTCCTAATCTCAGACCTCAGGAAGGTGACAACTGAGTTGGAAAGGCAAGATAAAATGTGCAGAAAGGCTAAATAACATTAAAAGAGTTTAATAACAATTTAAGATAAGAGAATAAGACTATATCAGCCAGGGTTCTCCAGAGAAACAGTACTAAGAGGAGGTAAATATCTATATCTAAATATCTATATGTCTATATCTATCTAAAGAGATTTATTATGAAGATTTGGCTAGTGTGATTATGGGGGCTGAAAGCTCCAAGATCTGTTGGGTGAGTTGGCAAACTGGAGACCCAGGAGAGCTGCTGGTGTAGTTCTTGCCCAAAGACTGGCAGGCTCAAGACACAGGAACAGCTGATGTTTTAGTTCAAGTCCAAGACAGGAAAAAGTCAGTGTTCCAGATAGAAGGCTATCAGGTAGGAAGAATTCTCTCTTACCTGGAGGAACGTCAGCCTTTTTATTTTTTATTGTGATTTTTTTCTTTTTAAAAATCTTTATTGTATTTTTTTCTATTACCATTTAGTCCCCTTATAGCACTCTCCCCCCAGCAATCACCACACTGTTGTCCACGTGCATGAGTCTTTTTTTCCTTTTTGCTCAATCCCTCCACCCCCTAACCTCCCCACGCTCACTAGCTGTCATCTTTTCTCCATCTATGAGTCTGTCTCTGTTTTGCTTATTAGTTCAGTTTGCTCTTTAGATTCCATATGTGAATGAAATCATATGGTATTTATCTTTTTCTGACTGGCTTATTTCACTTAGCATAATGTTCTCCAGGTCCACCATACTGTCACAAAGGGTAAAATTTTCTTCTTTTTTATGGTCAAGTAGTATTGCATTGTGTAAATGTCCCATAGTTGTTTTATCCACTCATCTGCTGATAGGCACTTGGGCTGTTTCCATATCTTGGTGATTGTACATAATGCTGCAGTGAACATAGGGGTGCTTATGTTCTTTTGAATTAGTGTTTTGGGTTCCTTCAGATATATTCCCAGAAGTGGGATCACAGTTCAAAAGGCAGATTTATTTTTAATTTTTTGAGGTATCTCCATACTGTTTTCCACAGTGGCTGTACCAATCTGCATTCCCACCAATAGTGCAAAAGGGTTCCCTTCTCCACATCCTCCCTATCCATTGTTGTTTGTTGATTTTATTTTTTATTTTTATTATGCTTTATTGATTATGCTGTTACAGTTGTCCCAATTTCTTTTCCCTTTGTTCCCCTCCACCGAGTGACATCCCTCCCTCCAGTTGTCCCCCACCCTTAGTCCATGCCCATTGGTTGTGCATATAGTTCTTCTCAACATCTTCCTATCTACTCCACTCCCTCATACTGTGCTTCTTAATTCCTGTACCATCCCCCTCCCTTTCCCCCCTTCCTCCTCCCTGCTGACCTCCCCCCATAATTTTCCCCATACCTATAATTCTTTTCCCACTCTGGTTGCCTACTTAGTTTGTCTTTGTTTTGGTTCCCTAGCTTCTGTTGTTGGTTGTTGTGATGCAGTTTTCATTTTAATGTTCATCATTTTGATCCTCTTTCTCCTAAACAAGTCTCTTTAACATCTCATATAACAGTGGTTTGGATCTGATGAACTCCTTCAGTTTTACTTAGTCCTGGAAGCACTTTCTCTGCCCTTATATTCTAAATGACAGCTTCGTTGGATAGAGTATCGTGGTTGTAGGTTTTTGCTTTTCATTTGAATATTTCTTGCCAGTCTCTTCTTGCCTGCAGAGTTTCTTTTGAGAAATCAGCTGATAGTCTTATTGGGACCCCTTTGTATGTAATTCTCTTCTCTCTTGCTGCTCTTAAGATTCTCTCTTTATCCTTAATTTTTGACATTTTGATTATAATGTGTCTTGGTGTGGTTCTCCCTGGGTCCAGTTGTTTTGGAACTCTCTGTGCTTCCTGGACCTGTAAGTCTATTTCCTTCCCCGAGTTAGAGAAGTTCTGCTTCATTATTTTTTCACATAATTTTTCCATTTTTAGTTCTTCACCTTCTGGCAATCCTATGATTCGTATGTTGGCCCGCTTATAGCTCTCCGGTAAGTTTCTCAGCTTCTCCTCATTTTCCTCACTTCTCGTTCCCTGTTTCTGTACTGGTTGACTGTGTTCCTTCCCTATGCTCCGATTTGTTGATTTGATCCCTGGTTTTCTTGTCCTCACCATTAGTTTCATATGTGTTTTTCTCATTTCAGCAGGACTAGCCTTCATTCCTTCCCTGTCTTGTTTAAAAATCTGCTGTTAGGTCTGTAAGCGCTTTTATAACCAAAGCTCTGAACTGTGCCTCAGAAAGATTTCCTATCTGCTGCTTCGTTAGATTAGAAATTTGCTGTCTGGTCAGCTGCATCACTGGGATCTCTCTCATGATCTGTGCAATCTTGAACGGTTTTGTGTTTACCTTTGCTTCCTGGGCAGGGCTGTCACACCTCCTACGCTATAGAGGGCAGAGCCCCATGCACTCGTCACAACCAGGTGACCTGTCTCACCACGCTGTGGCGTTCTCTGTGGGTGTGGGGGTCCAAGACGAATTCATGCCATTCACTCTCCACTGAGAGACCGGGAGCCTCCTCCTCCGTCCTCACCCCCACTGGGCCTTACAGTCCAAGGCAATGGAGATCTGCCTTCCCTGCCTTTGGAATCACAAGCTGATGGGTCTGGTCTGCAGCCAGGGGTGCTCCCCAGGCGCTTCTTGCCTCCCCCTAAATACGGGTGCCTGTGCTTACCGCTGTCCTGCCGTCATTGCTGCTGAGCACAGCTTGACCTCTCGTCCGTGGCTTCACCCCTCCTACCTGTCCGGACAAGCACCACTTCTTTATAACTTCATATGTTGGACTTCCATTTATTTTCTGGAACTTCTGGTTATTCCTGGTTTTGTGGTAGTTGTATTCCTTCTTAGTTGTGGAGGGAGACAGAGCGAGTCAGTCTAGGCCACCTCCATCTTGGCCGGAAGTCATCTGTGTTTGTTTGCTTCTGTGTCCCAGGTAGAGCTGTCACTCCTGTTATGTTGTAAGGAGAAGAGCCTTAGGGATTTGTCAGTAATGGGCGACCTGTTTTGCCACATTGTGATGCTGTATACGGGGGAGGGGTCTGAGAGGGAACAATGCCGCTTACCCAGCACTCACCCCTTTTCCAGGCACTTCTCCCACTTCCGCACCAGATTGGCGCTCGTCTAGCTGCTGCCCTGGCTGTCGTTCCCAGAGTGGGTGGGTCTGCAGACGTTCTAGGTCTGTGGGGGCCCTTTAAACAAGCGGACTCTGCTGAGAGACCGGCAGTTCGTGCCTCTGTCAACCCCCACTGGTTTGCACAGTCAAAAGCAATGAGGCTTGATTTTCCCTGGAGCTGGGACCGTGAGCTGCACAGTCTGGTGAGGAGCTGGGAACGCTCCCCAGGTGTCCCTCCTGACTTTTTAAAATGTGTAACTGCGCTTTCCGCCAGCCTGCTGCTGTTGCCACTGCTGCTACCACCACACTGTGTCCTCTCCGCCTGGGCTCCGCCCCTCTTACCTGTCTGGATGAGTATTTCTTCTTTATATCTTTGTTTGCTGGACTTACATGCACTTTGATTTTCTGGAACTTCTGATTGTTTCTAGTTTTGAGGTATTTGTATTCCTTCTTAGTTGTGGATGGAGATGCAGCATGTCTGTCTACGCCTCCATCTTGGCCAGAAGTCCTGTTGATTTATTGATGATAGCCATTCTGACAGGTGTGAGATGATCTCATTGTGGTTTTAATTTGCATCTCTCTGATGATTAGTGATGTTGAGCATCTTTTCGTATGTCTATTGGCCATCTGTATTTCCTCTTTGGAGAAGTATCTATTCAGGTCCTTTGCTCATTTTTTAATTGAGCTGTTTGTTTTTTTGGTGTTAAGTTTTGTAAGTTCTTTACAAACTTTGGATATTAACCCCTCACTAGATGTATCAGAGAATATGTTCTCTCATTCTGTAGATTGTCTTTTTATTTTGTTGATGATTTCCTTTGCTGTGAAAAATCTTTTTTGTTTGATGTAGTCCCTATTGTTTATTTTTCTTTTGTCTCCCTTGCCTGGGGAGATATATCTGATAAAAAATTGCTATGAGCAATGTCCAATATTTTTCTGCCTATGTTTTCTTCTAGGATTTTTATGGTTTTGGGTCTAACATTTAAATCTGATCCACTTTGTATTTATTCTTGTGTGTGGTATAAGAATGTGGTCTAGTTTCATTTTTCTGCATATATCTGTTTAATTGTCCCAACACCATTTATTGAATAAACTGTCTTTAGTTCATTGTATGTGCTTGCTTCCTCAGTCAAATATTAACTGACTATAAAGGTGTGGGTTTAATTCTTGGCTTTCTATGTGTCTGTTTCTATGCTAGTACCATGCTGTTTGATTATTATGGCCTTATAGTATAGTTTGATATTAGGTAGCATGATTCCTCCAACTTTGATCTCTCTTGTTATGTGGGCCCTTTTGTGGTTCCATAAAAATCTTTGAAATATTTTTGCTAGTTGTGTGAATCTTAATAAGAATTGCATTGAATCTATAGATTGCTTTGGGTAGTATGTACATTTTAATGATGTTAATTCTTCCTATACTTGAACACAGTATGTGCTTCCACTTATTTATATCTTCTTCAATTTCTTTCTTCAGTGGCTTAATAATTTTCCATCTACAGGTCTTTCACACCCTTGGTTAGGTTTATTCCTAGGTATTTTATTCTTTTTGAAGTAATTGTGAATGGGATTGTTTTCTTACTTTTCCTTTCTGTTAGTTCATTATTGGCATATAAAAATGCAACTTATTTATGGATATTAATTTTGTATCCTGCCACTTAGCTGAATTTATTTATCAGTTCTAATAGTTCCTTGGTGGAATCTTTGGGGTTCTCTATGTACAGTATCATGTCATCTGCAGATAATGAGTTTTACTTCTTCCTTTCTAATTTGGGGGCCTTTATTTTTTCTTGTCTGATTGCTGTGGGTAGGACTTAAAGTACTCTTTTGAGTAAGAGAAGTGAAAGCAGACATCCTTGTCTTGTTCCTGATCTTAAGTGGAATGCTTGTAGTTTTTACCCATTGAGTGTGATGCTGAGTGGGTTTGTCATATATGGCCTTTATTATGTTGAAGTGTCTTCCTTCTATTCCCACTTTGCTGAGAGTTTTTTGTCCTATTCAGGCCTTCAACTGATTGGATGAGGCTCACCTATGTGTACCTGTTTAGATGTTAATCTCATCCAAAAACACTCTAACAGAAATAACCAGAAAAATATTTGACTAATATCTGGGTATCTTGTGGCTCCAATCAAGCTGACACATAAAATTAACTTATCACAGGGACATATCAAAGATTGTGCATAATTAATTGCCTAATGAATTATACAAATAATAAATACTCAGAGATGTCTGAGTGGGATGAGATAACTTCAGTCAATGGTTGCCATGGAAGGCAGATAGGTAAAGAATGGAAAGAAATGGAAGCAGGAAAATGAAATATAAAGCCTCAGCACCTTAATAGGGAGTGACTGCCTGGAACCTGAGACAGCAAACACTACATTCCCCCCACCCCCCCACACACACCAAACCCTTTTCAAAAGATAAAGCCCAAGCTCCATAGCCTGTGTAGAAAAAAAAACTCACAATTGGAGCCAGATGTAGTCATTTTGGTCTCATTTCTAAGAGGGGTCTCTTTCTGAACCATTCTATTACTCCCTTCAATCCTTCAGCCCATATTTAGTAAATCCTACTGTATGCGGGAAGCTACAGCCAAAATAATTGATTCCCCGTCCCTCCCTCCTTTCCTCCTACTCATGTTCTCTCTCCTTGGAATGAACTCTGTCCTTTCCTCTTAAATCCCCTCTTAAAATCATTCTTTATCATGTAACCCTCCAGTTTTTACTATAAACATTTCCTACTCTGAATATGAATATAATTATTTTTGGTGCAATTCATTTGAAAATAGTAGTAGATGAACTATTTTATCTAGAACTATTATAATATGTTTTGGTTTTGACTTTTAATATACATGTTTTAGGTTTCTTTCATCTCTCCACTGGATTATAAAATATGAGACCATGTTTTCTAGTATATTGGTAACCTTTGTGAATGCTTTCAAAATAAGCATGAGATGTTTGCTGCTTACACTCAAAGTCTTAGCTAGTGATAATGTAAAATAGGGGTACCTTAGCCCTTGTCATAGTGGCAGGTATATAGATTTGGAGATGAGTCACCTCTGCAACCCAGCAGAGACTGCTCGGGCAGTATCTTCTAAAGAAAAAGACAACTTGCTCAGGTACTCATAAAGGTGACCCCTAGTTTAAATTCTTCTTGAAGAATGAGAAATAAGTGAAAGGGAGTGGCTAGCAGGGCATATCCCCAGAAACCAAGGCCTAATTAAAGTTCATTCTGCAGTCCCTTTTATAAGCAGCAGTTCTTAATTGCAAGAAATATATAAATAAATTTCCCAAGTGGCTTTAGTGCCTACTAAAAGGCCAAGTATTGAACAGAAGAAAGGAAAAGTAGCACATTATCCTCCTTTTTTGTGTGTAAGCAAACTGCCAAACTCTTTGACATCTTTACAATTTCACTTCGAGATGAGCAATGATAACTCATTTCCTAAAACTGGACACTTAAGTAGAAGCAGATTATTGTGTAAGAGCAGAATAAACAGCATTACTAATGAAGCCAAGCATCAATTTTTTTCATTTCCAGCCCAATCACTAAACTTTTAACCAAAACTGCATGTGATACATTGTAAGTGTCCTTATATATCAATAAAATTGATTTGAACAAGTTGAATCAAACCCACAATTAGAGTGAAATTGGCAACACTAATATGTGTTAATGATAGGTGGCCACCTAATTTTGAGAACTGGTAACGATTAGAATGCAGCCTTGAACATCTCTGCTGGACTTCTTGGTAAACTTGATCTTACTTCTGGTTTTAGCTAAGATAACACATTTGATAAAAGGAGCTCTTTCTTTGAGTTATAAACTGAATATTCTGTTACTGCTTGAAACCCAACTGCTCAATGAATTGTTTTCCAGCTAGAACAAGGATGAATTGCCACTTTAATTTGGTTAGTTGCATTTTCTCTACATAATCGCTTATGCCTACATTTCATTGGCCAAAGTGAGTCATGTGACTACTCTGGAGGCCAACAGGGGTGGCGACACATAATTCTCCCAGGAGAAGGAGCATCACTAGTCAGGTGGCCAGGCCTAACATTATGGGCCAGGAATGTATAAATTTTTCACAGAGAGGGAAAGAACATTTCTGAAATATTATAAAATCTATCACAAAACATGAATTCGTTTTTCCCTTCAACCTTTCAAAAGTTCTGTCAGAAAAGACTTCTTAAACCTTTTATTGTTCTCTAAGATGTAGTTTTAAGTTCCTTTCCATTCTCTGAACATACTTTCCCTGCATTTGCTGGACTATTAAGGCTCATGGCTATGGGGACTGTGTCTGTTTTGTTCTCCACCAGATCCCCAGGGCCTAGCACAATACTTAGCACATAGATGACACTCAATAAATATATATAAAATGAATATAATGTTCCTTTTAGGTTTTTAACCTGACCGATGCAGGTTGTAATGGAAATATCACCACCCTTATTGTAGATCCTGTACATCTTTTAATATAGCTTAGAATCATTGGGTAACCAAATGACCCTGTGAACTTGTTCGGATTTCATTGTTGACTAAAACATTTTCTGTAGTTGTTTTTAAACTTTGTTTTCTGATATATTACTATAAGATCAGATTTCTGAACATATATAAAGACCTTGACATTTACCTCCTTATAGTAACATCTTATTCCATTCAGTCCCTCACTGCAGCAGTCAGTATTTTCTCTAATCCTGATTAGTCATCTAATATATTTAGTGTACTAATAAGTGTCATGTGCCATTACGTGCAAATTAGGTGAGTTAACCTTCCATGGCTTTGCTTGAGACACTGAAAAAAATGGAACAGGAAACATCTTCCATGAAATGTTTGTGGCACATTCTCTGAACTGCCCTTCCAATCTATCACTCTGCTACTGGAAACTTAGTGTTCATGGGGTTTCCCAGAAAGCAAACCTGAATGAGGCCATGGTACTACAGGAGCCTGATTCCAGACTCTATCATGTACTAGCATGCTTCTTAACATGTTTGAGCCCTGGTTTTCTCTTTGTATAATGGGGAATAGTGGGATTGGAGAGGGCAAGTTGGATTCTTTACAGAATGTATATGAAATGCTTAGCTCTCTGTCTGGTTCCCAGTAGGTACTAGAAACCATGTTTCTTCCTTTTCTGCTCCCTCAAGTGTTCTGTTTGCAGCTATTCTTGGATATCTTTTCATTGGGTTCAGAATTAGATGGCAAACTTACTGAGTCTCTTGATTCAAGTATAGTCCCCACACCCAGAAATATCCATTCTGGATGTTGGAATATAATGTAACACCAAGTCCCTGAAGTATCCATTTTCAAGTAGCCAGGAATTTTGGAAAAGTTTTCCAATTCACATTTATATAAAAACAAATGTACATATATGTAATCCTAGGAATGTCTTCGGAAACAGCCCTGAATAGTTACCTAGAAAAACAACTAATTCTAATGAGACTCAGGGTATATTTTTTTCTTTTCTTTTTTAAAAAATGAGGTTATCCTATCTCATTGTATGTTGCTCAGGCACATCCATTTTAGTTTGAGTTGAGAAACCAAGGGAAATGCAAGAGGAAAATGGCTCCGGCAATCCATGCTCTGAAAAACCCACTGGTAGTTAATAAAGGGGAACTTAGATAAGAGAGGGCTCTCGGGATTTTGGGATGCTTCTCTTCTTTTCTTTTGGTCTCAAATGTCAAGTTCATTTTAACCTAAACTCCTGACACATTTTCACTAATGAAGTACCTACACATATGTTCAAGACTACACTGAGTAGTAAATTTATGGTCCAACTATTATTCTTCACTTTAGCTGCACATGGAAGCATGTCCAAATTTCAGTGCATCAAGGATATTGCACTTAAATTTAAGTACCTTTTTATTTGTGCTGGTTTGGTTATTCAGTGATTAACCAAGTTAAAGTCCTTTTTTCTTGGGCTCAAACCCCACAGCGGGGTCCAAGGACTCAGATGACGCTGGATCCCAGTGATAAAGGTGCTTTAAAATGCATTGGCAGAAGACCCCAATATACAGCTTGAGGCAAAGGAAGGGAAAGGAAAGTGAAAGGAAAGTGCAGGAAATAAGAAGGTTGGGCCTAGGTTTACCCAGTGTGAAAGATTTAAGCTAGCAGGGAGCTACATGGGTGATAAGGAAAGTAGGACTGTGACTGGATCTGGTCAACTGAGATAAAGACCTGTTAGAGTGAGGATCAATGGGCGCCCTAAAATCTGTGCTGTTTATCAGCTAGTTCTTAATATTTTCTTTGTGCCTTTTTTTAGTGGATCCAGAATTTTTCTTTTCTTCATTTTGCAATTAAGTTTTCTGAGGTAATGGTGAATTATTTTGGGGTATTACACCCTTCTTGTGATTAAACACACACACACAGAGTAGGAAGAGCTACAGACCACATCAGACAATCTAAGTCAGATTACAATTGTTCAGAAACATCACTTTATTATATGATAGTTGAACTTCATGAATTTGGACTCCAGGAACTCAAAATTTATGTATTAGAGGAAGAGGTCTCCCCAGTTTATCTTACATTTAAAGAAAGAGAAAGGACCTGGGAAACAGAAATAATAGAAATGGGCTTTCATATCAACCTCATTAGGAAAGCATGCTGTTTCTAATATATTAAAAACAAAAATTTACTTAGAAAGGTATTAGTATGCTAATTAAAAGAACTTACTGTCTAGTCATCAGAATAAGTCTGTAAGCATCTCTATTTCTAGTAATTTATAATCCTCTGTCCTTTATTGGGTATAATAGTTTTTATTTTATATGATATTTCTTTTAAATATTCCTTAATTCAGATTAGGCTATCCCTCATTAGTCCAAATCATTAATACTTTATTTTCTACTAAAATGTCTATTGAGGGGTTTATAAACATACTTTTTAAGAGGTATCTGGGATGTGACCTTTCCTATTTAATAGAATAAATTTCTGTACATGGAAATAGAATAAATATTCTTGTTACATAAGTTATTCTAGAGGATTTAAGAGATTATATTAAGGAAGAGGCAGCAAAAGTGAGAAAAATAAAACAGGATGGGAAGTAACCCTTGTCAAGGTAGTGAAATAAACCTGCTAGAGAGTTGGTGAGAAACCATATATCATACAGTATTTTTGGTAATTTAAGAATGTATTAGTGAAAAGGAAATAAACTACCAGACGAGAATGAAAAGAACAGTATCCTCAATAGTACCGGCAGTTGAAGTGAATTTTAGTGGAAAGTATTTAGTCACATACCTGGCTGTGCTCTGAGATATCACATTGCAGCCTCCATTTTCATTTCGAATAATGGAGTGCAGACGAATGTTTTGGATAGTGGCAAGGGATTGAGAGGATTATTTAAAGTGGTGCTATTGAAAATCTCAGTGCAGAGACGTGTTCCAGTTGTCCAGCTTCCATTCTGGAGAGCAGAAAAAAGTAAAGATGACTTCATTACCCAAATGCTCAATTCAATGCAAAATGTTGGGTAGGCTGACAGACGTCATCACCCTCTCTTCCTCGCTGGATGAATAGTGAACCACATGTGAAAAAATTAGAACCAGATGGCTCTAAAACTAATTCCACTCCTCTGGAATATGTGTGTGTGTATATGTGTTTGTATTCATATATATAAATACATATATGGCTGTAGCATAATATGTATGGGAAAGCTATCATTTTATCTTTTTATTATGTAAAATTTCAAATGTGCACGAAGTAAACAGAATAATAAAATAAACTCCCATGTACCAATCACTCAGCTTCAATCATTATCATTATCCTGCCCTCTTGCTTCATATATACCTCTCCTCATTCCCTATCGCCTATTCAATAGTTTTTAAGTTTTTCAAGATAAAATTTACATACATCAAAGTTTTAACTGTATAATTCTGATATGGGTATGCCCTTGTAACCCCCCGCATCATTTCATTTAAGCCCCATGAATTTCCACAAGGGTCTGAAGTGAGCCTGAACAACTTGGGTCCCACTTTAACATCAGAATGGCCAACTCAATGCCAATAACTTATATTACATGGTCATGTAGACAGCTGCAGTGATGGCAGAGCAGGGAGGAATACAAAAAAATATCTACTCTAAAAAGAACTGAGGAGCAGAAAAGGAAGGGAATGTACCTTGCAAGTACAGGAGTTGGATTTGGAATGGTCTATGAGAGAAAACAGGCAAGCCACAGGAGAGAGAAGAGACTTCATAACTTCATGGACTCCATGAGAAAAAGAAGACTCCCTCCTTTTCAGCTTTTAGATGACACTTTAAAAAAATCCCCAAACTAGCCTTAAGAGATTACCTTGACCATCAGTGTGTTAAAGCTTCTTCATAAACTGGGAAAAAGGCCTAGAGTGGAGCTTTGCTCATGTTTGACCCAGAGTCCTCAGTGCATGTCTCCCCTCCATCCCACATGCCAGCACCTTTATCATGGGCATCCTATTTATTTCCAGCATGACTCCCTGTCAACCATCATTGATACTCCTGTTGCCTCTCAAATCTTATGGCATTTGGGGAAGATAAGGCACTAGCAGATTCACAATCCAGGAAAAGGCCGTGTGCCCACTCTCAGAGTGCCTTCTCCCTATGCCCTTTCTCAATGTTTCTTCCTGCACCAATTCCATTTTTAGTGCAGTTGTCTAACCTTCAAGACCCACTCCTCTTTTCTATACAGTGCAGCCAAAGTAAACTCCCAGAGAGAATGCATCAGTATGCTGCATCTTTTCCTGGCGAATTCCACCACCCTCAGTTTTTCTCTAGATCCCACCAACATTTGCCAGGAGGTTTCTTTGTCTTAGCTCCAAGACTGTTTCTGGTGATTGGACCTCAGTGCTGTAGCTTGGAACTATACTTAGATATCTATTCCAGATGGCCCCTCACCTGCTAGTCTTTAGCTCTTCCTTATACCCATTTGGGTCAGGATTGGTGGTATGGGCAAAAAGACATTTTCAGTGGTATCTTCTTGCCTGATGGTGGGCAAAGGCAAAAAAGTTTGAGCAAATGAGTATGAATTAGTATAGCAGGTTTAAGTGCAGAAGACAAGACCATTTTTCTGTTGATAAAATAATTTTAGAGTTTTTTTTTTCTTAAAGGCATCTGATTCCCATGTCTGTTGGTTTTCCCAAAATGATCCTGGTATATGATAAAGCTTTAATATAATGCACCCTATTTTTTGTGTGCACACTAAATGTAAAGTTAGGTTCAAAAACTCTATATTCTATGTCCTCAAGGTAGTACCTTGCTTTGTAGCTTAAGGAAAATTGAACATAAATTTTTTGGGGGGCGTGCTCTGAAGGACCAGTATTGATCAATGAAGTATTATCCATTTTTTAATTCTTTTTTTATAAGCTCACACATTTGGTTAAGAATATTAGATTTAGCACATCTCTCTAATTATAGCACCTAAGCAGAATTTTGGAGGCTAATCACAACCAGTAGAAATGTATTTAGAACAACTTTGGTTTTCTTCAATAAACTTATATAACAACTTAAATTTAAAAAGTTTACTTAGAGATTACATATATATATATATATATATGGAATACACAAGCATACAACTATTCTTAGAAAATGGAATTTATTTTGTATTCTTAAAAAGATTTTCCAAGAATTGTAGCATTTAGTAAATCGGTGTTCATTCTACTTATGTATTTTTGCTTTTCTGGTTTTTGGTTTTGTTTCTTTTCCTCATCCCAATTCCAGTCTTTGACTTTCTAGATAAGAACACTCACCATTTCTTGACCTATAACCACCTAAAACTTCTCTAGTCTCTTGGTCATTTTAAAGAAAAGTCTGGCATGTTTCTTTGTTCTATTATTCTTTGTTATTCTCATTGAGCAGTCTTGAGGTTTAGTTTGTTCTTAGTCCTTTTGTTCCGCTCCCAGTACTTCAAAAGTACTATCAGATCTTTGCTAAACTTAAAATACATCTTTTATACTACTCAAGTGATACTTACCATCTTTTTTCTTTTTTATATTGCTTACATGTTCCTCCTTTTTCCCTCTGCAAGGGTCGGCTTTCATGGTCCTTAAACTTCTTTACTCTTCACATCTCTTTGACTCCTTGAAAAAAACCTAGTGCCCACTGACTGCTGGAAACTTGATTTCTGATGGGTTTACTCTGTATAAATGCACAGTACTGAAGTACTTTTGAATTGTGTATGAAATCTATGTCCAGATTTTTAAAAAATAATAAATTTGCAAGCAATGTGCCTTGAAAGATCGGCTTTGTTTATTCCTTTCTTCAGCTGAGGACCACTGCTGATTTAGTTTGAATTCATGGGAGCAAATGAGCCTTTGAGTATAAAACTGTATGTCATTTGGAATTAAGATGCTTTCACACACTTCAAGTGCAAAATTGCAAAATGATGAAAGCCTGGCATTGGTATAATTGCTGGAGGTAGGATTGCTGAGCTAACTGAAAGCTAAGACTTTAAGTATTCCATGACTAAACTATTCCTTTGTTTATTTTTACCTTAATTTCTTTATTCTACCTGCTCACTAAGGCCATTTTCATATTAAGCAGTGACACCTATAACCTACATATTCATATGCTAAATCTGAATCTACCCATGTCACTGTTAAGCAGAGTGGAATAAAGATATACTGGTGATAGTGTTAAAAAATAGGTTTCAGGCAAATCTTTGCCCAACTTCAATAGTAGCAAATATATATATTTGCTCTACTTCTAGTTTAGCAATATCTGTGTAAGTATGTGCAAAGTCATAATTAAATCTCTCCATCTTTGGAGGAGTTTTTCTTGAATACATTCTGCGATCTCTTAGCAAAAAGAATCTTTAAATTCAGCCACATGATATTCAGAAAAAGCTGTTTTCCTCCTGCAGGACTCCTTGTTTTTTCTGGAAAAAAAATTTTTAGGTGAAGTTGGGAAGATCTTGATGTTGTTGCAGTGGAAATAGGCCTCCTTGTCCTCTAAAGAAGAGAGCCTTGCCACTCAGGATGCTCTGCAAGGCAGGAATGGTACAAGGAAACTCAAGTTTCTCTCAGGGCATGGATCAGGAACACGGCCCTTCTAAGAGATACGCAATCAGTGAGGAGTTGACGGCTGCCTCATCCTGTTACAGAAACAGGGGAGTCCAAAAATCCCCAGAATTTGTGGCTGGGGGATGGGGAGAAGGAAGCAGCTTTTGGAATGCCTCCACATGCCTGAGGCTGGTGGGTAGTGTCTTTTTATGCAAAATGGCTTTAATGCATCCAAAGCCTCAGGTAGATGGGAGGAGTCTTGAACCAGGGGATGATACGGAGAAAGCACACAGAGCCTGCGTAAGGGTCTGTGAATGGTCAGAACTGTTTGCAATGCCCACTGCATCAGAGGACGCAGTCAGGGATATATAAGCAGCTGCGGACATTTTAGCTCTCTCTCGCGCGCGCTCTCTCGCCTCTCTCGTGTGCTCCCTCCATGTGGCTTGGAGAAGGGGTCTCCAGGCTGCTTTAAGAGGCTCTCGCCATGAGGTTTTGAGGAGAGGAGATCCGCGTGGTTTGCAGGAAGAAGGCAGTTTGCAAGGAGGCTGAGAATCCACACGGTCCTGCATTGAGAGCTGGAGGGCACCACAGCACAGAAAGGACCTCCCCAATCAGAATTGAGTGATTGTCAGCTGCTGGTAAAGCTGAACTGTGTTTGGAAAGTAGGGAAACGGTTTCTCTAACTTTACTAAAACTAGCCTGGTTTGGTAGGGGGGAGGCAAGGATATGTGTTTAAGGGTGTTTTAAAGAACATAAGACTTAACAACAGAAATCCGCAAATAACTAAATCTGTATAACTGTTAAATAAACAATTCTTTTTCTTTTCACCAAACTCTGGTATTGAGAGTTATAATTTTGGCGGCGGGAAGTCGGGCCCCTAACTAAAGAGCCCGTGGGCTTGTTTCCAATTGGAGCAGCCCAGGGGTTCTGTAACAATCTTACACTCAAAAATCCATCCGAACAAGAAAGATGTATGTTTTGTCAGCACTGAATCCTCTCTTTTATTTTTTTCTTCTGAATAAAGAAGCTGCATAATGCTGTGGAAAGAGTGCCACTCTCTTTTTATTTTTTCTTTTTAACATTAGACCCTTCACTCTCAGATGCTTCCAGCTTCAAGGTCAGGTTTAGCTTAGTTTACCAGCTTTAGAAATGGGAGTCAGGTAAGTCAAAGCTACAAGAAACAGTCCCAACCATTGCTATTATTCTGCCTTTGTGAATGTGGTATGTCCTATAAAACCTGAGTAGGTATTGGGCTACTGAAAGTCGGCACCTTTCCTTCATTCACCCCAATTTCCCTTTAGAAGGGCAGGGCCCATCATGCACCTGGTTTACAGTGGGTGAAGCAGTTGTTTACTTCCTTTCATGTTTCATTAATTTCTCAGAGCATGTTCAGCATCTTTTACTACATTTTGTGTCATTTGTTACTACTGCCCTGTGAACAAACTTGATATAGACCTTAATTATGTTTATGGGACTGAGCTGTCCATGACTATAGTATTCAGAACTCCCTGGCCTTACTTATTCCAGAAGCTTGCTTTACAAACTTCACAATGATATGAAATGAGCTCCCAGAAAACAAAATCCTTCATGTTGAACAAAAGTGTTGGTCTTCTGCCCATTTTTGCTTTTCTCTTACAGCAGATGTCAGGGAATGGTGGATCTTCTCAGGTGGGGGGTCCAGGGAAAATCCCATGTGATTGACAGAGGCCCGCATAGGGTCACTCAGGTCAGACCTGACATATGATCAAGTGAAAATTCAGCTCCAGAAACTTGGAGAAGACCCCAGCTCCGGAAACCATTTTTAAAGAAAATTAAACTTTCTAAAATGGTTTAAACACATGTTTTTAATACTTGTTAAATGTCTTTTTCTTTCTGGAAAAGACATGCTTCAAGAAAATGAAGAAAAAGATAAATGTTTGGCAAAATAATCTTTTATACAAATGCCCCTGGGTAAAAGCAAATGAAATTGTACATATTACCAAGCTGGGCTCTGTTCTACACCTGCATTTTGTTTTTCTTTCTTCTCTCTCTATTGTATATACAATAGTTTGCTTCATATGACTTCTTAATTAAATATTTAACAGCACATAACTGTGGAGGTTGGATAGTATTAGGCTGTGTTTTATTGCAGTAGCTTAATGTGTGTATTTGTACCTTGTGGTAGTTTTTTAAACCACACAGAGGTCTCTCTTCCATGCACAGACCTGAGTGCATCTCAAAGAGAAGACTTCAGCCTCTGTGAGCTCAGAGAACCAACCTATTGTAGTGCTAACATGGAAGCCCTAATGTGTCCCAATTCAACTGCTTCTTTAGGGCGGAGCTCCCTTTCATGTAGTGGGAAAGGATGCTTCGTCGCTTTGTCATTTATTTTAGAAAGGCTTATTTGTCTTTATATAGAGTGGAAGAAGGGGATGGAGATGGAGAAAAGTCCACAGCAAAGAGGGCAAAAAGCTGATTATTGGCAGGAGGAAAAACATCATTGACCTAGCATGAGTTGCAGAGTAACTAGCTGGGCTTGAGAAGGACTTGGCAGCTTGCTATACGTGGTGATAAGAGAGTGTCAGAAGGTGAAATGCCAAGGGTTTTTAAATTGGCCAAGGGAATTGAAAATCAGGTCATTAGAGAGATGGTTTAAAGGTGAGCTGGCATTTGGACAGGAATTTTCCTTTCTGCAAGATGAGTGACTGCATTGACAGGACTAGAGAGGAAATTGGGGGTGGGGGAGGTGGCTTTGCCCTGGGTGCAAGTGGAAGAGACAGGCATGAAGTGACAATGTCAAGCAGAATTCTCTGTAGCCTTTTACCAGAGTCTAGAGCTGTGGTTCCTAAACCTGTTTAGGTTGTGGACACATTGAGAATGTGATGAAGGCTTGCTGTGGAATTTTACTCTAGAACAGGGTTTCTCAACCTTGAACTACACTGTACTGACATTTTGGACCAGATCATTTTTTTGTGCATTGTGGGATGTTTAACAGCATTGCTGGTTTCTGTGCACCAGATGCCTGTAACCCCCACCCCCGGTCATGCACCACTAATATCTCTGCATGTTGCCAAATGTCTTTGGGCGCAGGGAGTTGGGGCAAAATTGACCCTGATTTGAGAACCATTGCTCTAGAAATATACAGGTATGTCTAAAATTTCCAAGGGATGAGGAACCTATTCATGATCTCCCTAGGGTTAATAATATTAAAATTTCTCTAGCACATCCTGTTTGGATTTCTCAAAGAAGATAAATCTCTAATGTCATAGAGTCATGGGTCTGAGAGGCACAAGGGGCTCACTCACTCTACCAACTTTTTGAAAAGTACACAGAATTTTTATCCATTAAAGAAAGGGGGCAACTGAGGTTCTGAAATTTAAATTACTCATCCCTCGTCACACTTAAATTACTTAGTTACTATGTCATGGGGTACAAGAACCCAGATTCCCTGTCTTCTGGGGCAGATACATCCTTGTCCAATTGTTCTAGGCTACCAGCCCATGAAACTTGGGCGGAGTCACTATGGCTAATAAATACATCATTGCACTACACTATATCTCTCATGTTTCTCTTCCTTTATACTCAACTCAGAGGGCCCTCAGATGTGACTGCTTTTCTACCAGATACTCCACACACAGAGGTGAAGGGACTTCCCTGTTTGTAGTACTCCAACGCAGCATTGTCTGTGTTGCTTGTTGGTGAACAGGGATGTCTAGATCTGTTAATGATGAATGAATAGGGTGGATGACAGCTATGGATTTGTGAAGTCAGTTGTGGCCAAGGGACAGTTATGTGTATGTCTTGCTGGGATCTAGGGTCACTTAATGACTCTTCGGTTCAGTCTACAATACTTGTTGCCCAGTGAAGAGTTGAATTATTGACCCTAGTAAATGCATATTATGTTTTGCGCAATAGGGATCTTTTCTGAAAATAGTGTTTTATTTACCTAGGTCACTGCCAACTTCCTTTCAAAAAATGAGTACTATATATCAGTGTTTCTTAAAAGTAGTTGCACTGCCTTCAGGTAAGGAGAAGGGGGACATTTTAGAGATGTGTGGGGGGAAATTCTGGTTGACATTATGAATGGGGGACTCTAATGGCATTTATGAGCAGAGGCCAGGGATACTGGATATTAAAGATTTGTGCCATGATCTACATGAATTTTGAATGTCTCACAAGATCTGTTTATAATTATCTGAACTTTGAACCTAATACCATTTAACTTAGAAGCATAAAATAGTTTTGCTCAGTCTTAATGATCACTGAAATTTCCAGAAATATAACTGCCATTTCATTAAGAGGAGATTCTCTTTTTAGTTTGGGAATTTAGCAAGAGTTTTTTATTTCTAAAAATCATGTTACTGATGAAAACTACAGATTTGAGATACCATGATACAATATATTTGTATTAGTCTGTGTTGACATAGTTGCATTTATGACAATTCTGTGCATGTTAAGATAAATATATTAAATGTGTGCCATGTGTGCTTGCATATATGCATGCATGTATGTGTATGTGTGTGCATATATGTGTATATGTATATATGTGTGACTGTAATGGACCACCATTTCAACATAGTCGCCAAGTCTCATAATTTTTTTGAATCAATAAATAAACACTATCATTCTCATCACAGAGTATTATTTTGTAGTGAGATGTTATCACCTTTAGCTATGTGGTCCACTGTGAATTTACATTTTTCTCTAGGGAATGTAAATATTTTCACAGTTCTTTATATGAAGCCAGATCTTCAGCTTTAACCACATCAGACAGTGAAGCAGGACATTCTGATGTGGTAAGAGAAGAACAAGAATTTCTCCAACTCAGTGAAAGGAAGCTTCTCTTTTTCCTAGTGTATGTCTGTCTGTCTGTCTGTCTCTCTCTTTCTTCCCCCTTTGAATCATGCTGGGCATGCTCGCATGTCTTCCCCATGTCCAATAGCTCTCCCATCTTTTGTCTCCAAACAGATGACCTGCTCATGTGAAATATCAAAATTATGAGGATTTGGTTTTCACAACTCTTACTTTTCTCAGGATGATCCTCTCATTATATGTTCTTAGGTTATTTTTCCCCCATTTGAAGTTGCTTAAATTTATGATTATCATCCCATGGGTCTTGGGGGGAGCAGAAGTTTTTGGACTCTGGAGCATAACATCTACCTTTGTCAGGAATACCTAACTTTTCCTTTATGTGAGATTTTCTTTCTACTTTTAGTGACTCCTTTCCTGGCATCATGGACTTATTCTCCTGGATCTAGTATTAGCTATGATTTATAAGAAGAAATGTTCAAATAAGGTTACCTTTAGCTGACAATTGAAATGGCCTTTATTTCTTAGCCATTTCTCTAGCAAGAATAAAAACAGTTCACTTCATTGAGTACTTACTGTATGTTAGGCACTATTTTGAGTTCTTTTTTTTTTTTTTTTTTTAAGTATATTTTATTGATTATATTGTTACAATAGTTCCAATTTTTTTTCCCCTTTGCTCCCCTCCGCCCAGCATATTTTGAGTTCTTTATGTGTAAAATAACTGTGTGAGGTAGACGTTGTTATTATTCCCATTTTGTAGATAAGGAATCTTGGAAAGGTTAAATAAGTTACCCAAGATTTCATAATTAATAAGTGTCTTTCCCCGTTCATCATATGTATGTCATTTAATACTCTAAATAGGAAAGCATCCCAGAGAAAAATAAATTGAGAACCTATAAGACTAAATCAATCACCAAGACATTCGATCAGAGTTGTGGTTGTGATAGGCCTAACTTTGCCCTAAATATTGGCTTGTAATCACATCCCATTACTCATATCTACACTATATATAGCAACAATATGTCATCTAAAGAAGGATGACTATAAAGGTTGATGCTAACTGACTTCAGTGTATGTCTCCGTTTCCTTTGGCTGCTGTCGTATGTAATGGGTAAATTATTCCTAATCAGAGAACTGAAAAGAATAATATTTAAAAGCAAGTTACTTAGTTTCTTTGAGTTTAGATATTTGATCACAAACATAGAACCCTTGCTTTTCTTAAATTTAGGGCCCAGGCTGGATGTTTATTTTTGCTTAAGTACTTATTTAGATGAATATGCACTCATGGATATTTGTTATATATTTTATGGATTATAATCCACTACTATTATGATTATTATCTTTTATTGTTCAAATTGTCCCAGCTTTGCCATTGGGAGCTCCTTCAAGTTGGCTTCTGTGTCCTTTCAACAGGTCATCACTTTTTTGAGCATTTCTTTACTTTCTCAAACCACATGATGTTCCAGGCTCATCTTATGTTTTTCCTGCCCTGGCTCCAGAACCAGCCACTTTTCCAAGGAGCCCAGGTCTCTTTTATTGGAGAATGTTCCAGTGCTTTTCCCTTGTTCATGATTTTGCTTTCTTTGGTTTCAGTCACCTGCAGTCAGCCATGTTCAGAAAATATAAAATTAAAAATTCCAAAAATAAACAATTCATAAGTTTTAAGTTGCGTGATTTTCTAAGTGATCGTGATTGGCAGCCGTCCGTCTCGAGAGACGATGGTGTAGCTTCTTAAGAGTCTATCTGCACCGCCGAGAATGGCTGTGCAGTCCGACTTGGGAGTGACACGGTATCTGTCTCCTCCCGTGTTGAATCGACATCTTGTGATGACGCTGGAGTGTCCTCTCCAGTGAAGCTGAAGCTACAGAGCCTGGGCAGGGTGATATGGAGGGTCTGCTGTTGCCCATGCAGCAGACCCCCCCTCTCTTGGCAGCTGAAGGGTCCAAGGGAAAGACGGAGTCAATACAGCTTGGCTTCAGGTGCGCCGCAGGAGTTGCCGGTGTTGACTACAACGTCAAACCGCCTTAGGGACTCCGGCTCCGGATTTTCTGTCACGGTTTACTCCCTTAGCCTTTCCCCTGAAGAGGTATGCCGCAAGGCAGCGGAGGTTTTTTGGAGTCAGAGTTTTCCTTCTCTGATGTGCCCTGACTGGAAGATCGAACCAGCGACACTTAGCTCGCAGGCCGACGCTCAATCCACTGAGCCAAACCAGCCAGGGGGAGATTTTCTAAGTAGCATGATGAAAATTTGCACTGTCTCGTTTTATTGAGCCTGGGACATGAATCTTCCCTTTGTTCAGCATATCCATACTGCATAGGATACTCACCTGTAGGTCACTGTTGGTCTCAGTAGCCTTCTTGGTTATCCTATCGACTGTTAAGGTATTACAGTGCTTGTGTTTAAGTAAACTTATTTTACATAATAATGCCACAGTCACATAAATTTTATTATGGTATATTATAATTTTTCTATTTTATTATTGTTGTTAATCTCTTACTGTGCATAATTTATAAATCAAACTTTATTATAGGTATGTATGAATAGACAAAGCATAGTTTAAGTTATAGTGTATGTACAATTTGGTACTACCCATAGTTTTAGGCTTCCACTGGAGGTCTTGCAACATATACCTCAAGGATAAAGGGGGACTAGTCTATATCTGTAGAACAAAAAGGGGTACAATAAAATAAACAAGAAAACAAACAAAAACCAAGAAAACTACATTAAACTGTTTCCAGTAATAATATTGTTGGCATACCCATCTCATAAGTAAGTGTTGGTATTGTCTTCCAAGACTCTTCTAGAGCATTATGTGATAAAAACAAATGAATAATTGTGTTGGTGTTATTGTATATTAAGTTTCTCAGAGTGGGAAACATGAGATGCAAATGTAAGATCCATGAGATTAAGTTAAAAACTCTGTAGTCTTGAATTGCAATTGGTTTTAACACTAAATTCAAGAAGCATTTTATCTTTAAAAATATATTTCTTACCTCAGACCCACCAAAAAGGCCAAGAAACAATGAGCAACCTGGTAGTAACAAGCACCTTTAGTTCACAGATTGTCATCTCTGAATATAATTTTCCATGTTTAAGAACCAGTGTTGCTTGGAGAAAGGGCTGCTTTTAGTCAGGGGGCAGGAAATGTACAAGATAGAGCTGGAATATCTTGCCATGACACAGAGCAAGAAAGTTATCAAAGACCAATTGTGTTGTACCAAAAAAACTCAGGAGCCAACTAAAAGAAGTTTGCATTGGCCAATATGGGTCAATTTGAATATTATTAAGAGTAATTACTGCAATAAATTGAAGCACATAGAATACATTTAATTTGGGGGGGAGGGAGATAAAAACCAGAATTATCTTCTAGACAGCAGGCCCCTTGTAGTACAGGCTTCCCCTGCTAGGTTAGTGTTTTAGGAACCCATCTATATCAGTGTACCAGCTGATACATTATTGTGAGAGGCTGCATTGGGATTCATTGAGTTTTTCTGAGGACTCTTTCAACATGTTTGCCCATTTCATGATGTACAATTTATGAATGCACCTGCCCACACCACGTTGAGTGTTCAGCAGTTTTTGACCAAAAATGGCATGATCCCTGTGTCCCACCCTCCCTATTCACTCCATCATTCCCCGAGCAACATTTTTTTTTTCCTGGATGAAGAAAGTTCTCATGGGAAACGTTTTGCCGATGTGAAAGAGAAGAAACAAAAAAATGGCAGAAGTACTAAAAGGCATCAAAATTGATGAGTTTGAAAACTGTTTTGAGCAGCAGAAAAGACCTTCTCAATAGGTGCATTGCATCAAATGGAGAGTACTTTGAAGGTGACTGAAGTTTAAACATGTGAGAATAAATACACCATTTTTTATAAATAAATTCCAGTTTGTTGTGTCCCTTCTCATACAAGGAAACATCATTGTCCACTTTTGGAAGATACCAAGGAGCCAGCTCACATAGTGGATGAATAACTTTTTTTTTCCTGCTTTTCTTTCATGAGTTGTATCTCTCAGTAACCAAATAAATGATTAGAGGAGACTCTTTTTATAAAAGTATCCCAAGATTTCCTGTCAAGATGGTGGCATAGGTAAACACAGCTCACCTCCTTGGTACAACCACCTCAAAATTACAACTAAACTATAGAAAAATCATCACTCCGAACTGTCAGAAATTGAGTTGAATGGAAGTTCAGCAATTGTGGAATTAAAGAAACCACATCCATTGAGATGGGTAGGAGGAGTGGAGATGCAGAATGGGCTGGTCTCTCGCCCACATGTGGTGGATACAAATTCAGGAGGGATATCTTAGGAGTGAGGGGCCCCAGCTCCACACTAGTCCCCCAGCCCAGGGTTCCAGTGCCAGGAAGAGAAGTCCCCATAACTTCTAGCTGTAAAACCCAGTGGTGATTGAGTTGGTGAAAGAAACTGCTGGATTTCCAAGTAGTTCCTCTTAAATGACCCACACATGGACTTAGACTCATTCCCTCTGAACTCTAGCACTCAGGAGCAGCTTTGAAGACACCAGTGGATATGGGGAGCAACTGAAGATGAGAGCTCAGGGAAAACATTCTCCCCAATAGAATGGCCATTAGAAGCCATTGTTCCTTTTCTGAACCCTCCCCTCAGAGAGCCACAGAGTCAGCAGGTGGGTGCCATATCTGAGTGTCCATCAACGTGGCTCACAATGTTTGCTGAGCTATGGAGATCCCAAGACTCCATCCCACCCAACTTACAGGCCTATGCAGGCTAACAGTGGCTTTTCCATATGAATGGCTGGTCTTGGCTCATGTTTCACATCTTCCTAAATCCTTTCAAACAAGCAATAACTGGCCTCAGCAAGCCCCCAGTCACTGTACCTCTTGTTAAGTGACCCCAGGCCCAGCACTAGCAGCAGCAAGCCTAAGTTCACAGCTTGACTTCACTGAGGAGCCTCCAAGTCCAGCACAATTAGCAGCCATCTGCAGATTGCTTTGTAGCTCATGCTGGGAGGCCACAGGCAGAACACAGTTGGTGGCTGACCTTGGCCTGGAAAACCTGGGAAATGCCAGGGACTGTGCACCCAGTGGACAGCTACAGATCACATTGGAGCACCACCACCCTGCCCCTGTGCAGCTGATCTTCCATGGAGGGCAGAGTTTGGTGGTGACTGATCATAGCCAATTTGCAGCTGATTGGCCTGGATAAATCCCTCCCATTGACCTGCCAACAGCAACCAAGACTCAACTACAAGAGAAGGTTTTACCCAGCCCACATTGAGGGTACACCTTGAGTACCTTGCTTGGATGATAGGGGAGGCTGTGCCACTGAACCTTATAGAACACCTACTACATTAGGCCACACTACCAAGACATGGAGTCAAGGCAGCTCTATTTAATACATAGAAACAAACAGAGGGGAGCTTCCAAAATGAGGAGACAAAAAAAAACATGGCCAAATGAAAGAACAGATCAAAACTCCAGACAAAGAGCTAAATGAAATGAGATAAGCAATCTATCAGATGCAGAGTTCAAAACTCTAGTTATAAGGATGCTCAAGGAACTTAGTGAGGACCTCAACAACATAAAAAAGATCCAATCAGAAATGAAGAATGCACTAATTGAAATAATGAAGGAAACAACAGTAGAGTGGATGAAGCCTAGAATCATATCAGTGATTTGGAACATAAAGAAGCAAAAAGCAACCAATCAAAATAACAAGAAGAGACTTCTGGCCAAGATGGAGGCATAAGTACACATGCTGCATCTCCTCACAACTAACAAGAAATTTACAACCACTTCAAAACTTTAAAAACCCAGAAAATCCAAAAACTGAAGCTACAGGAAAGTTCAGCAAAGAAATAAAGAAGAAATAATCAACCAGAAAGGTAGGAGGGGCAGAGCTTGGGTGGAGAGAAAGAGGAGTGGAGCAGCAGCTGCGGGGGCGGTGCTTGGCTAGAGGTGGCGCAGCTCACAGAAGCATGGCAGCTGGGTGCAGCTAGCAACAGCAATGATGAAAAACACAGTCATACCATTTATACCCGAGAAACAATCCCAGTCCCAAACCAGAATGCATAGCTTTCAGTTCCAGAGCCTGGGAAATAGAGCCACATTTCTTCTGACTGTGAAAGCAAGTGGGGGCTGCGGTGGAGGAAGAAGCTATCAGTCTCGAAAAGAAGGCAGCTTGCTTAGTACAGGAAGGGGAAGAAGTGCCTGGAAAAGCTATGGCAACCAGCACTTTTCCCTTTCAGACCCCTTCCCCACATACAGCGCCAAAACACGGTGAAATGGTCGCCAGCACTAATGAATACCGAAGGCTCTGCCCCCTATAATGTAAGAGGTGCAATAGCCCTACCCAAATCACAGAAGCAAACACAGAAAGATGAGTAGACAGGGTAGTATGATGCAGAAGCAGGGGCAGGTCAAGGTCCCAGTGACACAACTAAGCAATGAGCAGATAGCGCGCCTAATGGTTGAGGAGATAGAGAGCTTAACAGATGTACAGTTTAAGGCATTGGTGATTAAGATGCTCATAGATTTGACAGCAAAGATTAATCAGGATGGGGAAAGAATGAAAGCTATCCTGGCTGAAATGAAGGAAAATTCATAAGAAAAAAGTGGTGAAGGAAAGGAAGCCAGGGATCAAATCAACAAATTGGAACATAAGGAAGAAACAAATAGTCAACCAGTACAGAAGGAGGAAATGAGAATTTTAAAAAATGAGGGAAGGTTTAGAAACCTCTAGGACAGCTATAAGCATGCCAACATCTGAATCATAGGGTTGCTAGAAGGTGAAGAGGGAGAACAAGAAATTGAAAAATTATGTGAAAAAATAATGAAGGAAAACTTCCCTAATTTGGGAAGGAAATGGACATACGGGTCCAGGAAGCACAGAGTCACAAACAAACTAGACCCAGGGAGGACCACACCAAGACACATCATAATCAAAATGCCAAAGGTTAAAGATAAAGAGAGAATCTTAAAAGTAGCAAGAGAGAAGAGGAAAGTTACGTATGAAGGAGTACCTATAAGACTATCAGCTGATTTTTCAAAAGAAACTTTGCAGGCAAGAAGGGACTGGTAGGAAATACTCAAAGTGATGAAAAGCAAGGACCTACAACCAATATTACTCTATCCAGCAAAGCTATCATTTAGAATGGAAGGACAGATAAAATGCTTCCCAGATAAGGTAAAGCTGAAGAAATTCATTATCACTAGGCCATTATTATATGAAATGTTAAAGGGACTTATTTAAGAAAAAGAAGATAAAAAATATGAACATTAAAATGAAAACAATATCACAACTATCAACAATAGAAACTAGGGAATGGAAACAAACAAAAACTAAGCAGACAACTAGAGTGGGAACAGAATCATACTTATGGGAAGCAGGTGAGGGGAGGTCAGCTGGGAGGGGGAAGGGGGAGAGGGAGAGAAATGGTGCAGGAATTAAGAAGCATGGTAGGAGGGTAGGGAATGGACAGGGGGATGTTGAGAAGAGCTTTATGTAGGACCCATTGACATGGGCTAAGGTGGGGGACTGCTGGAAGGAGGAGGGGAGCAAAGGGAAAAGAAATTGGGACAACTATAACAGCATAATCAATAAAACATACAAAAAAAAAAAAGAAGAAAAAAGGATCCCCCCAAAATGAGGACAGTGTAAGTAGCCTCTGGGATAATTTCAGGCATTCCAACATTTGCATCATAGGTGTACTAGAAGGAGAAGAGAAAGAACAAGAAATTAGAAATCTATTTGAAAAAATAATGAAAGAAAACTTCCCTAATCTGGTGAAGGAAATAGACATACAAGTCCAGGAAGAACAGAGAGTCTCAAATAAGATGGATGCAAAGAGACCCACTCCAAGACACATCATAATGAAATTGCCAAAGGTTAAAGATAAAGAGAGAATCTTAAAAGCAGCAAGAGAAAAGCAGTTAGTTACCTACAGGGGAGTTCCCATAAGACTGTCAGCCTATTTTTCAAAAGAAACTTTACAGGGTAGAAGGCATTGGCAAAAAATATTCAAAGTCATGAAAAGTGGGGACATACCCAGCAAAGTTATTGTTTAGAATCTAAGGGCAGATAAAGAGCTTCCCAGACAAGAAAAACTAAAGGAGTTCTTCATCACCAAACTATTATTATATGAAACGTTAAAGGGACTTATTTAATAAAAAGAAGATTAAAACTATGAACAATAAAATGACAATAAATTGATCTCTATCAACAATTGAATCTAAAAAACAAACTAAGCAAACAAGAATAACAGAGACAGAATCATGGATATCGAGAGCATTTTGATGGTTGCCAGATAGGAGGTGTGTTTGGGGGGAATAGGTGAAGAGATGAGCAAATTAAGAAGTACAAATAAGTAGTTATAGAATAGCCATTGGGGTGTGAAGTACAGTATAGGAAATAGAGTAGCCAAAGAACTTATACTCATGTCCCATGGACATGAACAAAGATATGGAAATTGCCTGAGGGAGTGGAGGGTGTTGGTTGAGGGGGGAATTGGGGGAAAAATTAATACAACTATGATAGCATAATCAATAAAATATAATTTTAAAAAACCATAAAAGGATCCTAGGTAATTAAAGAAGGAAAGACAGAATTAGAATATCACCATTTTGTAATCCCTAGTAAATTAAGGCAGTGATCATCCAACTTTCTGAAATCAATTCCAGTATGCATGTATGTTGGGGGGAGTACCCACATACCAGAAAACAATTCTTGAGACAGCTGAGTGTTCTACAAATCAATTTAATTCTTACACTCTCTACCCAGAGATAGCACCAGATTCCATAGGCTAAACATTTATTCCTATAAAACAGCCCCTTAGGCTTCCACCACCCTCTCCTTGGGTTCTATTAATTTGCTGGAGAAACATTTTAGTTACTAGACCACTGGTTTATTATAAGAGGATACAATTTAGGATCAGTCAGATGGAAGAGATGCATAGGGCAAGGTATGGGAAATGGGTGAGAAGCTCCCATACCCTGTCTGAGTGAGCCACTTCCCTCACCATCTCCAGTGGGGTCAGCAGCCAAGAAGCTGTCTGAACAATATCCTTTGGTGATTTTATGGAGGCTTCATTATGTAGGCATTCTTGATTAAGTCATTGGCCATTGGTGATTCATTCAGCCTTCAGCCCCTCTCCTCTCCCTGGAGGTGGGGAAGGGGTGGGAGGTGAGACTAAAAGTTTCCACCCTCTACTCTCATGGTTGGTTCTCTTGGCAACCTTCCCCATCCATTGAGCTTTCCAAAAGTTACCTCATTAACATAACAGAAAACACCTTTGTTTCTCTCATCACTTAGGAAATTCCAAGAGTTTTCGGAGCTCTGTGCCAAAAATGAGAACAAAGACCAAATATATATATTTCTTATTATAAATCACAATATCACATCATCAGTGACTGCTAACATTACAGAAAGAGAGTAAACCAGATAGTATATTGAAATACACAACACCACCTATAGGATATTTCTGCCAAAAATTGATCCCAAGTCTAATAAATCCACTAGAACTAACTACCAAATTAAAGAGAATAGAGGAAAATGTTAAACAACACCATGAAATGAATTTAGTAAACTGTAGGTTTTAATACACACATGAATTGTATGTGTACACAAACTGTAAGAACAAAGTGGTAGCAGAGGGGACCCTACAGATTAAAAGAAAGAAGAAATATTGCATAATTGCATTGTAGAGTCTTATTTATATCTTCATGCAAGCAAAATCATGAGACAATTGGGGAAATTTCAACACTGACTACATAATTGATTGTGTAAGAAATTACTGATTTTCTTTTTGGTCAATAATAATTTTGTGGTCATGTTTTAAGAATCTTTATCTTTTATAGTGTGGATGGAGAAGGGGCCACATACTAAACCCGACAAACTCATGGTGGGCCCTACAAACACAGAGATCTAAAGTAACCAAATAGGATGGTCTGACATTAAAACTTTCTAGCTAAAAGCAAGTCATGGTTGGTAGTCATGTTCTAGGCCAGTATCTTTCTTGACAGAGTCAATCTTTACCTTAACTGAGCCTGTCTATTGTCTTTTTGCATCTGTGAAAACACACCTTTGGAATGTCTGGGTAATTTTCTTTTTCAGTCCCAGCAGAGACCACAAATTCCCTCATTGTTATTATTATCATGTTAACTGTAACTGTTAAATGTCCTATACCCACAAATGTAAAAGACGTATGTGTCTATTCATTTTACTTTTCATCCAATACTAGAGATTCCTACCTTTTTGTTTTCTCTTGCCTCCCTAATCTATGAATGGATTTCATGTCCCCCTCTTATGCCTCCTCATTTGATTGTAGTGTATAAAATAAGATGCAAAACTATCATTCTCTGGAGCATTTTCTCAATCCATTGAAATTTTGCTTCCCAGCTCAAATAAACTCATAAAAAAATATTATAGCTTTGGACATTTCTTACATTGACAATAGATACATATTGAATTTGTAGAGAAATGATGCCTGGAATTTGCTTCAAAATAATCCATGGAAGGAAGAATTATGGGAATACACATGAGTCAAAATTGGCCATAAATTGATTTTTGTTGAAGCTGGATCATAAGTACATAGGGTTTGTGATATTACTTTCTCTACATTTGTATGTGTTAGAAATTTTCTATAATGAATGGGAGGAAATATCTAGAGAAGGCTAAGGTGAAGACCTTCTTAGGCCCTGGTTTCCAGAAATAGAATGCCCTCAGTTCTCAGTGATTGCTCCCTCCTCTAAGTTCCTCAGATACTTCCAGGTATAGAGACACTCTATATCAGAACTTAAGTAAGTTTTGGAACCAACTTTGTGACCCTCAGTTTGAAAGGATAAAGAGATAGAAGCCTCAGAAAGAATGTGTAACAAATTGCCACAAATTATATAGCTTAAAACAGCACAAAGTTATTATTTTATAGTTCTAGAGGTTGGAAGTCCACAATGTCATTGAACTAAAATCATGGTGTTGGCAGGGTTGTATTCCTTCTGGAGATCCAGGGAAGAAGTCATTTCTTGCCTCTTCCAAATCTTCTAGAAGCCGTCTACATTTCATGGGCCCATGCATGACTGCATCATTCTGATCTTTACTTCTGTCTGCAGATCTCTGACTCAGCTGCATTTCTTTTTCACTTGTAAGGACCCTATGGTTACATTGGTTCCGCTTGAATGATCAGGATAATCTAATTCCAAAACCCTTAACTTAATCACATATGCAAAGTTCCTTTTTCTATGTAAGGCAACATATTAAAAAGTCCTAGGGATTAGGATGTGGACATCTTGGGGGGGGCATAATTCTGCCTACTACAAAGAGAAACGAAGAAGTTGGGAAATATGATTAATAAGGGAAGGTATATCAATCAGAATTCAGCCAGGAAATAGGAGCCATTTTAATATTTTAAACAGAGGACATTTAATACAGAGAATTTATTACACGATAGATGGAAGATCCGAAAAAGTCAAAGGATGGGGAAGTACCTCAGATTTCAAACTATAGCTTCTACTGAATTCTTGTCACTTTTGTATCATTGTAAAGTTGAAAAATCCTAAGTCACTCTGTCCTAAGTCACAGATTATCTTTATTAATTTTGGAATTAGAAAAAAAATCTGTGTAAGTAGGCAAATTTGCAAATATGGAATTCATGGGTAATGAGACTCTACTATACTTCCCAGGACAGATGATGTAATACCCTTGGTTATCCCACCTTCTAGTTTTCCACCAGGGTTCTCTTTGGCCAAAACAGTTGTATGGGAATTTGGGAAACAGAACTAGAAGGAGAAGAATGGAGAACACATCTGATTACAAGGAGGTGATGCACAGCACAAAAGATTTAAAGAACTAAGATTTGGTGGTGAAAGAACTAATGAGAAGGCATTCAAGAAACTTAATGGTTGCCTTTAGATTTATAGGCCTTACTAGAAAAGGGATGATGACAGTCTGTTTTTAATTTCCATAGAGCCAATATCAATTGACTTAAGTTAAAGTAGAAGCTATAGATGGAAGATTTATGAAAACTCTTTTACCTGTAAGGATGGAAAGATATAAAACTGCTTTAGAAAAAAATGAATGAGGAATTCCCTTCCTTAGAAATGTTGAAGGACCAAGACTCTATTAATGTGCAGTTTTTTGGTGGCCGGCCTATCTGAAGATAGGTGCATGCTCTGTGGGTCTGAGCTGGCCCTCACTATAATTCTATTTGTGGTTAATAGCCCCTTGAACTCTGGAGAGTAGCAAATGTCACTGCAGTTGCCTCACTGTCTTAGATCTGAGAAAGGGAAAAAACAAAACAAAACACAAACTGTTGTGGTATAAGGGAGGTGAAGAGAAAGCAAATCAACCAAAAGATCATTTCAGCACAGGGTTGGTGGCTTACTTGAGTAAGTGATTTATGACACAATGTTTTTATTTGATCTGGCATTACAGGGATAAATTATTGAGTGCTAATTGTATGTTGATAAGCTGTTCCTGCTTAAATTTATTCCTTCCTCAGTTTGTGTTAATTGGGGCACATTGGAACAGAAGGGGAATTGCTTGCTTACTGCCTGGTTTGGTTTATGCTGTTGCTAAAATGCAGAGTTGTAACTGTCTTCATGCTTATTCATACCAAGTGAATAAGGAGCTCCTACCTGTGCACTTCCCCCCCCCCATTAATGCATATTTCTTTTTCTTATAAATGAAATGTTAAAGAATATCACTCCTATTTACTTGTTCAAATTTACTCAAGTTGCAGCAGAAGGTAGGGTCAGAGGTGGACTGGCAGAAGGCTGGGGAATTTTAAATGCATATTTTATCATTTGAAATTTAAATCTTTTTAAGATGAAGCCATCAACTGGGGGAAGGGGTAAAACTGAGTGTTTCCTGCATAGGTGGCTTTATCTCTGACTAATCTCTCTCTTTTCTTTTTTCTGCCCCTCTAACCCCCGCCCATCTCTCCTCTCTCTCTGACATGAAAGGACTTGAGTGGCAATGGAGTGTGAAAGGCCAGCAATGAGAATCTGTGTGCCACATAGAGATATAGATATGGGTAGGAAAGGGGGAGGGGTAACTGCCAGATATTTGGGTCTTGTCTTTCAAGGGTCTTTATAATAAGTACTCTAACTCCAGAGAAGTTGAGTGAGTCCAGATTTTAAGAACTCAGTACAGACACAAAACAGTAAATGGCCAGCAGGATTATAAGTAGAAAAGCTGGGCTGAGATTAAAGGAAATCAACAAGGGCAGAGGAAATAGTAATACTCCAAATAGGCACACCAGATTCAGGGGACCTGAGGGCTGTCCATATGAGTTACTACACATGGCCCGAGGGTGTGGGCTTGTGAACATTAGTCCCAGACACAGACCTTGCTCTCTGCTGTGGTTTTATGAATTTCACTGGATGTGGGCAGATGTGTACCTGGCTGTAATCCAAAGAGGGGGATCCTTCAGGTGCCGGGAGCTCCTGGCTATTGTAAGGACCGTGGGTGCCACTCTCCAGGCCTGTCCTGGGACTCAAATTTCCTTTCACCTGTCCACACTCTGCAGTAACTCTTCTCCCTCTCCCAGTTTTGTTCTTAGATGTCACATGTAATATCTTTCTTCTGGTTCTTCTCCCTCAAATCAAAATAAAAAAGAGTTCCATTTAAGTCATTGTTCGTGCAGCTTTTCTAGTCAGAGTAAAAAGGACCTTGCTGGCCTCTGTAGAGAGAAGAGTTGAGGATTAGATGAGCATTGTTACCTATAGAAAGCTTGCTCTGTATGTACTGAGAGAACTTTGTAATTGGCTAGTTTACCCATAGAATTGTCCTACAGGTGTAGATTGTGAGGACAAGATCATGCTGAAATTTCAGGGATAGCTCTACTTCATTTATATAGCCATTTGGCTCTTGACTAGTTAATTAGAACTGGGTCACGATTATAGAAAGATTAGCTAAAATGTCACTGTCACTATGATGTACTTCATCATAGTGGCAGTTCTAGTCTCTATAAAGCATGACACATATATAGCGATCCTTGGAGATCATGGGAAGTAATGGAAAGGAGGCAGAAGAGGAGACAGGGCCCTGGGTTCTAGCTCAACTTTCACTATAGACAAGGCTCATTCTGCAATTTTCCAGGAATCCACAAGTCCCCCAGGGGAGATTTTGATACCCAGGAAGCTGAGGCCAGGAGCTGGAGCCTCTCAGTAACAGGACTGCCTGGAGTGCTGAGACCTGGAGGGGAAGGGACTCCAGTATTCAGAGGAGAAAGCAGGTGTTAAAATCTCAGAGATGGCATGTCAGAGTTGAATGAGAGACACTGGGGACAGCTCAGCGTGTATTGTCAGTAGGTCCCACAACATATTATTCTTTGGATCCCAAGCACCAAGACTAGCCAATGGCCACCAACAGCTTTAGATTGAAAGTTGGAAGCCAGAGTGAGAGGGGAACTTATAGCCCATCCAGTATAACTCAGAAAGGTAAAGAGATTTGTCCAGGGACACATGGCTGGAGGTGGCAGAGCCAAGTCTAATTCTAGTTCTCTGAACTCCCAGTACTACTTTTTCTAATATAATCTCCAGGCTACCTGTGACATCTCCAGGTCTATTCTGGCCCTGGGTGAAAGGGATGCTGAAATCACCCCAGCCAACCCAACAAGGAGACAGGAAACTAAAATGGGATTCCAGAGTTATTTGAACTCTGTGTTAAACCCTTCTCCTGTTTTTTAACTTATGTAAGAATTATAGGTGATGTTAATAAAATTCTTGAGACAAAAATGGGGTAGTGATCACTCTAGTAAGTAGAAGGTTGTAGATAGTTTCTGCTCCATAGAGCCAAAGACTGACATCATACAAATTACTTTGGTTTTTTGGGGGGAAATTCTTAACCTTCTTGATTTGATATTCTACCTCCTGAGCTGTAATAGTTAAGCTCTGGCAGGATTAAGTTTGCCCTAAACTTTGCTTCTCAGAGTGTACCAGACCAGCACCATCGGCCTTTCTTGAGAACTAAAAACAAATGCAAAATTGTGGGCCCTACTCTGAGCCTATGGAATCAGAACCTCTGGGGATGGGCCCAGAAATCTGTCTTAATAAGTCCTCCAGGTGACTCTGGTATACCAGGTGACTCTGGTATACACTGAAGTTTGAAAAGCCCTGAGATAAAATAAAAAGGAAGCGTAGAGTAACAGAATATAAGAACCAATACAAAGTAATGGTTGAAACTCTGACCAGCTAGGAGGTCTTCGACAAGTGATTGTCTTTTTGTGACTCAGTTTCCTTGGTTCTTTCGGAAGAATGGTTGAATCTCCCCCGTGAGGTAGTTGGGAAGCTCAAATGAGATAATGCAGGAAAAGTCTGCATTCAGTGGGTATTCAGTACATTTTACTTACGAGTTTTATAATTATTATAACCCCAGATAACCCTTCCTGTGCTCTCTACCTCTAAGCTTCTGCAGCTCCATTCAAACCTTGCAGCTGCTATGGGGTGAGCACGGTGGAATCAGGCAGGGTGGCCTTCTAAGTACCTTGGAGAATGGATCTCTAGCACCTCACTTCTTTCTGATTCTTATGATGAAATCAAGATAATTAATCCATATTCAGCACTACTTTATGCATTGGAAAACAGATTGTGGGACCTCATAGTCTGAGCCAAAGTCAAGACCCATGAACAACAAGCATGAGCCTCTTTAGGCAGAGAGGGAGGCCCAAATCTCAGCATTGGGACTGTCCTCAGAATTTCAGAGTACCTGGCAATGTTGGTTTACATGATCTAGTCCTGGCCATTCCTGGTGGCTACTGCCACCAGTGTCCACACAGCCACGTTCAGAGCAAGAGGACAACCCCTCTCTCGAGCAGCCTGTCATCGCCTCTGCTTCACAGAATAGACACAGGAGTGGCAGTCTGGAGGAACAGCTGCTGCCTCCCTTTGGGCCACAGTAATGTCTCCCATTGGGTCAGCCCAAGCCTGGATGAGTCTTGGAAAATTAGTGAGCAATTCTGACTAGTTTAATTTTTCTCTCCTAAGAAATTGAGAGACCATGTCCTCTTAATCATCTTTTGAGAAGAAAGACAAGAGAAAATAGAGACATTCTAGAAAACAGAGGCAATTAATCTGTTCATTCATGTTCAATAAATGACTCTGTGATCTGAGTACATCCATTTCTTTGTTTTACAAATATTTATTAGACACCCATTCTGTGTGGAGCACTGGGGACACCAGGGAAAATTAGGAACATTTCTGCCTTCAAGAATTCTGTGAACTGCTGGAGAATAGGAGAAGCAAAGGGGACTACTATTTGGAGAGCATTTCCTGTGCGCCATGCATTGGGCTAAGTGCATATCCTCACAAGAATCACATGAGGTCTGTATTCCTTTTTTTTTTGATAATATATATATATATATTTTTAATTACATTTCATAGATTATATTGTCACAATAGTTCCATTTTTTCCCCTTTGCTCCCCCACCGGCCAGCACCCCCCACCCCCAGCAATCCCTCCCTTCCCCAGTTCAATCTCTCCGGTTTCTCCCTTTCCTATGTTACCACTATTTTAGAATTACTTCATTAATTGATTTTTTTATAACAATAATAAAAAAAGTAACATTCCCCCCTCCTCAGACTTTAGACCCTTTGTAATCTTATAGAAGACAGTGGGCGACGGTCTCCTGCTCTTCTAGCTGCTTCAAGCTGGGCGTGGTCATCGTCCTACCTACCCTTGGGTACAGAAATCCCTAATAAAGAGTGGGGGTGTGGAGGGGAGGGTGGCCTTCCCACATGGGGAAGGATCGTGCAGACTCTAGGTCAGTTGGCTGTCCCCGGACAACGGCGTGCTTTAACTGGCTGGCGTCCTTGTTGTATTTCAGTCACTCCTTTCTGTGTTTGCTCCTGAAGTCCCTCCATAACAGGAGCAAGCAGAGAACACTGCCCCTACTCTGCTGCCATCTTCCCCTAAATATCAGGTCTGTATTCTTATCCCCACTACAGATGAGGACATGGAGGCTGAGGTAGAGGAAATGATTGACATGGACACCTATTTGGAAAGTGGCAGGGCTCTGTGACACAAAAAGCCCTTCCTTGTCTCAGTCTACCATGCTGCTTCTGTGGAAGTGTGCTCATTCATTTCTATGCAAAAAGCAGGAACGTTAAGTTCCATGGGGAGGTACACCTTAGGAGGACCCCTGGCAGCTCAGGGGGCAGAGAAATTGTTCCTGGCTGCTCTGTGTGTCTTAAAGCAAGGTCTAAGGGAGGGCATGGCACTAGGGAAGTTGGTGGAGGTAAGTTCCTAAGCAATGCTAGGGTGGGATGAGACAGGTGAACCCTGAGTGTCTCCATTTGCCTTGAATATGGGGAAGCAAAAGGACCAAGCAGCTGTTATCTTGGTTCAGGCCCTGGCCAGTATTCGTTATCAAGTAGGATTGGATAAGCCAGGACAAAACTTGGAATATGCCTTTCACTTTCAGATAAGGCTGCAATAAAACCTTGTCGATGTGTTACACTTACTTTCATTTATCACCATTACCTGCCTACCTACCCACATTTATTAAGTGCTCATGTATGCGTGAAATGCTTGGTGTTAGGCTAAGAACAGGTCTGAGGATACTAACACATCTCCTCACCCAGCGCCTCTCCCGCCAATGTCACATGAGAATGCCAGAAAGGTCTCAGGGGCTATGACATGGGTTATGTACCCTCACAAGACAGTGAGATGACTCCCACTTCATGATGTGGTCACTGAGGTTCAAAGAGACCAAGAGGTGAAGGACCCGCCTGGTGAAAGTGGAGCACTCTCTTTCCAAAGCTGGTGACTTAGGAGCCATGTGGGCAGTTGACGGGTTTCTGAGACAGATATACTCTGTGGTAAATTTAGTTGATTTAAATTAATCAACTAAAAGTTATGCAACTTGTATTGCCAAAGTTGAGGCAGTATGGTAAAGACGCAAAACAGACTGACCATTGTAGTCGCACAGTCCTGGTTCAAATCCTGACTCCACTTAGCCTTTCTTGGTCAATCAATTTACTTACCTCCTCTGAGCCTTTCTTCCTTCATTTGTAAAATCAGAATCTATAGGGCCATCAAGGTGGAGTGATAGAATTTATGTATAATATGTACTTCTGTTCTTGGCAAATTATATCTCTTCTTCTGCCCTGCATTCTTCTCCAGCAAATGCTTGCTTCCAGATTAACTGGTTTGGACACACGAATATTGACTACTTTGATCTGCTCAGCTACTTTGTATTATTTTATTTACCTTAGGTTGCATGAATACCCAAACACCTTGTTTCATGGCCTGGCACAAGGAAACCAGAACAATTAGGACAACTTCACAGTTCTCTTCCAAGAATGGCCAGTGACCTAAATCTGCATGCATGGTTGGCCCTTTGAAATTGCCCTGGTTTCATGATTTCACGGAAGCTCCATGTGGCTGAGGTTGGCTGGGTGGTTCACCAACCCTTTTTTCCTCTTTCCTCTCATCTAGACTATATTTCCCAGTATCCCTCATACTTGTGATTATGTAACTGAGTTCTGGCCAACGGAACATGGGTGGAAATGATGGGGGTGTGGAAAGTGAGTGAAAATCATGGCCTCTAAGAACCTCCCACAAATCCTCTTCTCTTCCCTCATCTGCTGCCAGATAGAGGGTCCAGTGAAGGACTTCAAGTCTATAGAGGATGTGGAGCCACTAGATAGAATGAACTTGGGTCCCCTAATGACTACATGGAGCAGAGTAACCATCACACCCCACAACCTGCATTGGTCTGTGAGTGAGACATAAACTTTGACTGAGCCACTGAGATTTGGGGGGCTAGTTGTAAAAGTAATTAGTCTTCCCTAAATAATATAGCCTGCTTATGACTTAAACGAGATATTTTTAGCCATCATTAATATTCTCTCTAAATGACCTTATGAAATCTAATACCTTGGGAGGAGGTAATATATTTCTTTGCATTAGCCTAAGTTAGTTGATAAGCTTAGCCTGCCAGGTCTAAGCAGAGCCCTTCATATATATATATGGCACTGTTTTTTATTGCAGATACAGCTGAGGTGGGGAGATGGCTGGTACAGTGGCTCTGAGAGCATCAGTAGCACTAGCAACTTGTTAGGAATGCAAATTATCTCACATCTGCTGTGTCAGAAATTCTGAGTGGGGCCCAGCAATCTGTTCTCACAAGCCCTTTAGTGATTTTTGATGCATCAGGCTAATATTTGAGAACAACTGAAGGAAGAAGTCTGCTGGAAACCTGGAGATCACATTCAGGGAGAGCAGAACAGAATGGGGTTCACAGCAACTGTTCCCATGCCGACCAAGGACACTGGGTAAAGAAGACAAGAGAAGAGGGACCAAAGATGAGTACTTAACAATTTTATTTATGACTGTATCATTGACTATGGCACAGAGTTTAAGAATTTGGTTTGTCATTCCATAGAGAATTAACCACTACACTAGAATTCTTAGCATGAGTCTGCTAGATCTGCTATAAAAAAAATATCAGGGTTGTTCTGGCTAGTGTGGCTCAGTTTGTTGGGCATCATCCCATAAACCAAAAAGCTGCAGGTTTGATTCCTTGTCAGGGCACATACCTAGGTTGCAGATTTGGTCCTCAGTCTGCAAAAGGCAATCAATTCATGTTTCTCTCCCTCTTTTTCTCTCTCCCTTTCCCTCTATCTAAAATCAATGAACATGTCTTTAGGTGACAATAAAAAAAAAAAAAAAAAAAAAAAAGAAGATATATATATCATGGTATCGGCAGGGTTGGTTTCCTCTGAGGACTGTCTCCTTGGTTTGCAGATGGTACCCTAAGGCTGCCTCTTCACATGGTTGTCCTTCTGTGCACACTCAATGTCTCTTTTTGTGGCTTAATCTCTTCTTACAAGGACACCGATCAGAATCAATTAGGGCCCTACCCGAAAGACACCATTTTAACTTAATCACCTCTTTAAAAGCCCTATCTCCAACTGCAGTCACATTATGAGGTACTGGGGTTGGGGGAGTGGGGCATGGTAAAAGCTTCAGCATATGAATTTTGGGAAGACACAATTCAGTCCATAACAGCTATGAAATCTGGACTATTACTACTTTATTATTTTCTTATCCCTCTTGGAACTAACTCCCTTGAATAATCCTGGAGCCAAAGATAGTTACATGCTAAATTTTGCATAAAGTTTGGAGTAAAAAGCTTGCTCCATTTTATTCTAACTATGAAATTAAAACCGAATTAATATTTTTGGCAATTAATTGGCTGATTAAAAATAGAACCAGTAAAAAGTATTGCAAAAGTAAAAGGGTCTTGTTTGAAATAATTTCCTGACCCTCGTGGGTGGTTGGATGTTAACTTGTAAATGAATGTGGAGTGTTTGGCAAATAAGAACTATAGAAAAAATCTTATAATCTGGTGGAAACTTGCATCTTGTCCTGAGTGAGTTGATAACCTGTTGTTACCATGGTAAATGGGAAAACACTTTTATGATTTTGGTCTTAGGAAGTAAACAGGAAATAGTTTTGTTAGGATAGAAAAATGAATTCCTCTGAGATGCTTTTGAGTCTATTTGGCTTGTTGGTCAACCCTGGTAATTACCTTAAATAATGACCAAGTAATTAGCAGAAATTATATATGTAAAAAATAGAATGGGGTGGGGGGAAGACCGGCAACTCTTCTTAAAACTCGTGTTTCACAAGCTTGTATGTTTTTCCCAAGAGAAGTCTTCAGCGTGTCAGGGCCACTTTCTCTTTCATCTCACACTCTATATTCATGTTGGTCTCCCCTTACTCCATCCCCTTCATATTAACTAGCAGAGGTCATGGATTTGGTAACCTCGCTGCCAAGATGAGCCTTATCCGAAGAGCTTCAGGTAGTCTAAACTTGGGGCAATTTAGCTGCCTTTAAAATCCCACTGAATGAACTTTCTTATCATTTGTTAACTTTCAGGGCAAAGTTCACTGAAAAACATTCTCACTGCTAGTCTGTGAAATAGTGGCTGTTGAAGTCCTATGCATACGGGCACATTAGCCTGTGCTCAAAATATGCTTATGGGGCAAATTCTGATATGATTAATGTTGGCATCATTGAGCATACATTAGTGGAATTTGCATACATATAAATTTGAATAATGTTCAAGGACATTAACTGATTTCAGATTTAATAATTATAATAGCTAACATTTATTGAAGTATTTTATGCCAGACACTGTTCTAAATATTTTGTATAGTAACTTAATCCTCAAAACAGTGCTATGAAACAGGCCCTATTATCAGCCCCATTTTAAAGATAAGGACATTGAGAAACAGAAAAGTTCAGTAACTTGTTCAAAATCACAGTGAGCTCATGAACAGCAGAGCTGGGGTGTGAGCTCAGGTAGGCTGAACCCAGAATCTGTCCTCTCATGTCCTATATTACACCACTGTAGTTGTTCAGCACACTGAAGAAGGGAAATGGCGTTGCTTTGCCAGGGCAGGTTGTACAAGGGCTGAATGGATTATGCTTCTTAATCCCTGTACCATATCCCTATTTCTCCCCTTCCCCCCTCCCAGTTTATAACCCTCCAAATGATCCCCATACCTATGATTCTGTTCCTATTTTGGTTTGCTTAGTTGGATTTTGTTTTTATTTTTTATATTCAGTTGTTGACAGTTGTGAGTTTGTTGTTACTTTAGTGTTCATAGTTTTGATCTTCTTTTTCTTAAGTAAGTCCTTTGGACATTTCATATAATAATGGCCTGGTAATGATGAACTCCTTTAGCTTCACCTTGTCTGGGAAGCACTTCATCTGCCCTTCTATTCTAAATGATAGCTTTGCTGGATAGAGTAATCCTGGTTGCAGTTTGCCTTTCATCGCATTGAATACTGCTTGCCAGTCCCTTCCTGCCTGCACAGTGTCCTCTGAGAAATCAGCTGAGAGTCCTATAGGCACCCCCTGTAGGCAACTCTCTGCCTCTCTCTTGCTGCCCCCAGGACTCTCTTTATCTTTCACCTTTGGCATTTCAATCATGATTCGTCCTTGTGTGGTCCCCTCTGGGTCCACCTTGCCTGGGACACTCCATGCTTCCTGGACCTGTATGTCCATCTCCTTCCCAAAATTTAGGAAGTTTTTCACATTTTTTTCAATTCTTGCTTTCTCATTTTGCACTGGTTGACTGTTTTTTTCTTCCTTATGTTCCAAGTCATTGATTTGAACCCCGATTTCCTTCCCTTCACCACTGGTTTTGTGTGGATTTTCCTTCGTTTCACGTAGCATAGCCGTCACTTCTTCTCTTATGCATTTACCCTACTCAAGCATATCTGTCAAGCCTGTGAGCACTTTTCTCACCAGTGTTTTGAATTCTACATCTGTTAGGTTGGCTATCTTCTCATCTGTTAGGTTGGCTATCTCCTCGTCACTTAGTTCTCCCACTGGAACCTTGATCCGTTCCCCCTTTTGGGCCATATTTCTCTGTTTCCTCATTCTGACAGGCTCCTGTGTTTGTTTGCCTCCATGTCCCAGGTAGAGCTGTCGCTCCTGTTACGTTGTAAGGGGTGGAGCCTTAGGTATTCATCAGTACAGGGCGACCTGTTTCACCACGTTGTGGTGCTGTGTGTGGGGGAGGGGTCCGAGAGGGAACAATGCCGCCTGCCTGGCACTCACCGCTTTTCCAGGCACTTCTCCCACTTCTGTATGGGACCGGCACCTCTCTAGCTGTTGCCCCGGCTGTTGTTCCCAGAGTGGGTGGGTATATGGATGTTCTAGGATGGTGGCAGCCCTTTAAACAAGAGGACTCCACTGAGAGACTGGAAGTTTCTGCCTCCACTCCAACCCCCACTGGTCTGCATAGTCAGAAGCAATGAGGCTTGATTTTCCCCAGTGCTGGGATCGTGAGCTGCATGGTCTGGTGAGGAGCTGGGCACGTTCCCCTGGTGTCCCTCCTGACTTTTTAAAACATGTGACTGCACTTTCTGCTGGCCTGCTACTGCCACTTCTGCTGCTGCCACCACACCGTGTTCTCTCCACCCCGGCTCTGCCCCTCCTACGTGTCTGGATGAATATTTCTTTTTTTTTTCTTTTTTAATTTTTTAATGTGTTTTATTGATTATAATGTTACATTTGTCCAATTTCCCTTCCCTCTTCTCCCCTCCACCCGGTGGCCCCCCTCCCTCCAGTTGTCCCCCCCTTTTAGACCATGTCCATTAGTTGTGCATATAGTTCTTCTCAACCTCTCTCTGTCTATTCCATTTCCTCCTACCATGATCCTTAATTCCTATACCATCTCCCTCCCTCTCCCCCTTCCCCCTCCCTGTTGACCTCCCCCCAATATGTTCCCCATACCTACAGTTCTTTTTCCACTCTCGTTGCCTGTTTAGTTTGCCTTTGTTTCAATTCCCTAGTTCTGTTGTTGTTTCTTGTGATGCAGTTTTCATTTTAGATTTCATAGTTTTGATCCTCCTTTTTCTAAACCAGTTCCTTTAACATCTCATATAACAGTGGTTTGGATCTAATGAACTCTTTCAGTTTTGTTTTGTCCTGGAAACACTTTCTCTGCCCTTCTATTCTGAATGACAGTTTCACTGGATAGAGTATTCGTGGTTGTAGGTTTTTGCTTTTAATTACTTCGAATATTTCTTGCCAATCCCTTCTTGCCTGCAGGGTCTCCCTTGAGAAGTCAGCTGATAGTCTAATTGGGACCCCTTTGTACATAATTCTTTTCTTCTCTCTTGCTGCTTTTAAGATTTTCTCTTTATCTTTAACTTTTGACATTTTGATTATAATGTGTCTTGGAGTGGTTCTCCCTGGGTCCAGTTTTTTTGGAACTCTCTGTGCTTCCTGGACCTGTAAGTGTATTTCCTTCCCCAAGTTTGGGAAGTTCTGCTTTATTATATTTTCACTTAATTTTTCAATTTCTAGTTCATCTTCTTCGCCCTCTGGCAAACCAACGATTCTTATGTTGGGCCTTTTATAGCTGTCCCAGAGGTTTCTGATCCTCTCATCATTTTCCTTGCTTCCCGTTTTTTCTCTCTGCACTGGTTGACCGTTTGTTCCTTCTCTGTGTTCTGGTTTGTTGATTTGAACTCTGGATTTTATTTCCTCACCATCTGTCTCGTATGTGGTTTTGTTCCTTTCAGTATGAGTGTTTTTCGATTCTTTCTCATCTTTTTCCAGATCTTTTGTTAATTCTGTAAGCCACCTGATAACAATGGCCCTGAACTGAGCCTCTGACAGGTTTCTTATTTGTTCATCTGTCAGATTCTTCATTGGTTGCCTGGTGAGCTGCGCTACCGGGATTTCTATAGTTGTCTGCCTCATTTTGACAGATGCGTTTTGTTTTCTTGGGCCTGCTATAGGGGGCAGTGCCTGTGTACTCGTCACGAGCCAGCGACCGGCGGCAATCCGCAACCTTTTTCACTGCGCCGTGGCCCTTTGTCGTCACAACCCAGCGACCAGCAGCAATCCACAACCTATTTCGCAGCCCTGTGGCAGTTTGTGTGGGGGCGGAGGTCCAAGATGGATTCACACAGTTATTCCACTAGGAAACCGGGATCCGTCCTCCCGCCCTCTGGGCCTCACTGTTCAAGGCGATGTGGTGGCTGCTTCTCCCAGCGTTGGGGTTGCAAGCTGCCGGGGGTTTGACTGCAGCCGGGATTGTTCTCCCTGCCGCTGGGATTGTTCTCCCTGCTGCTGGGATTGCTCTCCCTGCCTCTGTCCCTGGTGCGACCGCAAACAGCACCGCCCCCTTTCGCTCTTCCTACCTGCCCAAAGGGCGCTGCTGGTTTATAACTTCATATGTTGGGCTTCCTTGTAGTTTTATTTTCTGGAATTTCTAGTTATCTTTTGTTTTGCAGTAGTTGTATTCCTCTCTAGTTGTAGAGGGAGACTGAGCGTGTCTGTCCAAGCCTCCATCTTGGCCGGAAGTCTCTGGATGAATATTTCTTGTTTATATCTTTGTTTGCTGGACTTTCATGAAGTTTGATTTTCTGGAACTTCTGGTTGTTTCTAGTTCTGAGGTAGTTGTATTCCTTGTTAGCTGTGGAGGGAGATGCAGTGTGTCTGTCTACGCCTCCATTTTGGCCAGAAGTCCTAAATCTTTAGCTTATTAAATACTTTAAACCCACAAACATTTATCTTAGTTTTGAGGGGCTATCAAAGGGCTTCTTAGTTGCAGACAACAGAATCCAGTCTGGCTAATTTCAGCCTAAAAGGAGTTCATTAAAGGAGATTCAATAGCTCATAGACTCTCTAGGAGGACTCATGAGCTGGCATGAAATCTCTTTCTTTAGCCATGAACAGTAGTCAATACTATGCAGCAAAACTGGTCCAGTGGATGCCCTTCTGCTTCCACTTTGGGCACAGATGCCCACCAGGCAATGCCAACACCACTGATATTGCGGCTGAATGAGTCCACCAGAACTTCTAAATTACTTCTGGACACTGCATCTACTTTCACCAGAATGGATTCTAGAAAAATGCCTTTTTCTTGAGTCATGAGCTTCCTTGGTAAAGTCCAGCAGGGTACATCAAATCAACGAGCCTAAGTTGGATGTCTGCTAACAGTACCAGGGGCTAAAAGATCAGCATCTGGTGCACATTGTGATAGGTAGACTCTCTCTGACTTAGACTAATAATGAGGGATATCCTCAAACCTGAGGGCCAGGGGCTTTGAAGGGAGCATAAAGGTCCAACAGAATAGCAAAGACCCACCACAAAGTGTAGCTTTTGCAGATGCTTCTGATGCTGCCTAAGAGTTACACAGGACAAAGGGAACTTTAAGCCTTGCTAATAATAACAATGTTGCTAAATATTTGATAAGAAGAGCCTTTAATTTCTAACTTATTCACTAGCCAAAAGCCAGTGCACTGATGTCAAAACAAGGAGGGGGGTAAATTGCTCAGTTTTAAAATAAGGCTTATGTTTTAATTTTAGACTTAAGAATTGCCCCCTGCATCTTTGTTCTTTTTTAAAAATTATATTTTATTGATTATGCTATTAGAGTTGTACCAAATTTTCCCTTTCCCCCAATTTTTCCCCTTTTTTTTCCCTCCACCCAGCACCCCCCCCCCCCCACTCCCTCAGGCAATCCCCACACCATTGTTCATGTCCATGGGTCATGTGTATAAGTTCTTTGGCTACATTTCCTATACTGTACTTTACATCTCCATGGCTGTTTTGTGACTACCTGCCTATCTGTAGTTCTTAATCCCCTCACCTCTTCACCCATTCCCCTACATCTCCCACCCATCTGGCAACCATCAAAATGCTCTACGTATCCATGATTCTGTCTCTGTTCTTCTTGTTTGCTTAGTTTGTTTTTTAGGTTCAATTGTTGATAGATATGTATTTATTGCCATTTTGTTAGTCATAGTTTTGATGTCTTTCTCTTTTTTTAAAGTGCCATTTCTGCCTTAATCTCCAAACCTAGTTAGAAATAATACAGGTAAGTCTTCAAAAGTATATTATGTAGCAAATAGTTCTAAAGGATTTATTTTCTTATATGTCTAAAAATGAAATTATGGTTGTGGTAGTAAATTTTGACTTGATTGTCTAGTGGCTCAGTCAGAAGGGGCAAGTCATGTGACTGTGATGACAGGTGTTCATTCATAATTTGACTAGAATCTGGCAGCCTGACAGCCCAGCACCTGCTCAACCCCAGCAGTGAGCAAGGAATCCCTCACAGTTAATGAAGGGCTGGGGGTATAAAGAGATGTTTTAGTATTCAACATTTTTGTTTGTTTGTTTCATTGTCCAAGTATGTGAAATTCAACCTAAAACCTTCAGGTTGACCATAAAAAAGGACCTGAGGGACCTCATCATTCTGCACAAAGCTCGAGGAATAATCTGGAGAAACAGTTTTTCTTTTTTTCCTGTAATTTTGCAGATGTATAAAAATAAATAGGCATTAACAATTTAGTGTTACAGTATCTCTAACATTTTTAGTGTGCTTATCCACTTTAGGGAAATCTACAAAAATGAAAGCATCAGTATTTAAGGATATAGTAACAAAGCTGCGTTTATTTCAGTAATGTTTATAGTAAGGAAACAAACCCTGAATGTCCATTAGTAGGGAAATAGCTGAATAAATTCTGGTACATTCTTACTATGAACTATTATGTCTATGTTTAAAAGTGATTTATATCTATATGTAACAATCTGGAGGGATGCCCATGTATATTGCTAAATTAAATAAGCTATTATAAAAAATGTGTAAGGTATAAACCCATTTTTATACATATGTATGTTTTTGTACATTTATATTTGTGGTGAACATTGAGAAGTATGTAGAAGAATATAAGTCAAATTGTCACTTTTGCTAGGGATTAGGGTTCCAGGGACTGTTTAATGTGTTACAGCAAGTATATATATATGAGTTGTGATTAAAATACAATATAGAGAAGGAAACCTACTGAACCTTTAGGATTTGGTGAGGAATCAATGGGACAATATTTGTAAAATACTTATTATAATCCCTGGTATCTAGTAAGCATCTAAGAAATGCTGGATATTATTATTTGATTTTTTTTCTTTCTGGACAGGTGTAACATATAGCAGCCTGACCCTTGCCTTCCTCCACACTATTATTTATTGCATTCTACATTCCAGGTGGTTTGTGGTCTCTGTCACCTTAGGCCTTTGCCCATATAAATCCCATTCTTAGAACCTTAGATTTCTCCTGCTTCACCTGTTTAGCTGCTTTGCATCCTTCAGGGCTCAGTTTAAGTGCCTTCCCTGACCCACAAGTGAAGATGAGAGATCTGTCTTCTCTGGGCTGTCTTTCCCACACCATAATACTTACCACCTTGTTGGAATAGTCTGTCTGTCTGTGGGACTGTGTCTATCCATCTTTGCATCCTCAGCATCTAACCCAAGGCCATGGGATGGGCATTTCCTAAACACTGATGTGGTAACTGAATGAAGAGGACTTACGGTGACCTCATGACCACACCAAAGGAGAAAGGCAGGCTGGGTTTCTCAGGAGCAGGACAGGTCACTGTGTCACCATGTTTGTGTTCTAAGTGCCTGCTTGGGTAATCGAGTGTTTTCATTTCTCAGGTTTTGCAAATTGAAAATGGACTAAGTCACATTGCTTTTTAAATGATTGACTTGTTCAGATTATCATATAATGTCCCTCCAATTTAGAAGTTATTAACATGCCAGAACAGTTAATAATGACCCTTTATTAACTTTCTGTATAGGTACAAACCCCTCAATTTAACCAGTGTCAGATAAAAGCAATTGAGAAAAGATATTGCAGGATGGAAACTCTGAGAAGAACTTTGCAGATGGTGATTGCAGCTACAGCATGAACAAAGTGAACTGTCCTTAGGGGCAGAGGACTCATTTCTTGGCCCTGTTTAAAATACAGTTTTCAAAAATGGTAGAATCATGACCCTCACACAAATATAAAATGATTACATGTTAAAGATTTTTCTTAACTCATTAATCAATGAGGGATCAAACATGTTATAACTGATTTAAAAGAGAATCCAAAGATCTGACACACTGGATATGATCAACATCAAGATGAATGAGAAATAGAGGCAGAACTGTTTATTAAATTATTTTTTTATTTTAAAAGTGGACTCAATTAACATTTTTCCATTAGGGCAGAGTTTGCATGTCTATAGACAAAATTATTTTGCTCATAAATTTTAGAATGAATATGCTCCAAATATTACATTACATGGGTCATACTTGTACTAAAAATGTTTATCAGCAAATAAAAATAAACTGGTAATCCTGTTTATTATTTTTCCTTTTTTCCCCTCTAAATTTGCCAACTCCATATGGATTTAGCATTAATTGCAACAGATCATCTCTAAATCCACTAGATCAATAACCTGCCTGCCCCCCTCAATGGCAAATTGTTGTGTTCTGCCAAACCTACTCCCTGATCTATATTCCACAAAGCAGCATGTGGCATCCTCATTTACTCTTATCCAAGGTCATATTCTCTTTCTCCATATGTACATCCAATTGATTAGTAAGGACTGTGTATTTGGCCTCTAAAATATTCTCAAGTTTATGTCATTGTCTTCATTTCTACTGCCTATGTTTCTGGTCAGGCTCTTGTCCTCTCTGGCCTAGAGATTTGCAAGTTTCCTAAATTAATTTTATTTTCATTTTTTCCCATTCCTCCTGTATATTGCCAACAAGTTGTATTTTTGCTTGCTTCCCATAGGAGATGGTTCAAACCCCTTAGCCTGGCCCTTCAAAATATAATCGTGTTCTACTTCTCTGGTTACAATCCTCAGTGCCTCCACACTCCTTCTGCTCCAGACACAACAGATGTTTGCAACTCTGAGTCTTTGCATGTTATTTGCTGTGTCTATAATGCTTCTCTGTCATAGTCCTAATTCTTCTTTAAGAGCTTACTTAAATGTTGCCTCCTCTCTACAACTTCCCTATGTTCCCAAGCTTTCCCCTTCCAACCAATTCAACTTTGTTTTCCTGTGCTCCCAGTATGACATTATATTGTTAAAACACTTGACAAATTGTATGGTTGATAGAATTGTACTGTTTCTGTCTTGTTCACCAGACTGTGAGCTTCTCAACTTCAGGGATTATATCTTAGTCATTGCTTAAAATATATAGTACCTAGCATAGTGTATGACACATAGAATGCATGCAATATCAGAATAAGAAGTAGATAGCTATAATTCTTTTATCTTCATCAGTGAAATAAATTGTCATGGGGAACCTGAAGATGATGTTGCAGCAAATGGAGGTGATAGGAAGTTAACCAGTTAAAGATGGAATATATACAGTTCATTGGTTCACTGGACTGCACACAAATGATCATGCTCACACATATTTTAGCATGAGCAAGTGTATGTTTATTGAGGTACAGAGGTCTAGCACAGAATGCAGACAGCAGAGAACATCTATTTGTGAAACTGGACTTTACTAGATGAGCCTTCATCACAGCCTGAAGGCACAGCAAGTCTAGGAAGTTGGGAATTAGGAAACAGCCTGTGCCTTGTGTGAGGCACAGATGAAACTTTGAAATATAACAAGATACATCTGATCACCTTCAACATAACAGCATACTTTTCAACTCTTCCAGAATACTTCTGAATGCATCTAACTTTCACACTCATGAACAGTTTACCTTGTAGAGTACATTGTCTGGCCATGGCCTACACATGAACCCCCAGCTCAGCCCCTAACAATATCTGAGGAACCAAGAAGAGAAAAACTCCTTACAAGCACCACAGTATTAAGGACTTTACTTATTTTATTTATTCCATCAGGACTGTAACTTAGGAATTTCTTATACTAGAACTGAAAATTATGGGTCAAAATGTTCTAGGTTGAAGAATGTTTTAAAATGTGGTCCAAGGATCACCTGCATCATGACCCTTTGGTGTGCTTGTTTAAAAAGGTGATTCATCAGCCCAATCTCAAATACCAAATCAGAATTTCTTAGAAATCTGAATTTTAAATAAACTCCATAGCACGTTGTTATAAATAATAAAGATTGAGAGCTGGTGGAACAGATACATGCAACAAAGCTGATCCCATAGACAACTGGGCACTCCACTGTGAGATGAATGGTGAAAAGTCCCTTTCAAAGGGCTAAGCTCTTCAGACCATCTCCACAACCACATTCTGGTTAATCACTTTCATGACTCAGCAGCTGTCCAACTACTACCTGTGGTCAATGAGGTTCAAAGCTGCTGTTTGCTGGCTGCTGAATCATTTGAGTTGGTAAGAGAACACCTGTTTCTTTTAATATTTTCAACTGTTGGACTTCTGGCCAAGATGGAGACCTAGAAAGACACCCCACATCTCCCTTCACAACTAAGAAGGAATACAACTACCTCAAAACTAGAGACAACCATAAGTTCCAGAAAATCAAGCTGCATGGAAGTCCAACAAACAATGATATAAAGAAGAAATACTCATCAAGACAGGTAGGAGGGGCAGAGCCAGGGTGGAGAGGACATGGTGTGGTGGCAGCAGCAGCAACAACAGTGGCAGGCCAGTGGAAAGCACAGTCACATGTTTTAAAAAGTAGGGAGGGATACCTGGGGAGTGCTCCCAGCACCAGACCAGACTCCACAGCTCATTGCTCCAACGCTGGGGAAAATAAAGCCTCATTGCTTTTGACTGTGCAAACAGTGAGGGTTGGGGCAGAGGCATAAACTTCCCGTCTCAGCAGAGTCCACTTGTTTAAAGGGCACCCACAGTTCTATACACTTTGGGAATGACAGCCAACGCAACAGCTAGAGAGAGGCCAGTCCCATATGGAAGTGGGAGAAATGCCTGGAAAAGGGGCGAGTGCTGAGCAAGCAGCATTGTTCCCTCTCAGACCCCTCCCCCACATACAGCGCCACAATGTGGTGAAAGAGGTCACCCTTAGGCTCTGTCTCTTACAATGTAACAGGTGCAACAGCTCTGCCTAAGACACAGAGGCAAACAAACACAGGAGCCTGTCAAGCTGAGGAGACAGAGAAGTATGGCCCAAAAGGGGGAACAGATCTATATTCCGGTGTGAGAACTAGGTGACAAGGAGATAGCCAACCTAACACATAGAGTTCAAAAAGCTGGTGATAAAGATGCTCACAAGCTTGACAGATATGCTTAAGTATGGCAAAGGCATCAGGGAAGAAGTGAAGCCTATGCTAAGTGAAGCAAAGGAAAATCCATGCAAAACCAATGGCGAAGGGAAGGAAACCAGAGTTCAAATCAATGATTTGGAACATAAGGAAGAAAAAAACAGTCAACCAATACAGAATGAGGAAACAAGAATTGAAAAAAATAAGCAGAGGCTTAGGAACCTCTGGGATAACTTTAAATGTGCCAACACCTGAATTATAGGGGTGCCAGAAGGAGCAGAGGAAGAGCTAGAAATTTAAGGCTTATGTGAAAAAATAATGAAGGAAAACTTCCCAAATTTGACAAAGAAAATAGACATACAAGTTCAGGAAGCACAGAGATTCCCAAACAAGCTAGACCCAAAGAGGACCACACCAAGACACATCATAATTAAAATGCCAAAGGTTAAAGATAAAGAGAGAATCTTAAAAGCAGCAAGAGAAAAACAGAGAGTTACCTACAAAGGGGTACCTATAAGACGATCAGCTGATTTCTCATGAGACACCTTGCAGGCAAGAAGGGACTGGCAAGCAGTATTCAATGTGATGAAAAGCAGGGACCTACAACCAAGATAGCAAACTATCATTTAGAATGGAAGGGCAGATAAAGTGCTTCCAAAGAAGGTAAAGCTAAAGGAGTTCATCATCACCAAGCCATTATTATATGAAATGTTAAAGGGACTTAATTAAGAAAAAGAAAATCAAAACTATGAACATTAAAATGACAACAAACTCTCAACTATCAACAAGTGAATATAAAAAATAATAGGTATGGGAATCACTTGTAGGGTTATCAGCTGGGAGGGGGGAGGGGGAGAAATGGGGAAATGGTGCAGGGATTAAGAAGCATAATTGGTAGGTACAAAATAAACAGGGGGACGTTAAGAATAATATAGGAAAGGGTGAAGCCAAAGAACTTATATGCACAAACCATGGACATGAACTAAGGGGGATGGGATTGCTGGAGAGAAGGGGAGTACTGGGGGAAGGGGAGCAAAGGAAAAGAAATGGGACTACTGTAACAACATAATCAATAAAATATACTTAAAAAATATTTTCAGCCATTCAAGATGGGTGATGTTATTGCCATTTTGCAGATTTATTGAGACTTAGGAAGGTTAACTGACTTACCCAAAGCCATACAGTCAGAGAATCGTGAAATGAGATTTGAATCCAGGTGTGTGTGGCTTCAAGTTTATGTTCTCTCATCAGTAAATAGATTTGGTAGGAATCAATGATAATTAGGGTCTCTGGAAAGCTGAGAGCTGAGAGCAAATTTATCCTAGCTAATCTTCTTTTGCCCGTTAGTGGCTTGGGTACAACTTAATTAGGGCAGGTCTTGTAGTTATTTCAGGTTTAGGTTTAGTGTGTGTGAAAGAAACAGTAGCGTCATGGGTGTAAGAGAGGAGGGTGGTAAGGAATAGAGAAGTTCAAGACAAAGGACATGGCAGAGGAACTAACTGGTAAATGCTATATAAGAGCAGAATAAAAGATTTATGCTGTGGCTATAAATAATTACTGATTGAAAAACCTAGAGTAGAATCATTTGCTAAAATATGTGAGCCTCCTTAGTGGTGGATTATTTACCTTAAATAAATAAAAACAAAACAAAACAAAAAGAATTTTTTAGCATTGATTTTTGATTTTACCTACAAAGAACCAAAAGATATAAGTCAGTGGTATTCAAACAAATTTAAAAAGTCTTTGGAGTGCTTGTCTTTATACTAATGTAAGCAGAATTTCTATATATAAAATGGATAAATGTGAAGCTACTTGGGTGAAGCCAAATAGAAGATTTTGAGCCTTTCTGCTGACCTTGTCACCCCATCCTACTCGTTACTCCTCAGGCTTTCCCTCATAATTCTGGGGCTCTTAGAAACATTGCAAAAACTTACTTAGGAGAAATAAAAGGTGATTAGGATTCAGTAGGCCTGTCTCTTAAGTATGCTCTACAACCCTTGACCTTGGGCAGGTCTGCACCACAGCCCCTTACTTTGAAAGTGAAGAGGATAATGACACATGAACTGCCAGCCTCATAGGGCTATTGAGAACTAGGAAACTGGAGGTTCTGTATAGGTTTGGCGATTCGCTAGGAACACTCACACACACTCATAGGACTCAACATAAAATTTATTACAGTGAAAGGATACAAAACAAAACCAGCACAGGGGAAAGGTGCATGGGCCAAAGTGTGGAGGAAACCAGACGCAAGCTTCCAAGAATTCTCTCCCTGTGGAGTCACACAGACGGTGCATAATTCCTCCAAAATCAAATTGTAACACCATGTGTGAAGTGCTGTCTATCAGGGAAGCTTAGTAAAAATTCAGTGGCCACGGTTTTTACTGGAGGCTGATCACATAGGCACCCTCTGCCTAGCATGTGTCAGGAGTTCAGATTCCCTGATGAAAAGCAGGTGTTCGGCATAAACCACATTGTTTGTACAAATAGATTAGGCTCAGTGAGCCAACCTTATCAGTTAGGGAATGGTGGGAGCTCTCCTGAAATGCTAATTTTCAGATGTCAGCAAAGGACCAAACTTATAAGGACCATAGCAGTCTCTTTTATGCTCAGTAAGCTTCCATTTCTCCCTGCCCCCTGTCCTACCTAGTTACCTGGTTAAAAGAATTTGGATATAAAAATAACTCAAGAAAATTTGGAAGTATTGCTTTCATGTTGATGATAGCATTTCTGAGATAATTGTTCTTAGTCAAACTCTCTAAACTCAGATAATTTGTTTTTATAAAAGCTTGCAGTTGTATAATTGAATGAAATGAAAATAAAATAAAACAAATCAAAATAAAGAATCTAGTTAAGTTTTAGATATTATAGTAGAGTATTATTTTTAATTTTTATACAGTAAGTTTTATTAAAATATTGAAATATAAGTCTACTCCTAAAGCCCACATTTTTGTGTACAAAAAGATAATGAAAATACTCTTAAAGCTTATGTATTAATTAGATAAAATGTTAGGCTGCTATAACAAGAGATAATAATAAGGTAGCTTACAAAACAGATGCTTATTTTTCTCACACATAACATTTCTAAGGTGAGGGGTTCAGGTGAATAGGGAAGCTCTGCCTGTTTTATTTGGGAATCAGTTGATGGCAGCCCCACCATCTGATGAAGTGGTTCTCCACACACTGTTTCCCAAGTTCTGGCCATTAGAGCCCAAAGGAAGGAGTTAGGAGTGGAAGTCCAAAACCAGGAATTCCCTCTTCAGCAAGTGAAGTAAAAATTTCTCACATAAGTTCTTCTTATAGTGTATTGGTAAGAGATTTTTCACATGGTCACATCTGGCTGCAAGGGAGGCTCAGAAATATAATCTAGCTACATGCCTAGAAAGAAGGGAGCAGTAACTTCTGGTAGACTATTAGCCATCTCTGTTATAGCCCCAAGGAGTTTTCCATTACATGTATAAACAAGGGTATTTAGCATTCTATTTAGAGATTTGTAACTTTCCAATTAATTGCAGATCAAATCAAGAACTTTTTTAGAATGATATTCAAGCTATCAGTTTAAAAAGTGCTATAATAACCTGTAGCATAAAGAGGTTCCATGATGGAAAATTTATAATGACGATCTGTGGAATGCTTTTAATACATTTTATTATTCTTGATAGTTTTACCCCAACTTTATTTAGCATGTTATTTATTTTTAACTTTCCCTTTTGAGCAATATGTAATGCTTCTCACCTCAAACCATTACTCAGCTAAAAGACTTTCCTCCCTGCTGCTGCACAGCTGATCCTCCATGGAGGGAGGAGACTGGTGGTAAGTGGTCACAGCGCATCCTTGCAGCTGACTGGCCTGGGAAAATCCCTCCCATTGACCTTCCAACAGCAACAAAAGTTCAACTACAAGAGGAGGATGTACTCAGCCAATATGGAAGGAAAACCTTGAGTACTCAGCTTGGATGATAGGGGAGGCTGTGCCACCAGGCCCTACAGGATACCTACTACATTAGGCTACACTACCAAGACACAGAGTCAAAGAAGTTCTACCTAATACATAGAAACAAACACAGGGAGGCTACCAAAATGAGGAGACAAAGAAACCTGGTTCAAATGAAAGAACAAATAAAAGCTCCAGAAAAAGAGCTAAATGAAACAGGGATAAGCAACTTATCAAATGTAGATTTCAAAGCACTGATTACAAAAATGCTCAAGGAACTCAGTGAGGACCTCAGCAGCATAAAAAGATCCAGTCGGAAATGAAGAATACACTAATTGAAATAAAGAACAATTTACAGGGAAACATCAGTAGAGTGGATGAAGACTAGAATCAAATCAATGATTTGGAACACAAGGAAGCAAAAATCAAACAATCAGAACAACAAGAGAAAAAAGAATCCAAAAAAATGAGGATAGTTTAAGCAGCCTCTCAGACAACTTCAAGAGGTCTGACATTCACATCATAGGGATGCCAGAAGGAGAAGAGAAAGAGCAAGAAATTGGAAATCTATTTGAAAAAATAATAAAAGAAAAGTTCCCTAATTTGGTGAAGGAAATAGACATGCAAGTCCAAGAAGCACAGAGAGTCCCAAACAAGACGGATGCAAAGAAAGCCACTCCAAATCACATCATAATGAAACTGCCAAAGGTTAAAGATAAAGAGAGAATCTTAAAAGCAGCAAGAAAAAAGCAGTTAGTTACCTACAGGGGAGTTCCCATAAGACTGTCAACTGATTTCTCAAAAGAAACTTTGTAGTCTAGAAGGGATTGGCAAGAAATATTTAATGTCATAAAAAGCAGGTACCTACAGCCAAGATTGTTCTACCCAGCAAAGATATCATTTAGAATTGAAGGGCAGATAAAGTGCTTCCCAGACAAGGAAAAACTAAAGGAGTTATTCATCACCAAAGCATTTTTATATGAAATGTTAAAGTGACTTATTTAAGAAAAAGAAGATCTGAACTACAATAAATAAAATGACAATAAATACATATCTATTAACAATTGAATCTAAAAAACAAACTAAGCCAACGAGAACGGAGACAGAATCATGGATAAAGAGAGCATTTTGGTGGTTGCAAGATGGGAGGGTGGTGTGGGGGAATGGGTAAAGAGTTGAGAGGATTAAAAAGTACAAATAGGTAGTTACAGAATAGCCATGGGGATGTAAAGTACAGTATAGGAAATGGAGTAGCCAAAGAACTTATACTCATGGCTCATGAACATGAACAATGGTGTGGGCATTGCCTGAGGGAGTGGAGGTGCCGCATGGAGGGGGACAAAGGGGGGAAAAATCAGGAAAACTGTAATAGCATAATTAATAAATATAATTAAAAATAAGAATAAAAGACTTTCCTCTTGTTGAATACCTTTTAATCTCCATATTATAATTATGATTTCAAAATTCAGTTGTATTTCTTTAATATAAATCTACACAAATTTAAAAAATAAACCACCTCATTTCCAACTATATATGTTATCTTAAGGATATAATAAAATATCCAACTTCTTAAGGATATTATGTTTATAATTGAACTGCTTATGTTTTTATTCCTGACATGCAAATAGTAGAATTTAATATGTTAAGTTTAAAGTTGCATTTTAAAACCACTTAGAAGATTCCTGTGTTTATTATATAATCTCCTATGAATTCTATAGCTTTATTTTAAAGTTGGTGTGAGTGAAAAGGGGTAAATGATGGTTCATATATTTCATTGGCTAGAAATGCATAAACACTGGGCATTGATTTGGGCATTTATTTATTTTTTAAGTTCCATATTCTGACGTTTTTGTATCTCACATACCCTGTACACATGCAAATATATGTGCGTATGCAGTTATGTTTTTTCCATTTTAACTGTCTTTCATCTATATGTAAAATTTTCTCACTTGCAGAAAAGTATCCCATTACTAAAAGTGTGGTCCTTTATGTACACAATGATGAAGAATTCCATTCTGAGTTGTCTCTTGGGGTTGGAGATAGGTTTGTACTGAGCTCTTCTGTCTCTCACACAGTCCCTGATAGAAGTAAGAATAGCCATTCACCAAATGCCAGTTTCACTTGGACACAGAGCATGTGGTCAAAGGACAGGATGCAATTAACCAATTTATATGCACCAAACCGATGATCTAGGATTCACACAGGATACTGAGCCAAAGTGCTTCAGAGAAATAATCCTTCAGTGCTTTGAACTTACAGTGCTTTAAAAAAATACATATTTTTTCTTCTCCCAAACTCTAGCCAATCTATTATCTCATGATTGTTTCCCAAAAGTCTAGAAAGTTATGAAGAAACATGATTAAATCTATTTTTCTTATTCTTATTTCATTTCATTTTCCTCCCTCCCTTCTACTTCCCCTGCCTTTCTTTCTATCTTCATTCCCTTCTTTCTTTCTTTCTTGATCACAGAAAGAGAAACCAAAGGGGCAGAGATGTAAGTAAAATGTTTATAATTCAGATCTACTAGCTGCAAATCCAGTATAATTGCTACCATTTAATGATATAGATGAAGATAGAGGAAAGTGTGTGTGTGTGTGTGTGTGTGTGTGTGTGTGTGTGTGTGCATGTGTGTGTGTGTGTTGGGTGGAGAAAGTGAAGCAGTGCACAAGTATTTACGATTCAGACTTTTCCCTGATTATCCAAATCTTTGTATCTCTGTGAGCATCCTAGAAGTCATCTGGGTCAAGCTTCCTACTGCTGCAGAGCACTGTTCCTTAATCTGGCTCCTCTTGATCATTTCATGAATGAGATGCCATCTCACAAGGCAGCACACCCTCGTTTGGATCATTTATGTAGTAAGAACATATATTGGGTTGAAATTTGCCTTCTTGTGACTTCCATCTCCTATGGGGATACAGAAACAAGTGTAATCTTCTCCTTGACTATCTCTAGTCTAGACATCTGAGAACACCTATTATGATTTCTCCAAGCTTTCTCCCCTCCAGGCAAGCCTCTCTATTTACTATAGTTTTGCCTCTTTTTGTTTATATTGTGTTTTATCCTCATCCCCCAGATGTAGAGAGAACTATGAGCCAGACTCCAGACCAGACAATAATGGGCAGTTACTTTCCCTGAACTGAAAGTCATGTAATTAGAGATACAGGGCATCTCTGGGGAAGTATGCTGGCATTGATATCCTGAATCTGCCCCAAGATAAGTTACCTACCCTTTCTACTTCTGTTTCTTCGTCTGTAAAATGATGATACTAGGAATAAATAAAATAATGCTTGTGAGTAGTTTGGAACAGTGTGAGCTGTCATTACATTAATATTTTTGGCAGTCATGTCACACTTAGTACACATTCTGAACTTTCAATCAACTAAAGACCATGGCCATTTATTTATAAACCACTAAATGTCAGTGTTCCTTCTCTGTTATATATAAATGTGTGTGCAGTTTGTAGGTATGTATATTTGAACCAAAATGAAGACTCTATCCTTTTAAAATTTATATGATTTATTTTAGTATATGTTCCAACCTATTAAGTGTTTTGAATCTTGATGGTGTCATCCAACATATTTAGTCTCCCTACCAAACTTTTTTTGTTGTCTGGGAGTTTGATAGGCAATTCCTTTTATGACTTCAACCTTATTGTTGAAAAAAAAAAAAAAGCCAAATAAGACAAGAACAATTACAGAGCACTCTAGGTTTACATTATCATCCAGCCTACACTTAGTTTTCTGCTCCAGGATAGTACAAGCTAGTTAATGTCATGTTTGTCTAAAACAAAAACGTCTACTTTGCAAGGATTCTGTATTGACTAACTACTAAATACCAATATATTAACACAAGGAAAAAAGCTTATCTTGGCATGACTTATTTATATAGCAAATTTCTGGTTTGCTCCTTTCTCGATTTTCTTAGCTATTAATAAATCACATTAAGTATGTGTGGCATTGGTTATAATATGCACAGTTACCACCATAATTTTGCTTATGGACTTGGCTAGAACCTATAATTTTACTATTTGAGGACTAAATTAAAGTGTGTGTTTCTGGCTTAGCAGAAACTAATTGCTATTAATCCTACCATGGGTTTTACTTTACACTTATAAACTACAAAAATTCTCTTTTTTTCCTCAAAGCATTCCAGTTCTTCAAAGAAAATGTTTTATTTCTCTTCATAAGTGAATAAATAACCTCAACAAACAAACAAAAGAAAAGAATATAGAAAAGCATGTCCAGAGATTGCTAGTTATCTCTTTGGAGTAATCCAGGGGGCGAGTAAAAACAGAACAAGAAAAAATCGGATTTCCTCTCTCCTCGCCCAGTATTTTCTCCCCAGAGCAACCCTGCATTACATTGGCCCTTATCTTTCTCAGGGGAGCACCTTATCAGGTGAGATTTTGACTAGAGGCTTCAAATAAATTCACATGAGGCTTCCTGTGTTTGAACTAACCAACCTCTAAATCTTTTGAGGTTTGTCCATCATTAATTTGCAGTAATTGTTTTGACATTGTTGATCTCTCAAAACATAAAAAGTATTCTCTAACAATAAAGGGGCTGCGATTTCATTAAGGACTTGTTATGTTTCTAGAGGGAATACAATATTTTATGAAAAACAAAGGAACCCTGTCATATTCTATTAAAGCAATTTCCTAACCCCCACTGAAATTGCCTGAGGACTTACATGGCTCCTAATTACACAGCGTCTACCTTGGATTTTCACATAATTTAAATGAATGGGTCTTGTACTGAACATCTCATTTTTCAATTATTCAATGCCTCTTATTTAAATTGCTCAAACTCAATGCTTTGACCTCCTTCCTCAAAGAGTCGCCTAAGAGAATAGACAATTCTGGAAAAAAGAAACCTATCTCTAAGAAAGTTATCAAATTATTCCTTTGTTTTTTTTTAGAGTTGACTAATTCGCAGTTCTTTACTAAAGTACTTGTTAAGGGCTTGCCATAGGAGGAGAGAAATGGATTGATGGGTTGAAGAAAGGGGTTTTATTTCCCTAAAAATTTCCCGGAGAGATTAGAAAATCTTTATTACTACTACCTTAAAATCTGCTCTGCGGTGCTTACCCAGTGCTCTCTGCATTGGGGGGAAGCAAACTGCCAGATTGTAAACACAGCTTGAATTGCCTCCTTTCTGACGTTTGAACTAAACTTAAGTCCTCTTGGGATCTGAATTTGGTTTTGACAAAATACAGCTCTCTGTTTCAACAAAGGATAGAAGGAAATTACCTTCTAATATCTCCTTCTTAAACTAATTGTCCTTAAGGTGGTCATTTTAATGAACTAAGGTATAGAGTTGAGGAAAAATTTCAAAATCAGTGAGAATTTTTAAGTCCTTGGTTTAGATGAGTTTTATTTAAATGTCTGAAAAATGTTTTCATAGCTCAGTTGGACTGGGATGTGAGGAAGCACAGGGTGGGAAGATAGGAGGTAGTGAGTATTAATTATTTCCTGGCTGTCTTTAAAACTTAGGGGGTGGGGGGGGGGAGAGAGAGAGAGAGAGAATGAATGGGAGGAGGAAAGGAAGAAAGGAAGGGAAAATCAAGCTTTTGGACAACTTAAAACATACCCATTTTCATGTCATACTTTATTCTCATGGAGCTGCTGGTTCTATAGTGCAAATCTTTCTTTACATCACCAAGTCCATTCACAATGATTTTCACTGAAATGCACAAATAAGGGTGAACAAATATTGTTTTGTAAAGTGCTATTGATATTAATAACAAATATAATAACATGCAATAATAATAAACTCATATTTACTGAGGACTCACTATGTGCCTGATGAGTCTTGAGTTTTTTACAGGTACTCTCACTCACTTAGTTCCTACCACAACTGTATTAACATAGGTGCTATTACTGTCCTCACATTTCAGATGAGGAAACTGAGGCATAGCCAGGTAAGTAAATTAATCTGAGTTGCCTCAACTTTTCAGCTAATGCTTATTACATAGTTTGTTCTTTCTGTAGCATGAGCTTAGATTTCTACAAACAGTTCTGGCCAGTAACTCACAGGAAAGGCATTCCAAACTGACTACACTAAAACCACATCCGGCTGTGTTGTGGTGCCGCCAAATCAATTCCCAATAACGGTAATTAACTAATGTTTGGGGGAGGGACAGCGGTGGGGAGTAGGAACATAGATTTATCATCGTCTGTGAAGAATTGAAACAAAAGCAAAAACTTCTAGGATAGACAGCTGAGAAATGGGTAGGACTTGGATTTCGGCTACTCATTGATTCATTCAGCAAATATTCATTGAACATTTACTATGTGCCTGGCATCCCATTCTCAACCAAGGGGATTCTCGGGTGAACCCAGCAGATAGGGCCCTTCCTCTCATGGAGATGACATGGTCTTTTTTACGCAAAGCTGCTTTTCACTCACGCTCTCTGGATTTTCAGTTGTCTACAATTCTCTGCTTTAGAGAATGTTTATTCTATATTTCAGCTACTTGTCTGGAACCTTCTCCCTATAAACAGGTTTTTTTCTGAGGCACAGAAAGAGATTATACACATTCGATCTGTAAGATCAGGGGAGCAAAAAGCTCCTGCAGGTTATTTAAACTCTGCACAAAGATATGCAAGCATGACTTACATAGTTCTGGGCTACAACCCAAGAATGTGCTGATCTTGTGCACAACTACCAAACTACCTAAACACCCGCATTAAAACAGTAATAACAGAGAAATTAAAAAAAAAAAAAGTTATAGAGACAGAGCAGAAAGGTTTCTTGAATTAAATCACTTTTATCTAGACTCATTTGCTTAAGGATGCAATCAACTCACTATTTCAGCACCTTGGGACCTTAGGAATGTATTTCAAGATTAATTATAAAATGAATTCTTTAAAATGGAAAAATACACTATTTTCTTATTACTCAACAACAGATTCTAGTTACTGAAGCCTTGAAGCAGTTTAGTGGTTTGACTGCCACCTACTGTTCAGTTTTGGGCACGACTCTCATGTAGCTTGGGCAGGAGGTAAGAAAAACGCCTTGGGCAAACCATTTTTTAAAAAAAGTATTTTACCATATGTCCTGTAATATAATTATTTTAAAAATTTAAGAGATTGAGAAAATGTGATTGATTCCATTTCATATACTATATTTGTCTTAGTAGTTTATGCCAGTCCCATTGGTTAATAACACAAATTCTATCATGTTCCAGAAATGTGTGAATGTGTGTGTGTGTGTGTGTGTGTGTGTATATATATATATATATATATATATATGTATATATATATATATATATGACATTTCATTTAATTCTGACAAAGTATTATAGTTGAAAGTTATAAAAATATACCACAAACACGAATGCATCAACCTGAAAATATCATCTCATGACACTGGTGTCTGATCTTTAAAACAGAAAAGAGATTTCAATCATCATACTTTTGTGCTTACATGGCTTGTGTAGACTTCAAAATTATAAGCACTTCTGTCTAAATAAGGAGATGAAGTACTGTACATCCCCCAGCTATTTCAGAATGACCAGGATTTTGATAGAAATCTGTTTAGTTAACACTGTGGTCCTGAGATTCTGTAACACTTAGAACTCAGAAGGCAGGATGGGTTAGTGATTTTTCTCTCATATCTAAACTGTTCATTTTAGAGTAATTTATTTTCTGGATATTAAAATGCTATTTACTGTTTAAGTATAGGATCTTGGCAAAAACATAAACATGTGATCCTAATATATAATCTGAGTTATTTTATTTTTAAATTGTAGCTTGTCAAGTGTTAGTGCTAAATTATACATGTGGAGAGAAATTATAAACTGTTTATATGTTTTTACTGATGCATTACATATATTATATGCTTTTGTTTTTAAATGTGTTTGTAGATTGTTTTATTCACACTTAAATCCAGTTATAGTATGATTTATTAAAATGTACTTTCCGCAAAAGCTATGTTACAGGTTTTAATACAAAATGATGCCAAGAAATTCTAACATTCTAGATATCTTTTCAGCAGCTAACATTTCTTTTCTCTACCAGGGACAGGTGCAAAGTAGTGGCAGTTTCAATTGTTAAGACAATATTGGTGAAAGACAACATAAATATCCTATTTTATTTTTTTACCATAATACTATTTTTTTCTGATACACGAAATAGGAGTCTTAGATTTAAAAATTAGTATGGGTTCTGTGACTAGACATTTCTGTGTATAGTTTTCCAGATAAATGCACATTGTTGGAAAATCTGTCCTTTATGGTGTCAATAACATAAATATAAAATAAAAGCTTTCCTTGTGGCTTTATTTACAGTGATATTGATAGAATTTATAAAAATGATATGACCATATTAAACAACATGAGCAAGTTTGATCAAATCTTAATTTTATAGCTCCCCTTTCTCCCCCCACACATGATTCCATCCATTAATAATGACAGTAATCCAAAGCCAAAGAAAAATAGTTTTACCTAAAATATTGGGGCAGACACTGAAACAAATAAAATTAAGCTGACCTTTTAATAAGTGCCTGTTTATTGATTTAAATTCACGTTTTTCTTTTTCTGAGCAATGCTGATGGGGCCTGTTAGGATACAAGCATGTATTATAACTTGGACACAACCATTTTTATTTCTTTTGTGTGTCATTACTGAAAGATTGAAGCAAGCTTCACCTAAGTGTAGTGATGCAAAAATAATAGTATCCCAGTCTGGCTGCGCAAGAGCGGAGGCAAACAAGGGCTTCATATTAAAGTGCCTTCTAGGTAGCTGACATGACGCATCTAGTCAGACGTAAATAATGACAGACGGAAACTATCATGAGGTCTGTGAAGCATCAACATACTGCTATCATTTTCTCTCTAACCTTGCCTTGCTAGCGGCTCTCAGCCTTACAGGCTGAGAGATAATTTAAAAAGCAAATCCTAATGACTCTGCCCACTGTAACAACAGTCAGAGAGATTGGCATCAATTTAGCTCAGTTTAGAAACTCAGAATAGCAGTCACTGTTGACTTGTGACACCCTAAACTCCAACTGTTTTCCACAAACTGACCCCCACCCCCAATGCTACCCTTTCCCCGAGGCTACTTCCATGCCTTGCAAAAAGATTCTCCTCTCTGGTAGGAAAATGGTTCGTCTCAGCTATTTGCTTGGCGCTCTGTGTATAATCTCTTAGGCTGAACCTATTTTTCTGGACTAGCTCATGTGGTACAAAATGCTTTAAGTTACCCCCTCCCCATTTTCATATGGCACACATTATTTTGTGTATATTATGTACACACAGGGTAACAGTGGGTAAATAACATCCCAGTGCCCCTGTAGCTTAAGACTAACGTGGTTATGGTTCAGATAAACACGTCTATACATGGCTGCCATAATCAATGTGGAATGGCAGAACAATTTTGCAGATGCAGTCCCAGGAAGAGTAAAAACAAGAAAGAAAAAACTGTCTTGTCCAGATTCAGTAGAATCTATTCACCAAGAAATCTGTGATAGAGAGCAGTCGCACATTTTATTTAACACCGTGATGCCTTTGCAAGCCGGTGGGAACTGAAGCTGATGTAGGATAGGATAATAGCATTATCACTTTGCAAATCAGCATGTGGCTTTGCTTGCTTGGGTGCTGGCAGAAGGGCATGGGATTCTGAGAGCTCTAGCAGGTAACCTGAAAAGGCAAGAAGATCCAACTGCCTGGCTGTGAGTGTAAATGTGTGAGGATAAATTGCCATGAATCTGATTTTGCTTGGTTAAAAACACATTGCATATGTGTGTTTTCACTGTTTTATAAGGGGCTAGGAGGTGCATGTATGGGCCTGAGTATATGAGTGAGTCTGTGAGTGGGGGTGTTAGGATGCAGAAAAGAATGGGGAAGGCTCACAATAGCCCATCTCAATGGAGAGCTATTGATCTCATTTCATTAACACTTTAATCTCCAACTAAACATCTTACTTACCTTGGGTAAAAGAGATGCCAAGTTGAAATAAATAATAAGCACACAATATATTTAAAGGACTTTAGAATTTTGCATGGTAATAAATATTAATGCAGCTTGTGACTCCCAAAGAAAATAGAAGGCACTTAATTCTGTTGTTGATATCAGGTACTGTGCAGGTTGATTTCCCGAGGTGAAAGTAAAAAATGCACTATTTGGACTTAAATTTAGATTTAATAAATTACTAATTTAGGATCTTGTTCTATATGCAAGGATATAATCACAAGGCATTTGTTTTTAAAAGGTTTCATTTATTCTTGTGAGCTTAATTATTGCAAGGAAACTGTGAGCAATTTGTTTTTTTACCAGTGTCTGATTTCTGAGAATGGTTATTAAATATTAAATGGATGCATAATTCAGGCAATTAAGAAAGTAATCACACAAAGTAATGTAATGGAAGTTAATTATTACTGCATAAGCAAATAGTTCATTAATGCTTCTAGTTGCTATGGCTGCATTCTTAATACATGCAGAACTGAAGCATGAATCCTCTGTGTATTCAAGGAGCTGGTAAGAAGAGTGATGCTACAGAGAGAGTGCCACTAATGAAAACCAGAAGCAAATAAGGCCATATTGACCCCTGACTTGTCTAAATAAGGTGGGATCATCATTACTTAAGAGAGTTTTATCGAAACCACGGCTGCTCTAGCTGCTTATAATTTTTTTGGTTTATAACACAAACCATGACTTAAATCAAGGATAAACCAAAAGGAATTGAGCTTGTTAAAACAAAAATCACTCTTGTACTTCCCCTGTTGTTTTCTTTTAAAATCAACTCTTTTGTTAAACAGCTAAAGTCATCATTTATAACTTAAAAAGACTCCATAGATTTTTTCATAAAAGCATTACAGCTGGTAAAAGATGATATTTTATTCTTCTGCTCAACCTCAAGTTAAAATTCTGACATTTCTTTGCTAACACTATCTCCCTAAAGCATGATGCTTTGTGAAGACTATTTTATATTAATTCAACACATGTGGGTTCCCGTGCTCTCTGGAGCAGCTCAGGCCAGTCAGAAAGGGGGAAGAGCAAACAATGGGAGGATTCTGCCCTGAGCCCCCAGGACCAAGCAGGTCTGCCTCCAGAGGAGATCACCTCCTTTATGGATTTAGGTTTTAACTACCCAGAACTGCCCAGGGCACACCTGCCTCATCTTGTTATAGAATTTCACACAGAGAGAGGCAATTCTGTTAGGCCAGGTACTCTTCCACCATTTCGATTTAGGCATTAACTTACCACAATCCTGAGATCACTTGCTTATCTACTTACAATGCCATCACTAAGGTCTAACTACCACTTCTCAGGCTGGGGGCTGTGCTAGGGGGGCACATTGGGAGTCAAGGAGATATTTCTAGCCATTCAAGGATAGTCTCCTCTCTGTTCCTAGTGCTTGACTAGCCACTGGGGGAAGTAGGAAGGGTGTACAAAACAGACTCAATCTGTGCTCCACAGAAGCAGCTTACAGTCCCCTCAGAAGAGTGGTTTCTTAATCTTTTTGGGGTTGGGGTCATGGAGCTCTTGGCCACTCTAATGATCCAGGCATATACATAAAAATTTGCATTCAATTTTAGAAGGTTGATGGTCTCCCTAATCCATGGTTCTCAGATTTAAGACCCTCTGCTTAAGACAATGTCTTCAGAAGATAATCTGTTTGGCTTTTTGGCATATACAGTCGTCGTCGTCGGCAGCCGTCTGTCTCGAGAGACGATGGTGTAGCTTCTCAAGAGTCTATCTGCACCGCCGAGAATGGCTGTGCAGTCCGACTCGGGAGTGACATGGTAGTATCTGTCTCCTCCCGTGTTGAATCGACATCTTGCGATGACGCTGAAGCTACAGAGCCTGGGCAGGGTAATATGGAGGGTCTGCTGTTGCCCATGCAGCAGACCCCCCCTCTCTTCGCAGCTGAAGGATCCAAGGGAAAGACGGAGTCAATACAGCTTGGCTTCAGGTGCGCCGCAGGAGTTGCCGGTGTTGACTACAACGTCAAACCGCCTTAGGGACTCCGGCTCCGGATTTTCTGTCGGGGTTTACTCCCTTAGCCTTTCCCCTGAAGAGGTATGCCACAAGGCAGCGGAGGTTTTTTGGAGTCAGAGTTTTCCTTCTCTGATATACCCTGACTGGAAGATCGAACCAGCGACACTTAGCTCGCAGGCCGACGCTCAATCCACTGAGCTAAACCAGCCAGGGCAGGGCATATACAGTATTCCCTCACTTATCATGGGTATTATGTTCTAGACACCCCCGCGATAGGTGAAAATCTGCAAAGTAGGAACCTTACATTTATTTTAGCATTTATATATATTTTAAGGCTTTATAAACCCTTCCCACACACTTATAAACCATTCCCAGTCCCTTATTAACCTTTCCCACTCCCTTATTAACCTTTTCCACACTTTTATAAATACTACTTATGTTCTTAAACATATTCTACACTCTTAAAACTACATAACTTTAACAACATATGTAGTCCAGCTTGAAGCAGCTAGAGGAGCTTGAGACCTTCGCCCATTGTCCTTTACAAGATTACAAAGGGTCCTAATATTTGAGAGGGGGGGGATAGTTAATTTTTACGAACCAGGGGTATGGACTTGGGGGGGATCGCTGGGGGAGGGGGGTGCTGGGGGGAGGGGAGCAAGGGGGAGAAAATTGGAACTGTTGTAACAATATAATCAATAAAAAACATTAAAAAAAAAACATATGTATACAGTACAGCAAAACCCCATGATATAGTGAAAAATCTGCAATAAATAATTAAATATAATATTTTAAAAAATCCTGTGATATAGTGAGGTTGCGATAAGTGAACTGCAATATAGAGAGGGACTACTGTAGGTAAATACAGCAGAGGGGGTTGGTGGAGTCTGAGGTAGTTTGGAGAAGGCTTAATGGAGCAGTGAACCTTGAGCTTGATGTTGAAGGGTGGATGGTATTTTGAAACCAAGTCAGAGTATTTTGTGTGGAATAGCATGAGCAAAGGAAGAAAGGTAAAATTCCACTCATTTATACAAGAACACCTCCATTCAGTTAAAAAATATCAAACACTTACTGAATTATACAATAAAGATAAGGCATAGTTTTCTGACCTCAAATAATTCATAGTCCACAAGATAGACTCCAACAAGCATATGAGTAACTGTTATAAGGAAATTATCATTGTTCTGAGCAAAATCCAAAGAACTGTAGAAGGATGAATTCAGTCAGAGGGTTTCATAATGCTTGAGGTAGGAGCTGTGTTTCAGCAGCGCATGGCTCCAAGGGAGCTATGTGATAATATGGTCCATTATGGCACTGTCATGGCCTTGCCTTTGGTTTGGATGTCATACCTCAAACAGAGGAGAGAAGCAGTCTGGGCAAAGTTAGGGAGATGGGAAAATGTGTCGTATGTTTGGGAAACATGTTTAGTTTGAATTGAGCACAGGCCGTGAGTAGAGTAAGCTTCCAAAGGTGAATGGGGTCAGGTCATGGATGCTCTTAACTTGTAAGGGCATTTGAGTAAGTCATGGAGCACCGCAAATTTTCCCTAATGTGGTGTTTTAGGGAGGGACACCTGGCTACAGTGCTCCGAACACATTGGAATCGAGAGGCCCTAGCAGTGGGGAGCCCTCACAGGCTTCTGAAATGATGCATGAAGGAGCCTCTGGGTGACTGGTTGTTGCATATGTGAGAGAGTTAACTTGGGGAACAAGAGAGGGTGGGTAGTGAAGGGGGAGGCATGGGAATTTCTAATTCAGATCCATCTGCTGAGGAAAAGATAGGACATGACTCATGGGTCATTTTCCAAAGAAGACCCCAGTTTTACTCGCCAGGAAAGAAGCAGATACGTCCTCATGACAAAGGGCTTACATGATGCCTCTTCTAATCTCTTCTGAAAAAGCCTCTCAATGTGCTCCTTGCTTCAGAAGGACAGGGTGTGCCTGCCAACCGTACCACTTATTCTTCATAACACATCTAAGTATCTCCTCACTCAGAGCAGTGTTTGCCACACAGTGCCTGGTGTTTAAGTCCAAATCATTCCATACACCTTTGACCTTTTAACCAAACTCTGCCAAGTGTCAAGGCCATTTCCTTGAGCAGAGCTTGAAACTTTCAGAATATGGGAGCTCTTGATCATTTAGGATCAAGCTGCTCTTTCAGTTTTTTGTTTTTTGTTTTTAAATGGGATCTCCTACATTACCTCACTTGGTCTCCATAAATATGAGAAATTGGGAAGATATTATTAGTTCTGTTTTGCAGATGAGACTCAGAGGAGAGAAAATCCCTAGCTTAAGATAACCTAGCAAAAGATAACCCCAAGATTAAAATATTCCACCTCAAAAGAGTATTGATGCTCAAGACAGCACTGATTGAAAGGTAGCAGAACCTCTGTTTTCTCTATCCTGGTCCTTAGAATTTATTCCAGGATCCTCAGTTTAATTCTAACCTTTGTAGTCTAAACTCAAGGCTGAATCAGGCTGAATATTTGAAACTTAGAGCTTTGCCTTCATTTTAGGGAATATTCCATTTCCATTCAGCATTTGATTCAGGCACAGAGATTTCTATTTCAGCAAGCCTGTATTCCAACTCTGCTGAAATGCTTTTCAAACTTTAAGTGAAATATCATTTCTTCATAGTTCCTCTACTTGGGAACGAATCTCTCATCCACTTCCAAGTCATGGATGACGATAAGTGTCAGAACTTATCTCAGCACTACAAACTGGGCATTTCGCTTTTTCATCTCTACATCTAAGTTCCACTGACAGCCTCAGGCCAATGGTTTGTTAAACTAACTAGAAGTTTCCAGAGTCCCAAAGGACCTCCAAAACTTAGCTGCTTCTTTATCACTGATGAGGTGAAATGTTATCAGATTATAGAATTTTGCTGTCATGTTTGACATTGTTATATCTGATGCCACAAACCTCTCCTTGAACACATCCTGAATTAATTCCTAACCAGTTTGTCTTACTTTCCGTTTCTAAAAAAGCCAGCAGCCGCACCCCAGGCTGAGGCTGTATGTTGGACACTAAGCTGTTGTAATGGGCCTTTAGGATGTCTCTTTAGGATATGCCCAAATCTCTTTTGGCAATATTCATTGTGATGGGGATGGTAGGTGAGGGGCAGGGTTGAAAGGAAAATCTCCATCTCGTGTGAACTCAGGGCTGGCCTTCACAGATCTCATTAGATAGCGTCTACGCTGCCAGAGACTGGCTCAGTTCTCACACTGGAGCTCTTGCATTAACCCTCCACATCACCACGATGGGAGAAAAACGTGCCTTATGGGGACTAGTGACTAATTCCCTACATCATGTCTAATGTATCCCAGGGTGCTAACTTTAGCACACCTGCCTATGCTGCTGGGAAGGTAATGAGAGCACTTGTGAGTTACTGGTCACCGACAACATTTATAATATTCTTCAACCTAACATTATTGCATAGGTCAATGTGCACTGCTCACCAGGAGTGGGTGAATTCTGTCACCTTGGGAGCCCTGGTTTTATGACCAGTTGGTTGGAGAAGTGATTCAAACCCCTTTATAAATGAGGTGGATGCATTTGAAAAGGTTCTAGGTGTCCCATGATACCCTGTTAAATTTTGTTACTAATTACATCATCAAGAGGTAATTATAGCGCTCTGAGGCCAGATATTTTAAAATCATAACCATCCAGAAAATGTAGCCCATAAAAACGGTATGTGTTGGCCTGAGTAACTGACGATTTAAGGGAAGTGTAGGGGTGGCGTGGGACAGGGAGCTCAGAAATCCAGTTTGCTTGAATTCAGTTAGCATCTAAATCTGTTCACAGTTTTCACCTTCCAGCCTGTGCTATGGAGTCTGAGTACAGCTGCATTAAGGACACACTTCTCAATTTCAGAGAATCAAAATTTACCTAAATCACTCAGGAATGTACCTAGAATAATTATTTTATTTTTCTTCCTTAAATCTGTCTCTTTTTTTGGAGGGGGCGACTCTTAGAAAACAGAGCTGTCATTGAGTTTAAAATAAGAAAAGAAATGCAAACTTCCTATGATCAGCATTTCAAAATAGCATTGAGGTTTTTAACATCAAGTGCCCAAAGATAAATACAATGCAGTGAGGCACAAGTGTGCCTGGGCTCTCTTCAGAAGAGCTCTTTAGAATTAGTCTCTTAATCCTGTCTCTATCCCTCTTTGCATTTCTGCCATGAATGAACTACAGTGAAGAGCTTACTGCTTCCTTTCCTGAGAGGCACTCCAGTGGTTAAGAATGGAGGCTCTGGAATCAGAATCCCTACATTTGCTTTCTGGCTCCTCTGGGTTAATCTTGTGTACTATTTAGGATAGCAGCAGTTGCTGTCACAAATAAACCCCCAATTATCAGTGCTTTGACACAATAGAAGTTTATTTCTCACCCATGTAGCAATCCAATGCTGCTGTTCCTGGTGAGCAATCTTCTGTGCTGTGATTCAGAGACGAGGCTCTTTCATCTTGGGGTTCCTGCATCTCCTAGAACCTCAGCATCTTCTGCATGCAACCAACAGATAAGTAGAGAGTGTGGAGAAGGCACAGGCAGTGATTAACAGGGCTGCAAAAGACACACATCCCTTCCACTTCTTTCTGTCACTGAAGACTTGTCACACAGTGCCACCAAGATGCAAGGGAAGCTGGGAAACATAGTCCCTGCCTGTGCAGCTTAATTCTATGAAAAGGGGAGTACAGATTTCAGTAAAAATTTAGTTGTTCTTGCTACATTTGAGCAAGATACTTCAACACACTGTACCATAGTTGAGTTCCCTCTTCTATAATATAAGGACAATAGCAGTACCTACTTCATAGGGTGACACATGGATTAAATTAGATAACATATATAAAATGTTTGGCATACAGGTAGCCCTTAACAAAAATTAGCCATTGTTTCAATAATTATTACTGTTGTTAATTTTTTCTTGAGTCACTTTGTTAGTACTCTACAGAGATATTCATAATTAATAGCTTACACTACTCTAATTAAAATAACTAGCCAAACAATATGTGATAAGTTTTGTGTTTACTTTCTGAACAAAGAGAATCTATTTGATAGGGTGTAAAACTACTCAATGTGACAGTCAGACAGTCCCTGAAGGCTCTGGAGTCTGCCTGTAGAATCATGGCCCCTGCTCCCCTCCTGCTGCATATTCTACATGCATACGGAGGGAAAAGTTCACTTTCTGGTGACAGAACAGTCCATCATTTCATTGCCTATATGTTATTTTTCAATACTTATTTCTGTACAATTTCCATTAGAAATTATAGGAAGCTTTTGTCTTTCCAATGTATATCTATATGAACTTAAAAGATTCAAAAAGGGCATTTTCAACCATTGGTGTGAGCCAGTTCTATTTCATAAAACTTCATGAATAGCAACCAATTCAGTAAGGTCAGATTTTCTTGCTGTTGAATTTCTCTTTCATAGTGCATAAAAATTCCATGGTCACCAAGAATCCTGGGAAAGTGAAAAAAATTTAATAAGGATAACTGAGATACAATGTTATACATGAGGGGGGGGCATGCTGACATGCTGCTGATTAGAGTATTCCACTCTCTAAAGGGTTACCTATTTTATACAATTCCATAAACTAAGCCCAAGCCAGGCCAAATCATACTGCACCTGACCCAACCCAACTCAACTTGGCTGGAAAGCTAAAAGTCAGGGCAGTATGGCAGTTTTTAAGCAAATGGACTCTGTGAGCAGAAGGTCTGGGTTGGAATCTTAGCTTTACTCTTAATCGTACCTGAGCTGCTTTGGGAAGTTACTTACCCTGTCTTTGTATTTTTTGTTTTTTTGTTTTTTTTTGTCTCTGATTTTGGATAAAAATAATACCTGCCTTATATATTTAATTGACAAAATTTATTATAATTTATGTGATGCACTTAGCTCAGTGCTCACCACATAATGACAGTATTTCTGTGCTCTAAAGAGATTTTCTTGCACTTATTTAATCTTCATAACAGCCCTATGAGAATAAATACTATAATCATTCCCATTTTACAGGTGAGGAAACTGAGGCTCAGAGGGATTGGGTAGTTTCCTGAGGATCACATAGCTAGTTAAATGGTAAAGTCAAAATTCCAACCCATGCTCACTGGCTCCAGAGTTCATGCCCTTTAACCTCTTTATGATGCAACAACTATGCTAAATACAATGCTGTGAGACACACAATGCCTGGACTCTCTTCAGAAGAGCATTTTAGACCTAGTTTCTTAATACTGTCTCTGTCCCCATTTATATGTCTGCCATGAGTGAATTATAATGAGGAGCTCAGAAATGTTATTAATTACTTATACTTTTATTAAAAGGTAGAGGTTAAGAACTTAATTCAGGAATATTCGATAACATGGCTTTTAAATTGGTGACACGGAATAACAGCCTGGAAAATCTTTGCTCATTGATACCTGTTGAGTTAATGAGTAAATGAATGAATGAAGAAGTGGCTTAATGTATGGATGAAAACAAACCTTGCATAACCTGAAGCCAGGGATGTGTCTCAGAACCATACTCTGGAAATTAGCATCTGTGGAAAATGTGGACATTGCACCACCATGGTGTCACATTCAGCATAAAATGACAGTTCTGATATACTAGTTGCATTTGAGTCATGGAAACCTCCCTGCAGGGTCTCAGATAGCAAATGAAGGAAGACTGCCACCCCTTGAGAAGCATTCAGTCCTATGTCAGTAATATATATGCAAAGGTGGCTTGCCAGACTGCGGCGCTGGCCCATGCAAAACACCTTTTTATCTGACTTTCCAAAACCATGTTCAGTGTTCCATTCATAGTATGTAGGAGGCCCGAGTGTCCTCTGCATTATGGTAATGTTTAAGCATGATAGGTTATTACTTCAGTCAGAGGGGTAATGTAAATTGGGGGAAAAAGTAGGACACAAAAACAATTTTCTAGTTTTTGAGAAGCAATTATAAATAGATGAGAAGCCATAAAAATATTACACGTGGGATAGCTTATCAGTAGGCCTGAAAAGGCAGCAAGAGCCCGTGTAGCCCAGAGGAGGAGTGGCTCGAAGCTGACAAGTATACAGCGATGATTTAAAAATAGCCATAGTAATTCTGCAGCAAAACAGAACAATGAAACCAAGAGTCACAGTGCTCAAAAAAGACATTGGCCTAACACAATGCTCTTTCATTGGGTAAGCTATTTTCATAGCAAACCCAAATTTCAAAATGTCAGCCTGATAAATAGAGGAGATCTGAAAGGATAAAGTCAAGGTGTTTTGTGTTAATACTTAAAGAAAAAAGGAAACTCTTGTTTTGAACAATCTTTTAGAGCTTTAAGGAGAGAGGATGTTGTGCTTTGAAAAGAGATTAAGTTGTATCTCATCTAGATGCTGTTTTAATATATATAAGCATTAAGTAGGTTTAGATCATATTATCAGGCTCATTTTTTCCTCTATAATAGAATGAATATTGGTTAGAATTCAATAACCATGAAGAACTGTAAAGGTTTAAAATCTAATGTTTTATTCCAATTTCCATTTTCTCTGAATATAAGTGTTATCTTGGTATGGTAAGATTTCATAGGGTCTACTGGCATCTGGTTCAATATATACCAACCTGGCAGGGTGGTTATGATCATAGGTTTTACTTAGAGTTAAACATTTCTAGGTTTGAGAACCATTGCCACTTATTGGCAGGTAAATATTGGACAGTAATTAATATCTCTAAGGTTCCCTTTTCTTCTTTCTAAAATGTGGTAATTAGCATCTACTACTTAGGATAATTTTGAGGCCTAAACCGATGAATGCAAAGTGCATTGTGTGAGCAAAATAAATAATAGCTACTATTATGTTAAGTAAATTTTATTGCTATTGCCTGTACTCTTAGGTAAAGCTGTGATATTTGGCAAGTCTCTTGATCTCTTTGACTCTTGAATCTTTCCAGGGATTGAGCTAGGTAGCTTTGAGTTCCCTTGATCTTAGGATCTGATTAGGTAGATATAGATATCGATATCCATATCGATATAGATATGGATATAGATATGAGTCCTTCTTTATAGAAATCTCTGTGTAGCTTAAATCAGAGGTCTAAGCAAGGTTGTCTAATAACAGTGTGTCTCTTAGAAATTAGAGTTTTTATCCTAATTTTTCTCCTGCTGGGCAAAGATCTTCTTAAAACCAAACTCCATATCTGAGATTGAAATAAAATCATAACTGATTTCAAGGTTTAGGAAAATTGGCACAACTGGCAAGAGCAGTTCAACTTTATATACCAGTTCTGTCTTGGAGGTGCATTCTTATTTACTAATCATTTAAAAATAAAGGAAAGATGTTTCAGGTTCTCTCTTGTTCTGCTCTAATCCTCAGTGGAAAACACACCTAGAATTAAATAGGACCCAGAGAGCAGCAGAATGCAGTCCTATCTCAGTCTTCTCAGTGTTGTTATTTGCTCTGTGATGAGAGAGAAAAGCCATCCATAAAGTTTCAAGTGAATTAGAAAGTGGCGCAGCTGCCGGAGTCCGGGGCTGATTTCCGACTTTATTATGAGACATTGATTATACCTACATTTGCTATTGAGTGTCGTTCCAGTCAATGGGATTACAATAGGGAGTTTAAGGGAGCACAGAGAGAAAATGATACATAGAAGCACAAAAAATGTAGTAAAAGCAAATGCTTAGGAAAGGCTAAGCTAGTTTAGGGCACTTGGGTTGAAAGGCCAGGGTAGGACCCCCTATCGCAGAAGGTAACAGGAATGCCAGACAATTCCCCTTGCCAAATCCTGCAGTTGTCACAGCAGTTAAGATCAGTTTCTATTTTCCATCTTCCTGACCTCATTTGTGTTGAGATATTGTATTTAGAAATTGTTTTGTTTCAAAGATCTTTTAAAAATATAATTCATGAGGCTAAGGAAGGCAGAGAATTAAGCATTCATTTATGATAATAATGTATTACTTTTATATCGTACTTAATGCTTTTCTACATATTTTATCTGCCTAGGCCCTTACAAATGTGCTGCTATTACCGGTATATCCACTCTATCAGTTGGCTGTATTAGGCTTCAAGTAAAAGAAAACTCAACTCAAAATGTCTCTAATAATAATTCATTATTTTAGTTCAGTGCTGTGGGCAGATTTCAGAGTTGGTTGGTTCAGAGCCTCAACGTTGTCATCAAGAGTCGTCCCCCCTCCCCCATTTATTTCTCTCAAACTGCTATCATTGGTATTTCCTACATCTGCAGGCTGGTAGGAAGATGGCTGTAGTAGTTCTTGGCATCACAGAAGAGCCAAAATATTTTCAGAGAAAAATGAAAGGTCTTCCCTCACACACACACCCCCACCCCCACCCCCATGATTCTCTCTCTTAGGAGTGAGAAGTTTTTTTCCAAAAGCCTTCCTGCAAACTTCTCTTCATATTTCATTAGCCAGAGTTGAGTTGCATGCACTTCTTGAACCAATCATTGGCAAGAGGAATTAAGATAACTTTTAGATCCACCAGGCCTATTCCTAGGGCTCCAACTACACCCCAAGAGATTGCCTAAAAAGTGGCAGAGCCATGGTAGATAACTGTTTTTTACCCTGGCCAAATAGATCAGTTAGTTAACGTTGTCCCCATACACCAAGGTTGTGGGTTCAATCTCCAGTCAGGGCATGTATAAGAAGCAACCAATGAATTAATGCATAAATAAGTGGGACAACAGATTTCTCTCTCCCTGCCCACCTCCTCCTAAAAATCAATTAAAAAAATTTTTTTAACTGAATATTCATAGAACATAGAATGTTCTGTCTAGAAGACACAATGAAGGCCATCAAGTCCATGATCTATCCTAGTACTTCGAGAGCATGGGCCTTGGTATTGCTAGCTCCTCAGCCAAAAGACCTTACTAATGGTATGTCTGAATTGAGCTTACCCCCAAATCTGTTCGTCTGCCCTTTAAAGGGCAATGTGTGCATGTCCTATAAAAATTTTATATGGTGAAGAGGGGACCAGGAGAGCTCCCAGTTCCTCTAATTCCTTCTGCTCCTGAGGGAGGGGCAGGAAAAGGAACAAGCTTGGGAGCTTGTTTCTAGCTGAGTGTCTTCCATGAGAACTGGGGATGGGACCGGGCAGCCCTGCCTTACACTGAGCAGTGTTCCCAACCACCCACGTCCACTTTCAGAGGCTCCTGTGGCCTAATTCTCTCTTCTTTTTGTTTTTCAGTTCTCTCTCGTTTTTACTGTTCCCCCTCCCCCAAGTTCTGCTTCTTTTTTCTGTTATCATTAAGTCCAGGCGTTGAATTCCGTGTGGTTTTACCTTACTGAACCTAGAGTCGAACATGGGACTTGCTCTTAGGTTCTGCAAGTAGAAGGTCAAAAACAGCGGCATTGCCCATTCTAGCCTCAGGGTAAAGCATCTTCAAGATAAGCAAACTTGTCTCCTGCAAAAATTGACTGACCACACAGAGCATAATTCTTGTGTGTTAGTATGCTAGCTGGGTCTTTGTCTCTTTGCTGAACCTTATCAAATATTCCTAAGATTGTCTGCCTTTTAGCATAATTGCAAAGATCTTAATGCTGAAAAGACACTTCCGCTCCCTTATCAGAGATGTTTTTATCCAAACTTGGCAGGGGCAGGGGTGGGTACACTCCTTAAAGAAGGGCCTGCTACACACTGTCAGGGCTGTTGGCCACACACTATCCCTTGCTGGACCACCAATCATTTATCTCTTAGTCCTTGAGTCTCTCTTCCCATGATTCCAAGTCTGAGTGGCTGATCCTGGGTCAAATGTCCTTGCTGTGGTGTGTGCTTGTGTGGTGGGGTCAGGAGATGAGAGAGTGATGGAGGAAGACATTCCTACTTCACTTTTTGGCATGAAAGTGGGTGTCCTGTCTCTCACCAAGACTAATCCAATGGAGGATTTAAATGTTAGGGGTTCAGATGTTCGGCAGACAACAAATGACCAGAGTCCATGACACTGGAACATGAATTGTCTGAATTTCTAGAGTGGAGGAAATGCTAAGATCCAACCAGAGAGAAAAATCAAGTTAAAGAAAACCTACTAGTTAGCAGAGCAAATTACAATCAAATGTTTCTTAGAATCACTGCGGAAATGGTGCTCTAACTTTTGGGTGTGTCATAATTAAGGAGCACTTAATAAAAATACCATTTCTAAACCTCACCCCAGACATTGAATGAGACTCCTCTGGAGATGGGGAGCAGGAATCCACATTTTTCATAAACTCTCTGTGTAATTACAATAAACTCCTCTGAGAAATGCTGCTGTGTGCAGCCTGGGAGAAGTGATTAGCATAACAATATAATAGCTGAATTTAAGTAGAGCTTTCTATGTGAAGCACTTTATACAGGTTAACTTGTTTTAACCTAACAATAGCCCTGGCAGTTAGTACTATGATACCCATTTTACAGGTAAGGACAGAGATGTTAAGTAACTTGCCTAAAAGTAGTCCAAGATTTATAACTGATTCCAAGCTCATGCTCTTAAACCTAAGCAGATGGCTCCCTGGTGAGGACAAAGAATCCAAATACTGAAGTTTTCAGCCTTGGCTTTTATTGAAGTTTGTGGATCCTGGGGATTGGTCTCACGGAGAATATAGCGCAGAAAGATGATTATCACATCCAAAGAGAATGGAAACTTGAAGATAGAAACACTAATATAATCACAGTGGCTAATATGTTCTACCTTAATGTCTTTTTTTCTTGCATATTTTATTGATTATATTGTACAATAGTTCCAATTTTTCCCCCTTTGCTCCCCTCCACCCAGTATCGCCCCTCCCCGAGCAACCCCACCCCCCTTAGTTCATGTCCATGGGTCGTGCATATAAGTTCTTTTGCTTCATCCTTTCCTATATTCTTCTTCTTCTTTTTTAAATTAATTAATTAATTTTTATAACAATAAAAAATAACAATTCTCCCCTCTCAGACTTAAAACCCTTTATAATCTTATAAAGGACAATGGTCGAAGGTCTTGTGCTCCTCTAGCTGCTTCAAGCTGGACATGGTCATCGTCCTACCTACCCTTGGGTCCAGAAATTCCTAATAAGAGTAGGGGTGTGGAGGGGAGGGTGGCCTTCCCACATGGGGAAGGGTTTTGCAGACTCCAGGTCAGTTGACTGTCCCCGGACCACAGCAAGCTTGGTTTAATAGGCTGGCATCCTTGTATTGTCTGGTTCACTTTTGTTAATTTGTTCATTAGTCTCCTGTAATAGGTGATAGAATGAGGTATTTTTCTTTCATTGCCTGGCTTATTTCACTAAGCATAATTCTCTCTAGTTCCATCCTTGTTGTTGCAAATGGTAGAAGTTCCTTTTTTCTCTCTGCTGCATAGTACTCCATTGTGTAAATGTACCACAGTTTTGTGATCTACTCATCTACAAGTGGGTACCTAGGTTGTTTCCAGCACTTGGCTATTGTAAATAGTGCTGCTATGAACAAAGGGGTGCATAGGTTCTTTTGAATTGATATTTCAGGATTCTTCAGATATAATCCTAGCAATGGAATTGCTGGTTCGAAAGGCAGTTCCGTTTTTAGTTTTTTGAGGAAATTCCATATTCTTTTTCCATAGTGGCTGCACCAGTCTGCATTCCCACCAACAGTGCACTAGGGTTCCCATTTCTCCAAATCCTCACCTGCACATGTTGTTTGCTGATTTGTTGATGATGGCTATTCTGACTGGTGTGAGGTGGTATGTCATTGTGGTTTTTATTTGCATCTCTCTGATGGCTAGTGATGTTGAGCATTCTTTCATATGTCTATATCCTCTTTGGAGAAGTGTTTGTTCAGGTCCTTTGCCCATTTTTTAATTGGATTGTCTGTCTTCTTGGTGTTGAGTCGTATAAGTTCTTTATATATTTTGGAGATCAATCCCTTGTCTGAGGTATCATTGGCAAATATATTTTCCCATATGGTTGGTTCCCTTTTTATCTTGCTGATGTTTTCTTTTGCTGAGCAGAAACTCTTTAGTTTGATGTAGTCCCATTTGCTTATTCTTTCCTTTATTTCCATTGCCTTAGGAGATGTATCAGTGAAAATGTTGCTACGCGGGATATGTGAAAAATTTCCCGCCTATGTTTTCCTCTAGGACTTTTATGGTGCCACGGCTTACATTTAAGTCTTTGATCCATCTTGAGTTTATTCTGGTGTATGGTGTGAGTTGGTGGTCTAGTTTCACTTTTTTGCATGTCCCTGTCCAGTTCTTCCAATACCATTTGTTGGAGAGGCTCTTTTCACTCCATTTTATGTTGCTTCCCCCTTTGTCAAATATTAGTTGACCGTATAGACCTGGGTATATTTCTGGGCTCTCTATTCTGTTCTATTGATCTATATGTCTATTCTTATGCCAGTACCAGACTGTTTTGATTACCGTGGCCTTGTGGTATAGTTTGGTATCAGATATTGTGATTCCTCCTGCTGTGTTCTTCTTCCTCGAGATTGATGTGGCTATTTGGGGTCTTTTTTGTTTCCATATAAGTTTTTGAAGTATTTGTTCAAGGTCTGTGAAATATGTCATTGGTATTTTAATAGGGATTGCATTGAATCTATAAGTTGCTTTGGGTAGTATGGACATTTTAATGATGTCAATTCTTCCCATCCATGAATATGATATATGCTTCCATTTATTTGTATCTTCCTTAATTTCTTTCTTCAGTGTTATGTAGTTTTCTGAGTACAGGTCCTTTACTTCCTTGGTTAACTTTATTTCTAAGTACTTTATTTTCCTTGTTGCTATAGTAAATTGGATTTTTTTTTCTAGTTTCTATCTCTGATATTTTATTGGTGTATAGAAATGCCTTTGGTTTCTGAATATTGACTTTGTACTCTGCTATTTTGCCAAATTCACTCATTAGGTTGAGTAGTTTTTTCATGGAGTCTATAGGGTTTTCTATGTACACTATCATGTCATCTGCAAATAATGATAGTTTTACTTCCTCTTTTCCAATTTGGATGCCTTTTATTTCTCTTTCTTGTCTGATTGCTGTGGCTAGAACTTCCAAGACTATGTTGAATCGGAGTAGAGAGAGTGGACATCCTTGTCTTGTTCCTGATCTCAGGGGGAATGTTTTCAGTTTTTGCCCATTGAGTATGATATTGGCTTCAGGTTTCTTGTATATGGCCTTTATTATTTTGTGGTAAGCTCCCTCTATTTCCATTTTGCTGAAAGTTATCATCATAAATTGGTTTTGTACTTTTTCAAATGCTTTCTGCATCTATTGATATGATCATGTGATTTTTGTCTTTCATTTTGTTTATGTGATGTATTACATTTATTGATTTGCAAATATTAAATCATCCTTGCATCCCTGGTATGAATCCCACTTGATTGTGGTGTATGATCTTTCTAATGCATTGCTGGATCCAGTTTGCCAATATTTTGTTGAGGATTTTAGCATCTATGACCTGGTTTTGGAATTAGGGTAATACTGGCTTCATAGAAAGAGTTTGAGAGTCTTCCCTCTTCTTGGAGTTTTTGGAATGGTCTGAGAAGGATAGGAGTTAGTTTTTTCCTAAATGTTTTGTAAAATTCACCTGTGAAGCCATCCAGTCCAGGGCCTTTGTGTTCCGGGAGTTTTATTTATTACTGCTTCAATTTCACTAGTTGTTATTGGTCTGTTCAAGCTTTCTGCTTCTTCTTGATTCAGTTTTGGAAGATTATATGTTTCCATAAATTTGTCTATTTCATCTAGGTTGTCAAATTTCTTGTGATACAGTTGTTGGTAGTAATTTCTTACAATCCTTTGTATTTCTGTGGTATTGGTTGTGATTTCTCCTCTTTCATTTCTGATTTTATTTATTCGGGTCTTATCTCTTTTTTTCTTGATGAGCCTGGTTAAAGGCTTGTCAATTTTGTTTATCTTTTCAAAGAACCAGCTCCTACTTTTGTTGATCTTTTGAATATTTAGTTTTGTCTTTATGTCATTTAATTCTGCTCTGATCTTGATGATTTCCTTCCTTCTACTCACTCTGGGCTTCATTTGTTGTTGTTCCTCTAGTTCTTGTAGCTGTAGAGTTAGATTTTTTATTTGAGATTCTTCTATCCTTTTTAGGTAGGCCTGTATTGCTATGAACTTTCCTCTCAGGGCTGCTTTCACTGTATCACATAGGTTTTGGATTGTTGTGTGTTCATTATCATTTGTTTCCAGAAACTTTTTGATTTCTTTCTTGATGTCATTGTTAACCCATTCATTATTTAATAGCATGTTATTCATTCTCCATGAGTTTGAATGTCTTTGAGTTTTTTCTTTGAGGTTTATTTCCAGTTTTAAGCCATTGTAATCTGAGAAGATGCTTGATTATAACTTCAATTTTCTTGAATTTGTTGAGGCTCATTTTGTGTCCTACCATGTGATCTATCTTTGAAAATGTTGCATGTGCACTTGAAAAGAATGTATATTTTACTTCTTTTGGGTGAAAAGTTCTATAAGTCCATTTGATATGGAGTGTTGCTCAATGCCTCAATATCTTTGGTGTTTCTTTGCTACGAAGATCTGTCCATTGTTGACAATGGGGTGTTAAAGTCCCCTACTATGAGTGTGTTGCTGTCTATATTCTTCCTGAAGTCTTTCAAAATTTTCCTTACATATTTGGGTGCTCCTATGTTGGGTGCATGTATGTTTACAAGGGTTATATCTTCTTGACGGATTTTTCCCTTAAATATTGTGAAATGTCCTTCTTTGTCTCTTTTTATGGACTTTGCTGTGAAATCTGTTTGTCTGATATAAGTATTGCTACCCCAGCTTTTCTTTTCATGTCCATTTGCTTGAAATACTTTTTTCCATCCCTTCACTTTCAGTCTGTGTAGATCTTTTGTTTTAAGGTGGGTCTCTTGTAGACAGCCATATATGTGGGTCATGCTTTCTAATCCATTCAGCTACCCTATATCTTTTGATTGGTCCATTTAATCCATTCACATTTAAGGTTATTATTGATAGGTACTTATTCATTGTCATTTTCCCCCTTTGTACTTCTGTTCCTCTCTGTCTCTCTGTTTTTTCATCTTCTTAAAGCAGACCCTTTAGCATCTCTTGCAATGCTGGTTTGGTGGAGATGTATTCTTTTAGCCTTCTTTTGTCTTGGAAACTCTTTATTTCACCTTCCATTTTGAATGAGAGCCTTGCTGGGTAGAGTATTCTTGGTTGTAGGCCTTTGTTTTTCATTGCTTGGAATATTTTTTTGCCATTCCCTTCTGGCTTGTCATGTTTCTGTTGAGAAATCTGATGATATCCTTATTGGAGCTCCCTTGTATGTTATTAGCTGTTTCTCTCTTGCTGCCTTTAGGGTTCTCTCTTTGTCTTTGAATGTTGCCACTTTAATTATGATGTGTCCTGAAGTGGGCCTGTTGGGGTTCATATTTATTGGGACATTCTGTGTGTCCTGGACTTGCGTGACTCTCTCTCATCAAGGTAGGGAAGTTTTCTGTCATTAGTTTTTCAAATAGGTTTTCTATCCCTTGCTTCTCTTCTTCTCCTTCCGGTATTCCTATGATATGGATATTTTTATGTTTCATTTTGTCATGCAGCTCTCTTAAAACCTCTTTATTCTTTTTCAGTCTTTTTTCATTTTGTTGCACTATCTGGGAATTTTTTTTCTACGTTGTCTTCCAGCTCACTGATATGATCTTCTGCTTCCTCTGGCCTGCTTTTAATTCCTTCTACTGTGATCTTCAATTCAGAAATTGTATTCTTCATTACCTCCTGGCTCTTATTGATAGCTTCTATGTCCTTTCGCATGCTGGTGTAATTCTCAGTAAGTCCCTTGTATTTTCCCTGGAGTTCCTTGTAATTTCCCTGGAGTTCTTTGTAGTTTTCTTTCAGCTCCCTGATCTCATTGAGCTTCCCTATAATTTATCTTTTGAATTCCATGTCTGATAGTTTGCTTCCCTCTATTTCATTTAACACTCTTTCTGGAGAGTCTTACTTTCCTTTGTATGGGGTGTTGTTTCTCTGTCTCCCCATTTTTGTGACTCTTATTGTTTGTTGCTGCTTCTTAGATTGATCTGCATTTCCTGGATCTGCCCTGGTTGGTGTCAGATCGTGTACCAGTCTGGGCCTAGGCAGCCTGTTGGAGACTACCAGAGATCTACTTCCTTTGTTTGTCTCCCTTAGTTGTTAATCTATTCAATCTGTGATCAGCCATCAGGCTTAAGGACCGTGGGTGTGTCAGATTAATTCCTATAGGCGAGACTTGTTTCCCCTCAGGCTGACACCACTTGGAGAGGAATGGTCTGCCTGCAGTGTGGAGAATGAGTCAGCACTGGGACTCGTTCAGCTGCTTGCTTAGTTCTCCTCTCAAAGCCACTACCCCAAATTCTCCCCAAGCATCTCTAGTCTTCTCTGCCCTCACTCTGCTTGAGCCCAGGGTAAGTGGGTGCCAAAATATTTTTGTACATGATCTGCATTAGAGCTCTTTTTCTCCAGCTGTTTCTCTCAGGCCAACAAGAAACCCTGTGGCTTTTCACTTTTCACAGCTGGATACTAATTTACTTTCCACTCTGTTGCTGTAGGCTGAGAAGCCCAGCTGGGGTTTAGGCCCTGCCCTTCTCAGGGGGAACCCCCAGCTGCTGAGCTGTTTCTCAGTCCCTTCAGCTGCCACCTGTGGGAACCCAGGCAGTTCTTTCGCATCCCCACTTCCTACCAGTCATGTTGTGATGAAGCAGCCTTTTCTGTCTCTCTGTGGTTATAATACTTCACTCCAGCTAGTGTTCAATTGGTTATTCCAGATAATTTCTCCACAATTAAGTTTTAAGTCCAGGCTGGTCCTGGGAGGAGGTTAGTGTATCTTCCACTTACTCCTCCGCCATCTTGGATCACTCCACTTAATGTCTTTTAACATTCTTAAATTTGGTTCAAAAATCTTGAAACAGAAAAAAAAAGAGGGGGAGGGGAATAGCTTTTGTATGACACTAGCTAAAATTGTATTGTCTTGATTTCCTTATTTTTAATAGGAGTAAAATTAGCTAAAACTCTTAGAATCCATTCCAGGTTCAACTAATATGAATCCTTGGACAATGGATTTTATTCTCCCTGCTTTTAATTGGGGGCCGGGCAGGGGGAATAGACAAATGATAACCAGAGAGAATTTTGTTTTTAAAAATATCATCTTCTAAAGCATGTTTGTCAGACCAGTACACATGGAACCCAATATTCTATGTGTTTTTTATTTGTGGTCAAGTACCACCCACGAAACTTGACACTTGAAAGGATGGCTCCACTGCCCTATAAATCACAAGTTATGTAACAAATGCTTGGGTACTACATTGAACTTGTTAAGGAATGAAGATAGCTTGAAACACAAAGGTTTAGTTTTAGTTGGCCAGAGAATTCAGTTAACCAGAGAATCCCATTTGTTGAAAATATAGTACTTTCCCCTCCCCTCCTTAATATCAATATATTGTAGTTTCTGTATCTGTGTGGGAGGGAGGTGTGGGGCTGTTTTAGTAGAGATAGGGAGAGGTCAGCCTCTGTAATGATGCACTGTTGAACAGAAAGGAGTAACCAAGTGTTCCTTATATAACAAAATATATTAATCACTTTGATGAATTTGGATTCAACCTAATACAAAACAGGAGAGTTTCAGAAAAATATGAGTAGCTTCCTGCCAGTCTGAGTGGTGGGTCCTACCTGAAGGCAGAAAAATGTACAAAAGTCTTCTTGTACCCATGATCCTTTGATCCTTTATTTTTATAGAAGATAAGACAGTAATTTTTTCTACTGACTCACAGAAAGATTCTTAAGAGAAGCCCAGAAACCACCCTGGATTATAGTGAATTTATAAAGCTGGCAGAAAGCATATATAAAGGTGATTTCTTTTCACTTCGTAGATATCACTTTCCATTAAAAATCATCTAAACAAATATTTTCTATCCTACATTTTTATGACGTGTGAAGAAGAGATATTGTGAATATTGTTTCATAGGTGAGGAAGTAGGGGAATGAATCTTCCTGGCCTGCTTAGCTAGGATCATAGACAAGTGTCAGAGGAGAAACTTAAGGGCCCTTCACTGCTCCCCACACATATCTTCTCCAACTTAAATTGACCTTTCATTAATCATGTATCATTAGCATTGCGGTCTCAAACTATTTTCTGCTTGAAGTTTCTGCCCAACCCCATCTCCACTATAAACAGCATCTTGGTCAAGAAAAAATGATTTTCTATTTCTTGTTTTAAAAAATGGTTAAAACCAGTAATTTCACTGTAAAAGTGAACTTCCTACTTGAAGGGAGAAAAATAAGAAAGATGGGCAACTATGGAATTTTCATGGAAGTTTTCCACGTGGCAGGTGCTATGTGCTTGTCTTCCATTTTCAAGGCCAAGTGGACCTTTGTGTGTGTCTCAAAACATCCATTGGATTTTACCGTCTTCCTCATTGGGAGTTTTTGAGATGTGGGAGAGAAAAAGACTTACTGACCTTTAAAAAGCAGCTGATCCACTTGCAGTCTCTACTGCCAACTTTGCAGTTGCTTCAATATTTCAGTGGAGGTTTTTAATAGAACGGAGGTTCAGGAGCCACACATTTTATTTCTACTTGACCATTGGGAATTACCATATTTGACCATTTGGGAAATATAAATGCTCTTTAGTGTTACTTTACTACATGGCAATCAAATAACAGAGCTTGTTGTGAGGAGGGCAGAAAATGGCAGCGGTGTAAGTACTAGTTGATGAGAAAAAAAGAGCCAATGAAAAATTAATTTTTCTGTGGAGTTGAACTAGACAAGTGAGTCTGTGGACTCATGACCTTTTACAATGTACCAATGGCTGGCTTTCATTTGAGAGAAGAGAGATTAAAGGCAGTGTTGGGATAAAGGTTGTTCATGTCCTCTTGGCATGGATAAAAGTTATTTCATTCCCATATTTGGACCATTCTGAAAACAAAAACAAAACTATTTTTCTTTGAAGGTTACTTTTAGTGATCTGGTTTCAATGAAATAACACAGAGACCTTCTGTGGTAGCTGAGAAGTGAAAATGGGATAGTGAGAAGGAGCTGTTAAGCCTCCATGCCCCTTCCAAACATCTGGAGAAGGATCTCTTAATGATTATAGGTGAGATATCCATTGCTTTTGAATAATTGCAAAGATAACATCAGGAAAAAATCTTGGAAAAGTAACGAGAACCAGGGTAGTGGGATGTTGTAATCATCTAGGGTGATATTATCAGAGCCTAACCCAAGAACAGATGAAAGGAAATAGTAGAAAAATTGGATGAAGGTACAGTTGGCAGTATTTGAAAAGAAACCAGAATTAAGAGTGAAAGCGTGTGGAAGAGGTAACATTAATTCTGGAATTTTAGATTTTTTACTTGAAAGTCTACAATTGAGTAGCATTGTCCTGTGTGATGGGTAAACAAAGATGAATCTGGTGTTTATTAGCTATTATGGTTCACTTTGAGATGGTCTTGAAAGTAAAAATGGTACATACCCATGAACCAACAAGGACAAAATGGACCAGAAAAAATCTGTAGGTCATCTGTGTCTGTTTCTAAACCTCCTTGTGATTCTGGCCAAGCAGCTTATTAATGGAATGCCTGGAGTGGGATATAAAGCCATACCTAGTCATAGGTAGAATTAAATAGTGTAGCATATTTTGAAATGTTTCCCAAATGATTTGGCAAAGCCACAAAAAATGTAGTGAAAAAGAACAGGCAAACTATACTGATCAGCCAAATGTTATTGAATGTATTGATCCAGTAAATAATTATATTAGAAACAAAGTTAAAAAAAAAAAGACCTCAATGCATAAATGCCTTCCAAAAATTATATTATTTTGAATTCAGTCTATTGAAAAAATCTGGATACTTTTACTCCACTGACAGAAAAGAGAATATTCCTCAACTTTGTTCACCCACTATTATGTAAAGCTAGGAGCTTTACATAGTAAAAAATTAATGATGTGAAAGTTTCAGCATATTTCTTAGCATAAAGTTAGTACTTTATAAATGTGAATGTATTGAATCTAAAATTAAGTGAGATTCCCACACTTGAGTTTTATTGCTAAGCTATTTTATCCTTTCATTTGAATTTGTATAATATGTATCCCCTTCTAATTGCAGGCCTCCTTCTTCTAACTTTCTTAAGAGAATCCTCTTGCTTCGTTGTTTTTATTTCCTCCCTTTCTTCCAATCACCTGGCTTTGCCCACCCGCAGTCCACTCACACAAACCTGGAAAAAGTTCCTAATTACCAACTCAATGGCAGTTTCCATTCTCAGTTACCAGACCCCACTGGGATATTTGACACAACTTTTTCTTTCCAGCGTCTTATCTGCCTTTGGCTTCACAGACATTTGTTTCCCAATTTCCCCCTAGTCTTTATGAATTAATCTTTCTCAGTTTTCTTTGCAAGTTTCACTTCCTCTCTCCAGCCTTTAAGTGCTGTAGTTCCTTATAAGTCCATGCTTCTACTCTCTGTCCTGCTTTCTTGCCCCTATTTGAAACCTTTTTTTTTTTTTTTCTGGTATCAAAGCACACTCATGGCTTCAACTACCACCTTTAGACCAGTAGCACCAGATCTGTACATGCTGCTGAGGACTCCCTGGGTTCTGAAGGAGCAGTGCCAAATCCCTGGACCCCTTCATGGGGACGCCATAAATAGCTCAACATTATCACGTCAGGAATTAAATTCATTTTGACTTTTTATGCCGTGTCTCCTCCTACATTCTCTATTTTGGTGAATGATAACTCCACTCTCAGCTGCCAAAACCATAGACCTAAGATTTATCCTTAACTTTCCTCATCCCCAAATGACATCCATGCCAGTCCTCAACTACTGTTGATTTTCTTTTCCACTCCTACTGCTATTTGAGTTCAGACCCTTATTATTGCAGCCACTTTCTTTCTTCTTGCCTGCAGTCTTACCATTCACTTGTCCACGGATTCATCCATCCATTCATTCACAACACAGTTAAGGAGTATTTGCTCACACCGAGGCATTGTGCTGGGAGGTGAGCATAGCAAACCTGATCTCTGCTCTCATGGACACCGTACTAGTGTTACCAAGCAAAGCAGGGCTCATTCACGTGGTGCTTTGGTGTATGACCCAACAATTAGTGTTGAGAACAGCAGGCCTTTATTTACAATAATCCAACCTTGGCAGGGTGGGAGCCGGTGCTGGGAGCACTCTTGCTTGGAGCCCTGTTCTCCCATGAGACCCAGCAATTACCTTGCTCCCCAAAAGGCTGTAAACTAAAACCAAGCCCACAAATTCCTCATTCCTTATCTGTCAGCTCTCTCCTTCAGGATTTGGGGTATGTTGTCTTCAGCCTCCGTGTAACAGTCCAGGAAACATGTGCCATGTTACACTGGATCATGGTGAAGTCTTCTCCTTATGTCCCGAGTTCCAAGAGTCCAGATAGAGTCCTGGCCTGCAAGGCAGAGTCCTCGGTGGCTTTGGAGTCAGCTACAGCTGGCACGATCAAAGCGGCAGCATGCCTGCTTTCCTACTAGCCCAGGCTGCATGGCCGAATCCTGACTACGAACTGCATGGCTGCTTCTTCCTTCTCACATGGCTGCCACAACCCCCTGCATCATGGCACCCTTCTATTGTGCTTCTGCAACATGCTCCTTCATCATGGCACCTTCCTCATGCTCATAACATGCTTTCCTCATGTTCTCTCTTTTCTTACTCCAGCACTTAATCCAAAATCACATGGCACCTTCTTTCATACCAGACCTCATGGCAGATGGGGGAGCCCTTCCACATCCTTTCAAACAGCATGGCCCCCTTCCTCATGGCTCTCCCTAATTTTAAATGTGACCCCAGCACCATACATCATTGTTATGAAAAGTATCTTTGACTGTATCATGTCCTTTTATTCAGCAGCAGCACAGCTATTATCTAGCTATCAGCTTGCCACAGATATGCAAAGTACCCTAAAAGCTGTATTATCTCCTTCTGCCATCCTTCTACCAAGGGCTGTGGGGACTTTGGGGATCCCTCCCCAGCTCTATTACAATTGGGTCTCCATGGTCACCTTAAAACCCAAATATAATCATACCATTCCTTGTTTAGTATCCTTTAGCAGGCTCTCAAGCTTCAGGGCTGTGTTTGCCTTTCTTAGAGTGGTTTGGAGTAACTTGTGTGAGACTCTGCTTGCTGCCTCACCTGGGGAACCTTGATTGCAGCTGGACACAGGACCACCTAGAATGCAAGGCATTGCCTTGCAGACTCCTACACAACCAGGGCTGTGGCCACGTGACTCAGTCCTGGCTAATGAATGTAAGGCTGCTTAAAGCCTGTTAACCTACCCTGAGGGGGAGGGCACTTTGTCCTCTGTCTTTATTTCTCCTTCTGTCCTGCGACCCAGATGTGCAGACGGGCCCAGCAGCCATCTGGAACCCCAAGGAGACCTCGAGCAGGAAAAGGATGTGTGCCAGGAGAGTGAAGCAAGAAGATGGGAGCCTGAGCCCCTGATCAAACTGTGAACTGTGGAACTCTTTGACAGCGTTGACCCACGTACCACCACATCATTTTGTGAAAGAGAAATATACTTTTATCCTTTTATTTTGATTAAGCCATTATTATTTTGGTGGTTTTATATTTTATGCAGTTAAACTTAACCTGAACAAATGGAGCCCCCTGATCCCTTTCCCTCTCTCTCTCTCATTCCCTCTCTCTCTCTCTCTCTCTCTCTCTCTCTCACACACACACACACACACTCACAGTTGTACACCTGTGTCCCTGCTGCTCCTTCTATTTGCAACTCTCTCTCCCTTTACCTTTATGCCTTTCTCAGTCTAATTCTTAGTGCCTTGGTTCAGACATCACTTTTTTAAGGAAGTATCCTTTACTACCCTTTCTTGGCCTGGCTTAGGTGCCCCTCTTATTTGCTTCTTCTGTGCTTTGTGCTTAAAGCCTTTTAAATCTCAGACCTAATATATTTCTTGTTTCCCTGTCAGAGTTCTTCACTAGCCTGTGAGCTTTTTGAGGGCAGAGACATATAGGTTCCTGTTTGAATGAATAGCTTGCACTCTAATTTTTCCTGCCTCCGCTGCTAATTTCCTGGCTAGTCAATGGAATAAAGAAATTTGAACTAACAGGGTTAAATGATTTGACCAAGGATGATCTTAGAATCAATTTACCTCTCTTCCCTTTTCCTTTTCCGTGTTGTGTAGAGTGCAGGTGACTTAATCTGAGATGGGAGAATCTTGCTAAGGTATAACCCTTTCCTCCAAGATCAATCCTTTGCATGAGAATTAGAAAGGACTCTCATAAAGGCATATTTCACATTAGCAAAGCCAGGAAACATACCTGACATATTTCCTCTGTAGGTTGATGTGGATAGTTATGCCTGTGAGGAAATATTTATCTTTTACTTTGTTATAACATTGTGAAGTTTTTATAGAGACGTCTTTAAACAAAAATAGTTAAGAAATAACTATTAAGACTTTCACTTTATAAAGATGTAGTAGATATATTTTCCTCTATTCTTCCTGCTTTGAAAAACTGAAAACCCTGGAAATTACCTAAAAATCAAACACAAGACTCTGAAAGGTGCAAAGAGGAAGGCAGACCATCTAGGGACATTGCAACCCTGAGGACAGCATAGTGGTAAGTTCCTGGGTAGCTTTTGCTTTCTGTGTCCTGGTCTTGGAGTTGAAGAAGCCATTGCAATCCAGAAACACCCAGAGGCACAGACAAAAACAGCCCATCCCCCCAAAAGAAAAACACACCAAAAAACCTGCTTTTTCTAGCTAAAGGACCAGGGAAAAGGCAATCTGGCAGGACAGACAACATTCAGACAATAACCACTCTAGTAAAACATCACAGAGAAAACTGACCACACTCCCGTACATGTCAGACAAGGCCAAGATGAGGGTAACTTTTGCCCATCTGAGGCTATAACAAGGCGCCCCAACCCTCTTCAGTGGAGAGCTAAGAGTTTTCAAGGTCCCCCCACCTTAGCCTCAGTGGAGACCATGTGGGGAGACAGGACTTCCACTTTCCCCAGCAGAAATGAGGCATCCCCCTCCTCTGCACTCTGACAGTGTCAGAGGAAGCCAATTGAAATATCAGGAATTTCAGCATCACCCAGTAGTAATGAGGCCCTCCCCACTGTAGTATAGGTGGGGAGTCAGTACTCTCCCCCTCCCTCCATCCCTCTGGTGTTGATGGAGATCAAGTGGCAAAACTAGACCTCTACCTCCACCTGGCAGTAATGAGGCAGCCCTCTGCCAGAGTGGTGCCAGAAAAAGCCAGGTGAAGCAGAAAGTTTAAATAAGATCCAGAGTTTCTTAATTTAATATGCATGTTCAGGCTTCAATTGAAAACCACTGCTCATACCAAGAACCAACCAGAAAGAAATCAAACTGAGTGAAAAAAAGAACATCAGTAGATATTATAGTATTTTCCCAGGGCTGCTATAATATGTTACCGCAGAGTTGGCATAAAACAACCGAAATTTATTCTCTCATAGTTCTGAATGCCAGAAATCTGAAATCAAGTGTTCAGCAGGGCTAACCTTCCTGCAAATGCTCTAGGGGAGATTCTGTCCCTCGCCTCTTCCAGCTCTGGTTACTCCAGCTCTTCCTTGGTTTATAGCTCCCTCCCTCTAATCTCTGCCTCCACAAATACGTTGCCTTCTTCTCTATATTTTTCTTGTAAGGACACCTATCATTGAATTTAAGACCTCCTCAGATAATCCAGATTGATCTTCTCAACTCAAGATCCTTAATTACATCTATAAAGACCTTTCACCAAATAAGATAGCAGGGATTAGTGTGTGGGTATATCTTTTTGGGGGCCACCATTCAACCCACTACAGTGCCAGCCCCGAGAGGACAGAGATCTTAGAATTATCAGACAAAGATTTTAAAGTAGTCATGATATAAAATACTTCAATGAGAAATTTTCAGTATACTTGAAACAAGTGAGAAAAGTAGAAACCCTCACCAAGAAATAGCAGGTACCAGGAAAAAATCAAGTGAAAAATTTAAAACAAACAATATGAGAATAAAAAGCTCAGTGATCGGCTCAACAGCAGAATGGAGGGGGAAGGGACAGAACCAATGAACTAGAAAATAGAAAAATATAAATGAGCCAATATGAACAATAGAGAGAAAATAGATTAAAAACAAAAAACAAAAACTAAACAGACACTCGGGGAGCTGTAGGACCATAACAAAAGATCTAACATTCATGTCATTGGAGTTCCAGAAGGAAAGGAGAAAGAGGATTAGGCTACAAAAGTAATAAAATAAATAATGACCAAAAACTTCTCAAATTTGACAAGAGACAAACCTACAGAGTCAACAATCTAAGAGACTCCCAGCAAGGTAAAGCTGAAGAAATCCATCTCAAGATGTATTAAATTATAATTAATTAATGTCTGAAAACTAAAGACATAGTCTTAAAATTAGCTAGAGAAAAACAATATCTTACCTATAGGAGTAAGGCAATGCAAATGGCATCACATTACTTATCATATATCATGGAGAACAAACTGGCATAATATTTTTCAAGTGCTGAAAGAAAACTGTGAATCCAGAATTTAATACTCAGTAGAAATACCCTTCAAGCATGAAGAGGAATCAAGATATTCTTAGATGAAGGGAAACTGAATTTGTTTTCAGAAGACCCACCTTAAAAGAATGGTTAAAGGAAGTTCTCTAAGCAGAAAGGCAATAATAAAAGAAGGAGCTTTGGGACATCAGGAAGGCAGAAAGAATACAGTATGGGTAAATACAATAGGCTTTCCTTCTCCTGAGGTTTTGTAAATTGTTTGATGGTTGAAACAGAGATCATAAAATTTATAATATTCCAAATATTTAAGACAATTTATTATAAATTGAGGAGGATAAAATGATATGAAAAGAAGTAAAATATCACAGTGGACTGTGATAAGTTATATATTCTTAAATGCAGTATCTAGAGCAACCACTTAAAAAACTATACTCAACAATAGGATAGATAAATAAAAATGGGAATCTAAATATATGTTTAAGTAAACTACAGGAAAGCAGAAAAAAGAAAACCAGCCAACCACCACCAACAACAACAAAAAGTTAGAATCAACAAAAAACAGTAAAATGTCAGACTTAAGCTCTAATAGACCAATAATTACATTAAATATAAATGGTCTAAATATATAAATTAAAAAACTGACAGAGTGGATTAAAAAAAAAAAAACATGACCCAACTATATGCTATCTGCCAAAAAAATATGCTTGAAATATTACATAGACAGGTTGAAAGTAGAAGAATTGGAAGAAATATATTATGTAAGCATTAATCAAAGTAAAACAGAAGTAGTTATATTAATGTCAGAGCAAAGATTACTAAAGACAGAAAGGGACATTACATGATAGAAATGCCAATCTACTAAGCAGACACCATAATGTTTAATGTTTATTCACCAAACATTAGAGCTACAAAATATGTGAAGCAAAAACTGGTAGAACTAAAAGGATAAATTTTAAAAATCCACAACTATAGTTTGAGATTTCAACACCCTATGCTCAACAATCGATAGAACTACTAGACAGAAAATGATCAAGGATATAGAACAACTGAACAGCATCATCAGTCAACGTAATATAATCAACATTTATAGAACATTCTACCCAACAACAATACAATATACATTCTTTCCACATACTCTTGGAATACATAACAAGATAGATAAAATTCTGGGCTTTGAAACAAACACTAACACATTTAAGAAAATTGAAATCATAAAGCATGCCTTCTTTGACAACAATGAAATCAAACTAGAAATCAATAATAGAATGATCACAGGAAATTTTATAGCACTGAGTGCACATATTAGGAAGGCAGAAAAGTCTCAAGTTAATAAACTGAACTCATACCTCAGAACTTAGGACAATAAGAGCAAAGTAAGCCCAAAGAAGCAGAAAGAAGGACATAATAAAGGTAAAGTGGAAATCAATGAAAATTTAAAAAAGTAGAAAAATCAATAAATGAGAAGAGCTGATTCTTTGAGAAAATCACTTCTAGCAAAACTGACAAAGAAAAAGACAGAAATTACCAACTTCAGGAATGAAACAGGGGCTATCACTACAGACCCTGCAAGTATCAATGGATAAGATGACACTAAGACAACTCTACATGCATATAATTTACAGCTTAGATAAAATAGGTTGCTTCTGTGAAAAACACAAACCACCACAACTTATCGAGTAGGAAATAGGAAATTTGAATATCCTTGTATCTATTATGGAAATTGAATTCATAATCATAAAATTTTCCCAAATGAAATATCCAGGCCCTAATGGCTTCATCAGAGAATTCTACAAAATGTAGAATTAAAGAAGAATTTATACCAATTCTACATAATCTCTCCCAGAAAATACAAAAAGATACTTCCTAATTAATTTTATGAAACTAGTAGTACTCTAATATCAAATTAGACAAAGTCAAAACAAAACAAAAATTCCACAGCCCAATATCCCTCATGAATATAGGTGCAAAAATTCTTAACAAACTATTAATATATAGAATTTGCAATGTATAAAAAGAATTATACAGAAAGGTTAAGTGATGTATATTCCAGGGATACAAGGCTGATTAATATCAGAAAAATCAATAAAATCCACTATATGAACAGAGAGAAAAAAAATCATATCATTTGATCCAGAAAAATCACTTGACAAAGTTTAACACTTGTTCATAATAATATAAAAAAAAAATCCCAGAAAAAGAGAAACACAATAGAACTTCCTCAGTTAAAGAGACTATCTACATAAAAACCTATATACACTAACATTGTATTTAATGGTGAAAGACTGAATACTTTCCCCTAGGATTGGAAGTAAGGTAAGGATGTTCTGTTCTTACCACTCTTACTCAGCACAGCTCTGCAACTTCTAGCCAGGGCAAAAAGGGAAGAAAATAACTAAAATCCATGCATGTATGAAAGGAAGAAATAAAACTATCTCTATACGCAGATAACATGTTTGTATATGTAGGGAATCCGAAGGAATCTAAAAACCAAACCAGACCAAAAATGCTTCTAGAGCTAATAAGTGACTTAACAAAGTTGCAGAATACCTGATAAATGCACAAAAAATGATTGTGTTTTTATGTACTAACACTGAACACTTGGGTACTGAAATTAAAAATACAATACCTTTTACAGCCACTCAGGAAAACACTTAACTGTAAGTCTAATTGAAATGTGTACAGGATTTTGGTGCTGAAAACTATATGATGCTGATCAAAGAAATAAAAAAATAAGTAAGTGGAATAGCGTACCTTATATGTAAATCAGAACATTCAACATTGTAAAGATAGTAGTTCTTTCCAAGTTGATATACAGGTTTAGCACAATTTCTATCAAAACCACAGCAAGATTCTTTGTAGATAAAACAAGATAATTCTAAAACTTCTAAAAAGGTAAAGTAACTGAAATAGTTAAATCAACTTTGAAAAAAATTAATTGGAAAAATAAGAAAAATGTCAAGAACTATAATATAGTAATCAATGCTATGTGATTGGCAGAGGGATAGACAATGAATAAAACTTAGAAATATGCTCAACTGTTTTTTGATGAAGATGCAGAAGTCATTTCAATGGAGGATGCACAGCCATTTCAACAAATGCAATTGGATATCCACAGGCAAAAAAAGAAAAAAGTGCCTTGACCTGAGTCTCACACCTTATATAAAAATTGATTCGAAATGCGAATAGACTTAAATGTGAAAACTTGAATGTGTAAAATTTAAAAATTTTTAGAAAAAAATAGGAGAACATCTTTAGGACCTAGCCTAAGCAAAGAGTTCTTTGACTTAACATAAAAAGAAAACTTGATAAGTTGGACTTCAAAATTAAAAATTTCTCCCTGTTAAAAGACAAGTTACAGAGTGTTTAAAGGTATTTGCAAATCACATATTAAACAAAGGACAAGTATTTAGAATTTATTTTTAAAACTGTCAAAACTCAAACAAACAAAAAAATAATTAGAAAATGGGCAAAAGACATGAAGAGACATTTCACCAAAATAACAGCTAAGTACATGAAAAGATGTTCATCATCATTAGTCATTAGAGAAATACAAATGAAAACCACAATGAGATATTGCTATACACCTATCAGAATAACTTAAATAAACTTGACAGCACCAAATGCTGGTGACAATGTGGAGAAATTGGATCACTACTGATGAGAATATAAAATGGATACAGTCACTGCAATATAGTTATAGCTCAACAGTTTCTTAAACTACTGAACCTGAGGCTACCATGTGATCCAGGAATGCTGTATTCCTGAGCATTTATTTCAGAGAGTTGAAGGCTCTGTCTGTGCAAGAACTTGTGCATAAATGTTATAGCAACTTTATTTGCAATAATCAAAAACTGGAAACAACCCAGATATCCTTCAGTGGGTGAATGGTAAACAAACTGTGGTGCATTCATACCATAGAATACTACTCAGCAATAAAAATGAAAAAAATACTGATACAGAATCATCTGGAATTAAGCAGAGTGAAGAAAACCTACCCCAAAAGGTTACATACTATATTATCCCATTTATATAACATTCTTGAAATGACAAAATTCTAGAAATGAAGAATAGACTATGCCAGGGGTTCAGGAAGGGGTGTAGGGGGGAGGGAAGTGAGTTTGGCTTTAAAAGGGCAAAATTTGGAATAATTGTGGTGATAGAAGTTTTCTGTATTTTGACTATCAATGTCAAATGTCAATATTCTGATTATGAGATTGTGCTAAAGTTTTACAAGCTGTTCTTACCCTTTTACATGGGATCTCTTTGATTGTTTCTTACAGCTCTATGTGAATCTATAATTATGTCAAAATCATAATATAATTTTAAAGACCTTTGAAATAGTTTGATACTTTCACAATAATAACCCATTGAAAAATCAATTTGGGTTGTGTTACTATTAACAGTGCTAAAACAGTTTGAGTTTTGATGGTATAATATTTCTTTGATCCATTTAACTTACAATTTCTATGTGGTAGATTTCTGGATATGTTAGTTTTTTGGTTTTATGTTTTATTGTTTTGCTTATTTTGTTTGTTTCTTTTGAGAAACCATGTCGTATAGAAAAAGACACATGCTCCTTTTATAATTCAAATTACAATTGGCCTCTCTCTGCCCTAAATTAAATCTGTGTTAAAGAGTTAGGGGAAAAAGTGCTCATGGCTTAGAAAAGACCAAGTTCAGATAATGTACTCTTGACCACAATGAACCTTAACTTTTATACAAAATACTTTGTTCTTGAATACTGGAAACAAAAACAGAAAACCCCACTATAATACTCTTGCTCTGTCATGAATGGGATTATGCTCTGAGTAAATCACATCCCCTGTGTACATCTCGGCATAAACTGCTTTATTTATTGAGGCCCCAGAGCTTTGTTTGTGACATTGCTAGTTTAAGTTCAGTAAGCAACAAGAACAGGACTAAACCCGAACTTTGTTCCACTTGCACTCCAATTAATTAAGCCAGCATGGTGGGCTCTAAGAGTATGGGCCTTGGGGTCACAGGGTCTGGGTTCAACTCCACCTCTCTCATTTACAAGCTGTGTGGTATTGGGAAGTTCAGTTGAACTTATTAGCTTAGAATTATTTATTTGTAACAAAAGAAAAATTGTATATTTTACCCAGGAATATAAGAAATAGAGATAAAAAATATGAAAAGACATGCTCGTATTATGAACTCATTAACTGGCCACTCTTCCCATCAGTGTTATTATGGTATATGCTATGCTGTATTCCTATTTATCTTTGATTAATCTCTCCAGTTGGATTGTGAGCACCTGAAGGGCAGACATGCCACCACTTCACCTTTGCAACCCTCGCAACCTTCAGGATAACAGCTTGTACTCAACAGGGGCTAAATAAAAATATTAGTTGATAACAAAGATGATACTACAAGTGGAACAATTGAAGGTAATAGATCATGCTGAAGTTCCTTTAACACAGCTGTGCACAAGTGGACTAGGGAACTCAGTAAAACAAATGTCATTCTCTAACTCCTACCTGAGAGAATTTAGTTCAGCTGCCCTAGGAATCTGCATTTTAGCAACCTCCCTCGGTAATTAGGATGCAGATGGTCCATGTGCTGACCACATTTAGAGAAGCCATGCTTTAGGAGATATACCTACATCATGCTGAGTGTTAAGTTGTAAAGAGATGCCCATGAAATACATAAAATGGCAACTGATAATAGTTTAAGTGAAAATTTGATCTGTAGGGGCATTCAAAAAATCCACTCTATCACAGAGGTGCCAACAGATATTATAAAACTAATCAAAACTTACTTTTCAAAAATTAATTAACATGTTTTATGTCCTAGTTATCTAAGCCAAAACTATATATATACATGCTGTCTTTTTGGCTCCAACTTGCCTAGAGAAGAGAAAATAGAAATGGAATAAAATGCCCACTGCACATTAGACTACAAATACATTTATCCTGCAACAAAGCATTAATTTATAAAGATGACTGCAATACATTATGCATACAGTCAATCCTCATTTGGCCCCAAACCAGTCTCTTAGTGGGACATTTCCTTTCTCTAACTGCTGCTATATAGGACAAAGGCTTGGAACCGGTGATTGTATTTTCTAGGAGTCATATTCTTTTTAATATTAGGAAGAATTAATACAAAATTAAGCAAATAAAGACTGGAGGCAAGAATTATATCCTCTTTCCACCATAGGGACATAGGGACCATTTAGAGATAGTAAAAGAAAAGTGATTTTGTTCTTCATGAGAACAAGTAATATAGAAAAGAGCTGTTACTTCCTTTTGGTTTTCATCCAGACTTCAAAGTATTGATTAAGAACAATGACCATTTTCAGATGGATAATATGGAAAAAATAGGGAGACATTTTCTTTTTAGGCTATAAAACTGAAAGTAATGATTTTGACTTCTTCTCCATGCTTACATTATTTACAAAACCACTTCTATTAATATATAAATTATGCAAAATAAAATGTAAAATCAGTTTACAAAGAAATCACAGTTCTGTGGAAGGAATTAGTATATCACAGATGTATCGTGGGTTTCAGTGACAATTCAATAACCCTTGACCCTAATATCTCAAACATTTCCCATCCTGAGAATATGAAAAAACTAGATTTTGGAAAAAAAAACCTGTGTTCTTAGATCTTGATTCTATTCCAACTCTGCAATAATTACAGTAATTACAAAGATAAAGGGTAAAAGTCACAAAGTGCTGGCTGGGACATTCCAGAGCAGGAGAAAGCTTGGCGCCATTTTTATAGTTATGCCTGTTAAGATTTAATAGACGGAAAGTTTCATTAGTGAGCTGTGCTGCAATTAACTTCAAGGAGGTTCCAGACTACTGTATGTTGCTGTTACTGACAGAAAACTGTTTAGATTTCCCTCTTGAAAGAGTGTATTGGATTTTCAACACTTCAATTATAAAAACTAGTAAGAGGCACAATTCAAAAAATTAATGTAGAGTCTAGGTCCTTATTATCATAGAATACATAGTTAAAATAAACTTTAATTCTTCAGTGGACTTGTCAATTGTGAGTTGTTTTGGGGGTGATTATTTATTATTACTATTTTAGGCAAAATGAAGGTACAAATATCTTTGTACTTATTTTCTCCATCTGTTCTCCTAGATCATGAACTCTGGTTCTAATGGAATTGTGGTAGAGTTGGAAACTATATCAGAGATTTTCCTGAATTATGTACTTCACCTTTAATATAAAATACTTGCTCTTGACCCTGACAAGTTGGCAACTCCAGTGGCTCTCTATTCTCCAGTGGCTGGTGAGATTTTGATTAGATGTTTGGAGCTCTGAGTCTAGACCTTATAAAACATGGTTCATAGGTAAGACTTTGCAGACTCCTCCTCACTGGAGATTAAGTTGGTGCCCGTCTTTAAATATGGCAACTATCGAAGGTCATCCAAAGTTATTCTCACAAAAGTTACTACCATGCTCTAGGTTTTATGTCCAGTAGACTTTCTCTATTTAGCATGTTATTGATATTTAACTTCTCTCTTACTATGATACAATCCCTGGCTGGTTTGGCTCAGTGGATTGAGCGTCGGCCTGCGAGCTAAGTGTCGCTGGTTTGATCTTCCAGTCAGGGCACATCAGAGAAGGAAAACTCTGACTCCAAAAAACCTCCGCTGCCTTGCGGCATACCTCTTCAAGGGAAAGGCTAAGGGAGTAAACCCTGACAGAAAATCCGGAGCCGGAGTCCCTAAGGCGGTTCGACGTTGTAGTCAACACCGGCAACTCCTGCGGCGCACCTGAAGCCAAGCTGTATTGACTCCGTCTTTCCCTTGGACCCTTCAGCTGCGAAGAGAGGGGGGGGTCTGCTGCATGGGCAACAGCAGACCCTCCATATCACCCTGCCCAGGCTCTGTAGCTTCAGCTTCACTGGAGAGGACACTCCAGCGTCATCGCAAGATGTCGATCCAACACGGGAGGAGACAGATACCGTGTCACTCCCGAGTTGGACTGCACAGCCATTCTCGGCGGTGCAGATAGACTCTTAAGAAGCTACACCATCGTCTCTCGAGACGGACGGCTGCCAACGGCCGACTATGATACAACTGAATTATTATGGTCCTCACTGTTACATATTCTTGTATCAAACAGAAGACTGCTTTGGCTCTTTTAAATCACTTGAAGAAGGAGATCTGCATTTCATGACTTTAAAATCCTGTCTTGATACTTGTTTTTCCAGTTAAAACCCACCTACCCCCTTTCATTCAACATATGTTTCCATTAACAGGCTGCAGATTTTTTAGGTGTCGTAAGCATGTAACCATGATAAGCAGTTTCAAAGACATGTTAATTTTTTCAGACCATAAGGATACAGTTTGGCATCTAGAAACAGTAGTCTTGTTTGACAAGCAGCTATGTAGTGCCTGAAAGACTGGAGTTTGAATTATATGGAATTATCCCCAGACCAGTGTGTTTGCTGCTGCCCAAGCAGGACAACTGGATCAATTTTCCTATACTTGAGTAGAAAGTCTGGAAGGGGGTGACATATTATTTTACCTTGTATCATGTGGTAACACACTGTTGCTGAATTGTAGGTGGTTGGGAGACTGTGGTTTGTCTATTGGACTAAGCTTCTCCCTGCAACTGGAGTGTCTTCCAGAGTACCACCTGTCCTTCAGTAGATGGTCCTCCGTAAAGTTCTAGATCCTCCTTATTTTTCTTGCCCTTGAATTCCTCAGATCTAGCCACACCATGTCCCAAAATGTAACGAGTGTGTGAAGAATGGAAACATAACAGGCAGTCATACTCAGAGTTTCTGCAATCCCCCAGGAGGTTATAGGGTTGTATTCAAACCATGGCACAGGGGCCACATCAGGACACGTCTCCACACCCTTTCACACACTGCGGTTTACTTTGATTCTGTCTGATGTTCTAGAAAAGTAAGTTCTGTCTCTTGGAAAACCTCTTTTGGTTTAGTTCTGAGAAAATCATTAATTGGATTAAGGTTGGGTCAGAGTTTAAGAGATCAGTATGTTTATTTGGGTTTTATATATTTATGGGTGATTTTAGTTTCTACTCTTAAATGCCAGCAGCAAATTCTTGGGGTTTGTGAAGCATTGCGTCACTCTCGTTATGTCTTCTTGTGACATGGTGTTTTGATCATGCAGCTAGAAATCAGACAGAATTAAAGTCTCTTTGTCACAACTGCTTGAGAATTGACCTCAGGTGCAATATGTTTGCATGATGTTATATATTTTTTAACTTCTCTGTTAACCAACTTGTTTATTTATCAGTTCTCTCACAGGAGGGTAGTTAGAATTAATTAATCTTTAAAATGCAGGTAGGCAGTGTAACATTATCAGAATTGGTTTGTGTGTGTCAAATGGATAGCTACATTTTGCATATTTAGCTATCTTTATTAGTCTGCATTCTTATTTGAAGAAACATTTAACTTTTTATAAGCAAGGACAGTATAATATACAATACTACTAAGTCTAATATTCAAGAGTGTTTTTATACATGTCTTAGTATTAATTAGGGAGCAGTTCTTGTTTGACATGTTTACTTTTAATTCTTAATAGGTTTCCAAGTGGGGTAATGCAGTAAGTACCCAGAAAAACTAACAATTATCTAGTCTAAAGAGCTTTGGATTTCACTGTAAATTTAAAATTGTGGGGAAATTGTGTTTTCATTCTACTCATATTAACCTTTTCTTATCCATATTAGCTAAAGGTTAACTTGTTCTTGCCATTTTTATGAAGTGAGAAGCAGGAACTTTGTCTTTTTATGAAAGGAAGCACAGGAGTGCCAAGCATTCATTAGAGATTGAAATTAGAAGCAACTGTGAGATTAAGTTAGAATGTAGCTCATTGTACAAGTCCAATATGGACTTTTGTAAGGGCTGATACTAGGAAGAGTGAACATATGTGACATTTACCTTCACTTCACTCTGTTATGCTAGTGCATGTTGGAAGACACAGCGCTGTAACTTCCTCAGGGGTTGGGGGTAGGAGGGTGGGGAGTATCTCCACAGGCGGGTGTCACTGCCCCAGGGCATCCAGAGTTGGGGGGTCTGTTTTAAGTATAGCCTAGCAACCAAGGAAGATTAATTCCTGTTTCTCTTCTGTTCTCCTCTTCTTTTCCTGAATTTACCACTGTGTTACCAAGTAGCTAACTCAATTTCTTTCTCTGCTTTACACAATTGAACAATACAGCCAAAGTAAATATTATTAGTGTCTTCACAAAATGAGAGAATGGAGGATTGTTAGATTCCCAGATCTCACTTCACAAGTAACTGCTGGAGTGGGAGCATCTGGAGGGGGGTAAGGGGCGTGGCTGGCTCTCTGGGAGTAGATGGGAGAGTCAGCTCCAGTAACAGCAAAGCTTTCCATAATGGACCTTCTCCCAGGAACCTGAGAAAACAAAAATGGGAAATAACTCCTGTTTATTAGATTTTTAAAAAGTTGATTAGAAACATTTTCACCTCCCTAAAGAGAATAAGAGAACCCCAGTCTTTTAAAACACTAGTCTCCAGTCAGTGGGGTGAACCTTTCTCTAGATTCATCCCATAATTTCTAAATGAATGAACAGAAATAAGAAAGGTATTATACTATTTTATGCTGAATTAACCTCACTATGTACTGCTAAAGATCTATCTCTGGAGACACATCATAAAAACTAAACACTTTTACCACCATGGCAGTATTAAACAGTATTTCATATTTTACTATTAGGGTGTAAAATTACTAATCAAGGGTGGGAAATGACCAGAAGAAAACACAAGAAAAAGAGACTCATTGAAACATGCTGAAATATTACCAAGCATTCACTGAATGCTTTCACTTGTGTTTTCGCCTCATCTTTTAGGGCCAGCACCTTGTAAATAAAAGGCAATCTGTTTAGAATAATAGAAGAACCATAGTAAATTACTGTTGCAAATGAACAAGTTCTATTTTGTCCAACAGGATCATCAAGGCAGAAGAGCTTTTCTGAATGCATCATTGATTTCTGTGAAGACCAGACTTCTTTTAGGTTGTGGACCCTTCTATATTGCAGAATTGCTTCCCTTGTGCCAACACAAAATGACCACTCCAGGATTAAGGGATTGGCTATGTTGCTTCTGTAAAAAGGATGGTGTTGATGTCTGATTTTTAGTAAATGAAAAGATTACTTTTTGAGTAAGAAAACATGCCATGTATTTGGTGAACTTTAATCTTCTGGAGTATATTCCACAGGTCCCTGTGATTCTGCAGTATTTCCCTAGGATGTACATTAAGAACCACTCTTCTCAGAGTGAGCCCTGAAAGTCAGGATCTTGCATTGCATTTTGAGTTCCATCAGGCTGTGCCTTAGGTGGGCTTCTGAGAGCCTCTGAGCTTTAATTTCCCTCTCTTTTGCTATGTTCCATTGCTTCTACATGGCAAAGAAGCATTGGGAGAATTAGGAGATGAGGTTGGTACCCTTTCCTTCTCATGAAAGGCAGTACAGGCTCTGAAGTCAGATGGCATGAATTCAAATCTCAACTCTACCATCTACAGTGCCTCAGTTTTCTCATCTGTAGAGTGGGAACAATAATGGTCTCGATCATGGAGAGGTTAAATAAGTTAACATATATAAAGGATTAAGAACAGTTTCTGACACAAAGTAACCACTAAAGAAATGCTGTTGTTATTGTTTGATTGTTACTGTCTTTCAATTCTCAGTGCAATGACTGCTTCCTCTCTGGATTTTCTTGGTTCTCCTAGGCACAGTGTTGTACTTAGTGCATAAGCCCAGTAGAGCAATTTGGTTTTTATTAACAATTTTTTCTCATGTTTATTTCCTTACTGAACTGTAAATCCCTTAAGGCAGGGACTGGAAAATGATGTTTTACTGATGTATTCCTAATACCAGCCCAGTTCCGGCATTAAGTAGACATCCAGTGTTCATGAATAAATGAATGAATGAATGAGCATATGGGTGATGAACATTTCACTTGTTGTCTCACCCTTTCTTTAACAATAGAACCTTCAAATTTTAGTGAGCATATGCCTGTCCAGCTAAAGACCACATTTTCCAGCCTCCCTTTCAGCTAGACATGGCCATGTGATTAAGTTCTGGCCAATGGGATGTACATGGAAGTATGGTGTTCCATATATGGGTTATGCCCTTAAAAGATAGAGGTAGGTCTTCCATTTTCTCTCTTCCTCCTGCCACTGGCTAGAATGTGGATGTGAAATCTGTAGTAGCCATTATAGACAAGGAAATGGGTAGCACTTGTTAGAGATGGAATATATTGAGGATGACAGAGCAGCAAGATCTAACAATTCCTGAGTTCCTAATGATATGGAGCTGCTGAACCAACCCTGGATGGTTTGTATTCAAATTTCTGTCTTGTTTGGAGCACTGTTTTGCTGTTGTTTAGATGGGTCTTTGTTTCACCAACTGAGTCTGTTTATTAATACATTGCCCACAGAGCTATATTTACTTGATACCTGCCCTTTATTATTTTTCTAATACAGATAAAATTGATACAAATAGATGTGAATTAGATTAATACAGCTAATTAGAATCAAGCAAGTGTCTGAATTAAATATGGCAACAAAATCTTTTGCTTTTAAAAGATCATTTAAACCTTATTGTCACTCTGTTCCTGGTTGCCTAGTCGTTGCTCTGACTGGTGATGGGAGAAAAGAGATGAAATGTGGCACAAAACCTTGGGTTACAGGACTGAGTGCACAGAGCAGCACTCATCCAAGTGTTTCTATTCAAATCTCACTTGATTGGGTAAGAAGGACAGAGTTTTTTGCCCGGGTAACTCTCCTCATCTCAGCAAAACAACCTTCCTCCCCAGCCAGTACCCCTGTTGCTGAGCACTGTGCTTGCTCCAGATAACAAGGTCAACAGGGAAAGGATAGCTCCCTTTTTTCATCTACTCTTATATTTGATCTTCTAAGTAAGAGCTACTAAACAGAAAACTGTCTGGGTCTTTGAATCAGAAATTCAGACTTTATGTGTGGTTATAACGTAACCAGTTTTCAAGTGCTGACAAAATTTACCAAGAGATTTACCACAATGATGTTCCACAAGTTTTTATTATAATGGAAAATCATTCCAGGGATAATGAAAAGGTATAGTAACAGCTTGATGATTATTTTCAGGAAACTAAAGAAAATAATGATGAAACATCAATATGCAGATACATATAGATACAGTTTTAAAACTTTTTATTAACATGTACATGCTGGAAAGTGTCTAGACCATAAGTGTGCAGCCTTAAGTGTACTTTATTATGTTATTATGTATATAAATACACATAATGTTTCACCTTCATGAGAGCTAAGCATATTCATTTTACTAGCATACAAATAAAAAATATGCAACATATATTTTTAATATCTGGAGCTACCTGGTAAAATGCTGAAATACAAATAATATTTCTCATGAATAGCAAACATGTTCTCCAGGATTTCTATAATTTTACATTTGTAAGTTGAAACTAAGATGAACTCATATTTTCAGATGCCTAAATCTTTCAGCTCAAATTTTTTTAACAGAAATATATAAGAGGAATAGCACAAATGTATCCACAGATAATGAGAAATAAGAGTGATTTATCTCGGCTTCCTTGACAGCTCTTTCTTCATCAGTTTCATATACATCCTCCCTGTAGTCAGTGCTTCTCTAGTACTTTTGTCAAATTGCTTAACCTCTCCTCAGTTTTCACAACTGTAGATGGGGAACAATAGCTGCATATAGGATTGTGTTGATTCCGTGAGACTATGTGTAGAAAGAGGTTTACATGATGTTTGCATGTAGAAAGACATCAATAAATGGTGTTTTGTTATTATTATCATTAATGCCAGTATCAACTAATGCCATTGCCTCTGGGTTTGGGAAAGCTACAGGAAGAGCTATAGTTCATACTGAACTATATAATGTTTATTTCTCAGGAGGATGAAATAGGCCCTAAGTAAGATTGCCAAATTTATGTCCTTGACAGATGAAATGTGGTTCCTCTAGCAAGAGGAGATAAGAAAGGTACAGTTTACATGTGGGCTTCTGGTTAGGACTGTTTTTAACTGATGAGGTATCATGTTGGAATTGGTGTGACCCTGAAGGGAATATTTCCAAATGGTCTTAAGGGAATGTCATGTAGCATTTATTAGAGTCACTGCAACAGGGACGCTTCCCACTTGCTTTGATTTAGTGACATTACTTCTGGTTAAAAGCCGTAGGTAAGGCCACACACAGTGGCTGTTGATTTGGATAATTAGAAGAAATGGCAGAGGCCTGTCTCTTTACAAGGAAGTTAGCAGTGACATGCAATTAAAGCAAACCATGGAGGGAGGTGGGGAGGACTCCGTGTAGCTCTAAGGATTGTAGCGGATTGTTGAAATCAAACAGTATTTACAGATTTCTCCTTTCCACAGAGGATTTCTGCTTGTTTATTTTGAATAAATTATTCCAGAGACAACTATAAAATTTTACAAAAAAGCAGAACAAAAAGAACAATGTAACTCACTCGATCATTATTTTCCTCATGATTTTCTGGATGACACAGGCCAGTTGATAGAGCTGTTTATCCACTGAAACCTTGATGAAGCATATGAACCATAAATTATCATACATTCATTGGGGTGGTGCTTTCTGCTTCAAAAGATGCTTTCACATCCATTATCTGTCACCATCTCTGCAACTGTATAGGATGAGGTGAGGAGTCATTATGATGTCCTTTTCAAACATAAAGTAGAAGCTGAGCTCTTAGAAAGAGTTGCACAGTTTTTTTAAGGTAGAAGCAAGATTAAAACCTGAGTCACGTGACTCACAGTGCACTACTCTATCCAATACAGGTGACTGTCTTCCCAAGTGTCAATGTGCATTTTTTCTTTCTGAGCTTTTCAAGAATATGGTTTTCTTTCTCTCCCTGACACACAGTGGTCAGAGTACCTTGGAGAAGAAACTGAAAGCTCTGACCATGTCCTCATAAAAATGCACACATGGACACACATGTAAAACTTTGCATCACCTTCAGGCCACCTCCTTCTAAAATCCATATGGGAAATAGTTTAGGATGTGTGGGAATGCTAGTCTGGGATTGTGAGGGCACCTGGCATTCTAAGGGAGGAAGAGTAAAGTAGGAGCCACAGTATTATGGTTTGTTCAGCCCTTACTTGGTGCTAGGTGTTGCAATGCATGCATTGTGTTAGTTCAAATAGCACAATGGTCCTGACTGGTGTGGGTTGGGCATCATCCTGCAAACCAAAAGGTTGCTGGTTCAATTCAGGGCACATGCCTGGGTTTCAAGCCAGGTTTCCAGTTGGGAGCATGTGAGAGGCAACCAATTGATGTTTCTCTCCCACATCAGTGTTTCTCTCCCTCTCTAAAAATAAAGAAATAGAATCTTTTAAAAAAATCGCACAATGACCTTCAACGGTGAGTATTACCATTGGATCCATCTTATCGATGAGGACACTAAGAACACCAGCAGAACTGAAGCCTGAGGGATACTTTTACCACTATGCTGCACAACCTCCCAAAGTGATAACTATCTGTCAATGCCGGGCTATTTCCCTAGTAGCCAGCCCATGCCTGTGTATGGTGGTGTGGCCAGGAAGTGGGGAAAGGGGTTTATAGAGGCCTCTCAGCAGCAAGGGCTCCTTGGGGGAAATGCTTTTCTTGAGAGTGATGGGTTGGAACTATTAACGGCAATAGAAATGTGATGTGTGAAAACTGTTGAGATACAGGGATAGAAATGAACAGCTCAGGATCCGATGGGTGGTCTGTTTCTCTTGGGATGTGTGTTGGACGTCCAGCTGTTGTATTAATTTTTATAGATTCCACACTATATTCTCCTGCTAACTTGACAAATGATTCATGAAGTTACTGAAGTGGGGTGAGTAAACTGCTCACAAGCAGAACTGGGGCCAGAGGAAAGGAAAAGGCAAGTACTACATTTGGGGTTTCTCAAGCCATAAATAATGGCTGCGTTGCCATTCCCAACAATATGCTTCTGTCATTAATTAACTTTTATGGAAAGCTATGGTGTTCATGACTTTGGCCTCTCTCTGCTCTTGATCTATGTGGTGTTATGTGGTGTAGACAGCAGTGCTCACAGGTGGGGTTTGTGTAATGGGGGAATCTGGATGAGCTAACGTGAAATGCCTGCTGATGTATGGCATGCCACTCACTGCACTGGGTGAGTGGGAGAGGGAAGCACTGATGACACCCTTCCTGTTCCTGCTCATTGCTTTTCCAGTGCCTACACACGAGGTCAGAATATCCAGTCCTTTGTTAGGTTAAATGTTAGGAGCGAGCTTTCCCTGCTGTTGATGAGTGTTGCGCGGTGCCCCTAAGATTCAGTGGCGTTGTGCTCTATACTTGAGAGAGGGAATGATAAAGGGGCAAGGACCATCTAGAGTCAAAGAACCCCCTCCTATTCATCAGCGCCAAACAGGGAATTCCAAGTCCAGCCTTTTGAGATGGCCCACATCAGTGTTAATGAACCTGCGAGAAAATTATTCCTCACCTTTGACCTAAAATCTTCCTGCCTGGTTTCCAGACAGTTTTTTTTTTAAACTTTAGTATATATCAGATTCACCTAGAGGGCTAGATAAAACACAAATTGCTAAGCCCCACCCCCAGAGTTTCTTTTTCTCCCCCAGCTTTATTAAGATATTGTCAACATAACATATGTAAGTTTTAAGGTATATGATATGATAAACTGATACATGAATATATTGCAAAATGATTGCCACAATAAGGTTAGTTAACATCACCATCCTCTCACATAATTATGATTTGTTTTTGTGTGATGATAACATTTATGATCTACTTTCTTGATAATGTTCAAGTGTATAATACAGTGATGTTAATTATAATGGCCATGCTGTGCATTAAATCCTAGATCTTATTTATCTTACAGCCAGGGATTTGTACCCTTTGATTAATATCTATCAATCCCCATCCACCATCATTGCCCCCATGCCCCAGTCCTGGCAACCTCCATTCTACTCTATTTCTATGAGTTCAGCTTTTTAAAAAGATTCTACATATAAGTGAGAGCACATGGTATTTGACTTTCTGTGTCTGACTTAGCTCACTCAGCATAATTTCCTTCATGTCCATCTATATTATTGCAAATGGCAGGATTTCTTTCTTTTATAAGCTGAATAATATTTTATCATGTTTACATACAAGGTCTGTCCAGAAAAAGTCCAGCCATTGTTAATATAATGAGAACGGTTTGCACAACATCAATGTAACCTGGCAGCCAAGGACAGTGGACTAGAATGCACATGTGTGAACAATGACAGCTTCACTGTACTAGTCAGTGGGGGCAGTAAACACCATTGTGTGACCACATGTACTGTGTGGCCATCGCATTAAAAATGACTGAGTGAAGAGAGCAACAAATCTGCATCAAATTTTGCATTAAGTTTGAGCATTCCTCTGCAGATACTATTTAGATGATTCAGAAGGCTGCAGCTATTGGCAACTGGTGATTGACAGCTTTATCACAACAATGTGCCTGCTCATGCATCACTTCTTGTGCAGAGTGTTGTTTATTTAATTTATTTTTTAAAGATTTTATTTATTTGTTTTTAGAGAGAGGAGAAGGGAGGGAGAAAGAGAGGGAGAGAAACATCTATGTGTGGTTGCCTCTGGCATGCACCCAACTGGGGACCTGGCCTGCAACCCAGGCATGTGCCCTGACTGGGAATCAAGCTGCTGACGCTTTGGTTCCAAGCCAGCACTCAATCCACTGAGCCACACCACCCAGGGCTTGTGCAGAGTTTTGTGGTGAAACATCAAATTACCCAGGTGACTCAGACTCCCTACAGCCCAGATTTGGTGCCCTGTGACTTCTGGCTTTTCCCAAAACTAAAATCACCTTTGAAAGAGAAGAGATTTCAGACTGTTGATGAGACTTAGAAAAATATGAAAGGGCAGCTGATGGTGACTGGGAGAACTGTGTGAGGTCCTAAGGTGCCCACTTTGAAGAGGAGTGATGTATCATTTTCCTGTGTACAATGTTTCTTGTATCTTCTTTAATAAATGTCCTATTTTTCATAGTATATGATGGATACTTTCTGGACAGACCTCATATATACTACTTCTTCAGTGTTTCTGATTCAGTAGGTCTAGAGTGAGGCCTTATCATTGCATTTGCAACAAGGTGATGCTGCTGTTGCTATTTCAGGGACCAAACTTTGGAAACTACTTCTCCAGACTATGACTACAAAGAGAGTAGATAATACCATGGATTTTGGAATCAGACAGCCCTAGAACTGGATTCTGCTCTACCACTGTGCTACTGTAGAAAACTTGCCAAGCCTAGGCTTACTCATCTGTAGAAGGGGGATTGCAAATGTCTTGGTTGTTTTGTTTTGGTTTGTTGAGTGAAGATTAAATGAATTAACCTAAGTAAATTGCTTAACACACACAGTGTCAGGTACATAGAAGTGACTTTACAGATGTGAACTCCTGGTATTGACAGAGTCTGTCTGCTAGAGCTGCATAGCCAGAAGTGCTGGACCAAATGTTAAGGCAGAGACACCTAGTTAGGGAAGTCTTTTAGAAAGTTGAGAAGGTCAGAGAAAATGTAGGTGGGAAGGATTCCTAAAACAGAGACCATAGCACCATATTTAAGACTTTGTGATATGCAAGGAAAAATGAAAAACAAGCAAGTATATTTTATACTGAACAGTGGAGAGTTACTTCCCAAGGAGATGCAGTATGAAAGGGCATAGAGATGGAAATCCTAATCAGGGCATGGAGACTATTAGCATTTAACATGTCATTCCCAACAAGTATATACAGAGTATATGAGTGAAGTTTTTTTCTACATAGGCTTTGGAAGTGAAAGAATGAGGAATACATAAATCAGGTAAAGCAGGATGCATTGGCAGGTGCAGCACTGTGTACATGACATGTCTATTTACAAAGGTAGTGTGTACCTGGGCCACTTATAAAGCAAGTAATAGTCATCATCCTGAGCCCAAGTTACCCCTGTCTTCATTTTATTTCTGGCCTTCCATGGGCTCTTTACTCAGTGACGTGAACTAGAGCTTTCCATCTCCATCTTAAGCTGCACATCACAAGCAAAACAATTCCCAAGAAAGATTTTACAAAAATTGTTTGCACAGTGTAAAATTATATCCTAAATTATGACTACTCCCCAGGAAAGAATCTCCCAAGCTTTGTTTCCTGGGACTATGAGTAGGTGGTCTGTGGAAAAAAGCATTCTTGTTGAAACGTATTTGCATATTAAAGGATCTGAGAAGTCCTGAAGTTTAAGAAAGAAAAAAAAAAAAAAGAAGGAAAAAATAGCTACTTACTTTTGGTTAACTCAGTGGAGATTTTCCTCTTTTTTGTTTTTCTGTATTTTCAATACTTTTCTGTAATTAGCAAATTAGGAGGTATAACTTTTATAATAAAATATGAATCAAAGTATATTAGAATTTAAAAAGCATATTGTTTGTGCTACCAAATGTCTCTTCTAGTTTTCTTTCCTTTCCACTCCACCTCTTAGGGACTGAATGTGTGTCCCCACAAATTCTTATGTTGAGGCCCTAACTCTCAATGTGTTGGTATTTGGAGGTGGGGCCTTTGGAGGTGGTGATTAAGTTTAGATGAGGTCATGAGGGTGAGGTTCCCATGATGGGATTAGTGTCCTTAGAAAAAGAGGAAGAGAGACCAGAGCTTTCTCTTTCTCTATTATGTGAGGTTACACACCAGAAAGAAGGTCCTCACCAGATACTGAATCTGCTCAAACCTTGATCTTGGACCTCCCAGCCTCTAGAACTGTGAGAAACAAATGTCAGTAATTTAAGCCATCCAGCCTGTGGTATTTTGTTATAGCAGTTTGAACTGACTAGGGCATTACTTCTCCCTCACTTCTGTAGAAGAAATAAGAATGGCATGATGTTGGTTTCTAAAACAACAATTCTTTACAGTGTTCTTTTTGAAAGATAACTGAATGTGGGTAGTCTGTATAATTGTTGAATACCTAAGATATTTGCCATATTGGATACCTCCTTCATCCCACTTAAAGACACAAATCCACAAAGCATTCTGTACAATTAATTGTTCAACATAATTAGTCTCAAGAAGTGACTTCGTCAAATTCTTGGACATCAAAAACTTCAGAGTGATCCAAGATGGTAGAGGAGTAAGTGGTAGCTACACTAACCTCCTCCCAGGACCAATCTGGAATTACAACTAAATTGTAGAGAAATCATCTGGAATAACCAGCTGAGCTGGAGAGAAGCCTTATCACCACGGACAGACAGAAGAAGCTGCTTCACTACAACATGACTGGTACAGAATGCGGATGAGACATGAGAGGGCTGGCTGGGTTCCCACAGGTGGCAGCTGAAGTGCCAGAGGGAAATTTCAGAAGCTTGGGGTTCCCCTTGAGAAGTGTGGGGTCTAAACTCCAAGCTGGGCTCCCTAGCCTATAACTTTAGGACCAGAAAGGAACTCAGATAACATCCAGTGGTGAAAAGTGGTGGGTTTTCTGTCTGCCAGGGAGAGACAGCTGGAGTAACAGAGAACCTTTTAAAAGGCCAATGCATAAAATTTCATTTTCAGCCACTTACTCTGGGCTCTGGCAGGGGGATCAGAGTGGACTAGAGATGCTTGAGGAGAGTTTGGGGAGAGAACTGAGGAAGCGGCCAGTGGAATCCCCATGTTGAGTCATTCCCCATATTGCAGGAGCTGTCTTGCATAGACAGAGCAGTCAGCTCCAAGTGGTATCAGCCTGGGGGGAAGTAATAGCCCTGCCTATAGGAATTACTCTGCCTCACCCTGTGGTTTCTAAACCTGACTGATGATTACAGATTGACTAGATTAACAACTGAAGGGGACAGCCACAGATTGTGGATCATTGATAGTCTTGAACAGGCTGCCTTGGGCCAGACTGGGACACTATCTGACAGCACCAGGGATGGATCCAGAAAGAGTAAAAAGTGGAAACACTAGATACTACTGAGACAAATTCCACCCTGGTCTTCTTCATGATTTGTGTTATTTTCTTTCCTGCATAGCTTTTAACCTTCATTTCTTGTCCTTTAAGTTTGTATATATTGAGTCACTAGTTTTATATTATAGTTTATTTCAAATTTCATATTTTGCTTTTCCTGTCTCTTACTCCATTTTACCTCCTTATTTTCTTTTTATTTTCATTTTAAATTCTATTTTCTTTCTTGCTATAACTTGTTTCCTTTCCACATCCTCACTATTTCTCCCCTCGCCAGCCTCTGAAGACCATTTTTCTTGTCATCAGTCATCTCACATTCTTTTTCCCATTCTTAAAATGCCCTTGCTCTCTCCACATTGATCAACCATTGCTTGCTGGTTGTGGATATGGTGGTTGTTGCATTTCTTCAGTTTTATTCTTAGATCTACACTATTTTTGTATTTCAAATCTCAAATTTTACCATTCTCTTCTCCTACTCCATTTTGCCTTCTTCCTACCCTTTCTTTTTTTTATTTTAAATTTGATTTTTTTCCCCTGTCTTAGCCTGGTTTTCATTCCTCACTTTCAGTATTTCTTCTCCCTCTATCACCTCAAAATCACTTCCCTTTCCTCTAGACATCTCCTAAACTTTTTCCTCTCTTTTTTTCCTCTTATTCTCATCCCACCTATATTAATCTTTTTTAAAAATTATTTATTTATTTATTTGTCTGTTTATTTATTTATTTATTTGTAGAGAGAGGGGAAGGGAGAAAGAGAGGAAGAGAAACATCACTGTGTGGTTGCCTCTCACTTGTGCCCCCAACTGGGGACCTGACATGCAAGCTAGTCATGTGCCCTGACTCGGAATTGAACCAGGGACACATGGCTTGCAGGCCGATGCTCAATCCACTGAGCCACAGCAGCCAGGGCTCCACCTATATTAATTTTTTCTCATTGGTTGTTATAGTACTGTGGCGGATCTTTTTCTCCAATTTGGTGCCTTTTTTTTTTTCTTTTCTTTTTCTTTTCTCTCCATGTATTTATTTCTGTTTAAACCTAATACTATATGCTTCCCTTCTCTTACTTCATTCTGCCTTCTTCCCTCCCTATTTTATTTATGATGTAAGTTTTAGTTTCTTTCTCTCATTGCCTTGTCCCTACTCTGTACTCTTATTATTACTCTTCCCTCTGCACTCTCAAAATCATTTTTCTTTCAGTTAGTCATCTCATATTCATTTTCTTTTCTTTTAATAGTCTTAATCTCTTTGCATCTATATCAATACTAGTTAATTTCCTGTTGATAGTGTGATTGTGGGTGGGAGTTATTTTAGTGGGTGTAGGTTTTTTTCTGTGGGCTCTTTTGTTTTGTTTTGGCAGCACCTGTACAACAGCATACAAAGATGTGGTGGGAGGAATGACTATCAATCAGCCAGGTGAGGAAGGACCCACCAAAGAATGACCCAACAACAACCAAAACCCAATTACAACCAGAGAGCCAACATAAACAGCATAAAGGGCATCCCAAGAGCATCAAGTTCAGGAGGTCAAGAATGCACCAATGAATCTCAAAGGTCTCCTACCAAAGAATATCACACCATGAAGACAGAAATTCAGAGCAGATAAATATAAGAAGCAGAAACAAAGAAGAGTCACTTAAAATGGGGAGACAGAGAAACAATACCCAATCAAAAGGAAAGTAGGAGTCCCCAGAGTGTTAAATGAAATACAAACAAGCAAACTATCAGAACTTGAGTTCAAAATATGGTTATAAGGATGCTCAATGAGCTCAGTGAGAACTACAAAGAATTCCAAGGAAGCTAAAAGGAACTTACTGCAAACTACACCCACATGAAAAGGACATAAAAACTACCAATAAGAGCCAAGAGAAAATGAATACAACTTCTGAAATGAAGAACACAGTAGAAGGAATTAAAATCAGGCTAGATGAAGTAGAGAATTGGATTAGTGAGCTGGTAGATAAGGTAGAAAAAAATTCCCAGACAGAGCAACAAAATGAAAAAAACTGAAAAAGAATTTTGAAGGGTTTAAGGAAGCTTCAGGAAAACATGAAACATAATAATATCCATATTATAGGGTTATCAGAAGGAGAAGAAGAGGAGCAAGGGATTAAAAAGCTGTTTGAAAAAGTAATGACAGAAAACTTTCCTAACTTAATGAGAGAAAATGTCACACAAGTCCAGGAAGCACAGAGGGTTTCAATCAAGATGAACCCAAAGAGGCCCACCTCAAAACACATCATAATTAATATGGCAAAATTTAAAGACAAAGAGAGAATCTTAGAGGAAGCAACAGAGAAACAGCTAGTAACATACAAGGGAGCTCCAATAAGGCTATCAGCTGATTTCTAAATAGAAACACTACAAGCCAGAAGAGCATGGCAAGAAATATTCCAAGTAATGGAAAGCAAAGACCTGCAACCAAGACTACTCTACCCAGCAAAGGTCTCATTTAAAGTGGAAGGTAAAATTAAAAAAGGCTAAAAGAATACAGCTCCATCAAACCGACATTGCAAGAGATGCCAAAGGGACTGCTTTAAGAGGATGAAGAAAAGGGGGTAGGGGACAGACACAGGCACAAAGGGGAAAAAATGGCAATGAATAAGTACCTATCAATAATAACCTTAAACGTAAATGGATTAAATGCTCCAATCAAAAGACGTAGAGGACCTGAATGGATGAGAAAATATGACCCACATATATGCTGTCTACAGGAGATCCATTCCAGACCAGATGGCTTCATAGGTGAATTATTTTTTATATAATTTCTATTGTTTAATATTATAAAATTGGATTTCTTTACCTTAATATGTTACTTAAATCTTTATTTTATTTTTTATTTTTTTATAATTTATTTATTTATTTGTATTTATTTATTTATTTATTTATTTTTAGAGAGAGGGGAAAGGAGAAAGAGAGGGAGAGAAACATCACTGTGTGGTTGTCTTTCACTCGCACCCCAACTGGGGACCTGACATACAACCTTGTTATGTGCCCTGACTGGGAATCAAACCAGCGACACTTGGCTCACAGGCCGATGCTCAATCCACTGAGCCACAGCAGTCAGGGCTTCATAGGTGAATTTTACCAAACATTTAGGGAAGAGTTCACTCCTATCCTCCTCAAACTATTCCAAAAAATTCAAGAAGAGGGAAGACTCCCAAACTCTTTCCATGAGGCCAGTATTATTTTAATTCCAAAACTAGGTCAAGACACAACAAAGAAAGAAAACTACAGGCCAATATCACTGATGAACATAGATGCTAAAATCCTCAACAAAATATCGGCAAACTGGATCCAGCAACACGTTAAAAACATCATCCATCATGTTCAGGTGGAATTCATTCCAGTGATGCTAGGATGGTATAATATTTGCAAATTAATAAACATAATACATCACATAAACAAAATGAAAGACAAAAATCACATGATCATATCAATAGATGCTGGAAAAGCTTTCGATAGAGTATGGCACTCTTTTGTGATAAAAACACTCAGCGAAGTGGGAATGGAGGGAGCATACCTCAACATAATAAGTGCCATATATGAAAAACCTACTGCCAACATCATACTCAATGGACAAAAACTAAATAAAAGTTTTCCTCCTAAGGTCAGTAACAAGACAAGGGGCTTGCTTTTATCACTTTTATTCAACACAGTATTAAAAGTTCTACCCAGAGTGATCAGATAAGAAAAAGAAATAAAAGTTATCCGAACTGGAAAGGAAGAAGTAAAACTCTCCTTATTTGCAGATGACATGATAGTGTACATAGAAAACCTATAGATGCCACCAAAAAACTACTCAGCCTAATAAGTGAATTTGGAAAAATAGTGGGATACCAAGTCAATATTCAGAAATCAAAGGCATTTTTGTACACCAACAACAAAGTATCAGAAACAGAAACTAGGAATAAAATTCTATTTATTATAGCAACAAGAAAAATAAACTACCTAGTAAGAACTTAACCAAGGAGGTAAAAGACCTATACTTGGAAACTACAGAACACTGAAGAAAGAAATTAAGAAAGATACAAATAAATGGAAGCATATACTGTATTCATTTATTAGAAGAATTAACATCATTAAAATGTCCATACTACCCAAAGCAATATATAGATTCATTGAAATCCCTATTAACATATCAATGACATATTTTGCAGATTTAGGGCAAATATTTCAAAAATGTATATGGAACCAAAAATGACCTTGAATAGCTTCAGCAATCTTGAGAAAGAAGAACAAAGTAGGAGGGATCACAATACCTGTTATCAAACTATATTACAAGGCCACTGTAATCAAAACAGTCTGGTACTAGCATAAGAACAGACACATAAAACAATGGACCAGAATAGAGAGCCAGAAATAAACCCAGGTCTCCATGGTCAATTAATATTTGACAAAGGGGGCAGGAGCATAAAATGGTGAGTACTATGCTAAGTGGAATAAGCCAGGTTGTGAAAGACAAATAACCATATGATCTCCCTTATAAGAGGAACCTAATGAACAAAACAAACAAGCAAGAAAAATATAACCAGAGGCATGGAAACAAGGAACAGAATGACAGTGGCCAGAGGGGACGGGGTGAGGAGTAAGAGGGGGAAGAATGGAAAGGGTCCAGTCAAGGAACAGGTATAAATGACCCATGAAGGTAGACAACAGGGTGGGGATTGACTGTGAGAGTTGGGGACGGGTCGGGCAGTAGAGTGCAATGGGGGAAAATGGGACAATTGTAATAGAACAACAATAAAATAAAAAAAACTTCAGTGGGCAGGAGCACCACAGAATCTGGGCACTGCATTCAACTTTCCTCTGAAGCCTGAGGACAGGTAGATGGTCATGGACATCAGTGCTATATATTTATAGGCAGCAACTCAAGGAACAGGCTTTTCCAGAGAGATATTTTCTCTCAAGATTGGTTTCATTATGAACTATAAGGACATAACCCTATTTCATTTGGAAATCTTGACTCCATTCCTGTGATGTGTTTAAAACTTTTCAGTTGGGGCATGGTGTTATTCTAAAGGCCACATTCTTCTTGAAGAGGGAACTTTTGGAGTCTGGTATTTTGGGTATAATCAAGGGTCCAAAACTATCAGGTGAAATGACTTTGGAAAGAAACTGAAGTCTGTGTTAAAAATTAGGTTAGAAAACAATATATGTTTGACATTATAGACTGTTGAGTTCAATAATGCAGGATAACTTTTCTGATTGCCAATGAGAAGCTCAACAATGTTTGTCTCTCTTTGGTGGAAGTGAAATACAATACTAATTGGGTAAGCAGCACCCTGGCCAACAAAGTTGCTTGGACTTGTCTCAAGTGAGCATTGAGGTAAGAATCACACTTTGATTTTATGAGGGGTTCCACTTCCAGGCAACAACAGCTCACTTGGGCTTTTCTGAGCCAAGCTTTTCAGGCAGACAAGTTCAAACTCAAGGGAATGCCAGACATAGGAGTTGTGCTGACCTCTCTAGGATGTGATGAATTAATGACAAGAATTGATAAGTGCAATTTCAGTAAAATAAATTTACTGGAAAAAATATTGACTTCTTTCTTAAGCAATTTGAGAACTGAAAAAGAAATCCAAAGTTCTTATTTTGAAGTAGTTAGTTCTGTAGAATACAACTGACTAATATCCCTTTACCAAAAAGGAGAACAAGGGGAGTTGGTCAGAGGCCCACACTGTTAGGAACTGTACATTTTACAAATGTAAAAGGAAACATTGAGAAACACTGCACAGTCTACCCTATGCACCTGGCCTGCAGCAGTGATAGAATCTGGTACTTGGCAAAGTGCATGCTGAGCTTTTCCATGTTGTGGTGCCTGAAGCATGTGTCGGTGAAGCTAGTGTACTCATCTTAGCTGCAAATTTTTCTAGTGAGAGAAAGCTAGAGCACTCACGCACAAGACATGTCATGGTAGTAATAATAGCACTTACTCACATTTACATTTATACATCTGGTCTTTTGTCGATCTGTTTCTCAGACAGAAATACCAAACTGTCTGGTTTGAAACCAGACACATGGCAACTGTATTTACTAAAATTTCCCTGGCTGCCAGGCACTATGCTACTTGTGTTCACATGTATTATGCATGTTATGTCTTATTCAATCCTTGTCATTGTGCTGTGAGTACAGTATTTTATTCCTATGGTATAGATGAGAAAACAAGAGCTCAGAGAGGTAAAATAAGTTGCTTGCAGTAATCCAGCTAGTTATATAACAAGGTAGTGTGGACTTGGAATGTCTAATTTCACATTTCTTTGTTTTCTTTTGATATTCAATGCATTGAAATGATCCAAGATTTCCTGAAATCTCTCATCAAATTTTTCCTCAACTGATCTCTGGATGTGAATCACTTGAAAATTGAATAGCATCCTTGAGGTCTCAGAAAGCCTGATTTCTATTAAGTATTGGGAAAATATCTGAAGAGCATTATCAATTATAAACTGTTGATAAACTTGACTGAGATCAAACTTTTCAAAAAAAAATCCCCAACAATTCATGGAAGACAAGGAGAAAAATTATAGGCTTTGATAATAAATGGTGTCCCCGTGACTTGGTCAGAAGCCACTTCAGGGCCTCAATTTACTATTAAGTTTCAGGACCTGCCCAACTGGAGTCACCTGCTGACTACTGGGTGCCCTGTTTGATTAGATTTTTACTCTTTACTATTTTTTTCATAACTTTCAAGTGATTTGTTACAGTAGATGAAACCAGATGGAGAGAAACTGATGCCTCTTCCATCTTCCTAAGAAATGCTCAGGGAAATCACAATAGTTTTCAGATTGCAAGCTCCTCTATTTGTGTGAATGCTTTGGGCTATGATTCCTATAGGTATGAACCCACTTCCTCCCAAGAGGCTTTTCACTCTCCCTTTCACTGACAAGTTGGAACTTCCTGTGAGGGAACATTTCACAACAAAACTTCTAGAACCATCAGCTGGATATTGGTACAAACTTGATGAATATATCTTGGTTTCATTTCTGCACAACAAAAAGTACTTCTGTTGTAAAATGTTGTAAAAAAGTATATTTATCCATTTAGAATCGACTTATGGTTGCAGGTATGACCATTTCTATTTTCAAATTATCCAGAGGCATTTTTCCTTGACCTTCTAAAAATGATACAACTCCTAGATTTTACTGTCATAGTGCCAGGTGGTGGGAATTCTTCCTCAACTTCATTTTAAAAGGTGTGAAGAGTGTATGACCTGGCCTCTCTTAGAATCTGTACTCTGGACTGATGGATTTGTAGACAGAGCCCTGATAAAATTCTTGACAGCATGAGCAGAAGGTTTATCTGAGATGATATGCAGCATTTCTGGGGATGAGTACTTCCTTTTAGTAAAAAGTCAGAAGGCCCATCTATTCGAAGCCTCCCCTAGTTTCTAAGGCAAGTAGAGCTAGACAAGTGTACCTTACTGGGCTATTAAACATGTGACACTTGGATTGGTCAAGAAGCTCAGAAATCCCCCAGACTGTTAGGTTGAGAAAGGATGCAGTTTTCAGAAGTGTAATGCAGTCATCCCCTGGCTGGTTTGGCTCAGTGGATTGAGCGTCGGCCTGCGAGCTAAGTGTCGCTGGTTTGATCTTCCAGTCAGGGCACATCAGAGAAGGAAAACTCTGATTCCAAAAAACCTCCGCTGCCTTGCGGCATACCTCTTCAGGGGAAAGGCTAAGGGAGTAAACCCCGACAGAAAATCCGGAGCCGGAGTCCCTAAGGCGGTTTGATGTTGTAGTCAATACCGGCAACTCTGCGGCGCACCTGAAGCCAAGCTGTATTGACTCCGTCTTTCCCTTGGATCCTTCAGCTGCGAAGAGAGGGGGGGTCTGCTGCATGGGCAACAGCAGACCCTCCATATCACCCTGCCCAGGCTCTGTAGCTTCAGCTTCACTGGAGAGGACACTCCAGCGTCATCGTAAGATGTCGATTCAACACGGGAGGAGACAGATACTGTGTCACTCCCGAGTCGGACTGCACAACCATTCTCGGCGGTGCAGATAGACTCTTAAGAAGCTACACGATTGTCTCTCGAGACGGACGGCTGCCGACGAATGTAGTCATCAGTCTGTGGATTCTTTTCATGAAATTTAAGTTCTTTATCAATAATTGATAGGGCAGATAATAATCACTTTCCAACTAATCTGATGTGTTTATCAAATGCCCTCATCTTAAATGAAGCAAGAATAGTGAGAAGCTTTAGAAAAACATATGTTGAGCCTGACAGATGTTCAGAAACACAGCAGGAATGTGTTCAGGGTAACTTTATTTATATGCTTCAAAACACAAGAAGCCTCTCAGCATATGTAAACAGTGAGAACTGTTTAGTTCACAAAGAATACAAAACTGCCTCAAACAAGTAAGAACACCAATGGAGACTTAGGTGCCGGATCCGGGGAAGCCTGAGGCTGGAACTGTCTTTGTAGACAACAGTGACCCACATGATGTCATCAGCTTGCCCTCTTTCCCTTACTTACTCCGCCTTTATTTCTAAGTATTAGCCTAATTGCTTTTCTTCTTCAGCCTGGACACTTCCTTCCTTCAGGTAGGCAGCTTTAGGCTGACATCATCCATTTAACAATCCCATGAAGGAGTAAAAAGAGCTTTTTTATCACAGGGTCTCATATGAAATCTAAAAACAGAACTCCAGTTGTTTCTGTAGGGTTGTGTGCTCGCCGCTAGCCCGTTACTTCAACAAGTGTTGGAGGCACTGATCCAGCCAGTATGAGGAAATTTTTAAAAAAGAATCGTAGATATCCTTGACCTATAAAATGATAGGTGGTGTAGGATATTAACAATTGTCATATAATTTGAGGCAACATGTGATATTGTTGCCAGAGAAATTTAGACCAGAGAAATCTAAAATGTGATGGAAATCAGACAGGTCAGACAAATGTGACCCAGGCTGTTTCATGAAGAGAAGTGTTTCTTCTGTTTCTTGACCAATGGGTTAGTTATCAGTGGTGGGGAATCCAGGGGGAGAGTTATTCCAGAAAGAAAGAATTGTTCAAAGAATGGCAAAGAAGCAGGAGAAGGGAAAGAATTAGGAACTTGGTTTGAATAAATGCAGGTTTTGTAAAGGAAGAAATGTGAGCTAAATTTAGTAAGAAAAGCTGACATCGGATCATAGAGGTTTTGAAGTTTTCAATTTCAACCTAAGTAGTATCCATCTTTTTTTCAGAAGGCTGTATAGAGCCAGTGATGGTTTCAGAGCAAGGATAGGATCAAATGGATCATTAGAGAGTTTCATATGGCAGTCACAATGAGGAAGGACTGAATGGGGAATTTACTTAACACAGTTTCAAGAACTGCAACCTAACTGTGAATGAGTGGGAGCCAGCAGGTCAGGCACTCTGACTATGTGAATAGAAGCCTTCTTCTGAAAGTAAAGGTCTAAGTCTCTTAGCAAGCTATAAACTGCTTGCCAAGATGAAACTATGTGTATTATATGATCCCGTCCTCTTTCCTAAATTCTACCACATCTTCAACTTGTAGCTGGTCATTTTCTTGTAGATCCTACCCTACCCCACCTTCAACACTGTCTCTCCATCATCATTTTGTGGTAGTGTCACTTTCTTAGTAATTCAGGCATGACCATTCCTGGAACTAGGTGACAACTTGGATGAGTCACAGTGATATACTCAAACACCTATATTTTTATGTGGATAGAGATCAACTAAAAATGAGCATAAAGAGCACACTGAGAGGGGAGAGGAACCTACTCAAGTCAGCTTGCCACCTCAGAGCCTGGGTGTAAAGAATCAGAGATAGCCCTTTTTTCTCTGCAGGTGACATAAGCTGGTGAACTGTGCAAAAAGCCTAATTGCTGCTGAAAAAGTGTTAGACAGGAGCCCCAGACCATTTTGAACTGTGGTGGGTGGAGACTCTTCCTTTACTTCAAGCAGACAAATCCTGGAGACAAACCCCCATGCTGCAACTCAGAGACCTCCACTAGGCTCCTGAGTTTATGATAATCATGTGTATTAATTTGATTACAGATCAGCTGCTATAACAAAGACACCAAAATAATAGTGACTGAAATTATACAGAAGTATATTTTTCTCAGGCAATAATCAGAGCATAAGCAGCCTAAGGCTGATATGGCAGCTTATAGTGTCAGCAACTTTGGCACCTTAACACACAGCTTTCATCTCATGGTCTCTACATGTCCACAGTTCCACCACACAGGAAGGGGAAGGTTAGACCTATAAGGGCCACAAAGTTGTACATCACTGCCACTTAAATCCCAACAGCCATAACATAGCCATTTGGCTACACAGAGCTGGAAATGCTAGGGCACTGTGCTTAGCTAATAATGATAGCTGACTTTTATATCGTGCTTCCTGGGAACCAAGCACTATTCTGAGAGCTCTACACGTACTAATTTACAGCAATCCCATGAGATAAATTCTAGTATTGTTCCCATTTTACAGATAAGGTAACTGAGGTAGAGAGAGGTGAAGTAACTCACCCAAGACCATGAGAAAGTAAATTATGGAGTTAACATTCAAACATTCACAGACTGGTTTCAAATTCTGAGATCTTAACTATTCTGCAACACTGTCTCTAAAATTCAGGGTACTGTTAGGAAAAGGAAGACTGAGAGAATGGAAACTGGGAGACCATTATTCTACTGTAGCATCCAAGCATCCATGTTTGTCACACACCGTAATGCCTCCAAGCTTTGGGATTCCCTCCCTCATTGTTCCGCTCTTTTTAGTTTTCCAGCAGATTGCCATTCACAACAGCACACAGTCCTTACTGGCTGATATGCTAACTTCCAGGCTAGCCTCCTAGCTTCTAGATTCTCCATACTCCAGCCTGCCCCATACTTTCCCACCAAACGAATCTTCTCCATATGGTATTTTCTTCATGCTATGCCCCTCTTTAGAAACAGACAGACAGAAGGCACTATTTAACTGGATCAACTTCCCTCTTATGATCCTGACCTTCAAGGTACTTTACAATTTGGTTCCAAACATAGATTTCAACTGTACAGATCCTTCCTCAGAACTCACACAGATCTTCTCTATACCTGTCAGATTGGTCTAGTTGTGTCATATGTATTCTTATAACTCAATTGTCTGGATAGAAAAGGCAGGGTCAACTTTGACCAATGAGAATGGGTGCACCTTGCCCCATTTGTTTTTCTAAAGTCTACCCACCCCAGCTTGCAGAGCTCAAGAGTTCTGCACCAATGTGCACTGGTTGGATGGATATGTGCTCAGTGGCTCACCCCTCTAGCCCGTGGCACTCACTCCTCTTTCTTCTCTCATTACTCTTTCTACCCTTTGCTAAGGGTGTGAACCCTCTTTCTCTGTATGTAGCCTTGCACCTCATGAGACAGAGGCCAAGTTTTTCTTATTGTGATCCCCTGCTATGGTAAGATGTTCAGTATACCTTGTTGATTGGGTAATGGTTGGTCCAAAGTGTCTTGTTTAGTCAACTTTGTGATTCCTGTAAGTAACATAACTTGGAAAACAAATTTCCAGCTAGTGCCCTATGAAAAGCAAAATTGACACATTGAGTCTGTAGGATTACCTAATGTTAAATGTAAGAATATTGCATCTTTTTCTTTGCCAATGGTATATATTTTCTACCTTAGATCAGTCATAAAAGGAAGATATAAATTTATTAGGATATTTGAGCCTCAGATGAACAGTTTTCTATATTGAGCAGTGGTGGGTAGGAAAGTATTGAAGAGCTCTTCTAGCTATTTGTAATAACTTTGAGCCGAAGTTGAACACTATCCATTTCTTGAACATCGGCTTTAAGGTAGGGAGAAGAAAGCCAATGGGCATTAATGAGGGATCTTTATTTCAAAAAGGCTGGGATCATGTACTCTGGAATGAAGGAAGAGGAATGTACTTTTCAAAGGGGTACCATTCTGAAACCTTCTTTGTGCTCTTGGCTTGAGAGTAAGAGGGGAGAGGTGGTGACAAGAATATATTTTAAAGTCAGGGTGTTGTAAGCTTGCCTTAAACTTCTGAGCTCTCAAAGTGTTTGTTCAGGAGGTGGTTTCCAAGGTTTTACAACTTTGCTAAAAACATTCAGTCTCCTCTTTAGATCCATTCAGCTGATATCATTTTTAGTGACTTCCGAGGCAGCATTGTTGCTGAGAATTGATGCAGCAATGAATCTTTACTAGCACCCATCTGAGCTTTCTGTATCTCACATTTTACTTTGACTACATTTTTTCTTTTACAAATTTCCAGGAAAACAGCTTTGTCTTTTCTATTGAATAACAAGAATGGAATTTATATAATCACTACCTTGTCATGGTACAACTGATTTGCATCTTCTGGTTAAATGCAAATTCTCCACCCTTAAGTTCAACGGCAGTTGCCTCTTTAAATGGATAGCACTGAAGCAACGTGTAGACATGACTGTTTGTTTAGCTTGGCTTTTTTCTTTGATCTCATGTTAACATACCTTAATGGCAGGTAATGATTGATAATAGAGTATTGTAAAGTTCAGGTAATAAATACTGCTTAACTCATAATAATGCTGAATAATGTACTTTTTATGACTTGGTTTAATGGAAAATTTCCTTGTCAGCTTGGTCTAATTGTCCAAACAAAACCACCCATTACTTGAAGAAATACATGTCCACCCTAGACACATTAATTAGGGTCATGGCTGGGCTTCACGAGGAATATAGTAACACTTCGGTTATCTTTAAATGTAATCTTTGGACAGTCTTACTAATGCTAAACTTGGGTTTAATGAGAAACTTTTGTTTGCACTTGCCCTTTGAGGCTCACAGGCCTAGTTGGACTCTGGTGATAGCGGTGGCCACATTTATGCACACCAAGTTCTTTCCTTTGAGGCTTCCAGAGATCATCAATTCTAGTGGTCTGAATATCAACGGTCACCAAAGTAAGTTATCTTTGTCTTAGTGTGGAGGGCAGGGGATTTGTATGAAGAGGAAATGAAAAATCTTTAAAATTTTTTACTGCTGGATATCAGAAGACATGGCATTGAAATTAGAATAAAAAGGGGATTTGGTATCTTGGTGTTGACAAGCTTGGATGCTGTACATCAAAATGCTTGGGGCAGTCTTGCTGAAGTGTGGTATTTCCATGATGCTTCACTGTTTTTGAAGTCCCAAGAATATTCCAGAGAATACAGTACAGTTGAAATCCAGGAGATCACTACATGGGCTTTTAACAAAATGGCCAATGTAGTACCCAAAGCTTGACTTCAGGGCATACCCATAATGATTCTAAAAATAGTTCTCTGGAAAGGGTGCTTGATTTAAAGTTTGGAATGACTCAATTCATGATACCAAATGAGTGAACTGATATTGTACTCAATTCAGGGACTTCTTCCCTGAATATTGTGAAAAAAGTGTGTGTTTAATTTTTCAGATTTGAGCCAAATTGCCATCTCATTAATGATAGTTTCATATCTTATTTAATACCCAAATTTCTAAGGAAATCCACAATGGAAAAAATTTCATTCCCACTTTGTTACAATCACATTTTCTTTTCTGACAATACTCTATAAATGACTTGTTCTTTATGTCTTACATATTTATGGTTTTTACTGTCATTAGATAGCCAAAATGGTTCATTTTTATGAATCATGTTGTCCACTTCACACACATTACTTGCTGTTTACCTTGTCTTAGTTTTTTAAAGATTAGAATATTTCAGATTGGCTTTAAAATAAAAATCTGTCCTTAATAATTTTGTGCTCTCATTTTAATGATTCATTTCATATTCTACTTCAGCCTGTTTTGGCTGAAGTTCTTAGAAGATTACAGAATAAAAAATGACATTCTTTAGAAATTTACTTTGCTGGATTTATACAAAAATTGGTGTCTTGGTGGGATTTATTTAATTGCTCCTTCTAATTAAAAAAATAAATACTTTTCTCTTCATTGTTAAATATGGGAATACATGCCTAAAACTTTCATAGCAGTTAACACACTATGAGCTTCAGAAAATTATCCAAGTTAACAACTTGGATAATTTGCATCAAACAATAGGTACATTGTGAATGTCACTGCCAGTCAACTGCTTTCCCTTTCCTGAGGGATGTATGCTGATGTCGAACAAGGTTCACCAATCGTTATTTGTCTTGAAAGTTTTTACGACAAACTAATACAACAAGAATTGTCATTTGAGCACTGTCTATTTGGATCACATTTATTTTTTCTAACTTTTTATTCATTTAGATAGAAACCAAGTGCTCAGAATTCTTATTTTGACAACATAGGGGGTGGCCAAAGTAGGTTTATACTTGTAATACAACTAAATAATACAATAATTAATTAATAATATAAGAACAAACTGTATTTTGCATATTCACAACCATAAGCCTATTTTGGCCCACCTGTATAATTTAGTTCAAGGGAAATCTATTTCAGCTTTATTTTAATGTCTTTAAATAGATATAAACAACCTAGAGACAGTGCAGATGTTCTCAACTCTGGCTGCATGGTAGAATCACCTGGGGAGGTATTTTGAAACTACAGATAGCCCAGGCTCACCCAATAAAAATTAAATTAGAATTTCACGGTTAGGGCTCTCACCTTATACAGAGCTATTAAAAAAAAAAAAAAAAAAAAAAAAAAACTTCCCAGGTGGTTCTAACATGTAGATCAGAGGTTAGAAACTACTGACTGGGTGCAGTGTTTATAAAATCAAGGTCAAAGAGTGCCCCTGTGCAGAGTTGCACCAAGTGCCTATTAAATACACCTTACCAAGCCCCACCCAGACCTACTGAAACAATCATTCCAGGGGACCCTGGAATCTGAATTTCTTCATAAACTTCATGTGCACACCAAAGTTTGAAATTCACTACTCTGCTCATCTGCTTCATATTTCAGTTATTTGTTCTCACAAAAAGTTGAAATAGGTATTTTAATCCTTACAACAACCCTTTTATAATGCTACTAAGATTACCATTATGCAGGTGAGAAAACTGAGGCAACTTGCTGAAGGTCCCATTGTTCTACTGTGGAAGCAGGATTTGAACTCATGAAGTCTGGCTTTATGACCTGTGCATACAGCCACTGTTCTATAGTTCCAGAACCTATGTATGTAACCACTGCTTTTTGGTGATTACATATAGTTGTTCTATGGTAAGTTGTGGATTAATTAAGCACAGCAAGTAAGGTGCCAATTTATAGTGCGATACAGCAGTCTCCCCTTATCCATGGTTTCAGTTACTCATGGTCAAACTGTGGTCTGGAAATATTAATAAAAAATTACAGAAGTAAACAATTAATAACTTTTAAACTGCTTGCCATTCTGAACAATGTGATGAAATCTCACGATGCCTGGCCAGCCCATGGGGAATGCAGTCATCCCTTTCAGCATATCCATGCTGACGTATATACCCCCTGCCCATTTAGTCACTTAGCAGCCATCTTGATTATCAGATTGACTAGGGGATATCGCAGTGCCTATGTTCAAGTAACCCTTAGAGTAGCTTCGTGCTGCGCCACAATGCCAGTGTCACTCTCCTCACTTCATCTCGTCCCTTTAGCATTGTGTCATCTCACATTTCAAGAAGAGGGCTGAGTACAGTACAATAAGATATTTTGATAGAAAGACCACATTCACATAACTTTTATGATAGTATGTTGTTATAATTGTTCTATTTTATTATTAATCTCTTCTGTGCCTAATTTATAAATTAAATTTTATCATGGGTATGTATGTATAGGAAAAAAACATACTATATATGGGATACAATACTAACTGTGGTTTCGGGCATCTACCGAGGATCTTGGAACATATCCCCTGTGGATTAGGGGGACTTTTGTACAGAAAAATGGAAGACTAATTCTAATTGTTGGTGAGGGTTTCAGGAAAGGCTTCATGGAAGGATCAGGGTTTAGAAGTAACCCTCCAAGGATGGGGAAGTCTTCTGTAAGCAGAGATTGTACAAACAGATCTCTGTGTGAGGTGCTCAGAGAATGGTGAGAGGTTTCTATGGCTCAGAGCATGTTGTTCTGGGTGAGACCCAAGGCTGGAAAAGCAGTTTGAGGCATTCTGTGGAGCAGTTGGATTAGATTTTCTTATTACTTATTCCACTCAACCAATCAGTAGCTCTATTCCAAAACTAGCTGATGGTTAGTGAGCAGAGTAGAAAATTTAAAAACTGGAATCTTTAGTCACTGGCATTCAGGAATTCATACTCCAATAGTTACTCACAGGTACTTTAAAATATTATTTATTAACTCTTGAATAGGAAATACATTTGTATGGGATAAAATACAAATGAACAAAAGGCTGTAAATAAAAAATAAGTCTCTCACCCAACTCCGACCACCAGGAACCCAACTCTCCTTTCCAGAGGCAACCATTATTACTGAATTAGTGAAAACCTTTGCTACCTCTTTCTTTATCCTTCTGCCACAGTCACATGGTCACATGATTTGTGTCATTGTAAACCCTGTTAACTCACCAAGATTCACCCTGCAGTGTGGTTATACAAAAGGTATCCAGGATTCTCACATATATTCATTCAACAAACATTACTGAATGTCCACTATGTGCTGACTATTAAATGCCTAGAGAGAAGATAGGTTGAACAGCAGGAGATAACATTTGCCCTTAGGAATCACACAGTATAATAAGGTAAACTGCCAAAAAGTAATTATTACAATGCACTATGGGAAATGTTTTAATAGGAATAAATTCAGGCTTTATGAAGATAAGTGGGCTCTAAAACCCAAATTCTTTCTTGTTCCCACTGCCTTTGGGCAGGGAAGGATGCTAAGCCACTAAAGCCCTAGGCTAATGTGATACTTAAGGTGTAGCCTTCCAAACTCACTGTGTTTTATTTTTCTTTTGCGTAATTTGATCCAAATCATTCCTCCTTGTCATGGTCCCTTTCACATCTTGACATTTTTAGATGGGCATTTGTTATTTTATTATTAATTATTAATAATGGTTAATTCTTTATTTCAGTTGACTTATTTTACTTCTAAAGTAAGTACTCTTACAGTACAGTTTTGGGTTTTAGACGACTGGCATAAACCAAAAATTTCAAGTTTTGTGCCACAGGTATGTGGTTCAAGCACTGCTATGTTCTGTTTAATTCTTGTGTGGTCCCAGAAAAATGTCAATATTTTATGAATATTCATAAGAATCCAGGTTGCTGTAACTACTTTTACAAAAAGTAATGTGTAATGTAGTGCAGAATGGTTTTATTCTTTTGAGACAGTTTCCTAAACTGTGTTCCAAAGACACATTCAATAAGATGTTAATTGATATACTAAAAAAAAAAAAAAAAAAAAAAGGAAAGAAAGAAAGGATTCTATTGGTCAGTAAGTTTGGATATGAAGAAATAAATGAATGTCTCCACCAGCAATTCCCAGAGCCTTAAATATGCCAACGTACGTTGTGAATTTCTGAATAAGGTATTGAGAGAGAGAGAGAGAGAGAGAGAGAGAGAGAGAGAGAACATTGTGTGTGGTGCTTCTCAAACCTATTTAACAATGAAAACTAGTTTTTGTTTGTTTTTTTTAGAAGTAAGCCATTGTCAACTTGAGACCTTCTGTTTTATGAAATGACTGATGATGTCTAGTGCAATTGATTATGCATCCAACAAATGGCTCTCCATCAGAAGAGAAATACTCTTGAAAGTGTGTGTGGATGCAGTTTGCAAACCACATTTGTGTAACTAAAGTGCTAACTTATTTTTATGCATTGATGAAACATTCTGGATTAGTTTCTGAAGCTCTTTATTGTGTCCTAATGAGGCCTTGAATATGCATGACTGGTTTTAATCAAGGAAGAGCCCCTTCAACTCTGGAGCTGGTCTTCTCCCATTTGATTCCTCCCTCTTCCCTTTTCAAGCCTTTTGACTTCTGTTGACACTATCCCCTCTCCTCTTCTTCAACTGCTCTCTCTGTCTGTGGGGAGATGTGGACAACAGAAGGCAAAAGAGGCAGGTTGGGGGAAAATATTGGCAAAGAGAGCGCAGAAATGGGAATGGGGAGTTAAGAGTGAAGATAAGGTGACCACAAGCCTATAGCAGTTACCTTTAAACACTTATGCCTCATTGTTTATTCTTGTGGCATGCAAATCACATAAATCCAGGGATCAGAAATGTTCCTGAATTGCAAGGGAGGGTCTGGCAATAAAGAGGAACATTATCTTTGTTGCTATTCAATGAAGACTATTTTGGAAGTTCTAGCTAGACATGCTTTTCCTTCTCATTATCACTTTCCCCACTATCAAATTCATGCATCTCTCTATCATTATAGTCTGTGTTCCTGGAACAAACAAAGCTATAGTGGACCTCTTTCTGTAGACATTTTCACTACATTGCTAAGAATGAGTAAAAGAGCTATAAAGGAAAGAAAGAAGTGCAGAAGCTAGCCAGTGAATGAGGAGAACACGAGAAGCTGTAGACAGAAGTGAGCAGACTTTGAAAGAAAGCACTTCTGAAGGTGCATTAGTTAGGATTATATTCAGATGTGAGTGACAGAAAACCTAAGATAACAGTAGTTTTAACAAGAGAGACTTATATTTCTCTCTCACCCAAAAATGTGGACTGATGGCCTGGGCTTGTATGATGTTCCACATACCTTATATCTTTGCTATTTGGAGGCGTGGCCTTGATCTCATGCTCCAAAGTGTTAGTGTCTGCATTGTAGGCAAGAGATTGAAGAAAGAAATGAAAGAAGGAGAGAGAGAGAAAGACAGGGAGGGTGGAAGGGTGCATATGAGTATGAGCTATCATTTCAGGAAGGTTTCTGGAATGACTGTCCAACATTCTGCTTATGTCCCATTGGCTATGACTGATATTGGCCAATACCTACCTGCAGGAGAATCTGAGAAATCGACTTTATTTGGGGCAGCCATTTGTCCAGTCAAAACTTGAACACATTTACTATGGAAGAAGAGGATCACTGATAATGGGGGATGTGGCAGACTGTGTAATTATTCACAAAAATGTCTGGCCCTTTTGTTTCCACTGACATCAAATTTAGCCACGTGACTTACTTCAGCCAATGAAATATAAGCTAAAGCTTTAAGAGCTAACCAGTAATTTACCATGTCCTCTATGCCCTCTGCTATGGCACTGGCAATGTTCCAGTCAGATACTGTTCCATCACATGAGATTCTGGAGGGAAGATGACATGGAGCAGAGCTGCAACTGGCCTGTGGCAGACTCTAGACATAAAAGGGAAATAAACCTGAGATTTGGGGTTTATTTGTTATGCAGCACAACCTACCCAGTGGTTTCAAAATGCAGTCCTCTGATCATCACCATCTGCATTTCCTGGGAACTTGTTAGAAATGAACATTTTCAGCTCTACCATAGAGCTACTGAATTATAAACTGTGGGACAGGACCCAGCAACCTGTGGCTTAACAAGTCCTCCAGTGAATTCTGATGTGGCTAAATTGCATGAGCCACTCTCCTGGTCTATTTTGACTGATACAGGCTACTAGGTGTCTCTCTCACTCATGGGCTAAACTAGACTGTCTGCCACCTATAGGTAGAACCAGGGAGCAGGGGCTTCCCTCTGTTATTCCTGAGAGGACACAGAAAAGAAACAGATGCAGTAAACTCAAGTGTGGAAGTGGCATATTCCTGTCATTTTATGTGACTTTAGCCCCAAGGGGAGATCACAACTACAGAAGTTTTGGATCACAGCTCTTCAATCCAGTGAGAAAATAAGCTATTATAAGAAATGGATAGTTGTGCTCCTATTCTTGAAGAAGCAGGAGTAGAGCGTAGCCTTAGAAACTGATTTCTCACTTCTTTGACCCTATGGCACTCTATTTATATACTTGGAGTGCACACAATGACTAAAACAACATATCTTAAACATTAAAGTAAATTGCTCTGTTAAATGTTCTATATCTGACTTCTCCCAGATATTACCTGATACTATCTGACTTTTCCAAGATACCATCTCAAGAGAGTTGAAACACCCAAGTTTGTTTCGAAAGATGGCTGACAAATTACACTTTGAATTCTCACATGTGGCTCAGTGTAATGTGTCTGCATCCTGTGGGTAGAGAAGCCTGAGGCTGGCCACAGAAATGCCAGGGTTGCTCTGTAGAGCTGGAAATAAGCAATGAGCACATCCTCACACTAAGTCTTTGATGCTCCTTTTTCAACCCCTTGCAGAACTTTGGCATTATCCAGATTGCTTTGGTCTGCTGAACAGAATTCCATATTCTAGATCTTTCCTAACAATCAAATGTCTCCACTTTCCTGTGTATTATTCTCTTATGATTCCAGGTTCCATTATTAAATAGAAGGGAACAATGATACTGCTGGTAGGTTGCTTTCTTACATATAGGTTTCATTTCAACACTGCCAATTTAAAAGTATGAACACCCATGGCACAGGTTCTAGATGTCTGTGGGAATAAATCTCCCATAGGATCATGAGGACAATGTAGCCAGACCAGGGCACAGTGTGGGAGAAGAGAGCATATTTGAGCCTAGGAACCGTGGCATGGTGTCCCTCCTTACCTCAGCATCTGACTGTATTTCCCCCTCTGCTGTGCTTTTGTGAGAAATTCAGGTTTCAAGTAAAATACCAAATAACCCTAATGGGGCAGCAATTTAGCTAGAATTGGCAATATTCTACATACATTTGCCTCACAGTGTGAACTGAGCAAACCTCCCATCGTGTGAAGGAACAGGCACCTCATTTGCTGTCTTTGGCTGAAGAGTTTTCATATTTAAAAGAACAAACATGATTTCCCTAGTTTATAACTTTTAATGTTTAATGCTCAGTTCTCAGATTAACCTTTTATATTACTCATTTGGCATTTCCCTCAGAGCCCACATGGAAACCCCACTGCCTCCAACCTACTAAATGCCCTGTGCAAAATACCACTTCACTAAAGAAGCCAAATGTCCCTAACTCCATGCAGCAGACCATGGATGGAGCTCTGGGCATGGTCCCCGAGCAGACTGGCTCTGAATGCCCGCTGCCTGTCTTACCTGTGGCCATCTCCAGGACAGTAGAGGGCCCAGAAGAAATCCTACCCTCCACCGCCTAATATAGTTCTACAAGGAAGATCAGCTTTAAATGAAGGTTCAAGGGAGCAGAAAACCAGAAGATGTCAAACAAACATATCATAATGCTGAAAATGTGGACAAGGGTGAATTGTAGGGAAGAAACAGAACATGGACCCAGTGTTTCTCTGCTTGTGGGTCTATGAACTCTCGGGGCTTTTGTTTAATTAACAGCGGTTACTTGACCTTGACAGTGAAATTCAAAAGTCTTATTTGAGGTTCTTTCTTTCCTTGGGAACAAAGAGTACTGCTCTGAACCATATAGTAAAGTAATTATAGGGAGAATATGACAAATACAACAAACAAGCAGCTCCTTCAAAATTCTTCCTGCCTCAATTTATTTCAAGACCAGAAAAAGACTTTGGCTCACTCAGCTTTGTTTACATTAGTCCATGGAAATTTCTGGGCTCTGAGGCTGATGAGCTGATACTGGAGGTGCACTGGTAGATGAAAGGGGTCCCTGGAGCTGCTCTTCATTGGGTGGCTTGTTGGAGGGACCTACTCAGTTGGGTGTAGTCATACTGTAGACTGGGATGCTCCAAAGCTGGGCTAGCACTCACACATATCAGACCTCTTGCCCATGCATTGCCTATCTGCCCCTGCCCTTTTCTTCCCCCAGGGTTTTAGAGCAGTACCTCTTCCTGGTGTGATGGCTACTCACTATTACAAACACCTTTTCTGGGCATATCTCAGCTCATGGCTTAGGCTGAACAATTGTAGTGGTGAACAATTGATGGTAGTGAATTATAGTGACCTCTTTCACCACCATCATTTTCTGCTGTTCACAGGATAAATTACAAACTATATACATATTCTAATAAAGATAAAGTATTTGCTATTTATAATTTTCATATTCACAATCAAAACTTTCACAACATTCTCAAATCACAAAGGTAGACATAGCAAAAGGGTAAAGACCCTCCCTGCCTGTCCAACCCCTTTCTAGCTAACAGGCTCGGATGAGTTCTCATGCCAGGGAGGGGTGTGAGAGCACATTGTCCACAGCACTGGCTGCAATCAGCACTGTGGCACAATCCTTAGTCTGGCCTCTAGATTGCCTTATGGCTGAATTCTGTTCTGTACTGGAAGAAAGTACATGCTGCCATTAGCAACTGGGCTGCCCAATGCACTTCTTTTTGCAAGAGGAGAGTGGTATTTTTGTATTATCCCTTTCCTGCAGGTAAGACCTCTGCCCCCAGACTTCAGACAGGTCTTCTTCCCAGCCTGAAGGCATCTCCACTGGCTGCTCCTGATGCTGTTCTGGCTCAGAGCTGCCCTAAGGTGTGTCTTCTTCTCCCTTCAGTAGCATTCTCTTCTATCTGACTCCTCCCATTTCTGTGTCCCTCCCACTTCATTCTTCTGTCCCTCAGTATAGTGTTTCTCCTGCTTTTCTTACTATCTTCCTCTCCTTCCAAGAGATTCCAATCTCTTATACAAAATGTTATTATTAAACAAAGAACATAAAGAAAATGTTATTGTTGAACAAAAAAGAACAACCATAAACAAGAGAAAATTTCAAAATGACAAATTCCATATTAGTATCTGTGAGTCTAATTTATTTTTTCAACTTTTTATTTTGAAAAATTTCAAACCTACCAAATTGTTGCCAAAATGATACAAAGAACATGCATATGGCCCTCACCTAGCTTCACCAATTGTAAACAGTTTGACACATTTTTTCTCTTTCAGTTTATGTATATTCATTAAGATTATTTTCCTGCTGAACTGTTTCAGAGAATTTCAAATTTCATAACCCTTTATCCCTAAATGCTTCAGCATGTATCGCTTAAGAACAAGAACATTCTTTCACATCATCACTACATAATTATCAAATGCAGAAAATTTAATAGTGGCACAATACTTCTATCTAGTGATCCAGCCATGTGAGTCTATTTAAATATTTGAAGGAGGAATCTGCATTTGGCTTTGGTTTACATAACCTAAAAATAGGGTTTACTGTATTTTCACAAAAATCCACATCAATAGGAAAGGGTGGTAGTCTCAAGGAAATGCTTCTCTCCCCCATTATTCCTTATTTTATTTCACTTATAAAGCACAGATACCACTAATATCTACCAACCAAAGGAATTTATCTGCTGTAACTATATTTTTAGCATGTTAAAATCATTGAAAAAGTATTGTGGAATGCTTTATACCTACAAAGAGCAGAGCCTTGTTTGGAGATAACTTCCAGAGCCCTTACATGGTATTTTGATATAATTCAATGTCATGAGGAGTTATATTCATGGGCATAATTTCTTCCAGGGATGTGTTTATAGTAGCTAACCCATTCAGAACAAGAACCAAGACGATGTTGAAATGGAACCCATAGCTCTTTGTTGTGATTTTAAAGGGAGAGATGTGTGCTTATACATATGTCAACAAGCAAGGTACAATGTACAACACTGTTGGTTTAAAAGCATCTGTATTTCTGCATCTCAGACAAACAGCTCTGCCTGCTAACAGCTGAAGTCCAAGGTTTGACTTGAGATTGATTGCACCAACATGATTGGAATAAACCAAAAGAGATAACCTTCCTGGCGACTTACCAAACCCAAATCAATGCCTCTGAAATTTATACCTTTCCTGGTTTGGTTGTTTTCCTATGACATTAAAAGGGCATCCAGTCTCCTGCCAAAAGGGATTTGTCCTTTTTATCTAGTCAGGAGAATGCTTCAGCTATTTACATTTCTGAATTGCTTAGCTGCCCAAGCATGCTCTGAGTGTGCTGTTTGAAATGTGTCATTGAGGCACGTGACTGCTGTTCTCAAGCTGATGTTGGACTTTCTCCAACAAATATGGATTATGTTAAAGTCGGTTCTGAATTGACGAGGATATGTTAATAACTCCCAGATGGGCCTCTCTGTGCTCTCCAGCAGGGAAATGCAAGCAGTCTATGGCAGGAGCAAGTGTTTGGCAGGTCCATCATTCTGTCATTAAAGGCCACATTATTACTTGCAACTGTGTTTGCATGACAATGGCTGCAATGAGCCCAGCCTCACAGTCATGAACATTAGGAATGAGCTTTTAGGTAGATTGTTTTCCAGGTGGTGGAAAATATTTTATATGCAAATCCCTTTTCCTAGCCCCAAATAAGATATTATGAATGAGTCAAGGGGCAGGGTAGGAGGTTGGAGGAGAATGGGTGGTCTGTGCTGTTCCTTGGAGACCTGGACAAAGCAAAAATATGATGGCCAGGGATATGTGTCCAAGGACCCTCATGCAGAACAGCCCTTGCTCAGTGGAGCAGCTTTACTCTGTGCCTGACCTGTACTTGTGTACTTCAGTGCCCACTACTTGCCCTAGCAAGCTCCAGTTGGAACAATTAATTACAGTAGAGTTGTTTGCATTTTGGTTGCACTTTCTGTATTTCTTTTTCTTTGGTCCTTAAACTATAGTAATATGGGCATTTTAATATTATGTTTGCAGTTGTTCAAAAAAAGAAATGAAAAAGATACACCTATAATTGCATTTCCAGTCCAAAAGGAAATGGAGTGTATTTGATGTTAAATACCAATGTGACAAGTATTACCAGGTTATGGAATATGTGGCTAATATAGTTAATTGTGGTGAAACTGGATATTATAATGAAAGGGAATAATTTGACAGAAAAATAACCATTTTGGTGACTGTATAGGTAATGCTATAGATGTGCCATATTTCAGTAGAGTGGTGAGAGGCAACAGGGTCTCCATTTGCAAAGTAAATGCTGCATGTGCACTTCTTTCACTTAGAATGTAAAATAATCTTTGGTCCCAATATATATATGTTGTGGTGAGAATGACTGAGCACCATAAAATGTAATTGAAAACATTCAGTCACACATGATGCTCTTTCTCCTTTGCATTAGGTCCCTGTTTCAATAACAGGTAATCCAGCCACAGAGTCCCCTCACTTTACAGTCAGGTATTTTATGATGTCATTTCATCTGCATAGGCATATCTATATGTTCTCTTTTCCTTTCCAACAACTCCAAGGAATTCAAAAGTATGAAACCACATCTGCCAATAACATTAGGATGAACCATTTAGGATTTGTTTTTTTTTTACAAGGCAACAGCACTAAATGCCATCGATTTCCAGCATGCCCTGGTACATTTTTAAAGCTAACAGTCAAGATTTAAAAATATTTTATTTGAAGTCACTTAAAAATATCTAAAGATCAGCAAAGATTTCCCAGAGTGTTTGCACTGAGGCCAGCCTGAGGAGGTTTTGTGTGGGTGTGGAACCATGAAAGTTAACGGTTTGGATATTCCTGAAGGGTGAGACAGAGATATCTAGCCCACAAGGTTTACATGAAGATGGCTACAGAGCTCCCCGTAGGCTGCAGTATTTAAACCATCTGCACAGAGGGAGAAGGATTTTTGTCACCACCTGCATGCAAACTATGCCAGTCCTTTATAAATGTGTTATAACATGCTATGCTTCCTTATGTGCAAATATCATAAAGCCTCTATAGTCCAATAGTTCACACAGCCCTAACAGGTTGTATATTTATTGAAAATGCCTTCAGTTCACCCTCACATTGAGAAATGTAGAAGACAGCCCTGTGGATTGGGTTCCACTAACTCCAATGCAGGATGTCAGGCTCCCTTGCTGGAGCTTGTCGGTGCAACAAAAAAGGGGAAATCGTTGCCTATAAGACTCCGGTTGTTTATTGACCCTGGGTGTTTCTTAAGTCTTTGAAGTGTACTTTTGTGCTATTAATATTTCATTAAAGAACTTCAGTTAACGAATTTCTGTTTGTAGAAAGTTTGGGGAGTTGGCAGGTGCAATAGAAATAGAAGACACTCTGTTTTAATGGCCATTAAGTTGAAATTTGCTGAGATACTCTAAGATCCCAGTTAGTAACCGAATATCATGAATGGTTCATCATTGTCATTAGGCATTAATTAGGCAGCTATAGAGTGCTAGATGCTCTGCAAAACTCATAAAAGCAACTGTCTCCATTTTCTCTTCTGGGATGGTGATTTTTGTTGTTGCTGCATTACCATTTGTAAGGAGTATTTGTGGAATGAAGAACTTGGTATTTTGAAATAGCTTTGCAGTCTTTAATTATAGCCTCAGAAGCTCATAGCACACAATGTTCCATTCACAGGAAAGGAAACCAGAGGCTTTATGGCTGAGCTGGCATTACAGTCAAGGCTTTTTGACTCTTTTAAATGTTGTGTCATCTGTGACAGAACATACCCTGACAACCCAAAAGGTACAGAAGAAGAGAATTTGAGGAAGAGATCCTTGTGTAAAAGCACCAATGGTATTAATCAGAGATCAACACACATGCGGTGGTGAGGTTTCTGTTTTTCCTTCCCTATCCTTTACTACATAGGACAATATTCTTCTCATAATAGTACTCAACTTTCTAGATTGTTAAAAAGGAGCTTATAAGTGCAATTGAAAGTGATATGGGCATTTTAATATTGTGACACTTAATGCTACATAAAACCTTTGTTTCCTACAGGTTTATTGAGCTGGTCTATTAGATTTCCTGCTGTATGAGCAGGAAGATTATGGTGGCTTAGGCCTAAGTATACTTTGGGGAAAGATTTTGTATTTTCTCTATAAATAGTCTTTCTAAAACAACAGGATTGTGTAACTATTAATGTTTATATTGCATTATACATCTCCCAAAGTTTACTGTGGATAGTGTAGAGTGTGGTAACCAAAGGAAATGTTTTTTGTCTATGATGAAAGCTGGGAATTGGCATTATCAAAGTAAACCCATTTTACTATTAGTTCATCAGTAGGATTTTAATGGTTTGGTGTTACATTATGGTATTATGTTATCATACCTATTAGCACACACCCATATGCATACATGTATATGTCATGTTTTGAAATAATAGCCATAGCAGAACTGAAAGACTAAAATGGAAGTAATGACATGTAGATGATCCAAAATGGGCAGGAAACTTGAAAATTGTTGGTTCAAGTACATGGCTTTTACACACCAAAAATTTGATTAACAGGACTACTGTTCAGAGCATGGATCAAAGCTTATTTTTCATACTGAAATAATTTCTCAGGCTTAATGAAACTGGGCAAATCATTAATTCACTTATTAAATGTGCATTTTTAAATAGCTAATGCAGAATAACCCTCACAAGTGCAGGGTAAATTTTAGCCCTGCCAAAGTACAGCACAGATTTCAACTTGGGTTATGCTTTTATTCCTTTTCCCGTGGAAACATAACCTATGGTGAAATTGCATTTCTTTGTTTAAGTAATTTAATGAGCAATTTCTTCAGAATTTATAAGAAAAGGGCCCCAGACTCAGCACTACAAGTCCCCCCAGAGCCACTTTTCCTTCTATACATGAATAGCCAGTTTCATTATGTTCAAAAACATAGCATGGAAAAAAAAATGGTGAGGGCTGTTCTGTCCAAAGAAATGAAAGATTATCTTCTCCAAGCAGCAGAAATTAGATGTATAGGGCCTACCTTTGAATCACTCTTTGCTTCAGATAGAACATGACGTATGGGTAATCTGCAATTTGCTAGGGGCATTGTTAGCGTGCTTTGCCTCCAGGGTAGGATTTTAACCAGGCCTCCAGCAGCTGTGCGTTTGGCGTCGTAGCCACATTAGGTATACAGAACCCCCCTGCTATTACCCTGGTGAAACCCGTGCCAAGGCCCCCAGTGACACGCTGGAGGTATTAGGTCAGATGAGTTACATTAAGTGGCAAGTGATAAATTCAAGATGACAATTCAAAACAGCAGTGTTTCTTCTAGTAATTAATTCCAGTGGTGCCTGAGGCGGTGCTTGGTCACTGCCACTGGTGTGGCAATGCTGCGTAGCTAATGAGAAAACATTACAGCAAGGATTAGGGGCCTGTGCATTCTGGCAGGCTGAGGTCACCATGATTAGGAAATATTAACACAGACTTACTGTGATAAACCATACATACCCAGAAAACTTAATTTTTATTTTATTCACGTAAAAACTGTTGAATACTTTACAATGCGGTGATTCACTAAGTGGACTGTGGAGAGGGGAGAGGCATTCCACCCTGGGTCTAGGGCAGTCCCTCAAAGGGCATTCAGGTGGTGATAAAAGGGCCTCCCAGAGCCACTGGCCTTTTTTTCTGTTTGTGGACACTGTATCTTTGGCACATAGAGAGGCTATAAAAAGATAGGCCTGTTTTATTTTCCAAGTGTGACTTAATCAAGACCTTTTGCTATATGATTCATCTTCTTTGCTTAAGAATTGCATTGGTTATGTGGTGATCTTGTTAAGCAATAGACTAGAAGTTTACTTCCTCTTGCTAACTCTATCCTTGATGAGGGTTCCTTTGATTTCATAGTGCTATCAAGTTTTCAGAGGGCTCACTCACACTTTTTTCTCACTTCCAAAGTCCTGTGAACTATATAGAAGAAGTGTTGTTTTTCCAATTTGATAAATGAGAAATGTGAGGCCAGAGTTGCAAAGAGAATTGTTCGCGATCACACAATCCATTTGCATGTTCTTGGGTCTAGAACTCAGCACTCAAAAACCTAGAATGTTGCTCATCTGAATGTTTCATAAAGAAGAATAAAGAACCAACCATCAAAGCTGTTTCCTAAAAAATTTCCTAAGAATATTCTGCTGGGCAACCTTTTATGCACATACACATGTGTGTGGATGAGTACACACACACACACACACACAAACACACACACACACACACACACAAACACACACACACAATGTGAACTCATCCTTAGTGAAGTACTTTTAGTTTGAGCAGCTACAGATGTCTTGTGGTGTACTGGATATATGACCTATAAAATGCCTACTAAACACTTTGCCTTTGGCACTGAAAAATGAACTGCTTCTAGAGGTAAGACTGTTTCCTTATCACCTGCAATAAATTGGCCCTGATGTTTGATATTCAAGTTCAATATGTGCTCTGTCCCATAGGTATGTGTCTGAGTGAAGGGAGATGAGTAGAAAGGCCATTAGCAACACGTGTCCTCTGAAATGTTGAAGTGCTACCAAACACATCTTCGTGTTCTAAGCTTTCTAGTTTATTAATAAGTTGATTACATTATAGAGAAGATAAGAAAAACTATAAGTACAGTATATTTTCTTATTATTCTGAATTCTATAAAACACATGATATTTATTATATTAGTGACAATGAAATTTAACTAGTTTTATTTTCTAGAATTGTAGAAATAATGGAGAGAGCTCTTTCTGTGGCAGTATATGAGGGAGGATCAATTTCAACAAGTGACAATTAAAAACAAAAACTTGTAGTAATGCATATGTAACTCCTGTCACTTTTATGTATGAGAGAGAAACTTAGGAAAAGTCAATATTTAGCAAATAAATCTCTTTTCTTTACATGTTTTAGGCTGAGAGTGTCTACAAAACCTTTTCTCAGTCCTGTAATTGAAGTGGGCAAGAGGCATGCAAATGAGGGATGCCCGAGTTGGTGAAGAAATAGGGAAAATGATTAAGTCTGATGACTGGGTTTTCTAGAGTAGACAATACTGACTAAACTAACATGATAAAAGGCAATAAATTTGAGTGAACTCCAATTATTTTTATGGTGATTTTTATATTTTAACTTTGAAAGAATCCTATCTTTGTGCTTACTTGGGTTTCCATAAGTGAATGAAAGACCATTATGCAAATCATTTTTCTAGATGACTAAAAGTAACTGAGAAAAAAATATAATTTTTTTCTGTATGAAGATATAGTTAAAAAATATGACCCTAAGCCAACTTCCATTTTAGGTAAAGAAAGAAGACTGCATTTCCTTTTATAAGTGCTTAAAATTATATTTTGTTATCATAGTGTATTTAATTTTATCTATAAGTTCACATTTAAGAATTTTAAATGGGAAAGTCCCCATTTCACATCTTGGTTGGGATGTTCTTTTTTCCAGTGACAAATAAGCCAGAAAATAAAAGATTCTTAGTGTTTCAATGTTTGTCATCAGTCTAAATCACTAGACAGGTTTTGGCTACTTAAAACAATATCAAGTCTTTCATAAAGGAGGTTCTAGAACAAAACTATTAATTCATGTGTGTTAAGACCTGCTTCTCACTTTCCAGCTAGTCAGCTTTTTAAAATTTAGCCATTTGGGTATCCCAAGCAAACCTGAAACCTATCAGAAACCAGACTATTCTACTTTGTTCCTCCAACCTTCTAGTTTCTCAGAGTCTCAGCTTTTAAAATAATTTCTGTTATGCTATTAAAGAAAGAACAGTGGGCTGAGAATCCAAAGATTTGGAGTCTAGTTCTAGCCTCACCTCTGACTCACTGTATGAACTCTAGGCCTCAGTTTTTGCATATCTGTGAAATGAGAGGAGAGGTTCTTAATCTTGACATCAGTCACACCATATGCACTTGGAAGGCAGTCTTTTTTTTTAGGTAGTGTATTTTATTTTATTATATTTTAAAGGTATATTTTATTGATTATGTTGTTACAGTAGTCCCAATATTTTCCCCTTTGCTCCCCTCTGCCCAGTAGCCCCCTTCCCTCCAGCAATCCCACCCCCCTTAGTTCATGTTCATGGGTCGTGCATATAAATTCTTTGGCCTCATCCTTTCCTATATTATTGTTAACATCGCCCTGTCTATTTTGTACCAACCGATTATGCTTCTTAGTGCCTGCACCATTTCCCCATCTCCCCCTCCCAGCTGATACCCCTCCAAATGATCCCCATATCTATGATTCTGTTCCTATTCTGGTTTGCTTAGTTGGATTTTGCTTTTATTTTTTAGATTCAGTTGTTGATAGTTGTGAGTTTGTTGTCATTTTATTTTATTTTTTTTTTCAGATTTAATGTGTTTTATTGATTAAAATATTACATTTGTGCCAATTTCCCTTCCCTCTGCTCCCCTCCACCCGGTGGCCCCCCTCCCTCCAGTTGTCCCCCCCTTTTAGATTATGTCCATTAGTTGTGCATACAGTTCCTCCCAACCTCTCTCCGTCTATTCCATTCCCTCCTACCTTGATCCCCAATTCCTATATCATCTCCCTCCCTTTCCCCATTCCCCCTCCCTGTTGACCTCCCCCCAATATGCTTCCCGTACCCACAGTTCCTTTTCCACTCTCGTTGCCTATTTAGTTTGCCTTTGTTTCATTTCCCTAGCTTCTGTTTTTTTAAACCTGTCCCTTTAACATCTCATATAACAGTGGTTTGGATCTAATGAACTCTTTCAGTTTTATTTTGTCCTGGAAACACTTTCTCTGTCCTTCTATTCTGAATGACAATTTCGCTGGATAGAGTATTCGTGGTTGTAGGTTTTGGATTTTCATTACTTTGAATATTTCTTGCCAGTCCCTTCTTGCCTGCAGGGTCTCCCTTGAGAAGTCAGCTGATAGTCTAATTGGGACCCCTTTGTACATAATTCTTTTCTTCTCTCTTGCTGCTTTTAAGATTCTCTCTTTATCTTTAATTTTTGACATTTTGATTATAATGTGTCTTGGAGTGGTTCTCCCTGGGTCCAGTCTCTCGGGAACTCTCCTTGCTTCCTGGACCTGCAAGTCTATTCCCTTCCCCAAGTCTGGGAGGTTCTCCTTTATTATATTTTCACTCAATTTTTCAAGTTCTAGTTCATCTTCCTCATTCTCTGGCAAACCAATGATTCTTATGTTGGGCCTTTTATAGCTGTCCCAGAGGTTTCTGATCCTCTCATTGTTGCTTCCCATTTCCTCTTGCTGCATTGGTTGACTGCTTGTTCCTTCTCCATATTCCAGTTTGTTGAAATGAACTCTGGATTTTTTCTCACCTTCTATCTCGTATGTGGTTTTGTTCCTTTCGTTATGAAATTTTTTCGCTTCTTTCTTATCTTTTTCCTGCTCTTTTGTGAATTCTGTAAGCCACCTGATAACAATGGCCCAGAACTGAGCCTCTGACAGGTTTCTTATCTGTTCATCTGTCAGGTTCTCTATCTGCTGTCTGGTGAGTTGTGTCACCGGGATTTCTATAGTTGTCTGCCTCATTTTGACAGATGCGTTTTGTTTTCTTGGGCCGGCTGTCGGGGGCAGTGCCTGTGTACTCGTAATGACCCAGCGACCGGCGGGCGCCATTTGGCGTCACAAATCAGCGACCGGCGTCTGCCTGTCTGCGACCTATTTCGCAGCCCTGTGGTGCTTTCTTTGGGGGCGGGGGTCCAAGATGGATTCACACAGTTATTCAGCTAGGAGACCGGGATCCGTCCTCCCGTCCCCCTGGGCCTCACTGTTCAAGGCGATGCGGCGGCCGCTCTGAGTTTGTTGTCATTTTAGTGTTCATAGTTTTGATCTTCTTTTTCTTAAGTAAGTTCCTTTGACATTTCATATAATAATAGCTTGGTGATGATGAGCTCCTGTAGCTTCACCTTGTCTGGGAAGCACTTCATCTGCCCTTCCATTCCAAATGATAGCTTTACTGGATAGAGTAATCCTGGTTGCAGGTTGCCTTTCATCACATTGAATGCTGCTTGCCAGTCCCTTCCTGCCTGCAAAGTGTCCTCTGAGAAATCACCGATAGTCCTATAGGCACCCCCCTGTAAGCAACTCTCTGCCTCTCTCTTGCTGCCCCCAGGACTCTGTCTTTATCTTTCACCTTTGGTATCTGAGTCATGATGCATCCTGGTGTGGTCCTCTCTGGGTCCAGCTCGCCTGAGACCCTCCGTGCTTCCCGGACCTGTATGTCCATCTCCTTCAAAAAATTTGGGAAGTTTTCCTCATTTTTTTCAATTCTTGCTTCCTCATTCTGCACTGGTTGACTGTTTTTTTCTTCCTTATGCTCCAAATCATTGATTTGAGCACTGGTTTCCTTCCCTTCACCACTGGTTTTGTGTGGATTTTCCTTCGTTTCACTTAGCATGGCCTTCACTTCTGCTCTTATGCGTTTGCCATACTCAAGCATATCTGTCAAGCCTGTGAGCATTTTTATCAGCAGTGTTTGGAATTCTGCATCTGTTAGGTTGTCTATCTTCTCATCTGTTAGGTTGGCTATATCCTTGTCGCTTAGTTCTCCCACTGGAACCTTGATCCGTTCCCCCTTTTGGGCCATACTTCTCTGTTTCCTCATTCTGACAGGCTCCTGTGTTTGTTTACCTCTGTGTCCCAGGTAGAGCTGTTGCTCCTGTTATGTTGTGAGGGGCAGAGCCTTAGGGATTGATCAGTACAGGGCGATCTGTTTCGCCACGTTGTGGCGCTGTATGTGGGGAAGGGGTCCAAGAGGGAACAATTCCACCAGCCAGCACTCGCCCCTTTTTCCAGGCACCTCTCCCACCTCTGCATCGAACTGGCACCCCTCTAGCTGCTGCCCTGGCCATCGTTCCCAGAGTGGGTGGGCCTGCTGACATTCTAGGACCATGGGGGCTCTTTAACCAAGAGGACTCTGCTGAGAGACTGGCAGTTTCTGCCTCCACCCCAACCTCCACTGGTCTGCACAGTCTGAAGCAATGAGGCTTGATTTTCCCCCGTGGTGGGACCGTGAGCTGCGAGGTCCGGTGAGGAGCTGGGAACGCTCCCCAGGCGTCCCTCTTGACTTTTTAAAATGTGTGACTGCGCTTTCTGCCGGCCCGCTTCTGCTGCAGCCACTGCCACCACGACACTGCATCCTCTCTACCCTGGCTCCGCCCCTCCTACCTGTCTGGATGAGTATTTCTTCTTTATGTCTTTGTTTGCTGGACTTCCATGCAGTTTGATTTTCCGGAACTTCCGGTTGTTTCTAGTTTTGAGGTAGTTGTATTCCTTTTTAGTTGTGGAGGGCGACGCAGCATGTCTGTCTATGCCTCCTTCTTGGCCAGAAGTCTGGAAGGCTTTCTTGTTTCTTCTTTTTAAAACTTACTTAGAGAGTCTTTAAATTATAAAAGTAATTTGTGCTTGTTTCAAGAGTCAAACAATATGGAAATATGAAGAAAAAATGCGATCATGCTCCATCCTCTTCCACCACACTTGCTTCCAGTCTCCTGAGATAACCAATCCTAAATTTGGCATGTCCCTCAGGATTAGGCTTCATTGTGTATAATTAAAATACACCAGGCAAAAATGACTTGAACAGAGAGTTTTATTTATTTCACACATAAAAGATGTCCAGAGGGAGGATGTCCAGGGTTGATGTGGCTTCATGGTGTCATCAGGGACTCAGGCATCTGTCTTTATGTAACACACCACTATCCTAACTCATGGTTGCTATCCACAAAGTCACCTCCTGATCCAAAAATGGCTGTTGGGGCTACAATCAACATAGGCACATTGCAGGCCAGAAGAAGGAAGATAGGAAGAGGAAATATAAAAGATTAGGAGGAATCCCTCCCAATTTCCTTTTAAGCACACAATTCTGTATACATCTTATTGACTCATGAAGTACATGATCACACTCGTAGCAAAGGATGTTGGGGAATGTAGTCCTTTATCCTTGGTGGCACTATGCCTAGATAAACACTAATTATAATTCTAAAGAGGAATGAGAATAGTTGAAGGGAAGGCAATTGCCAAACTCTTTCCAAGTATGTATCTTTCCATACTTATTTTTCATGCCATATAAACATACACAAATATATAGAATTTCATTGGTGGTTCTGTTGTGATTGTTTATTAAAATGGGTAATATACATATTTTTTATAACTTGTTTTATTTTAATATATTATGGACATTTGTCAAGTCTATGTATAGATAATGGACTTAATTCTTTTTAATAGCTATATAATACCCCATAGTGTAGATTTATTATAATATTTACCCAGTCCCCGACTGAAATTTTCCATTTTGCAACCTAAAATTTTTGAAATAAATATTCTTATATTTTAAGCCATGTTTTCTTACATTTTAAAAATTATGAATGTCATTATACATACAAATGAGTATACTGAGTGGGGCCAAAGTAGGTTTATATTGTGAGTACACAAAACAGTTGATTCTTGTATTATTATTTATTCGTCGTCGTCGGCAGCCGTCCGTCTCGAGAGACGATGGTGTAGCTTCTTAAGAGTCTATGCACCGCCGAGAATGGCAGTACAGTCCGACTCGGGAGTGACACGGTATCTGTCTCCTCCCGTGTTGAATCGACATCTTGCAAGATGTCGATTATTATTTATTAATTATTGTATTATTTTCCATATGCACAATTGTAAACTTACTTTGGACTCGCCCTATATATAGTGTATATGCCCAGTTTATAGAATAATAAAACAAATACATGGGTATCCACCACTTATGTATGAAAAAAACGAATACTACAGTTATCTTTAAAGCTCCCATATCTATGCACACATAGCATACCCCACCACCCCTTCAAAGGTAACCACTATCTCAAATTTTATTTCTTTGCTTTTCATTATTTCACTACATGTAAATATGTTCTTAAAAATATCATTTTGCTTGATTTTGAACAGATATATTAATGAATTCATATGATAGGTATATATCTATGAATTGTCCTTTTTGCTACACATTATTTTTTGAGATTTATCCATGATGACTGTGCATAACTATCATTATTCATTTTTACTCATGTGCAGTAGTAGCCCATTTTATGAATATACCACAATTTATTTCTTCTCCTATTTGTTTTCGTTCTTTTTAAGTATATTTTATTAATTATGTTGTTACAGTAGTTCCAATTTTCTCCCCTTTGTTCCCCTCTGCTCAGTATCCCCCTTCCCTCCAGCAATCCCACCCCCTTAGTTCATGTCCATGGGTCATGCATATAAGTTTCTTGGCTTCACCCTCTCCTCTATTATTCTTAACATCACCCTATTTTGTACCAACCGATTATGCTTCTTAGTCCCTGCACCATTTCCCCATTTCTCCCCCTCCCCCCTTCTAGCTGATACCCCTCCAAATGATCCCCATATCTATGATTCTGTTCCTATTCTGGTTTGCTTAGTTGGATTTTTTTACTTTATAGATTCAGTTGCTGATAGTTGTGAGTTTGTTGTCATTTTAGTGTTCATAGTTTTGATCTTCTTTTTCTTAAGTAAGTTCCTTTGACATTTCATATAATAATGGCTTGGTGATGATGAGCTCCTGTAGCTTCACCTTGTCTGGGAAGCACTTCATCTGCCCTTCCATTCCAAATGATAGCTTTGCTGGATAGAGTATTCTTGGTTGTGGGTTGCCTTTCATCACATTGAATGCTGCTTGCCAGTCCCTTCCTGCCTGCAAAGTGTCCTCTGAGAAATCACCGATAGTCCTATAGGCACCCCCCTGTAAGCAACTCTCTGCCTCTCTCTTGCTGCCCCCAGGACTCTGTCTTTATCTTTCACCTTTGGTATCTGAGTCATGATGCATCCTGGTGTGGTCCCTTCTGGGTCCAGCTTGCCTGAGACCCTCCATGCTTCCTGGACCTTTTTGTTCATCTCCTTTGCAAAATTTGGAAAGTTTTCCTAACTTTTTTCAATTTTGACTTCCTCATTCTGCACTGGTTGACTGTTTTTTTCTTCCTTATGCTCCAAATCATTGATTCAAACCCAAATTTCCTTCCCTTCATCATTGGTTTTGTGTAGATTTTCCTTCATTTCACTTAGCATAACCTTCACTTCTTCTTTTATGCGTTTGCCATACTCAAACATATCTGTCAAGCCTGTAAGCTACTTTATCACCAGTGTTTTGATTTCTGTGTCTGGTAGGTTGTCTATCTCCCCATCTGTTAGCTTGGCTATCTCCTCATCAATTAGTTCTCCCACTGGAACCTTGATCCGTTGCCCCTTTTGGGCCATATTTCTCTGTTTCCTCATTCTGACAGGCCCCTGTGTTTGTTTGCCTCTGCATCCCAGGTAGAGCTGTCGCTCCTGTTACATTGTTAGGGGTGGAGCCTTAGGGATTTGTCAGTACAGGGTGACCTTTTCACCAGGTTGTGGAGCTGTATGCGGGGGAGGGGTCCAAGAGGAAACAATTCCGCCAGCCAGCACTCGCCCCTTTTCCAGGCACCTCTTCCACTTCTGCACTGGACTGGCACCTCTCTAGCTGCTGCCCTGTCTGTCGTTCCCAGAGTGGGTGCGTCTGCGGATGTTCTAGGAGAGTGGGGGCCCTTTAAACAAGCGGACTCTGCTGAGACTGACTGTTTCTGCCTCCACCCTCACTCCCACTGGTCTGCACAATCAGAAGCAATGAGACTTGATTTTCCCTGGTGCTTGGACCATGGGCTGCGAGATCCGGTGAGAAGCTGGGAACGCTCCCCAGGTGGCCCTCCTGACTTTTTAAAACATGTGACTGTGCTTTCTGCTGGCCTGCCACTGCCGCCACTGCTGCTGCCGCTACACTGCATCTTCTCTGCCACGGTTCCACCCCTCCTACCTATCTGGATGATTATTTCTTCCTATATATTTGGTTGCTGGACTTCCATGCAGTTTGATTTTCCGGAACTTCTGGTCGTTTCTAGTTTTGAGGTAGTTGTATTGCTTCTTAGTTGTGGAGGGAGACGTAGCATGTCTGTCTATGCCTCCATCTTGGCCAGAGGTTGTTTTCATTTTTAATGCTGTTTTATGCATTCTTGTTTGTTCTTATTTTCTTGCGTATGGATATGTATGTGTCTGTATATGCAATTACTAAGTAATAGGGTACATAAATTTCTCCCCAAAGTACTTATCCCAATTATATACCACTGGGAGTGTGTAAGTGTTCCTGTTGTTATACATCATCATCAAAAGTAATATTAAACTTTACACTTTTTTTCAGGTTAGATATAGCTTAGAGATACTGATTGAGTAGGTCTGATTTGTTCATCTTATAAAAGATCCCAGGAATTTGTATTTTAATAATTCCCTGTCTGATTCAAACACTCAGCCAGGTCTAAAGCCAGAAGACTAGGCTAACCTCTCAGACCCCTTTAATAATGTGACTATTTCCAGGTTCTCTGTTGCTTCTGTTGAGCACACTGATGCCACCATCTTGGTCTGGGGATTCTTTCACTGAAGAGTTTTTTGTCTTTCCATTTCTCCATCATTTCCATTCCTCTAGGCTAATACATGTCCTGAATCAGGTCCTTATTACTTTATGTCAAGATTAGAAATGACAGAAAGTGGTTACATACTTACTCTGGAGTGAGCTGATTTCAAGAACTGGGTCTGCCACTTACTAGCAGTATAACCTTCAGCAAGTTACCTTCTCTGAGTTTCTCTGTCTTCAGGTATAAAATGAGAATGATAATAAAAGTACCTATTATACAGGGACTGTGAAGATTAAAAGAGTGAATAGTATATGCAAAGATGTTAAAATGGTGACTAGCACAGGGTAAGCACTCAATATTTATTATTATTGTTGTTGTTATTATAGTTGTTGTTATTTCAACAGTCTCCTTGGGGGTGGGGTACAGGGAATTTGAACAATAAAAAGGCTTCACTAACAAGCTCTCTTAAACCTCAGTTCTTTTTATACCAGAGTACTAAAATAATCTTCAACCAGCACCATTTCATCATATTCTCCACTGTTCAAGAATGCCCAATAGTCCCTTTTACATGTGTAGGGGAAATAACCTCTCAAATGCTCATGGAAATGTCATTGGTATGAGGCATTCACTTCCTTTGAAAGAAGTAGTTTTCCCTTTTTCTTCCCATTTAAATGTAGCTTATCACTGACAATATTTAAGAAGTGTCTTTTAGTCATTATATTAGCTAAGATTCTTATTTAGCTGCTTCAACAGAGACCAAATAACAGTGTTTTAAATAAAATAGAATTTTATTTCTCCCTCATTTAACACCAAGCTTCAAGGCAACCTTTGGAAGGTAAAGTGACTGCTTTTCATGAAGCCATGTTCTGGTACCATCTACCTTGTGGCTATACCATTTTCTAGAGTGGAGATCAGCAAACTTTTCTGTAAAGAGCCAGATAGTAAATATGTTAAACTTTTGTGTGCGGTATGGTCTTTGTTGCAACTACCCAACTGTGCTGTTATGGCACAAAAGCAGCAATAGAGGATACATAAATGAATGAGTGTGGTTGTGTTCCTAAAAAACATTACTTATGGACACAAAAGTTTGAATTTCATTTAGTTTTCATGTATTACAAAATGTTCTCTTTTTAATTTTTTTGGTACCATTTAAATCATGTAAAAACCATTCTTAGCTTGTAAACTGTACAAAAGCAGGTGGTAAATTTGGCCCATGGACCAGAGTTTGGATTCCTGTTACAAAGGGTTGCTCTAATCTGTAAGATCAAAAATAGTTCACCACCACTACACCTATATCCAAACACCCCCCAAAATGGGGACAGAGGAAACAAATAATAGTCATCTTCTTGTAGATACACAGAATTTATGTGCATTACTCCTGGCCATTCCATAGGCCAGTGCACAATCATATGGCCATGACTAGTTCCAAGGGAGTATGGGAAATATAATCTCTAGCTGGGCTGCCATATGCCCAGCTAAAACTTGGGGTGTTTTACTACTAAAAAGCAAAGGAGAGTATAGATATTGAGGGGCAATTAGGAATCTCTACCACAGCACTTGAGAATTGGATTATAATAACAACAGAAAGATTATCTCCTAGACTTTGGGTCCTTTGAGGTTTTTCTTCTTGTCATTGCCAAAAATGAGATCTGTGATGCTCAGTGACTAGAAAATTAATCCCCTTCGCTGTCCATGAGACAGACATGATGGTTGTAGGACTGAGGGAGAAAAGGTTGCTGGTCATCCAATCAGCAACTATGACTACAGAGTGTAGTCAATATTATCAAGCCACTCAGTGGAGAATTGTCATTTAACACTGAAAATGGATGTCAAAAATAATTTCCAAAGCCAAGTTCTTTTTGTTCTTGGTTTTTATCCACCAGTTACACTTTTTTTTATATTAAAAATGTTGATATCTGGTTAACCTTAATATAATTCCACATTCCTTATCTAGATGTTAATATTTAGCCTGACTACCCAACTCCCAACCCAAAAATTTCAGCTCATACTAGAAAAATAAGCAAAAGTTAGGGCAGAAAGTAGATGTTCACTGAGCTTGTTTTTCTAATCAGGAGAATAAGAGCACTCTAGTTAGACTCAACCTGTAAACTTTCAATTTGACAAGCAGTAAAGATATTTTTTTGTTTTTAGCCAGGAATAGTGCTCCCCTGAAAAAAATGAGGTCCTGCTGGTGAGGGGAAGGATAGATTAGTTATTGTATGAACCACTAGCTATATCTACCATGTTCAATTCAACTGTTGAGTTTGAAGCAGGTCTATTGAGCACTTACTATGTGTAGGGCATTAAGAACTCTAAGAAGGCAAAAATTAATACTACTTTAAAACATTTGCTTTTAAGGAGTTCATAATATCAAAGTAGAGACAGATTAGCAAACTTATAATTAACATTTAGTCTGAAAATCAATGTGCATATAAAGGACAGGAAGAATTCAGAGCAGGTAATGTTTAACCCTGATGTCAGCAAGGTAAGAAAGGAGGTCAGAGAAGCATTAGCAGAAACATTGGAAGGAGAATAGCATCATCTTCCTCCCTGAGAATAGAATCTGTGAACAGAGTAGCATCCCATCCTGCATGCTTGTGATATGAAAGTGTGAGAATGTTCACATCAAATGTGAACACGGGAGAGTGCATGTGTATACATCAGTACCAGGAACTACGCTGGTTTCCCCAGGAGTCTGAGTTTTACTCCCTACAGTTGATAGATATTTACCTACCGCGGTGCAAGTGCCCCTCCCAACCTCAAGGGCCATTTTCACAAGCACTACTTCGTCAAAAAGCTACAATTTGATTATAAAAATATACTCGGGATATAGATGCCTATTTCTCTTATTTGGTGATCACTTGGTCAGAGGTAAAATTAAATGACTTTCTTAGGATATGGGAAAATATATGTCAGAAAGTTCTCTTTTTATTTCCCAAGTGAAAATGGTTGGGTTATTGTTACATGGCAATATTAATTTTTTTGTTTAACCTGAAAGCTGCCTATGTTTGAATATTGGGTGTAGACCCCAGCAAGCATTAAAAGCAAGAAATAGAAGACCTGGAGAACATATAAACACTGGGAGATGACAGGTTTTTGTGGCGGTTGGAAACGGGGAAACAGATAATTACATCATTGTCTCTTATTCTGTTCCCACGTGTACTTGCTTAAATGTCATTTCCAACTGCAGGTTCTCACTCTTTCTTCCTTGGAAACCTTATTCAGCCTGTGCTCAGACATCATGAGAGCAGAGCCTCGGCTCAGAGTGTGTGCCCCATGGGGAATTTTTATTCAGGCATCGCCAGTCATTGACCTGGCTATTGTTGTTTGTGATACTTACTGGTAAAGTTTCTCAATCAATACAACATCAGCCCCAGGAGCTCCTGGGAATGGAAGCCTGCAGCAGTGCACTTAATCTTGGAGCCAGCTTGTGCTCTCTGCTCAGCTGCTAAACTGGGTAGTTGGCCTACTTGATGTGGCATTATTGCTGCTGAGGTCAGATGTGAGCGGCTCGGTGAGTGCTGATGAATGGCTGTGTGTGATGAAGCGCCGCTCCCACCCACCAAGAGACGTTTAATAATGATAGACCATAACTGCACTCACACAAAAATCCGTGTCACTTGTTTGTGAGCCTTCTGCCTGAAAGTGCAGAAGGACTGGCATTATTTTGGAAGGAAGCTTTGAAAGTGGCAGATTTTTAGTTCAAACATAGATAGAGCAGGGGAGAAGCTGAAGGGACTGAAGCAGTATTTTAAGTGATAGTAAATAAGTCTTCTCTCCCATTTCAGGGAAGGCAGGTGTTATATATGTGTTCTATTATTTCACATGGTACTGTTTCTTTCTTTTCACCCTTTGTTTTAGCATGACTCCTAGGTAATGTGAAAATAATAAATGGGAAAGTATTTTATGAAAATGGACTGTTAATAATATGTTTATCACTAAGGGAGTGATTATTCAGAATGTGAAACATGGATTTAGTAGTGTACTATCTATTAACATGAAAGATAAATTAATATCTAAATAGTAATTGAATGTAGCATTGCGCCCTCACCTCCTATTGTTTAGAATATAACCCTACGAAGCCTGAATAATTCTAAAAATGGTTGCCCCGCAAGAGGTTTCAGTGCATTATTTATCTAGCTATTTCCTGTTCAGTCCAATCCTTTTTTTAGTAATCAGACAAAGAAAAAATAAAAACGCTTGGCGTGACCTAAATATTGTCTGTTATAAATGAAGGCAGGTTTCTGTGCAAATAAACAGAACACAAAATACTGTCAAGAATATAATCAAAAGTATAAATGTTGGGTTCAGGCAGAATCTACACAGAATTAGAGGGCTTCATTAAATATTTGATTACATAACAATTATCTAAGGAGTAGGACAGTGATGGATTTTCAGAGGTGTTATTATCTTACCAAGACTTTGGTCTGTGCATTTAGGGAAGGTCTGTGGATAACAGTTACATGCCTGGCCAGAGCCCCACGTTTTTTCATTACCTATCCCAGGACCTAGAACAGTGCCTCATGCAAAGAAGTTCTGCTATAGGTATGTATAGCTTGAACTGAATGAAATAGAAAATGAAATGAAGTAGAGGATGACCCGGGGACACATCCTATGGGAGTAGGAGAATTGATGCATCTCGTAACTGCAATGTTACATTTTTCCATCTCCCTAGTGTTGAGGATTATTTTATGCAGATATAAACTACTGATGCTTGGTCCGAATGCTGCAATTTTTGTTTTTTTAATATTTCAGGTAGATTTCAACTCACCTTTATAATTGTACATGTTTGCATAGCAACCAATTCTCACTAATGTAGAAAGAAAATTTAACTTATCTGTTTTCCATGACTGATTCATTCTTTTTTTAATATACTGCGAATCTGTGTAGCCAAGGCAGAATGGGAGTGGGGAACACCTAATTAAGACCAAACTGTTCAGTTCAGTACCAGGCAACAATTTCAACAGACTATTTGAGTATCTGCACACTTTCCAATTTTCTGCTGCTTTTCCTATGGCCCCCCAGTACAACTCTGTCGGAATCTGGAAGAAAAGATTTACACAACCTTTTGGTGGTGGGAAAGAAGAAGGTTCTTGGATGACAGACTCAGGTCATTGTACTGTCCTTTAGTTCCTGAGAAATGCATATTCCATGTCTTCTAAGTCCTTGAGTGTCCTGCTGGCATCTAATGCTGGCTTCTGCGGCTGATGAACTTGTGATCTGTGCACTCAGCTCCATTTTTGTCTGGTAAATTGGCTCCACTTTGATCTTGTAGGATCTGTGCATGCTCTGAAGTCCAGCTGTAGTTCCCATTTATCCCCAGCCCTGGCAGCCTGCCCTATGGATCATGCCTCCAGGACTTCTCTGCCTCCATTGTCGGGGTCCTTTATGTTAGATTCCTGTATTGGCCTATGCCCCCCCCCCCCCCGACCTCATGTGGGGCTTTTTCACACACCTGGCAGCTCAGGAATGCTAACTCCAGTGCTTTATCTGCTTGGCCTTGCAGCAGCTTCACCTTGTCATGACGGCATCCCATTGGGTGCTCTCTTTCAAAAGCCTCACATAAGAAAGAGAGAAAACATTCCTCTGCTTTTGGCTTCTTTAGACTGATCCAACATATTTCTTCCTTCTAGGACTTCAGCACAGTGTGGGAGATACAGAAGATACATATCTCCTCCTCTCACCTCTAACCCCTTTCAGGGCCTGAGAGATGAAGGCTGTGTATTCCCTCTTCCTGGCATAGAACTACTTTGTTAGCTTGTCTTCCTCTTAGCATGCCATTTCCCTGGGTCTGCAACACTGAAACAGTGGATAGGGATGTAAACTGAACAGTTGTTGAAATTTTATTCCCCTTATACATACCTCTTTGTTTCTCTTCTCTATAGCGGCAATATTTTTTCTCTACACTTCAATAACACACAGCCAATTCAGTGCTTAAACATGGGTTTCAGATTTCTCATAAAGTTTGGCATCGTGTGAGGTATAATGGTTTGAATGATAGCTCTCAAAAAGATATGTCCATATCCTGAATGTAATCTTATTTTGAAAAAGTATCTGTGTAGATAAAATTAAGCTAAGAATCTCAAGATGAGATCATTCAGGATAGTGGTGGGCATAGAAGAGATGCAGAAAAGGAGAAGACCATGTGAAGATGGAGGCAGAGATTAAAGTGAGTAGCCACAAGCCAAGGAATGCTGACAACCACAAGGTGGAAGGAGCAGGGAATGAATCTCCCCTGCAGCCTCTGGAGGAAGTACGCCCTGCTGACACTTCGATTTTGGACTCCTGGTAACCCAAAATGGGAGAAAATAAATTTCTATTGTTTAAGCCATCCAGTTTATGGTAATTTTTTACATAAGTCACAGGAAACTAATACATGAGGTAATGTCAAATTGCTTTCCCCAGCCATAACTCTTTGATTATGACTCCATGAATGTTCAGCAAACATTATGACTGATTTCTGTGCAGTATTTCTCAGTTGCTTCCCGAGGGTATTTACTTTTTCTCAAAAATATCTCATTTAATTTTATAAACATTTATTGAGCATGTACTCAGTGTCAGGCACTGTGAAATGTGTGCTTAGGAGCCAGAGATAAATAAGACTCAGTCCTTTACGTGTGAGAAATTATATGCCCATGCCTATTAGTGTGACAACATAGCAATAAATCTTTTGGTTTACTGTGAATTGGAATGCCATATAGGCCTCTTTTATACCTCTTTTCCTATCTAGCAGAATAATTTCTACACAAATTTGAGCCAAGAAATTTAAAAGGTTTCATGGCAGCCCAGTTTTCAATCTTTCATTCCAGGTTTGTCAAATTATTCCATTTTCTGACACTGACTCCCCAGAATAACAATAATAAGGGCAAATGTCTCTAGATAATAAGATAACCTGGGAATTAAAGTATGTAACACATTTATTTTGTAGTGATTAGTCTGTGTTGGCTAGACTAGGTTGGATAACAAGTACTAATCAATGTACACAAATGCAGATTAGAGTGATTCTGAGACTATTCATGGAAACTTCAGAGGTCGCTGAGATCATTAAGTTCAAACATAGATTCAGTTTCCCAAGCCACATCTTTAATTTATCAAGTGCTATGTGAGGGCTGGGTTTACATGGTGTAAAATGCATCCTGTTGGGTCCTCAGGGTGCACTTGCAATCATCGAGCAAGAATTAAGGGTGTGCATGTTGGGTGCTCTATATTAATGAAGATAAAAGAAAGCCCAATACCCGAAGATCTAGATGTACACCAGTGGTTCTATCTATATATATATTTAAAGATGGCAAGAAGTTGAAAATATCATTGATTCAGTCTTTGAAATAAAGCATAGCTTTGGAATAAAACAGACCTGGTTTTAAATCAGGGCTATGACATTTACTACCACACAATTTGGGGCAAGTGACCTCTTGCCCCCATAATTGAGACACTGCTACTTCCCTTTCAGACTTATTAAAGGATTAGACTTGGCATTTGTAAAGTCCCTTACCCAATGCCTGGCACTTGGTGGTCAGTTAATAAATGAAAATTCTGATTATCATTGCTCTTCTTCTTGTTCTTGATTTTAGCTGAACCAGCAAGGCATGAAATGTGTAAGAGGAACACAGAGAGTAGAGACCAGTGGAGGGGCAGACTCTATAAGATAAAGAGGATGAAAAACAGAAGGGCCTATCAACTAAGAGGCATCAAAGCATATGGACAGTGGCCTGGCCTGAGAGTCAGGACACTGGGTTCTAGCACAGATTCTGCCGCTGGTCTGCCAGTGATCTGTGGGAAATAATGTGCCCCTGGGTCTCAGTTTCCTTGCTAGTAAAGTGTAAGATTTGAACTAAATTAGTGTTCTGAAACACCTTTCTGGGAACTAATGCGAGTCCATGATCAAGTGTTCACTGGTATATATTGAACTAAGAAACATAAGAATGCTCTAGGCAGTTTTCATAACACTAACCTGTGACATTCAAAGGAGTGCCTTTAATCTGAAATGATGTCTGTTCTGACTTCCTGATGTTATAATGTCCTGTCTCTTAAGGAATGAAGGTGATAGTAGATGGCAAATGCATCTTGGCAAAATACAAAAAAATGGGCAATCGTATACCTATGCCAAAGTTGTTGATTTTTTTTAACTTATTGGACCATAAAATCCCCAGATTTGGGAACCACTGAGCTAGATGATCTCAGGTGCCTCTAAGCTGTAAAACCTCTGGCCCTACAGAGTATTACTAATAATATCTTTGCACTTAGGTCGTTCACTGGCACAAAAACTTGATTCAAGACAACTTATAGAAGGAGTTGCAATTCAGGGGGGAGTGACTTGAGAAGGGGGTGCAGGAACTTGTGTGCCATAAAAGGGACACGGCCTTTGATAGGCAGTGGAATGGACCAAATAGAGAGACACATCCTGAGAGCTAAAAAAACAGACCCATCCATCATGGTTAAACTACCATTTGGAGGTAGAGATAACTTGCAATTATCTAGCTTAGTGATTCCCAAGCCTGGGGAAGTTTTGGTCCAATAAGTTAAAAGAAAAACCAAAACCAAAAAACATTGAGTAGTTATAAGGTTGTCCACTTAAAAATTTTTTCCAAGATGCTATTTCCATCATTTCTTACAAAAATGGGCATTATAACACAAAAAGTAAGGAGGGACATAATCTCAGAGTAAAAGACCATCCTTTGAATGTAATCAGGTCATTGATTTGAAAACCTATAGCTGATATTAGGACCTCCATTCAGTCCAGACACAGCATGATGTCCAGATGATATGTGGTCTAACCAGAGGGAGGCACTCTGGCTGTAAGTCAAGAGGGGAGGGTGGCAGGCATCTCAGAGCGGACATCTGTGGCTATGCTAACAGGTGGGCCTTGCGCCAGTATCCAGGGAGGTTTGGCAGCTGGACATGATCTTTCAATGAAGAGGTGGTTGAGGAACTCACCTCTAGTCCTGAATAGGGGCAGATGGGTGGATGATGAAAATAAGACAGGTCCTCATTCCAGGAGAACTTTATGCAAAAACCTTGTTATCTAGCTGATAAATCAGGCATGGAGGTACAAGACCAAGAACAAGTTACCAAACTGGGAGACAATATGAGGTTACAGAGCAGACCAGGAATCCAAGATTAGAGTGGAATGGAGCTTTCGAACTGTGGCTACTCCAGGGATCTCAAACCTGATGAACATATTTGAATCATTACTGTCCACATTCTACTCCCAGGTCTCATGTAATTGTTGTGAGGTTAGTCCTAGGCTTCAGCATTTTAAAAAAGCTCCCTCAGTTGACATTAATGTTCAACCAGGCTAGGGAGCTTTGGGTTACTCAAAGCCTCTGTGGAAAGGATAGGATGCGAGCTGATAGGAAAGCACTGGGGTCTGGTTGAGTCTATAGGGAAGCACCAGACAGTCTGACCATGGGAAAGTAAATGTGTAAACATAAGGGAGAAGAATACAGTCAGGTGGAGGGTGCCCAGCACATATGCAGGAGTTGCTCCTTGGCTGTCTGGATGGGAGCTCAGGGAAAAACTAGCTTGCTGAAAAACTCAGAGGTCTTTGTTATTCACTGGTGTAAGCTAACACCCCCGTTGGGGAGCACTGGCTTAGCAAATATAGCTTTGTGTGTGTTAATTGCTTCAGTAGATGTAAGAAGCATGACAGGTATTCACTCAAGCAGAAAGAGCAGAATTTCTCAGATATCTTCCACTCATTTTATTCAAAATTGAAAGCATAGTCTGCCGTCATCTGGGGCATTCTGCTCTGTACAGGAAACCCAAAACCTTCATCACCCGGCTCATGGTATCAAGCTGGGCACAGCCCTAACTTCATATATAGTTATTTCTACTGTTAGAAGTCCAATATTATATTTTGCTTTTAAGCCATAGCAGTAAAAAGGTCAAGTGGACTTTTTTGGCTTTGGTAGTTTGCCAAGCAAAGGAAAAACACCCCAGAGACCATTAGAAGAGTTGAGAACCTTTTGGTGGGACACATGATATCAAATAATAAAAATAATAACAATAGTAGCCAATGTTAACTAAATGCTTACTATCTTAGCCTACTCAGAGTGCTATAACAAAATACCACATATTGGGTAGTTTAATCAACAACAATGTACTGTTCACTGTTCTGGACTGTGAAGTCCAAGATCGGGTGCCATTTCATTCATTTCCTAGTGATAGCTCTCTTCCTGGCTTGTATATAGTTGCCTTCTCACTGTTTTCTCATGTGGGGCAGGGAGTGGGGAGGAGTGAGAGAGAGAAAGCTCTCTAGTGTATTTTCTTACAAGGGAACTAATCCATCAATCCCATGGGGTCAGGGCTCCCCCTTCATGACCTCATAACTTTATCTCCTTTAACATCTGAGTTTGGGGAATACAGTTCAGTCCATAGCACTTACTATGTGCCAGCATTGTTTTAAGAACTTTGTACATAGTATATACTTTAATCCTCACTATCCTGTGAGGAAGATACTTGAATCATCCTCATTTTACAGGAGAGAAAACAGGCTCAGAGAAATTAAGTAACCTGCCCAAGGTCACATAGCTCTAACTAATCTCTTTGAAATATCATGGATTCCAAGAAATGGCCAGACAGAAGCACTGCTAATATGTTCCCTGGTCCCTGTATAATTAGTTCTCTTGTTTATGTCAGTTCTGGGGGGGGCTATAAATAGCTATTGAGTCTGACACCCATGACTAGGAAAGCTATATTAGAAATATTTGGTACTTATATCCCCTCTTTTCACACTGAACCAAAAGCTCAAATCAAAAGGACAATCTCACATTTGTTTATAATACCATGAGATTAATCTGCTCATTTATACATTAAACCAATATTTTTGAGAACCTACACTTATTTCAGGCATTCAGACCTTTTTGAGAGCCAGGCAGATTTTTAAATAATTATAGTAATGAATGCTATAAAAAGTTGTATTCAGGAGTTCAGAAAGAGATGGAAGGAATTACAGGTCACAGAGGCCATCAGAGAAGAGGTGGTGATCAGCTGACATCTTGAAGAATGAATGCCAGTCACCCAATGAGTCCTGCAAGAAGGCCCTTTCAGGAACATGCAAGGAGGATGTGGTGGGTGGTATCAGAGGCCATTCTCTATGTAGGGTATTCCACATGGTTCAGAACGGCTGGGCTGGAGGGAACAGTTTGGGCAACACTGAAAGTCCTATTTGAGAAAGGGAAAAAACCCCACAGCATGCAGATCTTTCTTTGCCTTTCTGAGAAACACTGCTGCTGTAGCTGCTGACAAGTCCTGCGGGACCTTAAACCAAGGAACAACATAACCAGGTTTGTGTTATAGAAGGATAATAACAGGGAGGTCAGAAAGCTGAACCAGCAGATTGAAAACAGGGGACCATTGCTATAGATCTTGTCAGAGTTTTTGGGAACCTGAACTCAAGAGCCAAGAGTTATGAAGATGGAGAAGATGAAGTGGAATCTTGGTATTTATGATTTACATTTAGGAAGTAAATCAGTGGCAGTCAATGCCAGAAAATAAAAACTGAACTTGCTCCTAAATCATCTGATTACATGTAAATATAACTTTTTGGAAAACATTAAGGAATTTTTTTCCTACTAGCTTATAATACTCTATATATTTTTCATCATCAGAAAATATACTATCAGATTTCTGTTCACATGTAGAGCTCTTAAGTTGCAATATGAATTGACCATAATTATTGGATTGTTGAATATTTTACATTTTATTATACTTGAGACTGATTTATGCATTTCTTTAGACTCTTCTTAGTTCCATTGATGGTTTAAGGAATAAGCCAGGTGGGGAGAGATCAACAATCATAGTCCTCTTCGATTCTATCAACATCCAGCTCCCCATTCCTTGCCTCCCATATTTCTCCAGCTGTTTCCAGGGACATTCTTGCCTTTACTTTTCTGAATTTGGGGTTAATGTTTCTCATAATTCTTTAGTTTGGTTGAGATAAAGTTGGAAATTTTCAAAAGAATCTTTACAAAGGACAGATTTCTTATCATATATCAATGAAAAATAGCCCTGTAGATTTCCTTATGTAAGGAATAGCTTCCAGAACTTTAGTTCAAAGTATTTTGGCTTCCTGGAGGAGTTATTTTACCATGTCCTTTCTTAAAGGGTGAATGGCCTGACTTTTTGCTTTAGTTATCAGTTTGCATTTGACTATAACAAACGTCAGTGTTAACTCTGGTTTCCTCCACCCCTGGTTTTCCCCTTTCCTTTAGTCCCTTAACATTACAGCAGTCCCTCTCTATATTACAGTTCACTTATCGCAGCCTCACTGTATCACGGGATTCTTTAAAACATTATATTTAATTTTTTATCACGGAGTTTTTGCTATATCGCAGGATTTTGTGGTACTGTATACGTATGTTGCTAAAGTTACGTAGGTTTAAGAGTGTAGAATATGTTTAAGAACATAAGTAGTGTTTGTAAAAGTGTGGAAAAGGTTAATAAGGGAGTGGGAAAGGCTAATAAGGGACTGGGAACAGTTAGTAAGTGTGTAGGAAGGATTTATAAAGCCTTAAAATATATGTAAATACTAAAATAAATGTAAGGTTCCTACTTCGTGGATTTTCACCTATCGTGGGGGGTCTAGAACGTAATACCCGCGATAAGTGAGGGAATACTGTATTTTAAAGCTTCTGACATGCCATCTCCAATCCTTTTAGAAAATAAATAGGTTATAAGCAAATTCTCATTAATAAATACTAGTCATATAAACTTGAGGTGCACATTAACTTGCCTAGAATGAGTCCTCTTATTGACTCAATCAGATATACTGACAGTATTACATCCATCAATGGCATGGTCACTGGAAAAGCTTAAAGCTGTGTCCACTCTGGAGCAGAAACATGGTCATAGCCAGAATCATGGGGCCTCAGAGTGGGCAGTCTCTCCCTGTTGATGTTGCCTCCCACCCTTCCAAGTCAGTAGAAGGCAGCTCTGCTCTCTGGTATTTTCAGATTATAAAAAAAGTAATTCTTTACAAGTGTGAATTAATGTCTTCAAAGAGTAGTTAACAGGATTTGATTTTTCCTGGAAGAGTTAACAGTCACTCATTTCCATGCACTGCACACTTTCCCGTTAGAAACTACATATATGAAGGGTTCAGAAATTAATAATAAAGGTTAATACCTTTTTTTATGCAGGAAAAATACCTTAATGGTAATGACTGAAGTTTCATAGTTGTTGATCTGGTCTTGCATACCAGGGTCTCCATATACTCTGAGAGAAATACATCTCATTTTGGCACTAAGAGAAAATCTCTAGTACCAAATCTGTCTAGGTTATGTTGAGTAGGCTCTCTCTCTCTCTCTCTCTCTCTCTCTCTCTCTCTTCCTCTCCCTTCCCCCTCCCCCCCACCCCGCCACCCCTCTCATCACACACACACAGAGACACAGAAATTTTTAGCTCACAATAGGCAGATACTCTGAATGGGTTAAAAGTAAACAAAAGCTCTCAAAAGAAAGGCAGAAACAGTAATGACAGTTTTGAAGTATCCAGTACCTGTTGTGACAGGAATAACAAATTAATTGGGACTATAACGGATTCTTTGTAAAGGTGAAGTAAACACACTTGACTGTATATTTTTCACCATCAGTTAAGTCTCAATTGGTTCTAAAAATAAACAGAAGACATTGAACAGTTTTAATGGATTCTGACACCTAGGTATTATGCTGTCACTCCAGTATAAATGAATCATAACTTTGGACTGCATCTAGGAATTACTACACATTTGGAGAAAATTTATGGTGCACCAAGCTTTGAATCATGATGTGATATCAAAACTAAAGTCAAAAGAGGAAAAAAGCTGGGCATAAATTATTATTCTCAATCCCATATGTATTTTCCAGTGCAACAGGTAAAAGTTCGAGGGCTTAGGAATACTGCCAATAATTATCATGGGCACTAAAACGAATTTATCCTTCTGAAAGTGGTTTGTAGTAAAAAGCAAACAAACAAAAAACAATCCAGCAAAAGGCCAGGCTTGTATACCTACCATAGATGTTTTATTTCCCCATGTCTGTCTGTCTGTCCAACTAGGCTAGAGTCCTCTTGAGGACCTGAGCATTTATGCATCCTCAGGGTACCTCTCAGGAGCCACACATTTCTATTTTCAATAAAAGGACTAGTCTTTGCACCGGTTCTTTCTCTGAATTGACTACTTTAGTAGCCATAATCAGTCAAGCTCATTGTTTCCCATGACATTGACAAAAATCTGTACTTCTTACTTCTCACATAAACACTGGCATGGTGTAGACCATTGCCTTGAAGTCCATGACTGATCACAGAAGGAAGACGGCCAGAAGTTATGCCATTTTGAAAAAAGAAATCTGTGAATGAAAAACTTAATGGCTAAGACACCAAGAAAATTGTTAAATGTTTTTGTGTATGTATTTGGTTGAAACATCAGGTTTTAAAGAGAACGGTGCCTAAAGATACTGGATTCAGACACCAGGAAAAAATTACTATGAATCACTTCTATTGCATAATAGAAATAACAATGCCATACACTGATATGGCATTTGGCATTTTCCAAAGCATTTTCATCAGCAGTACTTTATTTCTGTCTTCTGTACAGCAGTAAGACTGTCATATTAAACAGGGCTGCTCTTCTTTCTCCTCTTTGGCTCACTGTGTTCTCGTGTTTCCCAAGAACCCAGTTAGTTAACTCACTGGATTGGTTGATGTCCTCTGACAGACTTACCTTGCGACAGCTGAGGTCCTACATTCTGGTGTATGGATTGAAGGCTCACCAGAGAGAGATAGCCATTTGAGGCTACCTGCTGTTTGCATCTCCCTGGTGTTGAAGAAAAAATTGCAGTGATGGACCTCATCATTTAATGGCAATCTATTCATTACCAAACATGTACCAGACCACAGGAGATTCAGAATGGATGCCTTTAAGTTCCGCCTGTAGCTCTGGCAGGACTCAGAGGACAAGACAAATACCCTGTGTGGAGGGAGAGGTGAGGGCAGGGTAGCCTGTGAGGAAATGGGGAATGGGAATTCCAGGGTAGAAACACACTGGAAGGAGGCAGGAGGCAGTGTGGGCCCCCCAACCCCAAATCTCCAGGCCAGGCCCATGGAACCTCTCCCACCACTCTGCACTTGCACTGGAGTAGATCTTATGACCTTTCATGTTCGTCGGCCCATCTCTTCTAGTCAGCCATTTCAGTACACGCCTCCTGAAATGGCATCTACACACACGTTTGCCATGGGCACTCTCCCAGTTTTCATCCACCCTTGTGGCAACATGTGCGGTTCCGGTTTGCATGCAAGCCTTTCTGCATTGACCGTGTACAGTTATAAATGTTTTAACATTCATAAAAAAATAAAAATGTGCGCTCCCAGAAAGACCAGCAAACAGAAAACATAGTAAGTAGTGGGAAGATTGGAGGCCGCGAGACACGCGTCGCCATGGGCCAATGTTACTGTGAGCCTCCACTGCATCCCTGAAGTTTAATGGCTGTGAATATGGTTATCGCAGGCTTTTTAGAGGGCATTATATTAGTGTGACCGGCCTTAAGTACCAGCCTCACGTTTTTATTTCCTGCGCACCTTTAGAAAGAGAAACGGGGCTTTGCAGCTTTTTTTAACCCCCGATAATAAACCGCAGCTGCAGGGTTCACCGTGCACCCGCTTCGCAGGCTTTGGGAGCTTTACTTTTGTTAGGAAAATGTGCTGTTTATGCTCAAACACAAGTTTCCCGGTGTTTTTGTTTTTAAGAAAACACTGGAGGGGAAAACAAAGCTTTTAAAGCTTCATAAAAGGTAGTGAGTTCACTCCTTTCTGTTTCTCAGGGTTATAAACATGGTTCCAGGAAAAGCTCCATCTCAGAGCTGAGAGACCACGCAGATATTTAAAGGGGTAGCACCTTAACTTGTCAATTTCAAGAATACCAATGATCCTGGAGGTTTTTTATTCCTTTAATCAGCTGTAATTTTCAGCTCTGATGCTGGCTGACAGGCTTCATCTTAACCCTTGTGCAACAATGCTCCTCTGGCTTCTTTGCTGTGAGCTGCAAATAAGGGGAGGGGATCAAGAAAATGAACTGACAGCATAAATTGGACAGGATCTCGCCAGCCTATCAGGACTGGTGCCACAGTTGGAGGGTGTGAAGGGGAAGGGTTGCAAGGATGCCTGCTTCATGGAGAGGGTCCTTTTCCCCTTTCCCCCTTTTTCTTTCTTGCCTTACATCTTCCCTCCCTCCCTCCAGTTTTAAACCTAGTTCTGTCCTTTGGCTAATAGATACAAAGACTTCAGATCCAGTAGAAAGTTAGCATGCATGAACACACACACACACACAAACACATACACTTGTATATTCACAGGGGCATTAACAGTTTGTGCACTGAACAATAATAGTATTACCACTACCTGAAGGCTTTCATGTGCCTGCCACTGTGGTCAGTGCTTTACAAAGCATTATCTGAATTCATCCTCAGGGCATCTCTAATGAGGCTCATTTTTGCAGATAAGGAAGCTGATGTACGCCATGGATGAAGAAGAGACCAAATCTGGAGATCCATGTCCTCCAGGTCAAAAATGTCTCTGCTTTAAATTATTCTTACTCTCAGTTTTATCAACAATAGGTAATCAATCCCCCATGAATACTGAATTTCAGCAGTAAGAGTTTGCGAGGAATCATACAAGGATTGGGGGCCCCTGATGGAGTTGTGTCTTAGGTGTGAAGACCAGAGTTGCTCACACTTGGGTCCAAAAGGCACTTCATCCAGGTGGGCATTGGGGGGACAAGATAAAAACTATAGTCTGGGGCTTGAAGTATGGGGGCATAAGACTGCCTTCCTATCAGGAATGGCAACAGAGAAAGGAGAGGTGGCTCTGGGCAAGCTTTCTGATCTTGCACCCTGGGAGGGTTCACCCCAGTGTTTTCTTGGTTCCTTGTCAGCTACAAGAAAGACCTGTTTCCATAAGTTGAGACCTTAGTACCATTTTCCATATATGCAGTGCAGGGTGATATCTTCTCCTGCCTCTCCTCTTTCACAGGGCTTGAGGCCTTTCCTGGGGAAGGTATCCTAGCCTTAAATATATAAATACACATGCCCTTGATTACTTCAAAATTATAGAAATCCTTCTGTGTTTGCATAGTTAGTTTTAGAAGTGTTCATTGCATGTGTACTGTAGCTTCCTTGTGGGTAAAATGAAACATAAGTCACGTCCTGTTTGAAATTGATGACAAGAATATACTAAGATAAAAATTTTAATAATGAAATAGTTTTATATGAACAGTATATCCCTACTTGATGTGATTTTGTCATTGTATAATTACAATCCACATTCTATTTCATAGGTACATCCGTAGGTATTCTAGGCAAAATTGAATGAGGATGTGAAAATCATACTTTTTTTCTCATTTATGTCTAATAATGGAGCATGTTCAGTGATGCTTTCTCCCCCATCTTCATTCCCCTTCTCCTCCATCTCCCCACCACAAAACAAAGCGAAACAAACAAAACCAAGCAATTGATTAGAGTTCCTATAAGATCTTGTTCCTGGTTAAGTTCATAATTAACCCATGTGAGTACAAATGTCACTCGATTCCAAAATGCATGTACTCACATATGTCACATATCCTGCTTATTATATATACGTAGATGACAAATCCCACAATGTCGTACAATTTACTACTCTTCACCCAAGATTATTTCTTATTGAGAATCATTACCCCTTAAATTACAGTTCAAGGTTGTTACTGACTTACTAGTTCAATCAAGTCTAATATGGTAGTTGGCACTGGAGACTAAAATACTTTTGTTCTCTGCTCAGTGTTTTTAGTTTTAAATAATACTGTACCTTCTAGCTATCAAACAATGTCAAAGATATAAAATATTACCTACCTCGAGGAAGTAAAATAATCGTGGCTCTTAGAGGCCTTCAACTCAGGAAAACACTGGTGAAATCATGTGTAGGCAAGACCATCACACAACATGTTCTAGTGCTATGGTAATTAACTACCTCCTAAATAGCCAGTTGTACTTATAACACTTGTGTCAGGATTCAAATACTTGAAATAACTGCCATGTTTATGGTTCTAATTTGGTTTGCAATTGATTCTCTTAAAAACCATAGCCAGAAAAGTGCTTATTTTATGGACCACAATATAGCCTTCATGGAGACTACTTTAAAATTACTTTGGTGTCCTACAAACTTCAAGATCTTTTGTTTTCATAAATTATGAAAGGGAAATGTCACAAGTGCTCATCCTTGTGGTGCCCCCGGCTCGCTGACAGCTGTATGATGCACACTCAGTGCGTCTGGTTGAGAGCTGAGAGTTTCATCAATAAATATGACTGTGATCGCTTCATGTCGACAGTCAAAGTAATGGCGTGAGGTATCTTGGAAACATACACCACTACCAGTCACATGTGGACTTGAGAGTTGAAATCCACAGTATCGAGCTCATCTCATTCCTCCCTCTTGACAGAAATTTTACTTTTTTATCTTTCTCACAATTATTGATGATAATCTGTTTCTAATACAGTCATATTTCTTACTTGCACTTTACCACCACATAAGGCAGCTCATATACTATAGCATGTGGAAACAAAAGTTGAAACTAATAACGTCTCTTACATAAGGACTATTTCACCTCCTAGCCAGTTTAAGCATGGGCAGGACCACTGCTCCTCTGGATCCCTAAAGACAAATAGATCAATGCTTTGAAATACAAGAAAAGCAAACCACAGAAGGCAAGAGAAACTAATCCTACATGTCGGAAAATTGTGTGAAATAAATCTCAAGGGTGTTTTTTTAGAAATCAATATTAAAATATTTTTGTGTGAATTAATTTAAAAATAAACTGCAGCTCTCCTTAGTATCCAATCTGCCCTACTTTACCAATTTTTTCATTTACCTTTTATTCTTTATCTGCAGGTATCTCTACCATGAAGGATATTTTGAATGGATGTTGGATCCAAACATTGTACATAACTAGCTTTTAAAGTCATTAAGTATATTCGTTTAAAAATACATTTGTTCAAACTTTGCTTCTCTCACAATTCAGTTGTAATGCATAATACATTAAAATGATAGATTTAAAAGGTGTTTTTAATAAAAAGATTTTTAAAAACATCAAAGTTACATAGTAACTTTGGGTATTTTTATTTTTAGCCTGCTCTTCTTGTTATGTAACAATTCTTTTTTGTCAGTTCTTTGTTCATAAATGCTCTGCTGGAAAAAAATTTAAGTTCATATTTAAAAATACCTAGGTTTAAAATGTCACAAAAATTAAGTTTATATCTCTATGCCACTAAATTTTTGCATCAAGATTTTCCAGGGTTGACTTATAACATTTTTTAATATCCGCAGTCACCTTGACAGAATTTTCAGACTCTGAAATATAGTGTATTAATTTGACTGTGAATATTTCCTTAAACCACAAAACACTGAAAGGCAGGAAATCACAAAAATCCTTGCGTCTGGGAAAACTCAGGGCAGTAAATAGGTTAACATGTTACTGAAACTATAGGGAGGTACAGTTTTTGACATATGAATGTTAAGAACAAGGTTTAAGCTGTGTTTTTTACCCTTTTTAATATATTTTTGCAGTGATTATAATCGAAATAACGTTAAAGTGTAACGAAAAGAATTCTCAGCAAAAATGTTGAAAGGAACAAATTTATGTGCAAAAAAATCAAGAAAGACAGGCTAATTTTTAAAGAGCCCTTTGCTTCCAGCATTAATTCTTGATCTCTGCAAAATTCATTTTATACTTATAATGACTTTCTTTTCATAAATAAAATACTTTTTTTCTCTTTTATTGACCAAAATGTAATGAGAAAAATAAGAAATTTGATGCCAATGGATTATTCCTACTTTTTTTTTTTTTTTTCTGAAGCCCTGGGAAAAAATTGGCTCCAATTAATGCCAGGTCACTTTATTTGTGTAAAATATAACATGGTTAATAAAATGTTAACTATAGTGAAATGCAAATGTGGGTACTCCTAATGTGCAATACTGAATACTCATGTTGATTTCTTTAGTGGAGGGAAATATCTATGATGCTCTCAGTAAATTAAATTACATCAGAACGTGTTCTTTAGGAGGTTTTGGTAGCTTGAGACTTCAGACTTTAATGCCTGCACACAAACTTACTTCAGAAAGCAAGGATTTGAAACAGATAAAGCAACATTTTCCTAAAGTTCATTTATCAAAGGGCTGCATATTTTGAAAAGGGTAAAAGTACTACTAAACCCATCAGGGATAAGTAAAGGCTATATACTATAGATTATTTTAATCCCCCAGCTAGATATAAAAGGGATAATTACATATTTGTGGTTGAAGCCATGTGGTGGAAAAATCAATACAACTTTTTTGTATGACACTTCATTAGTGTGAAAAATTTTTAAAGCTGAGAAGAACTGCCTTGCAATTAAATGTCTCTGCTACTTCGGCTTCAGTAATGGGTTTGTATTATTATCTAGTTTATTTGAAATAGTGGTTGCACCATGGAAGTAATTGGAAAACATTGATTATGCACTTGTATCTGGAAAGCCTGGCAAATCATTACAGTGCCCAGCAACAGTTAGTTAGCCTTACTAATGAAGCACTAATTGCTCTAAGTAGGTTAACATGTTAGTGAAACTATAGGGAGATAATAGTTTAGAAAATTCTGAGGTATTTTGCCAAACATGTATTTTCATTTAATAGTCCAGAGATAGAAGCCACGTGTGGGTTTTTTTCCCCTTTTGTTTTAATTATGATGCTCTCTTAGGGGGAAAAAGAGCCTAAGTGAAGTTACCACATTCGTTTGGCTTGAAATGACTTCATTTCTTTTCATGCTCTTCTCCTATTAACCCAACCACTTTTTGCAAATGGAACTAAGCCACTATTAGCATAATGGCCTTGAGAGGGTTTTTGGGTCCTTTAGTTCAGAAACTTCTGGCATAGCTCTCTTGGTTCATTCTTCCAGCTCAAGGACTTTGTGATTGAATCCATGCAAAATTTTCCTGCTGTCGAGTCATCATCCCATCGTCCTATCTATATAAAACCTATAATTTAAGAACAATATAATTTTAAATTTGAAATTAATTAATCAGTGGAACTTAATAGGGACTTACTAACAGAAAGAGAAGTGGTACCTCCCCCTACTACCATTCTTTGGATTTTTAGAAGGAAAAAAATTAGTGTTGGAGAAATTCTTGCATATGTACACCAGGAGACAAAGACACAAATATTCATAGCAGCATTATCTGTAATAATAACAAACAAAAACACTTGAAACCACTCAGGAGAGTGAATACATAACTGTGTTATAATCACACAATTGGAGTATTATGCAGGAGGGGAGTATGAATACATGTGGGTGAAAATAATAAATGAATCTTAGAGATAAAATGTTGAGTGAAAAAAGAAAGTTTCAAAAGACTACATAGGAAATTATAACATTTTATAAAGCCTCCACATAAGCAAAGCTAAACAGTTGTAGTTATATATATATATTACAATACAAAAAGTGTTATATATGTAACACTTTTTTAAATCTATGAAATGATATAAATATCAATACAAAGTTCAGGATAGAAGTTACTTAAAGAGGTTGGATATGGTACATAAGAGGTTTCAAAGATTTTGGTGGTGATATAGTTTTTGAATTGGGTAGTAAATTCATGGTTGTTAATTTTAATATTATCTTTTATGACTAAAATTTATGTTACAGATGTTCTCTTGTACATTATAACAGAACTTTTTAAAACTCAGTATCTACCACCCCCTTAAAAATTACCTCATCTTTCCAAGTCATATAACTAAATTTACCCCCTCTGGTTTTCTAAGGAAATCAGAGAGAAAATGTTGCTATTTTAAAATTATTGTATTATTTTGGTTAATTATTGGGAATATAAAGGAAAGAAACTGAAGAAGAAAAATTCTTTTAAGTAAAAAATATATGTAGAAAATTGACTTTTGTGTGTTTATGATTTATTCCTAAGTGAGTATTTCTCTTTGTACGCCTTAGGTGGTCCTCTCTATCAAAGGAGTAGGGAGTACATCAAGGCTTACATCTGAGTAGCTGATTTATCTTTTGGGATAATTAAGGAAACAACAGTGGTATAAAGGTTGGAAAGGGCAAACTTTTGCCATTCTTACAAAAAAACAAAACAAAACAAAACTGTACCTTTTAAAGTAACATTAACCAATATGGAAAGTAATTGAATAGCATAATCCCAGTGAGATGTCCAACAAAGTTTGGAGGTCAGTGGGAGAGGGGTAAGTGGATGTTGTAGGTCTTGCATTGCTTGCCTGGCCATCTCTACCTTCCTTTACCTAATATAGAGCTTGGCATATGTGACCAATATGTTCTTCTCAGTCAAACTTTTTATGGGACCAATCTCTACAAAGGTAAATACTTTGAAATATGTAATTATATTTAAATGCCAAAAATGATCCTTTAGAAATAATAAGACAATGGCTCACCAGAAGAAAATTTCAGTTACTTAAATCCCTCAAATAAGTGAGAAAAGCACCCCTTTGAAGCAAATCAGAGACTAGCTCTGCTCTTATATTTTTCTTTAAATTTTGAACATGTGGCAGAACTGTATTGTTTTGAGAAATACAGCTCATGGGGAAATGCCCACATACATCTTAAAGGATTTGAAGTTCAAAATATTTCCTTAACCTGTTAAAAAATGCCTAAGCTTTGTAATCATTTTTAGATACCTACTGAAATGTATAAACATATGAAGATGGTAAGATGCCTAGGGCTTACTTCAGAATAGTGCAAGGTGGGGAGTAAGTGGGAGTATCGATGAAACTAGATCAGCCATGAGCATGAGATGATAATTGTTGAAGCTGGGTGATGAGTACATAGGGGTTATGACATTACTTTGTTTCCTTTTGTACGTTTAAATTTTTCTACAATAAAATGTTTAAAATATATAGGGATAGCTTTATTGAATTTCTCATGTGAAACCATTTTGTCAAATGCTTAGTACTAGCCAACTACTCATTCTCTTTGAGTTGTAACAAATGTCAGATTCTCATTCTGGCCACTGATTCTTTTGAAAAGACTCATTTGTTTATTTTAAAGTGACATTGGTTGGTAAACGGGTGTCATTAGGTGATGCCAGTCGAACTAGAACTCTCACCCAACAATAGAGATTTGTGTTTCCCTCAGTGTTGGTCTTTTTTTTTTCCCTTGGAGTTATTGGAAGGCTCTGGCTGGTGTGGGTGGTTGCAAAGAGAGAGGGTTATTGTTTAAGTGGGACCCTGTTTCTAGCCTTAAGTCAGAAGAGAGCCGTTCTGGTCACATTCAGCATTGCAAAGAGAAGTAACGATGCTCTCAGAGAGCCACTTTCTACAAAGCAGCTCATTATTGTAAACGGGGCATGTTTAGACTACTAAGGCAAATCATAAAAGTACGGCCTGCATTCAAGCTCCTTTAGCAGTAAACACTGTTCTCAAGCCAGGTATACTTCCGGGCAGCTCCTGCACCACCAGCCTGCGTGGAAAGCCCACCCTAAGATTCTGAAGCACAGAAAGTGGAGATATGGAAGTATAAATCTGCATGGTGCACATTATGTGCAAGGTCTTTTATGTTAAGGAAATCATGACACCTGCCAATCTTTTAAATTCCAAAGGGTAAGGCAGGAGGCCTAGGAGGCTGTCATTGAACATGACAGGCTTAATGCCAAGTTTATAACAGAAAAAGGGCAATCTTATTGTGGTTTATTCAGTTTTATGTTGCTGGGTCGGAAGAAGGTGCCCTCTCTTTCTCTTTTTAAAAAATCTAATTTATGACATTTGAAATAACAAACAGATCCTTTACATATCTCCTGAGCCCATGCTCCTCTTCACCACCCCCAGGCTCTTCTTTAGGGAGCAACCCTAAATCCTCCCAATTTAGCATCTTTGTGAGTCCAGACACTGGTGTTAGTTGAGCATTTCTTTCTGTTGTTATAGAGCTGTCCCTAACAGCAAACATCTCCGTTTAATTACTGCTCCGATTGTTGCTGTGTTTTCACCCAACCTGCCCCTTGCTTGAGCCCATTGGGCTGAAGAAAGAATTACTCCCCACGCTGGTCCTTAGCCTGCTTGCTCAGATCTGTAATTGGCCCTGTGTTTTTGACTTTTTGCTAATAAGCAGCTTACTTTCTCTCCCCCTAGACTCAACCCACCACTTTTGTTTCATGAATTTTACAAAGGATTTTAATAGATGCTTTAGGCTATGCAAAATGTTATATGAAGGAAAGCATTAATGCAACAGCCTTGACACAAAGGACGTGTGAATGGCTGCTTATCATTACAGTCAGGTCTCAAAATTTTCATTAGGAGTTCTGGAGGACAAAAGAAGAAAAAAGTGCAGCTATATGAAAGAATATTAACCTATACAGTGTAACCAACTATAATTGCTTAGCATTTTACATTAACTCTCTTCAGACATGGCCTCTCATTATTTTTACACATACATAATAACTGCTTATTACAGCGGTATAGTCCACATCGATGGCATTGTGGATAAGGTTGTGTCAGCACTTCTAATATAAGACCCACTTTCATGGGTTTAAAACAGCTGTAAAATTTGCCTCCAGACTAAAGATTGGTAATCAACTTTCCACCTGGAGAGGGAATTTTGTTTAAAGTTAAAAAAACAACAAAAAACTTTCATTAAGAGAAAAAGTTTGCTTGTTTTAAATTATGGATGTAAACAAAATGAATGAACATGCCTAAGGCACTTTTTGAATTTCTTCTACATATGGAGATTTACTTAAATGCATTCATAATTGTGCTTTCAATGATGATAAATGTAAATAAATGAATTTTAAACAGCAGCAAATTTAAATATCACATCCATTAACAGGCTTTATTGAAAAATATTTATATTCCTAATAGATTGCACTTTATACTATGGTGCTAAGAATTATGCATATGTCTTCAAGATGTATAATCCATAATTTTGATTGGAAAATGAATAGAAATATTTATCAATTTCAAGTGTTAGAGCCCATGAACAGCCATCCACTTATGTAACAACACGCAGACTTTCAGAATTATTCTGAAAGTCTCTGAACAAACTGGTTTTGACTGACAGAAGAGTAGGAATTCAGCAAAACACTGGTTTTACTTTGACCTAAAATCAGGGACTGTTAAGAGTAGGTGGTAGATTTGCAATATGAAAAAATGAGTTTATTTGTAGGGGTTTGGACTTATGACAGAAGTAATCCAAACAATGCTATTGCTTGTTTTCATTAACTTTGCAAAATATTCCAGTTTTCCAGTTGCTATATAAGATAGAAAAGTTTATGCTCAAATAATTTTAAATGTGTATCAGCATCCTCCCACACACAAGTATTCTCAGTTCATTTGTTATGAGTTAGTTAATTTGTTTCTAAATGAAAAGAAAGCTACAAAATAGCCTACTATTTATTGAAGTTATCAGAGAAACCCTACTGATGGGTGAAGAACTTATATGGAAAATTTCCCTTATGTTGATAAAAGCTTAGAAAAATATTTTGAAAATAATTCCAACAATATTGGTTCTGTAGCAAAAAAAAAAAAAAAAGAAGAAGAAGAAATATAATATGTTTATGAACAATAGATCAACTCTATAAGACACCAGTGAGATAAGATAGACCCTGTGTCCTTAATTCCAATTAAGCTTCTAGCCTTTTTGTCTGGTCCTTTCACCCTTTTGGCTCCAATGAGAAGGCCAGTTTTAGCTACATTTCTTAGACTTAGGCAGTTCCCTGACATAGCCTAAGAACTTCTAAAAAAGGAAAAGTAAGAGATGTTCATTTAGAAGTACAAACCCACTTAGAATAATATCAGATTCTATAAAGCAATGTATTCTAATACTACCATCTCCTGAAGCGACAGCTTGCAGAAGGCAGGGACATGGACTAAAAGCGGCTCTTGGCATGAAGACATTAATGTTTTATGGTTTTGGTGCAGTGAGGAAGTAGCAGCTCTGTCCCTAAACTGTTGGAATGAAGGGTTCCTGGCTGGCATTTGTGCAATGACTCTCTCTTGATTGGAAAAGCTACAACTTGTTAGTACAGTCCCAGCAAACAGCGGTGCCGGCCTCACATAGCTAATTAGCTGTGGCCCTGGCTGGCGTGTGCTATGTAGTGACAGTCTAATCGGAGATGATTGTCAGCAGATATCACAGATGTCTCTCTCTTGCTGCTCAGCCCAGGCTGGTGCTGGTGCAATTTGGAGAAGGAGGTGCTAGATGCTGTTCAAAGACCCTGGATCTCTGGTGCCTCAGCTGCCATTTCCAGGCAGCCCATCACTCCCGCCTGCTGTGAGGAAGAGAGCAGGGTTCGGCAAGGGGAGTAGCGTACCTGTCGGTTTTTCCAGGAGGCAGTGATGCAATCAGTTTGAAAGGAGAGGTTTCAAAACAAAAATATGTAACTGAAGCTACTCAGGACTTTTCTGAGCCACCTGGGTTTCTCAGAGATGACAAATGCTAATTCTTTCAATGTATTACATGTTTTTGAACTGAGTATCTAAGAGGGTTAAAGGAACAGGCTTTAAGATTTACAAGTCACCATCAAGGATGTGGTAAGAAAAATAAAGCACTACACAAAGAGGTGTGACTTTAACCCTAAAGCAGGAATCGGATATCCCTATAATCCTCCACTTCTCACTCTCAGCTAGTCCTTCTCCCTTCACCCCCACAGGTTTGTAATATCCTCCTCTGTTCTGTGACCCCTCTACCTAGCATCCTGTTATCGCTCAGAAATAATGGACTATCTTCTCACTGGGGTTGCTGGTAACCTTCCTTTGTGGAAGACGCTGACCTTCCTAAACGTCTCTCAGAAATAAAACTTGCCATCCCTCCCACCATCTTCAAACACCCACCCCCATGGCTTCTCCAGCACTCTCTCAACTCCTTCTCTGGCTCTGCCCTGGCCCTTCTTCCTTGTGTGGTTCTTAACATTGGAGTTGCAGGGGGTCCATCCCACTTGTCTAGTGCCCTGGCAGCTGCCCTCTCCTGCACAAGCCCATCCAGAAGTGCCCACATTTTTTCCCAGAGCTCTCACCTAAGTGTCACAGACTTATTGAACATATTCACTCAATATTCTGTGGACATCTCAGATGTAACTTGCCTCAAACTACAAACTCACCTGTCCTGTGCCCTGTCCCTCTGAATTAGGTCCTCCTTTGTATTTGCCATTTCAGTGAAAACTCCACTCTCCACTTCAGTCACCTGAGTCAGAACCCCAAAACCAGCATGGACCCCTGTTTCCCTAGCTCCCAAAGCCTGGCTGTTAGGAAGCCTGGTTGTGTCTCCTCCCTCCTATGTCTGGATTCATCCCTTCTCCTCCATGTCCCCTGTCTCTGACCTTTGTTATCTCCATGCTGGCCTAATTCTTGGACAAATATGCACTCCACCCTGCATTCAGCATGATCTTTCTAGATGGCAAATCTGATTCTGTTGTTCCCTTGTTCAAAAGTTTCAAAACAAACCCTCATTTTGAAGAAAGACTGACCGACGTACAAGGCTCTCTCAAGTGGACTCAAGCCTTCCTTTCTGGACTGTTCTCCCCACTTCCCCTCTGGTCACGAAGCTGTTATCGGTCTTTGCATGTGCATAAAATACCCTTTCCTGTTCCACCCACCAGTAATTCCCAGACTTACCTCAACGGTTTTCTTTTCTAGGAAGCCTTTTCTGATATTTCTAGCAGAAGAAAATCCTACTTCCTGACTACTCCCAGCATCACATTTTCATATTTCTGTTATATCTCTAATTATATCCCTATGAATGTATTTAATTGACTGGGAACCCAAGTCAATTAAAGCAATGTTCAGCTTTGTAACTCTTTGGCCTACTACCTGGTATACAGCATACCCTTAAATATTTATTAAATTAATAAATAAATGCAAGGATAAATGAATGAATAGGAATGTGACATTGCATGGCTTTAGATGGGAAGAAGACTAACAACTTGAAGGTTTCTTCAACTCTTTCAAAGCCTTAGGGAACTCAGAGCCTCTGTCAGGATGAGACTGCAAGTAGCAGTAATAGTGATGATGATGGTAGTAATAATCATTACCATTCATTAACTACTTACTTTATGCTAGTTGCTAGGCCAAATTTACATAAATTATCCTATTCAATACATTTTAAATCTTATATTTTTATCTCTCTTACAGATAAGGAAAGTGAGGTTCAAGGTCACATAGCTAGTGAATGATGGAGTCAGGATATGAACCCAGGAATACTTGCCTCTGTCCAAGTCTGTAGAAAACACTAGGTTTACACCACCTACATTGTCTGTAGCAGGGTCTTGAGAGTTTTGCACTTTAGAATCTAGGCTATAGCAAAGCATGAAAAGGAGGTATGAAAAATACCCTTTCTACTTCGTAGTTAAAAATAAGTTGGAGGTTCTTATTAAAAGGTGCTCAGTCTAGTACCCCAGATAATTATGGTGCCATGCTATGCTAAGGGTTCTAGTTCTCCATCAGTCAGTTACCTTCCTCAGCCCTGGGGACACAGATTAATCCCTTACCTGTGACACTCACCTTGCAAATTGCAGGCCTTCATTCATGAGTGGGGCTCAGAAAGGAATTAGGTTTGAAAAAGCATTTAAGTGGCTGACGTATTGTAGAATGGAATCCTTTCCCAAGAAGTTCAGCAAAAATGTGGTCAGAACACTTGGTTTGCAAATGGAACATTTTCACAACCGACTTGTTATTTGTTAGATGTGATGTTTTTCACGAAATTAGTAGGATAATTGAAGCCATGGTTATTGTGGTACTGAGCAGGCAACCTCAACAGCACAAAGTATAAAGAATGTGTGTTAGAGCAAAGTGAAAATGTGGGAGAGTGAGTTGAGTTTAAAACTTCTGAATGCTTGTAAATAATATTGAAAGGCTGTTTTCCAACATTTAATTGGGTGAAATATAAGGGTCTTTTTATTTTAAAAAAATTGTTGGAATGGTGAGGAAGTACTGGAAAAATATTCTTTGGCTTTGGCACTGAAAACATAAAGTTTTTGTACCTTCTCTCCCACCTTTGCCTTTTCAAATATGTTTACTACATTTTTAAGTCTCTTTTTTGACCTATATTCTGTCAGTTTCTGAATTATAAGGAATACAAAATTCCCTAGCAATTGAGGTAGATGCTGACTTGTTTTAATTTGAACCATTTTGCTCATTGAGAAACAACAACGGTCTTAAAAAGCCACACACTTTTAAAAGCCTAGTAAGAACCAGGGAGGACCACTAAAGGCTCCTGATTTGAGTGTGAGTTCATAAGTTGAATCAATACGTAATCTGTTATTTTTACTGGGGAGCACTTTTTCAGCCCTGTGGTTATATGAAAAAAAAAAAAAAAGCAAAACATGTGTGGCCAACTAAATAAAAATAAGTAAAATAGCCTAAAAAAGCTAATACTTATCAAACTCTGTACTTTGATAACTTGCAGTTTGAAAAATGCTTTCATATATACGGTCTGTCACATTTGAACCATGGACCAAAACCTATAAGGTTGGCAAGTAAGTATTATTACCCCTAATTTAGAGAATAGATAGCTGAGGTTCAACAAGTTGAAGTGACTTTCCCAGGGTACAAATAGGTTTTCTGAAGCCTGGTGCCTTCTCTCCCTCATAGCCACACAGCATCAAATGTGCATGCACCTGTGTGTGCTAAAGCTGTGCTCAGAATGCAGACTCGAGTTTAATCCTGTAACAGGTTAGAACAGTAAGTAAATTTAAGGTTGTGCAAAAGTTGCATTTCTGGTCCCAAAACCTGGTTTAATAAAAGCAAATCAGCCTTGCTTATTGCCTAAGTACATGAAAGTGTTTTAAGCTTGGTTCCCTGGTTAGAAATAAAAGCTTGTGAAATTCAAACGTACCTGAGGAATGTGAGCAGGTAGCTGTGAACTTGTGACAAGGGTATAGGCACATTAGTTTTCTGTTTGCCTGGTAACCAGCTTGGGGACTGTGAGATAGTAAACCCTTTACAAATGTGGAAGGAAGTAAAGGAGAAAAAAAGGAGGGAGAAAAAAGGAATGAATTTTAAAAATGGAAAAAAAGGGAGAAAAGGGAAGGGAGGGAGAGACAAATTTTATTCACTAATTGCCTATATTCAAGGTGAATATTAAACTAAGGCATGGTTTGGAGAGTTGCCAATTTGTTCTTCGTACCTTGGCTGTTAGCTGACTGCTTTTCATTAGGTATGAGTATATATCCTCATTCACAGTCTGTATACACTTACCCCCCACCCACCACATGCACTCACGCATGCCCAAACATGCACTCACACTCAAACTAAGCTTTCTATGTAACACAGTGTCAGAGTAAAGATATAAACAAAGAGGAGGATGAAAATACTGTAGATGAGAAAGAGGTAAGAGAAAACATTTCAGATGAGTTATAGACCTTTAAGTAGGACAATGAAAGTGAACCACATGTGCGCACGCGCGCATATACACACAGTTTCCGTAAACTTGGAATGTATAGAGAAGTGACTGCTGAAATGGAATTAAAAACATTTAGTAGATGTAAAAGCTGCTCAAAGTAGAGAGCTTTCTATAAACCATAATGAGAGAAAAGAACCCAACTTCTGAAGACGCTGGCCAAATTATGATGTTTTCAACAGTAAAGGATCCACCTTAAGAAAGGTCCAGAGAGCTCAACAGAAACCAAACACAATACGAGAAAGTTGGGAGTGTGGGTGTCAGGCTGTCAGTAATCTGACAGCTATGGTAACTACCCTCTAATCCAGCCAGCTCCAGCCACGCTCTCAGCTGACACCACCAGGACTGACTGACAGCTGAGGAGCAGGCACTTTTTACAGGCTCAAGTGACATCCAGTCTATTAAGGCTGACAAGCACAAAGCAGAGATTTGCCCTGAATGGTTTGGTACTGAAGCCTAGTAAAGGGGTTATTTGAAAGGTCTTAGAGAAAGTGTCAGACTCCAGCTCAGATGATAACAATATTGTAATGATAGTACTGGACAATGAAGTGCTATGATTGCCCATATGGGCCGAGAAGACTGTAGGCGAACGGGGAGTGCTGACAAGGAGCACACAGAAGCTGATTCTCCAAGACCAGTGGGCAGCCGATCAAGGCATTTCCTTTGGTGGTGTGTTTGCCTGGGCCTTGCAGGGCTTCCCAAGATTGCATATGAATTGTGCTGTGTGCATGGGGGCAGTGAGGGTGGAGAGTAAGCAGTGAAGGAGAACTGGGTATAAACCAAGCAACACCTGAAAGGAATGTTTGCCTGCCTTTGGTTCACTCTTCTGTTTATGGAGAAGCATGGAAAATATTTTACAGGAAAAAATGAAGGTTAATTTTTAGACTACTGCTTTGATTATTAACTCTGTCTGAAAAGCAAATTAGCAACTGCAACAACATCACCAAGCTAATCAACACTGTTGTTCTCGACTTCACTGGCTCCCACAGCTGCCAGGTACCGTATCAACACCACCCAGAGTTTTATCAGCAGGATTTTTTTCCTAAGGACAGTGAAATGAATGGTCTTTCCTAGGTGTCACTTCAGAGTTCTCTCTACGAAATAATTCTGCTGTATTGGTAGGAAAATGTCTTCCACTGTCACTATGTGCTCTCATTTAGGTGAAGCATATCCTTATGTATATATTTATTTGTTGACCACTTATTTATTCCACACATATTAAATCCTTATTATAAGACAGGAACAAAGGTGGTCCTGGGTATAGTACAGTGAATAAAGGGGTGTGGTCCCTGTCCTTAGAATTCAGACCTGGGGAAGATGTTCATCTTATATGTATTATGTATACCTACCAGCATGCCATGTGTTAATATATTGCGGTATGTCTATACTGGCAAATAGCCCCTGCCCTGAGCCCCAGAAAGTGGATTCCCACATTGCCCCATCTGCTCCTCGGGCACCCCCTCCATGACTCCTTCAAGCTCCCCATGCGCCAGTGACAAAAATTAAATACCTGGCATATCAGGGGACCCCATCCCTGCCTCAGCATTCTACCCAGGGTCCATTCTCATTGCTCATTCCGACTTTCATGTCTACCAGTCATGAAAAAGTTTAAACACCTTCCTGATGGAGCTTCTAATTTTTAAATTTATGGAAAACTTTAAAACTCTTTGTAGACTTCCAGATATACTCTTTCAAAAAAATTCTTCTCAAAAGTTCACTTCTAAATTTTTCCACATAGGTGGGAGTCCAATACATAAGGGAAGCTCAAGTTTGAGTGTGCTTTGATAGCAAGAATCTTTAAAATTTGAAAACAAAACTCTAGCATTGCCTCCAAAAAACTAGAATTTGCTCTTAGAAATTTGGATTTGTCTTTATGACTTCCATTTAAAATGACCTCAGGTCTGATCTGGATACTCCCACTTTTCTCTAAGATTATCCATGAAGAGACCATAAAAGGGCTAAAACTTATAATACCTCTTAAATAATAGGGAAGATAGTGATTATTATTTCTTTTATGTGGGAATAATAGCCTCAAAACTTTGGTTCCCCCAATAGTGCTACAATGAAAAACAAAACTGAGAACCTGGCAGTGCTGTACAGCTCAAACCAATGGCACCTGCCATCAGAAAAGTAGATGGGAAGATAATATATTCCTCTTCATCTGCCTGCCCCATGGTTCAGAAGCTAAAAAAGTGCACCCATCAAAACACTCAGCAGCCACCCCTTCATTAAACGAATGCCACTTTTTAAATCAACTAGTGTGCTGTAGTCCTATCCTTCTCCTTTGTATTTTGAGACTTCAACATCTAGAAAATTTGTAAAAATAAAGACTGGAGGTGGTGCTTTGCATTTTTGGAGGAACAGTACAAAAAATAAAGTTTATAGATCAAAGCAAGGAAAAGTATACTGAAAACTGTATAAACAGTTTTTAATGTTAAATATCTTAAGAGTATAAGAGAAGCAGAAAAAGATTCTCTATCTATCCAGTATTGCCAGATGAGATGGAAACCTACTTAACATTGGAAGTTTGTCTAGAAGTTGTGCATATTCAGCTTCAAGGGTTATCCAAATAACCAAATTGTTGACAAACACCAAATCTGGAAGCTTTCTTTCTGTTTAAGTTTGAATGAACAGAGAAACTAAGTAACATGAAGCCATCTATAAAATGAGACTAATGAATATTATCTGGATGATCAAAGTAAAGATCACATCTATGAAGATAATTTACTCTGAGACTCAGAAGCAAGCTCCTTTCACCTATAATTTTTTAAAAGAAAGAATGAGGAGGAGGAGGAGGATGAAAAGAAGAAGGGAATGAGGAAGAAGAAAGAGGAGGAGGAAAAGAAGAGTATGAGGGAGGAGAAGGGGGAGGGGGAGGAGGAGGAGAAGAAATAACTTATATAAACCAGGAATAGAAATCTATTAGGAGAGGACATGTTAAGATCAAAAAGGAAATGATAAAATAAGATTGGGTTTCAGGGCAATGAAAAGAGCAATGCTAGAATTAAAATCTTTGGAGGAGTAAATGGCAACAATTCAGAAAATTAAATCACTGATATAGAAGACAAACTTGAAAATATCTCATAGAACTTCCAGACAGTATAACATCATAAGATCCTGTTTTGTACCTCCTTTTACTTGCCAACATCCCAAACATATAAATCATAGGTGAAATAAAAAAAATATGAAATGTACAAGACATACTGTGCTCAAAATCAAGATAAATTTAGCTGTAGACCAAAACGAAACAGAAACACAATGCAGCCTGCAGGCCTGAACACACCAGTCTGCTGGGTATAAAGTCCAAAAAAAGTCAGACATGCTGGGCATGAGGTCCAAAAGAAGTCAGACACACCTAGGAGTTTATGTCTCAGAGAGAACAGAGCTAGTGTCACCATGCTAAGTTGGAGGCTGAGGAGATAATGCCACACAATAAAAGAAAAATGAAGAAAAAATGTAGGAGTAAAGAGACAGGCAAGTGGGACCTGGGCCAACCCTCCTATGTGGGTGTATTTGTTATAGCCTTAAATTGAGCATGTAATGTAAGACCTGATGATAGGCTTCAAGATCAGATGGAGGTGACAGAGGGGAATATAAATCAGTGAACACTAGGAAGAGGTCAAAGGTAAAAGCAAAAGGGAACAAGAGGAAGAGATTCAAGCTCAACTAGGGCCTCCTGGCCACAATTACAAAACACATGAAAGTAAGTTAGCTGAGGAAGGACATTAAAACCAACAACCAGAAGAGGGATTCATTCCAAATAAAATGTAGAGTAATCTGAAGATAAATTTTAAAAATAGTGTTTAGGATCCTGAAGGGAACTAAAAAATAATAATGGACTAAAAGATAAAAAAGGCAATTATAAAACAAAATATGCAAATTGAAATAAGAACTGGTAGATTTGAAAGAGAACTGATAGAAGTTCCAGCAGTTTAACAATATGGATATTAAAATATAAAAGCCAGTAATATCAGTAAAAATGATGGAGTAAGAACCACTGAAAAATCTCCATTTTAAAAGCAAAGAGAAAACTGGCAAAAATGATCAAAAAAGTTTTTTCAGAACTCTGAAATCCTTGCACCAATCCAGGGACTGTTTATTCAAGAAAAACAGCTGAATCTTAGTAAAAACTGTAAACTTCGTGGTGTTTTAATTTGCCCCACTCCTCTAGTTCATTCTCCAACTCTGTGGCACTCATGAAAGTCCACAACCTGAAATTACAGTGAAAACCAGCAGCTTAGAGGCCATTTGAGTGGGCATAACAAGGTTTCTTCAAAGCCTTGGTCCCAGAGCATAGTCATTTCTTGACCTTTCTGGCGCTTCCCTAGAAGAACACATTTGAAATGTCTTTATTAGACCTGAATCAGAGCTTGCTCATGTAAAAAGCCTTTTTCCTGTGGGTGACTATTGAAAACAGCTATAGGCAATTTTTTAACCTTGTAATTGCCTGAGGAAGTGGGTTACAGTTGGTACAAACAATAAACTAACCAAAATCTTAAAAGGAAAAAAAAAAAACTGGGAATAAAATGTCAATGAGAGTGTGCAAAGCTCCATCATATTCCTAATACAATGTAAATGCTATGTAAATACTTGTTATACTCTATTGTTTGTATGTTTACAGTTATTACATCTTTTTGATGGGTTGACACTTTTACATTATAAAATGTCCTTTGTCTCTAGTAACCATTTTTGTCTTAAAGTCTATTTTGTATGATATTACATTTTGGTTATTGTTTACGTGCTATATCTTTTCCCGTCATTTCAATTTGAACCTACTTGTCTCTTCTGAGTTTAAAATGACCTCTTTTAGATAGCATGTAGTTGAATCATACTGTTTTTAATCCATCCTGCCAATATCTGCCTTTTTATTAGAATTTGATCCATTTACATTCAATGTAATTACTTGATAATAGAGAATTAATGTTTGTCATTTTCTTACATGTTTTATATATACTTTATATCTCTTTTGTTCTTCTTTTCCTCTATTTTTGCCTTATTTTGTGTGAGATGGTTATTTTCTACTCTACCACTTTAACTACCTTGTTGTTTAATATCAATCATGGATTGATAATATTTGGAAAAAAAATATTTTGTTTCTGACATATACTATGTAGTTAGGCCTATGATGCTTGCATGTGTACTGAATGTGTATAGACATTTTCTTGTCATTATTCCCTAAACAATACAGTATAACAACTATTTACATAGCATTTACATTGTATTAGGAATTATAAATAATCTAGAGCTAATAATTTAAAGTATATAGGAGGATATACATAGGTTATATGCAAATACTACATGATTTTATATAAAGGACTTCAGCATCCATTATTTTTGTATCAGTGGGGATCCTGAACCAATCTGAAGGACTATTATACACATACTTCTTCTCAACTGCACAGAAAACATTCTCCAGGATAAATTATGTATTATATCATAAAACAAGTTTCAATACACTTAAAAATATTTAAAACATACAAAGTGTGTTCTGAATCTACAATGGAATGAATTTGAAATTTATAACAGAAGGAAATTGGGGTAATTTACAAATATGGGAATTAAACACATTTCTAAATAATCAGTGGGTCAAAGAAAAAATCATATGAAACATTAGTAAATACTTTGAGATGAATGAAAATGAAAACAGAACATTACCAAAATTTACAACAGGCAGTGAAATCAGTATTCTGATGGAAATTTATAACTGTGAGTACCTACATTAAAAAAGAAAAAAGATCACAAATCAATAAACTAACCTTCCTTGACTTTCCTTTAGTTAAGAAACTAAAGACAAAGAGCACATTAAAACCCAAAGAAATCAAAGTAGTGGAAATAATAAAATCAGAAATGAGTAAAAATAGAAAACAATAAAGTCAATGAAACCAAAAGTTGGTTCTTCAAAAGATCAACAAAATTGATGAACTATTAGCTAGACTGACCAAGAAAAAAAGAGACAAGATTCAAATTACTAAAAGAAGAAATGTTTAGAAAGAGTTGTTCCCAGTATTCTCGTCACTCAGAAATTACAAAGGTTTCAGGAGCCCTTAGAAACTGGGGTCAAAGACCAAATATCAGCACAATAAATACCCCTAGGGCTCTTATCACTGGGGGGTTGCAAAGGTTTTATGAGCTCTGTAGCAGAAATGGGGATCGAAACCAAATATCCAAATATATATTTCTTATTATAAATCAAATTACCACACTTTCTTAGCAGGCTTCTTGATACAACTGGATTTTTTGAGCAAAGTGCATATATCCTAGGAGAAGGTTTAGAAGCCTGACTAAAGATTGGCCAAGCAAATAATCTTAGTCAGCCATGGCAAATAGCTATTCTTACCAGACATCCACTTGCTTCTTCTTTTTTTTTTTTATTGGCCAGAAAACCTAAATGTTGATGTATTCAAATTTGTTGACTTTTTGCTTCATGACTAGTGCTTTGGGGTATTTATTTTTTTAAAGCTTTTTCTATTTTAATCCATAAGAAATATTCAGGAAGAGATAAGTAGAGTATTTGTTGCATATTAATGAAAGTGTGGCTTCTCATGTTTTCCATCTAAATTAGGAGTAAAAACCCCAAGTTACTTTATTTTCAATGAGATATAAGTAAAAAATAACATTAAACATCTATTAAAAAATAAATAAAAGAAGAAGAAATGTTACTAGACCCTACAAAAATAAAAAGGTTACAAGGTAATACTATCAACAATTGAATACTAACAAATTAGATAATCTAGATAATATGAACAAAAATCCTAGGAAAATAACAAAAACTAAAATGCAACAACAAAAAAATGAACAAAACTGATTCAAGAAGGATTGGAAAATCTGAACATATTGATAACAAGTAAGAAAATTAAATTAGTAATCCAAAAGTTTCCCACAAAGAAATGCCCAGAATGAGATGGCTTCACTAATGAATTCTATTAAATGATTAACACCAATTCTTCACAAACGCTTCCAAAAAACAAAAGAGAAAGAAACATTTCTCAACTCATTCAAACATACATCACAAGAAACAGAAACTAAAGATCAATATCCTTTAGGAAACCCTTAAGAAAATTGATTCAGTTACATATAAAGAGGAGTTTATACCTTGACCAAGTATGATTTATTCCAGGAATGCAAGGCTGGTTCAGCATTTAAATATCAACCAACATAATATACCCAATTGATAGAACAAAGGTCAAAAACCACATGATTATCTCAATAATCACAGAAAAGCATTGGAGCAACTCTAACACCTTTTCATGATAAAAACACCCAACAAACTAGAAATATGAGGAAAATTCCTCAACCTGATAAAAGACATCTGCAAAAAACTCACAACTATCATCATCACACTTAAAGTGGCAAGACTGAATATCAGCGTGAAGACAAAGATGCCTGCTCTTGCTATTGCCCTTTCTATTCAACATTGTACTAGACATTTTAGCTAGAGCAACTAGGCAAGAAAAAAAGTTATAATGTATCCAGATTGGAAAGGAAGAGTAAAATAATCTCTATTTTCAAAATAACCTGACCTTATATATTGAAAATTCTACAGAATCAATTTAAAAAAAACTATTACAGCTAATAAGTTCATCAGATTGCAGAATACAGGATCACTATGCAAAAATTGGTTGTATTTCCATTTACTGATAATGAACAATCCAAAAATAAAATGAAGAAAACAGTTCCTTTAACAATACCACCAAACAGAATAAAATACTTAGGAATAAACTTAAAAGAAGTTGAGACATACACAAAAGTAAAACAACATTAGACAACAAGTAAAGAAGATCTAAATACATAGAAAGACATTACATACTAATGGATTAAAAGACTTATTAATGTTAAGAAAACAATATTCCCCAATCTGATGCAACCCTAATAAAATTTAAGCTGCCTTTTGTACAGAAATTTACAAACTGATTTTAAAACATAGGAAACGCAAGAGACTCAGAATAGCCAATACAATTTTGAAAAAGGACACAATTGAGCCATTACAATTCTCAATTTTGAGAAGTACTACAAAGTTACAGTAATAAAGACTGTGTGGTCGGCAGCCGTCCGTCTCGAGAGACGATGGTGTAGCTTCTTAAGAGTCTATCTGCACTGCCGAGAATGGCTGTGCAGTCCGACTCGGGAGTGACACGGTATCTGTCTCCTCCCGTGTTGAATCGACATCTTGCGATGACGCTGGAGTGTCCTCTCCAGTGAAGCTGAAGCTACAGAGCCTGGGCAGGGTGATATGGAGGGTCTGCTGTTGCCCATTCAGCAGACCCCCCCTCTCTTCGCAGCTGAAGGATCCAAGGGAAAGACGGAGTCAATACAGCTTGGCTTCAGGTGCGCCGCAGGAGTTGCCGGTATTGACTACAACGTCAAACCGCCTTAGGGACTCCGGCTCCGGATTTTCTGTCGGGGTTTACTCCCCTAGTCTTTCCCCTGAAGAGGTATGCCGCAAGGCAGCGGAGGTTTTTTGGAATCAGAGTTTTCCTTCTCTGATGTGCCCTGACTGGAAGATCAAACCAGCGACACTTAGCTCGCAGGCCGACGCTCAAACCACTGAGCCAAACCAGCCAGGGTATAGACTGTGTGGTAGTGGTATAAAAATAGACATATAGATCAATGGCTTAGAATTAGGGGTTCAGAAATAAACCCATACATTTATGGTCAATTGATTTTTGACAATGGAGGCAGGAAAGAAGTCCTTTCAACAAATAGTGCTAGGATAACAATTGGATACCTAGATACAAAAGAATAAAGTTCGACCTCTCTCACACATCACATGCAAAAATTAACTCAAAATGGACAAAGGACCTAAGTAGAAGAGTGAAAACTATAGACCTCTTAGACATAAACAGAAGTATAACTAACTCTGCATGACCATGGACTAGACAACATTTTCATGGATAGCACACCTAAAACACAGGCAACAAAAGAAAAAAATAAATTTGCATTCGTCGGAATTAAAAACTTTTGTGCCTCAAAGCCAACGAGCACCTAAAATGATGTTCAGTATCTCTAGTCATGAAGGAAATGCAGTAAGCACACGAAAAGATGCGCAACATTATTAGACATTAGGGAAGTGTAAAACCACAGTGAAATACCACTTCACCACTACTAGAATGACTATAATTAAAAAGTCTGACGACAAGTATTGGCAGGGATGTGGAGAAATTGGAACCTTTATGCACTGTTAATGAGGATGAAGTGGTGTGGCCACTGTGGAAAATTGTTGGCAATTCCTCAAAAAGTTCAACATAGAATTTACCTTATGACCCATCAATTCTACTCGTAGATATAGACCCAAGAGAATTACAGCATATATTTACTTAAAAATCTGTGTACAGGCCTGGCTGATATGGCTCAGTTGGTTGGAGCATTGTCTTATGTACCCAAAGGTTCGATTCCTGGTCAGGACACATGACTAGGTCGTGGGTCTGATCACCTCTCAGGGTGTGTACATGAGGCAACCAATTGATGTTTCTCTCTCACACATCAGTGTTTCTCTCTCTCTTCCTCCCTTTCTAAAAACAATTAAAAAACAATGTCCTCAGGTGAGAATTAAAAAAAAGAAGAATGTTATATAAATGTTCATAGTCAAACATCTTCACAGTCAAAACGTGGAAACAATATAAATGTCCATCAACTAATAAATCAATAAACAAAAGTAATATATTCATACAATGAAATATTATTCAGCCATAAAAAGAATAAACTATTAATACATGCTACAATATGAATGAACTTTAAAAATATTATGCTAATATTAGAGGGATAATGAGAATAACCTTGATTTTGATTCTTAGAAGCTATGTAATTTGGCACAAACCATGAAATCCTTCCAAGCCTCAGTTTTCTCATATAAAATGGGGATAATGGTATCCATTTCATGTGATTATTGTGGGGATTAAATAAAGGAATATAAAATGCTTATCAGAGTGCATAGCACAACTTCACAACTGTTGAAAACCCATTAGATCCTCCCTTTCCCAATTAATTCTGGAGGCATTCTGATTAACTAAAGCTTATATAGTATGTCTTTCATGACCTTTTTTTTTTTTTTTTTTCCCACTGTGTGGTTGCCTCTCACTTGCGCCCCCAACTGGGGGCCTGACATGCAACCTAGTAATATGCCCTGACTGGGAATCGAACCAGCGACACTTGGCTCGCAGGTCGACGCTCAATCCACTGAGCCACAGCAGCCAGGGCTTTCTTTCATGACCTTTGCTTGGAGATAAAACCTTAAGGCCTTTTAGTGAATTTTAAAATAGTTATTGTTTAGTGTTTTTTCTTTATATCTCTGGAATGGATCTCTAAAACTGGAACTCTAAATCTTACACTGTAGTAGAAACCTAACTGCATAATATTACCAATTAAGCCAAATATTAAGTAAGCCATCTAATCTATCATTGCTGGGCACTATCCTGCATATGCAATTTATATTTTAATATAATGATGTTGACTCTCCAATACTGTGTTTCAGAATAGTCCAACATTTCCAGATTTTGATAAAATAATGCAAAAGTCATTAACATTAGCACCAAAGCCATAAGGTTAATACTATTTTTGATTCTAGACAATATGAATATTTATTGGCTCATAGAGTCATATTGAGAAACATGGAACTGAAAAATAATACAGGCTTTCCCATTGACCTAACTCCTCTCCAGTATAATTCTTAATTCCAGAGACTTTACCACTGGGGGAAAAGTTCAACATAAAAGGAGTTTTAAAATAAGAATTAGTTGATTTAGTATGCTCTGAATCCAAATACACTTTAATATTTAATTAACAATGCCCAGCCATTTGGTTACCATTTTGATCATTTCAGTTATGATATTTTCCCTTGATTTTTTGTGGGTTACCCCTATTACTTGTGCAGCTATCACAACCTATTTCACCAGCTCAGGAGACAAATCTGATCACATCTTGTATTCTTCAAGTTAGCTTGATTCCACATTCACCATAATAAGAATCCAGGATCTTTTTAAGGGCATCATTGTACAGTATTCCCTCACTTATTGTGGGTATTACGTTCTAGACCTTCCTGCAAAGTAGGAACCTTGCATTTATTCTACACTCTTAAACCTACGTAACTTTAATGATATACATATACAGTACCACAAAATCCCATGATATTGCGAAAAATCCGCGATAAATAATTAAATATAGTATTTTTAAAAATCCCATGATACAGTGAGGCCATGATAAATGAACCGCGATATAGAGAGGAACTACTGTACATTATCTAAAAACCCTGGGTAATCTCTCATCTGGCCCAGTCCTGCTTCTGGATGCCTCTCAGAGAGAGAGAGAGAGAACTGGAGAATCAGACCAGGATGACAAATACCAAGGTTTAAAAATGACTTATTATTGTTGTTGGTCCCACACTCTGATGCATCTTTGATGATGCAGTGAGTCTCTTGCTCGTTCAGATTTGTGTACAGACTTTTTCAGTGCTTGGTTCACACTGACATGTATAACTCTGACTCTCAAAGCAAGAACACATGGTACCAGAGCCAGTTCTTCTCTGAATCAGTCTAGGTGTTGCCATTGAGCCAGGAGGCCCACCCTAGACTATTTTCTCTTGTGGGGCTATCCCTCTTGAGTGGCCTTTACTTGCTTCTGGTATACTGGTAGTAGAAGCAAGTAAATTCAGATAGTTGAGACTATCCGAATCCAGCAGAGGCATCTAAAGATGTTGAATCTCAAAGAGATAGGGGATGGCAGTATCACTTCCTCCCATCAGGCTTCTTGATGTTTATGAAAATTTTCTCATTTTTCCCACAGTTATCAGATCCACACCCCAAGTTGTTATTTGAAGGGGCTACCTCTGTCAAGTCACAAAAAGGGCTTATTACTCTCCCCTCAGGGCAGCTAAGGACCACTTTCCTGCCAGTTACATAATTGAGAGGAGTATTTCCAATGTGTCTCCCAAAACAAGTTCTATTACAAGGCAACTTGCTATATTCACCTAGAGAAAAATACTGCAGCAGATTTTATAAGGTATCTTCTTCTGAAGGGAAGAAAACACATTAATGTTCCGACTAGACACCACACTATGAAAGGGATTCACAGAAGAAAATTCAGTGCAGATAAGCTTTCAAGTTAGCCTGATGTCTCTCTGATATAATCGTGGTTCTGCCAGTTACCAGCTGTGTATGCTCAAGCAAGTAACTGTATCACTCTGAGCCCATTTAATAGCTCAGTTAGGAAGTATTGTGGCTTTAAGTATAAAAGAGCTGAAAAATAAAAACTTTAACAAATTAGAGTTTTCATTTCTTCTTCCATAAGGAGAAGTCCAAAAGTTGGCAATTGCAAGCATTGGTTCAATAGCACAAGATGGCAGTCAAGGACTCTGTGATTCTCTTGGTATTTCTGTCATTGTCACAGATGGCCAATTGCAGATCTAGCTAGCATATCACATTTCAGGCAGTAGAAAGTAGTAAAAAATGGGGAGAAAGAAGTGTCAGTGCTTGTTTCAGGAAAGCAAGAGTATTCCAAAAGCCCCCACCCAACTTTGGTTTACATTTCATGGGGCAGATTTGTGCTACATGCCCTCTCCCAACTTAAACAGTGTGTGAATGGGAATTTCAGCTTTGTAGATTCTGAAGTATAAGAAGACACTTGAAAGAAATGTAGAAATAAGTGTGTATAAATCAACATACAGTATTCAGCACACAAATAAAGAGCAGAATGAAGGTAATAGCAGCAAGGACAGATTAAGTGAACAAGACTGAAGTTGGAATCAACATTGTTCTTTGCTTAACTGAGGGTGGGCATTGATGGGGAGGGCATTGGTCAGGAACTTCATCTTATTTTTTCTAGTAGGCTCCTGAAGGGTATCATAAAGTTCTCAAGATAAAATGGAGTGTCAAGAAAGACTGGTCCTAAAGTGTTCAGTACTGCGATTCTGTGGACATACAATACGATCTGAGACTCCTCTTCCAGGAGCCAGGCCTTACAGAATAATGAGAACTACCTAGTAGCCCTTGCTTGATTTTTAGCTAAAGTTTATGCCAAGATATTTTATTAGAGACTTTTTCCTGTTTTAGTTTTGTGTCCTTATATTACTGACTGATTCAAACAAAAATTCAATCACTTTGTATTAAAAGGCACTTTAATGGCATAAATGGGATAGATAACAGGACCTGATAATCCCTGGAATCCTCTCTGAGGTGTTGGTGAGAGAGCTTGATTTCCGTGAGAGCTATTTGGTCGATCTTTTGGAGCCCCTTTTACATGGGTATCCTATTATTTAACAGGCACTTTAAATTGAGACCAGCATCCTGATTCTCAAGCAGCCTGGCTTTTATTGGAAGTCTCTGCCACGTTTAAACATCTTTAATACATTTTAAAAATAGAATTGTAAAAGGCAGCAACCAGACTTCAAAGTGTAGACATGTTGGCCAGAATTGTGAAGCTGGCGACAATTTTCGCTGGTTGTAAAGCTCACGGAACCTCTTTCAATCCCCAGAACAATTGACAAGGAAGGGGTTCAGCACACATTCCTCCTGAGTGTCTCCTTGGGCCTAAACAGACCAGGTGCAGGGGACAGAGTCAGCAGGAGGTACCAACGCACTTCAGGGTAGGTGTAGAGGGCATCAACCAGAGCACTCAGACCACAGCAGAGCGAAAGAAATCAGGGCAGATCAAAAAGAATGAGATGCAAGGAGGTCCTGGCTATGTTTTCTGAGCTTTGGTTCCTCGCGTCTCTCATCTCCTACCCCAGTCTTCCTTCTTCTGTAAAGATTTCAGACATCCTTTATCCTTAGGTAAACCTGACCTCTTTTTTGTTCCCACTGAACTCCCTACAGACACTTATTACACTCTAGTGAAATAATTTGTTTACACATTGTATTCTGTATTCTGCTCCTAGCTTCAGACTTTGAACAACTTGAAAGAAAGAACTGTATCTTACTCGTCTCATGTACACAGCAAATTAAATGCGTGTTTAAAGAAAGTTGAGTCTTGGGAGAATCTGAGTCATAGGATCTGGGTTGGGGGAATTATTAAGGAAGGTTGTTTGGATTTCCTTAGCCTAAGGCAATGATTGTCAAAGTGTGGTCTCTGAACCAGCAGCATCAGTGTCACTTGGGAACTCTTTAGAAATGCACATTCTCAGGCCTGGCCCCAGACCTGCTGAATCAGAACATTTGTTTCTCCAGAGAAGCAGGATCAACAGGATGTTTATATGTATAGAAAGAGTTGTTACTAGGAATTAGCTGATGTGATTATGGAGTTTGACAGGTCCCAAGATCTGCAGAGTGAGTCAGCAGCCTAGAGACCCATGAGAGCCAAGCTGTGGTTCCTGTCCAACGGCCAGCAGGCTGGAGGTCCAGGAAATGCCAAGGTTTCAGTTAAAGTCAGAGGGCAGGGAAAAACTGGTGCTGCAGCAGCGAGACAGGAAGAAATTTCGGTGACCTATGTTTTAACCAATCTTTTAAGAAGGTGATTCTGATGCACACTAAGTTTCAAGGATCACTGACTTCAGCTTTCCAATCTGTTTCCTCATCTGTAAAATAAGCTAATAGTGGCAACCTCAAAGGGCTGTTCCAAGTATGATATTAAGTGTCTGTATAGTGCTTAGTACAGAGCCTCTATATATTCATCACTCAGTAAAATTATATTTTGGTTTGCTTTGTTTTGCTGGATTAGTGACATTTGGGAAGTATTCCCAGTATTAATACCATCCCATGGTGCTTTTGGGTTACTCACACAAGAGTTTCCTTTGGTTCATCTAAACTTCCAAGTTCACCCAGCTTAAGCCCTATCCTCTCAAAGTCCTTCTAACTTGACCAGAGCCAAGCGTGAATCCTGTTTACCGTGTTAGGCCCTGTCACTTTCCCTCAGGGAAGATGGGTTTCAGGCAGCAGTGACTATGCTGTACAGAGAACAACCTTCTGGACCCGTAGAGAGCCTAACTGGGGAAGGAAAGGGCCGGAAAGAATTGCTGCTCAAGAAGAAAGCCAGAGTGGAGGCGGTCCCACAGCATCCTCTGACAGGACATGAAGGAGATCAAATGGTCTCGGGGCCCCAGTGTTCAAACGGCCAATTAAGACATTTAAAGTTTTCCAATTGATTACCTCTAACTGAGTCACAATAGTTTAAAATTAGTCAACAAACCACATCCCTCAAGGGAAACAGGCAGCCCCCCACTGCTTTACTTAATTCTACCAGGCTTCTAGCCTCCCACCGCCCCATTCCATGAAAATCCAATTTAACTCCTCTGTGTTTGCTGCGCCAGATGAGCCTCTCCCACAAGGTGGAAAAAAAAATGCCTGTGAACCCACTTGCAAGTGGTGCCCCCAAATAGACTGTTCCCAAAAGTGTATACACACACATGCAAACATACACACACTCCGCAAACTAGGGCGCATTTCCTTCTTTGATTATAAGCAATGGGGAGGGCAGAAATACACTTTTCAAGGCCATGTGTGCTCCATAGATCATGCGTGGAGAGAAAACACAAACAGGATCTAAAGCAGAAGCTGCTGCCACGTAACACTCCATGTGGGCTCAGCTGAAGCACCACAGGGGTGGTTGAAAACAACCACGCTTCTGGCATTTCAGGCCAATGAAACCCCTGTCCTTTCACTCTCAAATAAATAAAGCTCTGAAAATTATTGTTATTACTGTTCTTGTCATGAGTCCGCATTGTCTCAGTGCTCCCCCCTCTTACAGGTTTCCATTTGTTTTCCTTTCGGAGCGGGGCCTCTGAAGCTGACATCTCCCGGATCAGGGTAAAGATGTAGTACCCTTCTCTGCTGGGCTGACCCTCCCTGGAGAGGCCCGGTGGGGTGAGTTACCACCTGGTGAGACTTTTCTCATTAGCCCTTCAGGCAGCATGTATTCCAAACTGCAGCCTCAGGTTTTAAGCAGAGAACTTCGAGTATTTTACTAGAAATTAGTTAGGAGTGCTCAGAGTGTGACAACCAGTTTATTACAGCCAAATATGTTCTGTCTGAAACCAGCAGAAGTGGGAGAGGAGACTGCTCCACTCAGATGACTGGGTAGAAGGGAATATCCAGGGGAGAAGACAAGAATTAAATCTTTGAAATACTATGACTCAACCTCCATTGACTTACTAGCTACTAAAACAAGTACTGGAAAGAAGTTTGAAAAGGGCATCAGTTGAACCAATAATGTGAAGGCAGTAAATGCCAGAATATTATTCCGGCAACATCATGTTTTTCAATTGACTTGATACGAGGACATACAAAGAAGACTGAAAAATGGCTCCTGCCCTCAAGGAGCTTGTAATTCATTATGGGGAAAGAAGATACCTACACAAATAACATCCCAATATCAGAAGTACACAAGACTGGGAAGAGAGATTTAAACAAAAATATTAAGGGAATTCAGAGAAAAAAAGACTTCTGCCTTGTCAGGGATTGTGAAAGGCTTCATGCAGGAGCCAATTAAAATATAGTATGTATTTCAGAAGGCAAAATATGGGAGACCCTGGTGTTTGCCTCCTTACGTTGCTTACCTTCCCAACTCACTTCCCTAGAAAAGCCAGCTTCCCAGTTTAGAAACTGACAATGCCAGATATTCACTTTTTGAGTCTTCCTGAAAGAAAGAATGTGATCTTTTGACTCAATGTTAGCTAGTGGTACTGAAGAAAAGTTTGCTAGGAGACTTTTTGGAAAAATTTGGCTTCTTATTAAAAATTTTAAAAAGAAAGAAAGAAAACACAAAGAATAACAACTATCTTCCTTCCTGACTTGAACATTGTCACCAATGATATGTAATGCTTGGAGTTGTGGCTGCCATATTGGTATCTGGAGGGAAAGCAAGAGAACACAGAGAAGCCTATTTTCATCCAAGAAATAATAACCAATCCCACAACTCTCTACTTTCAAATTTATTTACAAATGCAATAAGAATATCATTAAGCCACTTTCAGTTGGATATTCTGTAATCTGCAGCTGAAAGCATTGGAAATGATTCACAGAAATGAGGGAAATCTGTTCAGACAGGGTCAACTTTATGAGCAAAGAAATGAAGTAGACCAAATAGAGCGACTTATTTGGGCAGATGCTTACAGAATATGGAGAGAACTAACGTGAAATAAGGCTGGAAAGGAGGGTACATATTTTGAAAGAATTCTATGACTAGGATGAGGAATATGATTTTATTTTATTCTGAAGGCAATGGTGGGGAGACGTGGAAAGCATTTAAGCAAGTTACTACCTTACAGAGAAGGGCAATAGGGAAATTAATACTCAGGCAGGAATGTAGAGGGAGGGTTGAACTAGAGAGAAAGAGAGGTGGGGAAAACACATAAAGTTTCTTATGCAAAGAATCTAACTCAGGAGTTATTAAGAATGTCCTCATATTATACAGTAGTCTCTTTCCATATTGCGGTTCACTTATTGTGGCCTCACTATCGCAGGATTTTTTAAAACATTATATTTAATTATTTATCATGGATTTTTTGCTATAAGGTTAATAAGGAACTGGGAATGTTTATAAGTGTGTGGGGTGGGTTTATAAAGCCTTAAAATACATATAAATACTAAAATAAATGTAAGATTCCTACTTCATGGATTTTCACCTATCATGGGGGGGGGGTTCTAGAACATAATACCCGCAATAAGTGAGGGAATACTGTATTCCCCTGAGGAGATTTAAAAAATATACTGACTCGTAAATGGATAGCAGATGACCGCTAGTGAGAAGGGGGGTTAGGAGGTGGAGGGATTGAGCAAAAAGGAAAAAGGACTCATGTATATGGATAACAGTGTGGTGATTGCTCGGGGGAGAGGGGATAAGGAGACTAAATGGTAATGGAAAAGATACAGTAAAGATTAAATTTAAAAAAAGAAGAAAAATTTAAAATTTAAAATACACTGAAATCTAAATTTCTCCCTCAGTTACTGATTCAGTTGGTCTGGGATGGGAAGCTGGTATGGTTTTGTTGCTGTTAAGCTCACCGTATGATCTAATGTGTAACCACTGCTGAGAACCCCTGATGCAGCTGAACAGGAACTCAAGCAAAGGAAAAGAGGAGACAGACATGGGAGAGATTGTGGAAGCAGAATGGGCAGGATGTAGCCATCAAAGGTGAGGTAAGAGTCAAGGATCTCAAAGACCTCTTTCAAATCGGGTGATTGGACAAATGGCAGCACCTTTTACAGAAATAAAAAAGCCAGGAGAAGAAGCAAGTTTAAGGAAGAAAATTCAATTGGGGAAATATTGTATTTGCATTTGAAATGCCAGGAGCAAGCTCTGTGTTCAAGAGAGAGCCCAGGTAAAATTACAGTTTTGGATCACCTACTCCAGGAAATCATTGGTGCTTTGGGAGATGTTGATTCACCAAGGAGGAAGTATAGGAAGAAAAAAGAGAACCAAGGGCATGTATCAGATACACAGATGTATAAGTGACTATGTTCTCCCATTCTGTAGGTTGTCTTTTTATTTTGTTGATGATTTCCTTTGCTGTGCAAAATCTTTTTTAAAATTAAGTAATTAATTAATTAATTTTATTCTATTAGAGAGAAGGGGAGGAGAAAGAGAGGGAGAGAAACATCACTGTGTGGTTGCCTCTCACTTTGCGCCCCCAACTGGGGACCTGACATGCAACCTAGTAATGTGCCCTGACTGGGAATCAAACCAGCGATACTTGGCTTGCAGGCCGACGCTCAATCCACTGAGCCACAGCAGCCAGGGCTGCAAAATCTTTTTAGTTTGATGTAGACCCATTTGTTTATTTTTTCTTTTGTTTTCCTTGCCTTGGAACATATATGTAATAAAATATTGCTATGAACAATGTCCGAGATTTTGGTGCCTCTGTTTTTTTCTAGGGTTTTTATAGTTTCAGGTCTAACATTTAAGTCTTTGGTCCATTTTGAATTTATTCTTGTGTGTGGTATAAGCAGGTGGTCTAGTTTCATTTTTCTCTGCATGTATCTGTCTAATTTTCCCAACACTATTTATTGAATAAACTATCTTTAGCCCATTGTATGTGCCTGCTTCCTCTGTCAAATATTAATTGACTATAAAGGTGTGGGTTTATTTCCAAGATCTCCATTCCCTTCCATTGACCTAAGTGTCTGTTTTTTTGCCAGTATCAGGCTGTTTTGATTATGGTGGCCTTATAGTATAGTTTGATATTAGGTAGTGTGATTCCTTCAACTTTGTTCTTCTTTCTCAGATTTGCTGTTGCTATGTGGGGCCTTTTGTGGTTTTATATAAATTTTGGAAATATTTGTTCTAGTTCTGTGAAATACATCATTGGAATTTTGATAGGAATTGCATTGAATCTATAAGATTGCTTTGGGTAGTATGGACATTTTAATGTTATTAATTCTTCCTATCTGTGCACACCATATGTACTTTCACTTATTTGTATCTTCTTCAGTTTCTTTCTTTAGTGTCTTATAATTTTCCATCTACAGGTCTTTATATCCTTGGTTAGGTTTATGCCTAGGTGTTTTATTCTTTTTTAAGCAATTGTGAATGGGATTGTTTTCTTAATATCCCTTTCTGTTAGTTTGTTATTGACATATAAAAATGCAACTGATTTTTGGATACTAATTTTGTATCCTGCTACTTTGCTGAACTCATTTGTCAGTTCTAGTAGTTTCTTGGTGAAACCTTTGGGGTTCTCTATGCACAGTATCATGTTATCTGCAAATAATGACAGTTTTATTTCTTCCTTTCTCATTTGGATGCCTTTTATTTCTTCTTCTTGTCTGATTGCTATGGCTAGGACTTTCAGTACTATGTCAAATAAGAGAGGTGAAGGCAGACATCCCTGTCTTGTTCCTGATCTTAAGAGGAATGCTTGTAGTTTTTGCCTGTTGAGTATGATGCTGGCAGTGGGTTTGTCATATATGGCCTTTATTATGTTTAGATATGTGCCCTCTATTTCCACTTTGCTGAGAGTTTTTATCATAAATGGGTGCTGGATTTTATCAAATACTTTTTCTGCATATGTTGATATGATCATGTGGTTTTTATACTTCATTTTGTTTATGTGGTATATCACATTTATTGATTTGCAAATGTTGTACCAACCTTGCATTCCTGGAATAAATCCCACTTGATTGTGATGTATGATCTTTTTGATGTATTGCTGTATTCAGCTTGCTAATATTTTGTTGAGGATTTTAACATCTATGTTCATTGTAGATATTGACTTATAATTTTCTTTTTTTGTAGTGTCTTTATCTGGTTTAGAATTAGGATAATGGTGGCCTCATAAAAATGTGTTTGGGAGTCTTCCCTCCACTTGAATTTTATGAAATAGAGAATGTTAAGCCTAGTACAGTGTGCTGGGCACATTGCAGACATTTAAAAAAATATCCACTAACTGGATAATTCTGGCCTTTGATGTGGTAAGAATGGGAATAGTAAGCAATTTCATGTGCAAATAATTATCTAGTTATCTAAGTTACTAGGAACATCATACAAATATTTCTGCACATGTGAAGAGCTCTGTTAATGAATAAAACAGTAACCAAATCTTATGTTTTCTCTGGCATTCAACATGTAAATTTTATTTATATAATTATTGCAAAAATGATGATAATTTTTTTACCATTTCTGTAAAAGATAAATGAAAACGGTCAGGATGGCAGGAATAATTATTGAAATACAAATTATGCAACTTAACCAAAAAGCAGATATGGGAATTAACTGATGAACAAATAGAAAATGTTTCTGAGGCTCAGTTCAGAGCTATAGTCATAAGGCAGCTTACAGAATTAACAGAAGATATTGAACATGACGGGGAAGGAATGAAAGCTAGCCCTGCTGAAATGAATGAAAACACACATGAGACAAGTAGTGAGGAAATGAAAACCAGAGATCAAATCAACAAATTGGAACATAGGGATGGAACAAACAGTCAACCAGTGCAGAAAGAGGAAACAAAAAGAGGAAAATGAGGAGAGGCTCAGAAACCTCTGGGACAGCTATAAGCGAACGAACATCCGAATTATAGAGTTACCAGAAAGTGAAGAAGAAGAACTAGAAGTTGAAAAATTGTGTGAAGAAAATAATGAATCAGAACTTCCCTAACTTGGGGAAGGAAATAGACTTACAGGTCCAGGAAGCACAGAGAGTTCCAAAACAACTGGACCCAGGGAGAACCACTCCAAGACTCATTATAAACAAAATGTCAAAAATTAAAGATAAAGAGAGAATCTTAAAAGCAGCAAGAGAGAAGAAAAGAATTATGTACAAAGGGCTCCCTATTAGACTATCAGCTGATTTCTCAAAGGAGACCCTGCAGGCAAGAAGGGACTGGCAAGAAATATTCAAAGTAATGAAAAGCAAAAACCTACAACCACGATTACTCTATCCAGCGAAGCTGTCATTCAGAATAGAAGGGCAGAGAAAGTGCTTCCAGGACAAAGTAAAACTGAAGGAGTTCATCAGATCCAAACCACTGTTATATGAAATGTTAAAGGGTCTTGTTTAGGAGAAAGAGGATCAAAACTATGAACATTAAAATGAAAACTGTATCACAACAACCAATAACAGAAGGTAGGGAATTGAAACAAAGGCAAACTAAGTAGGCAATGAGAGTGAGAAAAAAATTATAGGTATGGGGAACATATTGGGGGGGGAGGTCAGTGGAGGGGGGTGGGGAAAAGGGAGGGAGATGATGCAGGAATTAAGAAACATAGTAGGAGGGAATGGAGTAGACAGGAAGAGGTTGAGAAGAACTATGTGCACAACCAATGGGCATGGACTAAGCTGGGAACAACTGGAGGTGGGGTCACTGAGTGGAGGGGAACAGAGGTAAATAAAATTGGGACAACTGTAACAGCAAAATCAATAAAACATATTTTAAAAAAATGAGACAAGGGTCCTGAAGGAGCTCATAAGTCCTAATAGGAGGAAGTGTACAATTTTAAAGAAATAATTGTAGTTATTCTACATATGTAAACAACAGGAAGGACGCAGTCAGTTCTAACGGTAGGTCAGAAGAGGTTTCTCAAAGGAGATGACGCTTAAAAGAATCCTGGAAGAACAAGTGGGATTTTGACATGCAGATAAAGATGGGGAAGGCAATCAAACAGAAGGCTCGTGGAACATGGCGTTGCTTAGAACCTGCAAATATTTGTCACAGCCACCTCAGATGGTATAAGGTGTGAAGGGGAGAGGAAAATCAGAGCCTCTAAGTCAGTGGTTTCCAAAAGGTGGTTCCTGGACCAGCAGCATCCCAATGCCTGGGAACTTTATAGAAATGCAATACTTGATCCCTACTGACACTGACTGAAGCAGAAACATGGGAAGAGCCCAGTGATCTGTGGTTTAACAATCCCTTCAGGTGAACATGGCTGAGAACCAGCAGTCTAAGTCATAAGTAGTAAGATGAGAAGGCTCTACACTTTTTTTCCAACACTGCTGCCTAGCTGGAGCACATTGTCTTAGATTGTCAGGGCAGTGGGCTTTTCCTGAAGACCATTTCAGAAATCTTTAATTTTAATTTATTTTTTTTATTTTTTTAATTCTTTCCCAAGGATATGTTTACTGATTTTAGAGGGAGGGAGAAAGGGAGGGAGAGAGAGGGAAACATTGATGTGAGAGAGAAACATTGATTGGTTGCCTCCTGTACATGCCCTGACTGGGATTAAACCCAGTTGTGAAACCCAGGCATGTGCCCTGACAGAGGATTGATCTCAGAACATTTTTGGTGCACAGCACAATGCTCCAACCAACTGAACCACCCTGCCAGGACCAGAAATCTTTTAACTAGATTGTTAGTCTTTAGGATCTGTTTATAAAAATAGCAATTCAATAACCATTTATAAGGCATAACAGAACAAATAATTTCCAAACTCTGTTTGTGACCTTAATGGGACCTAAAAATACCCTCTCATCATGGGACATTATGGGAAGAAAAAGTATTTGCATGATGCATAAAGGGTGGAACAGTTTTATTGCTCTTCACGTGATAAGTTTGTGGGAAACAGCATATAATACTTTTGGTTTATATTTCAGCTATAGGAAATTATTTTCAAAGATTAAATTACGGTCAAGCAAAATGAAGTGGGCTATGTGGTCACTTTTTCATGGAATCATCTTCTCCTGGCAGTTTTGAAATGCACAAGCTCAGCTAATTGAAAACAGGAACAGTGATGTTCCTAAGAGATTTTTGAAGTAGCATTTGATGGTTTACAATATTGGTTATCCAGAGCTATAGGTCAGAGAGTGTCTTCATCTGGGCTGCTGGCCTCTAAAGAGTGAACTAATAAGTAGGAAACCTAGAGCCACAAACTTCACCTTAGTAGATATGCCAGATAAGGATAAGCAAATGGTAAGTGAAAATAAAGCCAGCAAAATGCCAGTTAAGCTGTAGATTCTCAAGGAGAGGGTTGGTTAACTACAACTGATTATGACAAAAGTCCACCACCAAAATAACAAGTCAAAAATGGATAGTCACTAAATGTTGTTTGTTATGTAAATAAAACGCCAGGCTGAAAACGGGTAGTTTTCTGTTTGACCCATTGATACTGACACACATACATACACACAGCCTGTATATCCATCCACATGCTCCACATTCTCGCCGGCTTTTGGCTTGTCTGAATCTATTCACATTAACACTCACCTCAAGTACCTGTCCTCTGCAATACCACTCTTACTTGTTAGTCTGATCCATTAGTTCTGTCTTAGCAATTTCTATTGCGTTTATCATTTATGCCAATGTTTCCTCAAATTTCATCCAATTTTTTATTACCACTTTTACAAACTGTGTTGTAATGTACACCACCTGTTCTATCATTTGCATGAATACTTGGAAACTTTCTTAAATTAATTTTCTTTTTGCTAAAATAAATGTATTTAAAATTAACTTGATGCTATAAATGGAAAATCAGCACTTCCAAAAAAATAGAAAGCATGCATTTAATACACATTAAAACAAATCTGTAACTATTTAAGTAAAAAATATTTTATGCATTTAGCACTTTCAACAGTCATGCTTATCACCGCTTGTCTTGCAATAAAGGTCAGGGAAGATTCTACAGTGTCCTGTGGTTTGGATTCCCAAAGTGTGGGTCCTGGATAACCAGCATTGAAAACTTGTTAAAAATGCAAATTCTTGGACCCACTCCAGACATACTGAATCAGAAACTCTAGGGCCAGAGCCCAGCAATCTATGTTTTAACAAGTCCTCCCAATGATTCTCCTGCATTGCCACAGTGTGAGAACCACTGGGTTAAGGAATAGGTTTTATTGCAGACTTTCATAACTAAGGGGCAGAGAGAAGAAGCACTGGTTCCCTGTTATTCCCATCATCTCCCAGAGGGATGCTGGGGCAAATGTTGCTGTATACACAATGGGTCCGTAGGTAGTGGAGGGACCTTGCCCTATGTTTGCTCTTTCTTCTTAAAAGGCAAGTATGAGAGCAAATTTGTCAGCAGGAAGACAGGGCAATTTGGGTTTGGGTGCCAGCTAATTTCAGGATTTGTCTGGGAAAACTAGCTGCACAGCAGGTGTGGGAAGTTGCATCCGCTCCTGCCTGGGAGGAGTCAACATTCCCACAAGAAGCTAAGACGTTCAGGTGCAGCCTCATCCCTGGGCAGAAGGCACTGAGCAGCCCCAGCTGGCTCTCTGAGTGGACCGTTCAGAGGTGGCTCTCGGGGCCACTCTGAGGAACTCCTGCTCAGTGCACTATCCCAGAGGCACACCTTGTATGCCCTGGGAAACAAAATATATTTACATAGATTTCTCTGTTGTATCACATTCAAATTGTTAAGCAGCTCTTCTGTTGGTATTTAATTTTCAAAACTTCTTGTGTTTTGTCCCCAAGCTCCTCTGTGTTTTCCTTTGCCTTCTCCCTGGTGCTAAAGTAAATGAGAAAACTGAGGCACAGAGAAGTTCTGTGATTTGCTCAAGTACACACATTTAGTTAGTGGCAGACAGGGTGAAAATCCATGTCCTGGTTCTTAATGAGGCATTCTTCCAATATAAAACCACAATCCATCAAAGTGGTCGCTTTATCAGGCATGTACAACACATTTCCTTACACTCCACTCTTAACATCATGTAGAAGCATGTTATATATGAGGTTTCTTTAAATTTACTACAGTGCTCCCCCTCTAGAAGTATTTACCAAGTGTTTATATTGCCTATGGAGGAAAGTTATTTATAAGTAACTTATAAAGAGGACTTACTTGACCAGCCAGGATGATTTTTCTTCTGAATTACATCCTAATATGTATAGCTTTCTTGCTCTCAGCTTATTCTACTTGGAGCTATACCCAGCACAATTTACGTCTATGAACTGCTGAACATTTAAGCAAATTAAGTGTCCAAAAAATCAAACACAAATTGTTTCTTGGTGATTTATGCCTTCATAAAGCAAAACACATACAGTGTGCCGAGCACAGGCCAGATTTATAGCTCCACTGGTTAGGGAAAATGAATAGACATCTTCTAGAGAATGAGGCGAGAACCGCGCATATGTATTTAATTCTTGACCGTGGAGATTTTTCCCCAATGATAGTTATCTCACAAATCATCTTCAGTGCTAATATGCAATGTGAGCCAAGAATGAGGAAGATGTACAAGAATTCTGGATGGAGATTTTGAAGCCAGTGAACTTTCACCGGAGCCCAAAACAGGCAGGCAACTGAATAACCCTGAATCTACCATTTCTAACCTCACACCCTTGGGTTATGCCATGCTCTCTTATTGGAAGATAGAAAGTGAGAAAATAAATCAAGAGTGCCAGAGTAGCCCTGGCCAGTGTGGCTCAGCTGGTTAGAGCATTGTCCTATTTACCTAAAGGCCACGGGTTCGATTTCTGGTTAGGGCACATGCCTGGGTTGCAGGTTCAGTCCTGATGGGGTGCATAAGGCAACTGATTGATGCTTCTCTCTCATATCAATATTTGCCTCCCTCCCTTCCCCATCTCTAAAATCAATAAGCATGTCCTCAGGTGAGGATAAGAAAAAAACAAAGAGTTCCAGAGTAAACCAAAAAGGCTAATAATTGATTCAAATCTTTACTAAAATATTTCTAGAGCTCCTTGCACTTTCCAGATGAAGTGACCAAGTGAGACCCTAGTGCAGGGAAAAAACAACATGCACTGAAGTCAGAGGAACAGGTTTGAATCTCAGCCTCTCCACTTACTGGCTGTGAGCACCAGGTTTCCTTATCTGTAACTGGGGAATAACTATCTACTTAATTGTTGCGTGGTAGGTAGCATCTAAGATAGCTCCCAATGATGCCCTGCCCTGCGGTTCACGTGCTTCACTTGAGTATGGACTGAACCTAGTGATTCACTTCTAGTGCAGAGAAGGTGGCAAAAGTGATGGGGTCATTTCCAAGGGTCATTTACAAAGACTCTGACTTCTGTCTTGTTTGCCCTTTCTTGCTCACTTTGATGAAAGCCAGCTCTCATGCTGTGAGCTGCCCTGTGAAAAATTCAGGTGTAAGAAACTAAGGGAAGTCTTAAGTCAACAACCAGCAAGAAACTGAGGTCCTTGGTTCAACAATCCAGGATGAACTAAGTCTTGTGAACAACCACATGAGTGAAGTTGGATGTGGATCTTACCAGTCGATTCTTAAGTTAATAGGGAATAGATACCTTGATTTTAGCCTTAGGAGAGGCACTAAGTTCACACCAAGATTCCTGACCCACCAACACTGTGAGAAAATAAACGTTTGTTGTTTTAAGCTGCTACATTTGGAAGTTTTTCGTTGTGCAATAATAGATAACTAATACAGGTTGTAAAGGAATCAGCACAGTACCTGGCCGATAGTATATTTTCTGTAAAGGATGGCTATTGTTATTAATGGTTTTGTGCACATGCAGATTACATACTGATAATTTAATCATTTTACTTCTCTCTAGGCTTCTAAATAAAGAATGTTTGGGACCACAAGTTGTCTTTGTTAATTTATGGACATTGTTTTGCCTAAAATAATGAACATTATGGCTTTTGGAAAAGCTGAGTTTATGTAAATGGCATAAGATAGAAAGGCACTTCTTGAATTGAGAGGCACCGTCTTACAATATGTCCCAATCCTGAAGTACTCTGGGTAAATTAGTTCTACCTGAGCTGTAGAATGTAGACATTTTTACTGCAGTTCCCTGTGGATAAAATCTCAGGTAGCTGCAAAAGATTCACTCTTGTGGAACCTGTTTAATTAAAAACCTGATATTCAGATGATACAATGTGTTTTCTTTTGGAGAAAAGAAGCAATATAATTGAGTACTGGACAAACCAAAGATATTTCAATGCAAGGTCAGGTTGTTTGTTTGTTGTTATAAAAGTCAAATAAAATTTATCCTGAAAAAAATAACCAAAGATATGGAAACAAATTTATATATAAGGATGTTCATTGCAGCATTACTTACAGACATGAAAAACATGGGAGACAATGTAAATGTTCTACAATGTGCCCAGCTGAATTATTTATAGTGTGTTCATACATTGGAGTATTTACTAAGCTGGGGAAATGCTTGTATTGAGGAGTTTTAGAAATGGCTATAAAATAATTTAAATGGTGCGATCCAAGTTTTGAAGGAAAAAAAGTATGATTGTTTGCACACATGTGTGTGAATGAGTTTTCCTAGCCTTTCCTCTTTTATAACCTTTGAAAACACAGTTTATTTACATTTCCTGCTGAAGAAACTCTTGTTACAATTCCTGTCGTATTGTTGTCAAAAACAGAGAAGTAGAGGAAAGAAGAAGGAAGTGGGGAAGAAATTAGCAAAGAGAGCAATTTAATTTACATAGTGGGGTGGAGGGGAAGGAAGGGAGCAATAACAGTGAAGTGATCTGAAGGCAGATGTGGAGCTGTTGAAACTATGCTTCTTAATCACCAGTCCATGATAAACTGAACCACCACTGAGTTAGTTTTACAAATGTGACCTATGAACAGAAAAAAACAGAAATTATTCCCCTCTGTTAGTCTCCAGTGAGTGTCTAAGACCCTCTCCGTACCCCAGTGCCATTTTTCCCCTGCAAAGGAGTCTAAATTAAAGGCAAGAAAATGTATATTGAGCCCTGGTGCCAAGGGTTGTTCTTCAGTGTAAGGAAGAAAACGTTTAAACAAGGTGCAGTACTGTGGACCATGACTTAATCTTGAATTCATCTCTCCATTTTCTGACATGAGGTTGATGCAAGACTGAAGATACCTCCTCATGGGAGGTGCTCTGCACAGAAAGGCCAGGGCAGAGTGACCTGGAGCAGCTCACCGCCAGGCCTTGGGAAGAATTTCTCCTCTTCTCTTGGTTGTGTTCTTCCTTTGTTATGCAATTCTCTTTGCTTGTAGGTACTCACTAGCCAACTCATACAGTGCATCTCAGCTGAGCAGCAGAACCAATGAAGCCGAGTCTGGTTGTATCTGGTGATCTTAATCAAATACAGATTCTGATTCAGTAGGTCTGGGGTGGGACCTGAGATTCTGCAATTCTACTGAGCTTCCAGGTGACGTCAGTACAGCTGGTCTGTGGATAACATCTGGAGTATCAAGATACGTGAGAATTGAGATTAGGGTGTGTGCACAGAGGAAATGGACCTAGAAGGCTGCCCCAACCTGCTTTTAGTAGTGACCTTGGACTAACAGCACAAAAGAAGTCTTAGTAGTTCTATGCCATCAGTCTCAAGGTTCTAAATAAGAGTGTAGCTTTTAAGCCTTATAATAATGAATAGTGCTTTTCTCCTGGAGTGCCTGCCCTACACAGTTTCTTCAATAACTGTGAGCTGCAGTGGAAGTCAGAGGATTCAGTTGAATCATAGATATTTTTAATTTTCTCTTTTATGCTTCTTCTTTCTTGTTTTCTCTAATAAATATATATTACTTCTTAACTGAAAAAAATCAAGGTAACATTTATTAATTGATTTCTTATTGAAGTATCCCTTTGGTTTTTATTGGCAAAAATGAAGACTATTTTGTTTCTTAGAAAATGTCATGTTCTTCATGTTTTTTTAATGATCTTTGATTTCTGCAAGTAGCTAATGATTGGCTAGCATATAAGGACAACAAATAGAATGGCACTGGTTCTGCTTGACAAAGAAAATACTTGGAAGGAGTTTTCAGCGTGCTCAGAGTTAAGTCCATAGAGGATAGGGCCTTTTGTTTATTTTTTATTTTTTCCCTATTGAGGAAAGAAGGAAAGATCAGTTCGCATTTCAGCAGAAGAATTGAGATTAGCATTGGAAAATTACTTCCCGGTGATAAATATTCTTAAATAGAAAAGGGGATTATCAAGGGAGAGTTGTAATCTCTATCCTTGCAAACCTTTAAAAAAATTTATGTGTGTAAATTACCAATCTGTAGATAATGTATGGGATATATAAAATCCCCAAATGATATATTCTTCTCACATATATTTGGGCCACTTCCATTTGCCAAAAATTAGCATGAAGTCAGGGGGTGCAAATCAACACTAGTAATCAAAGGAAAAATGTAGTTAGAATTCCAACTGCTATAAATAGCTTAAAGAATGCAACCCAAAAGCAAATATAAGTGATTTTTGGTTAAGTATAGTTTGGGATTACCCATATACTGCTCTGTTAGTACAAGTAATTGAAAATTGATTCTGTAATCAATCCCCGTTTCTTTGATTTCATTCAGATGAATTCCTCACCAGGGCCATGGCTTTACACAGCCTCTTGTGAGCTGAAGGATCTTTGGTTATAATTTTGAAAAATGGCAGGTTATTGACACAGCAAAATTATTCAATGCAGAGCAGTTAAATTTACCCCTCTGATACCAATATGCTTTCATTAAAATTTAAATAAACTTTTAATTTTATTTAATTAGTATGAAATCTATATGTAAGTTGCTTTGGTTTTTCTGGGATCTTAGGATAGACTGCAAAATAATATGTTTTCCTAAGGATCTGTGTTGCCATGATTAGGACCATCCTACGTGTGGATAGTGGTGTGTCATAGTACACACTGACTAACCATCTTCTCATCACAGATCTGCTCTTCCTGTGGGAGATCCCATTTCAGGGACAAGAACTACCATCTATCACTGTCAAAGATAATGCTTAAAAGTCATCTTATTTTACTCACTCCCCTTCATATGTCACATCCCTTTAATTACTAAGCCCAGCCAATGCTACTTCTTAAATATTTTTTCAATCCATTCTCTTCTCTCCCTTTCTACAACCTGGTTCAGGTGTATTTTGTCTTCTGACTCATTCTATGACTCCCTGATGGGTCTCTTCTTCTAAACTCACCACCATTCCCTGCCACCCCAATCCAGACTATATATGTCAGCCAGATTTGTTCTTTCTATACAGTAAATATAATGGTGCCACTCCCTGGCTTAAAACTCTTAGTGAAATACTATATGTTACGTGATTCATTTATAAAGACAGAACATAGATTAGTGGCTGTCTAGGACTGAGAAAATTGGAAGAAAATGGGGAGCAACTACTAATAGTTATAGGGTTTCTTTGGGGGTTGTGAAAATGTTCTAAAATTGATTGTGTTGATGGGTGGTCAACTCTGAATATACTAAAAACTATAAATTGTGCACTGTAAATAGGTGAATCACATGGTATATAAACTATCTTCAAAAATGTTATTTAAAAAATCTTCATTGGCTTCCTATTGTTCTTTATAAAAAGCCCAAGATTTATGATGCTCTTGATATACCCTCAGCCCCTTCCTTTATGCATGTCCTATGCCCATGTACCTTAACCACTCTGAATTGCTTTGGGTCCCATAAACTTGACATTCTCTATCTTGCCTGTAGATTATTGCACTTGTCCCCTCTACCACTTGCTCCACAACAGTTCCCACAACTTTCACCTGGATAATTTACATATCTTCAGTGCTCAGTTTATTACTTACTCTAGGAAGCTTTTCTGAATGTTGGTATTTGGATGCCACTTCTGTGAGCTCCCTGAAATCTGTACTTATGTACATGCACATTTGCTTATTTTCTTTTCAAAATCCTAACTATAAGTTCAGTGAGATGTCAGGGACAGTGTCTATTGTGATCACTCGGAGCATAATATGGTGCCTGACCCATATTGGATACTAAATAAATAAGTTGAATGAAAGATGAATGAATGACATATTCAAGTTTTGTTCAAAGACTATAATTTTTTTATTTCTCACTAGGCTTATGTACCCATTATGAGGCTGACTTAATGAACAATGACATATGCATGTTGGTTCTATTTCTTCACCAGCTCTGTACCAGAAGATCTTTGTAATTTTCATAACTCTAATGAACTCCATTTCAAAAGTTACCAAAAGGCAATTACTAAAGCCAATGAGTGACTTTGTTTTTTTAGTTTTCATTTTCCCTGACTTGTTTGTAGCCATAGATGTTGTCTCCTTCTTCTGCCTAAGCCAGTGATTCTCAATGCTGGTCCCAGCACCAGTAGCAGCAAAACCTAGGACTGTAGAAATGTGAATTATTGGGTGGGACTCACCCCACACCTACTGAGTCAGAAACTCTGGCGGGTGGGGCTCAGAAATCTGTTTTAAAGAAGCACTCCAGGTGATTCTGATGCCCACTAAAGTTTGATTACCACTGTCTCAAACTAATTTGCTTTGGTAAGCTTCACTTCCCTTGTCATAGCAAAATGTAGAAAGAGCCGTCCAGACAGCAAGTCCCATAGCTGCTAATAAACCAGGCTAATTCAGAAAAGTTTTATAATTTCTAGCATATGATTTTCCTATCGTACAGACTACCAGGTGGTACAGGTTAGGCAATATGGATTTTTTTTTATGATCTCATTTCTATTAACTTTTGAAGGTTTACAGCAGTTAAGGTATTTTTACTTCTATGTATGAAGGTTAAAAAAATCATTTTTTTTCCATAAAATACAAGAGCAACCAATTTCACCATCGAGTAAAAGTAAAAACTGGGATTCTCATTTAAATTAATCCTAAGTGGCATTTAGGAACATAGTTGTAGGCTGCTGTGCTGACTCCATGACAAACCAAAGTGTAGGGTTGGGTCTGGTTTTGTTTCGGTTTTCTCTTCAATATCCAATGCTTATGGATTAAGTTCTGGAAATGTTTCAATTGTAAGGCAGGGATCTGTTTGGATTCCACCACTGGTATGCTACTTGAGTTGGATGCTGGAAAGTGAGGCACATTTTGCCGGACCCATGTCAACTCCCTAGTCATCAAGTTCAAAAAGCTCATTGTCTCCTCCTAGGTATTCCATTCCCTGGAAATCTACTCAGTACCACAAGATACCTCTAATTCCACCAAATCCTTTCACAAATTGGGATCCTTCTTGTGATTTCTCTGTGACTATTTACAATGTAGCTCCAAATTTTTTAAAGTATATTTTATTGATTATGTTGTTACAGTAGTCCCAATTTTTTCCCCTTTGCTCCCCTCTGCCCAGTACCCCCCTTCCCTCCAGCAATCCCACCCCCTTAGTTCCAGTCCATGGGTTGTGCATATAAGTTCTTTGACTTCACCCTTTCCTATATTATTCTTAACATCCCCCTGTCTATTTTGTACCAACCGATTATGCTTCTTAGTCCCTGCACCATTTCCCCCCTTTTCCCCCTCCCCCCTCCCTCCAAATGATCCCCATTCCTATGATTCTGTTCCTATTCTGGTTTGCTTAGTTGGATTTTGTTTTTATTTTTTAGATTCAGTTGTTGATAGTTGTGAGTTTATTGTCATTTCAGTGTTCATAGTTTTGATCTTCTTTTTCTTAAGTCCCTTTGACATTTCATATAATAAATGCTTGGTTATGATGAGCCTCTTTAGCTTCACCTTGTCTGGGAAGCACTTCATCTGCCCTTCCATTCCAAATGATAACTTTGCTGGATAGAGTAATCCTGGTTACAGGTTGCCTTTCGTCACATTGAATACTGCTTGCCAGTCCCTTCCTGCCTGAAAAGTGTCCTCTGAGAAATCAGCTGATAGCCCTATAGGCACCTTGCTGTAGGCAACTCTCCGCCTCTCTCTTGCTGCCCCCAGGACTCTGTCTTTATCTTTCACCTTTGTCATCTCAGTCATGATGCGGCCTGGTGTGGTCCCCTCTGGGTCCAGCTTGCCCAGGACCCTCCATGCTTCCTGGACCTGTATGTCCATCTCCTTCACAAAATTTGGGAAGTTTTCCTCATTTCTTTTCAATTTTGGCTTCCTCATTCTGCACTGGTTGACTGTTTTTTTCTTCCTTATGTTCCAAATCATTTATCTGAACCCTGGTTTCTTTCCCTTCACCATTGGTTTTGTGTGGATTTTCCTTCATTTCACTTAGCATAGCCCTCACTTCTTCTCTTATGTGTTTGCCCTACTCAAGCATATCTGTCAAGCCTGTGAGCACCTTTATCACCAGTGTTTTGAACTCTTCATCTGTTAGGTTGTCTATATCCTCATCTGTCAGGTTGGCTATCTCCTTGTCGCTTAGTTCTACCACTGGGACCTTGATCCTTTCCCCCTTTTGGGTCATACTTCTCTGTCTCCTCATTCTGACAGGCTCCTGTGTTTGTTTGCCTCCGTGTCCCAGGTGGAGCTGTCACTCCTGTTATGTTGTAAGGGGCAGAGCCTTAGGGATTCATCAGTATAGGACAACCTGTTTCACCACGTTGTGGCACTGTATGTGGGGGAGGGGTCCGAGAGGGAACAATGCCACCAGCCCAGCACTCGCCCCTTTTCCAAGCACCTCTCCCACCTCCGCACTGGACTGGCACCCCTCTAGCTGCTGCCCTGTCCATTGTTCCCAGAGTGGGTGGGCCTGCGGACATTCTAGGACCATGGGGGCCCTTTAAACAAGCTGACTCTGCTGAGACTCGCTGTTTCTGCCTCCACCCCAACCCCCACTGGTCTGCACAGTCTGAAGCAATGAAGCTTGATTTTCCCCAGTGCTGGGACCATGAGCTGTGAGGTCTGGTTGTTTCTAGTTTTGAGGTAGTTGTATTCCTTCTTAGTTGTGGAGGGAGACGCAGCGTGTCTGTCTACGCCTCCATCTTGGCCGGAAGTCCTCCAAAGTTTTTATAGTTGTTAGCAAACCATTCTAGCAGGGGCATGCTCTCAATGAGTTTATGTTCTTGTCCTGTCTCTGTCTGTGAAATAAGATTTATCCTTCTCTTATTCTGGAGTTAGATAGAGATTTTCTCCTCTTCTGTGCCTTGGCAATGGAAAACATATCTCATTATATCCAGATTTTCATAGACTATTAGAATTTTTACAGCTCCCATTTCTAAAGCCTTTAGTGTATCTTCAACTCCAAAAAAGTACTTGCCCATGTCCTGGCTGATTTCACCAAAGTATCGTCCTATTAATTTCTTTTCTCGAATAAATTTCATGTTGGAGAGCACTTCAGTAGATAACTCAATAGCTTGGTTGAATCCATTTTCACCACCATAGGATATATCAACTAATTTTAAAACTTTTGATTGCAACCTCTGATCAAACATATCAGATTGATTTAGTTCAGTTTTAAAGTCAGCCGATCCAGCTAAAATGAGACCAGCCACATTCACTTTGTCCCCAGAAATAAACAGCTGCACAGCAGTCTCAGCTCCTTTCTGAACATAGTTATGTCACTTTTCCATTCTTAAATGGGCAAAATACAAGGCTGACTGACCTCCTCTACCATGTTTCTTTGAGAGATCCACAGTGAATTTGTGCAGGACGTCTCTCGTGTTTCCTTAGAGTGTGCCAAAAAGTGCACCACTACCATCAATTACAATGAAGCCAAACTTGATGTCATCTGAAAGTAGTGCTGTAAGAGCCTCCGTATGGAATTTGTTGTCACACGAATATAATGATGTATTAATTGGTTTGAAAGGTTCGAAGTCAATGTTGACTTTCTTTTCCTTTCCTTCTTCGGTTACAATTGTACCACAGTAAACAACCAGGCCATTTGGAGTTACTTTGTTATAAAGTTTGAGTCTTTGTTGTACAGATGTAATGGCTCCCAGGACTGAAAGGTGGTTTACTTGTGACTTAATGTTAGATGCAGTTCCAAACTCATCTGCTAACATTTTTGCCACTCGTGAAATCTGGTCTTTGGGAGGAATGATCAATGATATCATGCTTGTCCCATTGCCGCGGGCCGCCTCCAAACTCTTAATCAGCTTCTTGATCTTCCAGATCTCCACATTCCTGTCCACAGCACTGGGGTCGTCTGCCAACTTCTCGCTGCCTCCTCCCTACAGCGGCCCTGGCGGGGCCCAGAGACACCAAGACCACAGAGTCAGCACCCTGGATTTTTGAATGTACAGTTTATTTTCCCTGACCACATGCGCAGTGGTTGCAAAAAACAAGTATACATTACTTGAGAATGTCTTAAGTTCACAAACACAGTATAATTCCTTTATTTATAACCCAAGTTTACCTTTTAAAAAATCTTATCCTTTATACTCTGCACAAACCTCCCTCAAACTCTTTCCCAGACCATCACAGATGATGAGGCTAGCCAGATCACAGGCAGCTCCATTCCTAATTCTGATTTAAATTTGGTTTTTCTCTGTGAAGTACAATGAACAAAGGGAGGCCCTGCGAGTGGCACCACCAGGCAGTGTAGCCTATCCTGTTAACTGGATTCTTCTCCACTTGACTGAATTCAGAAGAATGATATGATAGAAGTGCCCACTTCAACCTTTATGAAAATTTCCCTTGACCCTTGTAATGGTGGTTTTCTTCTTACATTGACCACTTTTATGCTAGTGCTTCTCTTTCTTAAGTTTTAATTAGATTTCCATTTTTTATCCATATACACTGTGTTTTAGTGAAGTGATACATTTGACAATCATCTCTATTTAAATGAGTCACAAAACTATATTTCTAGTTCTCATTTCTTCCAAACTCCAAATCCATATAGTCAATTATCTGAGGGATATTTCCAAATAAATGTTTTATGATTTTACCATTTCCTAAAATAAAACATTTTTCTACCCTATTCCATTATGTCAGTATCTCTTTTCAGTTAACCCAACTTAAAAATTAGAGTTATCCTTGAAAATCCTATCAATTTCCATTACACCACTCTTGTCCATTGCAACTTCAGTTACAAAGATATTCTAACACTTCTTTGCCTTTGTTACTTTTCCATACTTCTAACCCAAATTCATTCTGTTCAGTGTTGCCATTTTACTTTCTTTTCAAAAATTCTCAATGGTTGTCCATGGCCTAAAGACAAAGTCCAAGTCTTTGGTCTGACATTCAACAGACTTTGTGAATTTGGTAAAAACTCCAACCTCAGCCTTCACTATTACCAGCACAATCTCTCTGCTCCTATCCAAATGGTCTACTATTTATTAACATCATCACCCCCACCACCACCATCACCATCACCACCGCCACAACAAGCAACAGCAGCTAACAACAGTGGCTAAGATTTGAGAATTTACTATGTGTGAGGAATTATGTTAAATGCTTCCAACTTATCATTTCTCTTAATCCCCATAACAACCTTATCATTAGCATGCTATTATTATCTTTATTATGTAGATAAGAAAAACAAGAATTATAAAAAGTTAAGTGACTTGCTCATGTTCAGATAGCTAATAATTGTGGAGATACAAGTTGAATCTAGATCTGTCTATGCCAACAGACTGTAAATTCTATGAAAGTAAAGATTGTTTACTATCCAGTGCTTAGCTTAGTGCTTGATCCATATAATCAATAAATATTCTTAACAGATATTAAATGAATTTCAAATTCCATCCTCATAACCTCTGTGATCCCTTACTTTTATCATCCTCTGATTTTTGTTCAATTCTGTTTTAATGCACTATTTTATCCTCTTAGCTCTATTTTGGGAATACATACTGTCACCTCTGTCTTTCTAAATCCTATCCCATTTTCAAGGAACTCATAAAGTCCTGCATCTTTCACAAATCTTTTTTCAGAACACCAGTTCTTCTTTGAATTCCTAGAGGGATTGTATTATTTTCTACTCATTTGCTTTTCATTATATTTTGCTTTGTGTGATTCCTTCACTTTCTGTATATTTTTTTCATCCACAGGAGATTACTAGTACCTGTAGAAGTGAGGCCGCACTAACTTTCAACAAATTAGCAGAGTTAAATGAACAGATCTTAGAAAAAAGTTTAACCAAAGGTTTCTAAAAGGGGAAAGCAATTTACCCAAAACTGTCAGTGATTCTCTGACATTTGAGTCCTTCTTTATGACTCATAGGGTATAGTTAGGGTAATGCTAATGGTGTAGCAAATAAATCCAAGAATTTAATTGGCAGAACACAATGGAAATTTATATTTTTACTCATTTAACAGTCCATTGAAGGTTAATGTCTTTTTTCTGATTTACTGATTTCATCCTGTGGCTCTGTATCCTCACAACAGAAGAGAAGGTGGGGGAAGGAGGCAAAGAAGGTCTACCCCCTTCTTATCTGCCTTCACACTGAAGAAACATACCACTTCGGCTTATATTTCATTGGGAAGAACCAGTGATATGGTCCTTCCTAGATACAGGAGGTGGAGAAATGCAAATCCCTGGCTGGGCAGCTATTTCACAGCAACGATGTCCTCAAAGGAGAAGGATGGGTGCTTGTAGACTTAGACACAAGTGGTTAGGGAATATTTCTTATTAACAGGAATAACAATGTATATTTGAATCAACCTTTTAAAAATTCAACACAGATTTGTTTTCTGAATCCAAGCCCATTGTAATCTAAACATTTCAAATATAATCCACAAACAGTGCTTTGAAAAGTACACAAATAGATAGGCATTAACATATTTGTTTTAATGGTGTTAATCATAAAGCAATATGCTTATCCACTGCCTCCAAAATATACCCTAAAGGCAGCTGCAGAGGAGTCAATGATGAAATAGTATATGCCTCTCTAATTTTTAAGGCATTTTATTTCCTTCTAGATCATTGGAAGCAAGCTGATAATTTAACCAAAATATAGAACTTTTAGAGCTTAGAAATAGCCTTAGAGATAACCAAGTCTCAGCAGTTACCAGACTTTTTATCACTGAGGACCTTCTTGACTATCTCCTCCAAACCCCATATTGTGAAAGATCTTTGACTTTCAGATTTTATTTAAGGACTAAAAATAGCATATATTCATTGAATACTAACCATATGCAAAAAATGTACAAAGTGCTCTATATTGTTGTACTTATGTCTCACAGGAACTCAGTGGAATAGGTATTATAATTCCCATTTTAAAAATAAAGAAATTAGGGTTCAACAAGGTGATGTTTACTTACCTGAAGTGTAAGGTTGAGCATTTGATAGGAAAGGTCACAAGATTTGAACCCAAGTCTAACACTAGAGTTCAAGTTCTTTATCATTCTACTGTACTGCCTTTCTAATTAGATAATATTCATTTTCCCAAAGTTTTGATTAGCATAAGTTGGTAACATTCTAATCAAATTCAAAGAAATTGGAGGAACACAACCCAAGTGTCCATCAGCAGATGAATAAACATACTGATGTATACATAAAATGGAATATTATTGAATCACAAGAAGGAATGAAGTTCTGATTTATGTTACAATGTGGATGATACTTGAAAACATTAATGTTGAATGAAATGAACCATCTACAAAGGGACAAATATTGTATGATTCCACTTGTGTAAAATATCCAGAACAGGCAAATCTGTAGAAATAGAACAGAGATTAGAGGTCACCAGAGGCTGAGGTGAAAAGAAGTCATTGCTTAATGGGTACAGAGTTGTTTGAGGTGATGAAAAAGTATTAAAAATAGATAGTGGTAATGATTTCACAACATTGTAAATGTAACTAATGCCACTGAATTATACACTTAGAATGCTTAAAATGGCAAGTTTTATGTTAAAATATTTCCCACAGTAAAAAGAAAAAAGAAATTGGATTTTGGGTTTACCTGTAAAATTTACTGTGTGTATCTATGATTATAGTTTCTGTAAGTTTTTTGAAATGTAAAATAGGTTTCATGTAGATGTTATATTAGTGGCTCTCCAAGCACCCACACAGGGCAATATGAGAACAAAGACAACCTCTCACAATCACACACCTAGATGATGGCAGAAGAAAATGGGTCTCCTGACTCCCAGTTACATATTATTCTACATATCCTACATAACAAACACAAAACAGTGCATCTATTAATCATTTTTGTAACCCCAGCAATCTTAACACAATTTTGGATTGATATTCCTTAACAGCTCTCTAGCCCTTTCGCCTGACTGGAAGACAGAGCCAAGGATGTAACCACCCCTGATGGCACCCATCCTACCCCTCCACCACTTTTCAGAAAAGCATGGAGGACACATCATGGAGGAAAATGTGGAGAGGAGATCAAGATAAGCCATAGAGCCGTGATTGGTTGGTTAGACATCATTCTGCAAAGTGAAAGTCTGCCAGTTCCATTCCTGGTCAAGGCACATGCCTGGTCAGGGCACATGCCTGGTTGGGGCACATGCCTGGTCAGGGCACATGCCTGGGTTGTGAGTTTGGTCCCCAGTCAGGGTGCATATAAGAGGCAACCAATCGATGTTTCTCTCTCACATCGATATTTTTCTCTCCTTCTCCCTCACTTCCCCTCTCTCTAAAAATAAATAAACAAAATCTTTTTAAAAAATAAAAAAGAGAGAAGCCATAGAAAAGGCAAATGAAGACAATCATAGGTATCAGAAGAGACTGAGGAGAGGTGAAAAAGTGTGCATATGATGAGACAGAGAAGGGAATAGATGGTCTCCAATGTTCGGCCTTCTATTTTGATGAACACAACATAGGGCTAGGCAATGAGTACTTGGTGGGAAAAGCCACCGATTATCGTAAAAGATAAGGAACTTCAGACATTTAATTCACAGGCTTGGGATTCCTCAAAGAGTTTCTCTCCCTCCTTCCTTACCTTTCTTGTTCTTATCCTCCTCCTCTTTCCCTCCCCTCCTTCCTTCCCTCTTTCCTTATCTTCCATTCCATGCTAGAGTACTTTGGTTCTTTGGGGTCACCTTTTCCTTACTGGTGCTGAGAGAAGAGGGTATCAACAGGAGGGAGAGGATATAGGGAGATGTCTGAGTGGGCTATGTGGGTCTTTGTTTACAAGAGAAGGATAAAGGTGTAATAACACAGGTATTCTACCCACTCCTCTGTATTTCTATGCTTCGTCCAACTTTTCTCTCTTTTTAAAATTGTTTTGTAAATTACTTGTGCTTGTGTGATGGAGCCTTGGTAATTCCCAACTTTGTCTTCCCAAATAGCCTCATTCATTGATTTCTGCCCACTTGCCCCCAAATCCCATATTCTGAAAGGTCTACCCTGTAAACCGTTAAGGTCTGGGGCACATTTTAATGATCTTTGTACCCCTGGCATCTAGAAAAACACAGGAACCAACTCATGTCTGTCAACTGGGTGAAGAAATAAATGTAAGTTGTCTGAACAAAGTGGTAAGCCATATGGCTGGTTCTCTGCAAGGCTGATTAAGGGCACAAAAGGAAGGAATATTTAAATCAGGAGTATTCCAGGATTCAGGAATACCAGATGCCAACAGAAAGAAGGGAGTTTTGAGTTCCTCTACAGTTTTGTGATGGGGTTTCACAGCATAGAGAGGAGGTAAAGCTTTGCTGCAGTCCTGTGGAATGATAAAGACTGAGTATTATTTGTGCTGAAACTTTCATGAATAGTCACAGAGGATGAGAAAGTTAATAACCAATATAGTAGACTTTCTAAATATGGGAGGAAATAAAATTAAAATTTGAAAAGCTGCTACAAAGGCAGTAGACCATGTTAATTATTTTCAAATCAGCATTAAAGCAAAGGACCTACTCTTTTGAAAAGAGCTACATCAATAAATCCGAGAGCCAAATGGGAGAAAGTACTTGGGAAGATACGTTGGTGAACTTTTCCTCATACATCATTCTTCAGAAGGCTCCTCTTCTGGCTTCATTTCATGATTCCATGAGGTGCTGGTCTTCGCTCAACTCTAGGCCAGTGGGGTCCAGCAGCGTGTGAGTCGACCCTCAAATGGCCTTTGCAGGACCAATAGCGCTATATCCAGGCTCTGATACCTACGAAGACAGTCAGCCAGCTGCATAGAAACTACCCTGCCACCTTTTGCACCAAATTGGAAAGCCCCAGATCTGCCTTCTACTTGGTTTCCACCGGTCCCTGGGAATGGGCTTGGTGCAATCTTCAGAAAGGTGCTTGCGTTCCCTCTTAGCCTGCTGAGCTGGAGGAGGAGGTAGGAACTGGGCCTCCGAGAAGGGTAAGGTAAGACAATGGGAAATGATGTTCTAAACCTAAATTGTGCCAGCATGCAACTTTTAGAAACTTTAAAAAAATAAAAACAAGATAGTAAAAGGAGATACATGGGGCAGGAAGATTTTTGAGGAAAATATCCATTTTAGTAATGTCTGTAAAATATAAACCACCTAAAAACAATTAGTGAACCTCAGTTACATGATTTTTTAATTCCACTTAAGGACTACAATTTCAACAGCACTGAATGTGGTAGAATGATGCATTTCCTCCTTTTAATCCCCCTCTAATTTTTATTATTTTACTCTGCTTTTGCCAATCTGTTTGTAAAGTTTTACCTGCCTTTTCTAATGGTTATGGCTAAAAGTGGGGATTCCAGCCTTTCACTACTGCTCTGGTGATAGTATCAAATGCTCCAAACATGGCTAATCTCAAATTTCTTATAACACACAGATATAACATGGGAAAAGCATATTAAGCTGGAAAAGAAGAATAGAGAATAAGAGAGGGTTAAAAATAACAAACCATAATCTCCTGAGAATTGCATGGAGCTGCTTTTTGGATCCACTTTGTATTTTTTCCCTGTCCATTTAAATGTAAACCAGGCAAGCTCCATGTCTCCAGGAAGCTTTTTCCCTTTAGAGAGCTCTTTACTATTTAAACAGAGACTGGATAGATATTTCAATGCAGAGTCCACATAAAATCCCATATTAGGGATGATACCAAACTTAAAGAATGTTGTAAAATGAGAATGGAAAAAAATGTACAAAATGAATTCCTCCCCATTTACATGCTTTCCGTCAGGCTACTAGATACCAAGCCTCTGTCTTTGTGTTAACACTGCAGATTAGGTCAAGTTTTTACCCCTCTGAGCTCTTTTCCTGTAAATGACGGGTTTTGATGTGAAACAAGCAACATGTCAAAGCGAGTTGAAAGATGTAGGCATTTTATGCCATGTCACAATGACAGGCCGGTGAATATTTGGGCCATTAGGGGCTTATTAGTGAATAAATGACCAGATGGTTCAGTGATGCAAGGAGATGGACAGAGCTGGATGCTCCTAATCAGCACTGTCTGTACTTGATGTCAAATCACATGACACAGTAACCCATGGATACCAAGGAAGAGTTACCATTAGCAAGTCAATTTGATATCTGGGTGGTGTAAACAGACTTACAACCACACTTCAAGGCTGCCTCTGTTTTGAGGAAGGACAATACAGTAGAGTATTAAAAGACACACACACAATAAACTCTCACTGTTACTTGGTAATTGTACTAAATATCTTAGTTCTTCCTTTTATCCTTAAGAAAGGAATAATGTCTACATAGATCATCAAGAAAAGCGATCATCAAAAATAAAGAAGTCAAACTGAGAGTGCATTTATATTCTAAGTAAAAGACATGAAATAATAACTTTCAGCAAAGTGAGTCATTAGTGAAAAGATGCAGAGTGATCTTTGTATTTCTCTCAGTGGTAGCAGGTGAAATACAAAGTTCAGGCACAGAGCACAAACTACAAACACACTATTTGCCTTTGCACACTACATACTTCCAAACGTGGAGCACTTTAACAGCAACCTTGGGTTTTTTCTGTAGGAACATAGAAAAACTTTTTTCTTAATTTTTTATTTGTTGATTTTAGAGAGAAATAGGGAGGAGAGAGAGAGAAAGAGAGAGACACATCAATTTGTTGTCCCACTTTAGTTATGCATTCTTCAGTTGATTTTTGTATGTGCCATGATGAGGGATCAAGCCCGCAACTTCGGCATATCAGGATGATGCTTTAACCAACAGAGCTTCCCAGTCAGGGCTAGAAAGGTATTTTTGAAGGAGAGTGCACGTTTCTTTTTTTCCCCCGTCATTTTCACTATTTTTAAACTGACAAGTATTCCTTGCATGGTGAACACCCCCAAATACTACTAAAGAAAACAGTCACTCAAAACCTGAAGAAGAAACCAGCTGGAAATAAACTTACTTCTGTGTTCCATCAGAAACAAGTGGGTTTGAGGGCACAGATTCAATGCATTATATGTCTTTAATGGAATATGTTGACAGGCATTTCCTCGCAAGATCATCAATTAAAGCATTTCAGTCTTAAGGGGATAAAAACTAAATGTTATTACTGTAAATTTTCTCTTTGAATAACACCTATTGTTTGTATAAAATTTTTCATTTGCAAAGCTCTTTGTGCATATTGAATCTTTTAATTTTCTCTTTAGGCAAGTATTACTAGTTTTTTGATAAATCCTTCCTGGGCATCTACTATGTGTATGTACTTCTAGACAGGATGCAAAAGACTTACAGTTGCATTAAGTGAGGACTTTAAGTGGGTACTATGCAATATTTGATGCCTATAAAAAGATTGCATGTAATATATATGTTACAAAAAATAATTTTAAAAGTTGGCATCTGGGATCCCACCATCCAATATAGGAACCAGAACATTATTAATAATGTTAAAACTATGAATGTGCTCATCTCAGATCAGTACCCACACACACATACTTATCTATACACTACCCTCCCCCACACAGGTAACTACAATCTGAATTCTGATTGTATCCTTGCCTTACAATTCAAAAATAATTTGACCTCACAGGGCTCTATTTCTAAACAAGATATTTTTTTAATTTGCTTGTTTTATCCATTTATAAAAATGGTATCACACAGTATATGTTCTCCCTAAACCTACTCAACAATAGGTTTAAAATTAACCATGTTTTTTTATATGGCTGGAGTTCATTCACTTTCACTATTTTTTTATGTTTCATAGTGTGAATATTCCACAATTGATGTATCCATTCTCCTGTCTGTAGATATTTGGTTTGTTTCCAACTTAGGGCTATTACAAATAATGCTACAGTGAACATTCTTGTAGGTAAATACTGGTGTACATGTGCACACATTTCTCTAGATGTGCAGTTTCTGGGTCATGGAGTAAATACATATGTACCTTAACAAGATAATGCCGAAGTATTTTCCAAAATTTGACCAATTTACCCTTCTACCAATAGTGTATGAGGAGCATTCTCATTGTTCTACATCCTTATTAACACCTATTATTTTAATTTTGCCAATCTAGTGTATGTATAATTAACCTTAACAGCCACCTTAAGAAGTAGTAATTATTATCTATGTTTTACAGATAAGGATCAAAATCACATAACTAGTAAGGAGTAAAATCAGGACTTGAACATAGTCTCCGCTTTACAAACCCAGAGTCTTCCACTATTCCACACTGTCTTTCTCATCTTAGTCTCCACTGATTCATCCTCCAAATCTGTAAGCACAATCGACATCCCAGAGCAGTACTGTATTCAATTTAGGGCTCAGCCTCTTGCTAGCTAAGCAACTTGGGCAAATCACATAACCTCTCTGTGCCTCAGTTATCCTGTCTATAAAACAGTAGTAATAATAACACCTATTTTATGATTGCTTATTATGTATTGCATTAGATTACAAGGGTTAAACAAGTTATTTCTCTCTCACACACACAAACACACACAATTAACTAGACATTTAAATAAACACATACTCCAAATTCCAATCATGCCTGGTAGAATTCAGTATATTTGCTCTCACCCAAATGCCCTCTTTATTTTTCCCCCCCAAGCAAATTGCTGTTTTATTCACTACCTTGAACTTCTATGTTGTGGGCTGGCAAACACATCTTTGTTTCACATGCATTTGCATTTGCATTAAAGCATTAAAAAGAATATTTTAGCTTTAACACCATGGTGACTTGATACCAGTACGATCAGTTCAAAAGCTTTTTAAAACATGTATTTTGATATCCAAAGTCCTTTAGAGGACTTAACAGAGCTTGTGTGTGTATATATTCCTATGTGTGACAATGTAATGTTTTATCTTCTTCATTAGACTATTTATAGTTTTAATCACAATTATACTCCTAGCTTTAATATTCAATGAGTACTTGGTAATTAAATCAATCAATGAATGAATTTTAAAAAACTGATTAAGTGATGTGTTTTGATGAATTTATATGTCAATCAAATGCTCCTTTTTAAAAAGGTGTACAATTTTAAATCTGAAGTCCTTGGCACCTGATGTGCTTCAGAATTTAGTATATTTTCATTAAAAAATTAATAGTGTATACATACTGCATATTATATGACACCAACAGCAGGACCTGGGAACTACCCAATAAACACAAGAAAATTTCTGCAGCAAAACATATGGATAGGTACATATAAAGGGGTTTTCAGGGCCCACAAATAGCATCACATTGGTTTGGGTCAAGCTAACTAACAGCAGATTTGTGGAAATGTTTAGTGTTTTCACAGTTTTTTCTTTTTTATTATAGAATTATGGGTTAAAAATGCAGGCCTATAATTTTTTAAAATATGGAAACTTGAATTTGTATCTCCTTGGTCCCTAATGTATTTTATTTACATTATGGTGCATCTTACATTTTATTCCTTGATCTCCAAGAAAAACTATACTAGTTATGTGCTTTGGAATTTATTTTAATGAACTAGTGATTATCCTATTTGCCTGCGGCCATGGAAGTGTATAACCCATACTAGGAGAAGCATAGCTGAATCTTAACAAATAATAAAAACTATTTCAAAAATTAGAATTAGGATTTTTTATTTAAGAGACTTATAAAGTATTTATTCTCAATTGCGGAGGGGAGGCATAAATTGCCTATAGTTTCAAATTTTTCTTTTTCCAATTTTAGAGATTCAATAATCTTTTTCTAAAAGGTGTTTTTATCATATAGGGAAGTAAGTTTTAAAGTTGATTTTGAAAATTCATAAAAGGGAAAGTTCACTGTATTTTATGAAGACCTAAATAAGAAAGAAAGAAAAAAAAACAGTTGTTTTTAAGACCATCAGAAGGTCCAGGCTCTAGGGGCTTCTCTGTTATGGTCCTCAGGTAGGAGCAAGAATAGCATTATGGAAATCAGACAAGTATAGCACCCAATGCCTAATCAGTCAGTACATTTAAATGTAAACTTCCCAAATGTCCTACTGTACTTCCAAGAACACCACCTCTCCTCTGATAGTGTCATCGCAGGGAATTGCCAGGACCAAGACAATGTCCCTTCTTTTTATCACCTTCAAGTATAATGTGTGAGTCAGATGATACCCTTTACTCAACTCTTATGACTTGGCCATGGTAAAGTGTACTGACTCAGAGGTCACATTGTCCTGTGAAAATCACAGCTTAGACCTTCATGAACCCTGCACTATAAGAAACTTATTTCACTTCTGTGTCTCCGCTTATCAATCTAGAAATGTGGTTAATGATAAAACCTAAGCCATATGGTTTTTGTGAGGATTAAATTATATTTAGTATGTGTTTGACTGATAGTAAGGCTTTATTTGCGCAAATTATTATTCCAAATTCATGCTAACTCTGAGCACCCTGTCAGTCATCTCAATAGTTAAGCTGTAGCTTGCGCTAGAACACAGTAACACCACACCTTATGCTCCCAGTAGACCTTCTGGCACTTTCCAGCACCTCAATTTTATTCATGTTATTTACTGCTTAAAGTTGAAACAATGCATTAACTCATATTATGAGTTCTTTCTTTGAATAATATTTACTGCATTATAAGTATCAACTATCTCCAACTTAGAAACAGGTTGAGATGCAAAAAGTTTATTTGTATATGAGTTGTTCACAGTTTGAAACATTTTTCCACAGAGGTGATGTTTTAAAAGAGTTTAGGTACCCATGCCAACACAGTAAAAGGCAGTGAAGTGGGTATCCGTCTGCTATACCGAGGGTCTCAGACAAGCAAAACAGCTCATTTAGAACCAGGATCCACCTGTTTGTCTGCCCAGACACTGCATGATGGCTGAATCTTGGCATCTTCATCTAAGAAGGAAAAAACTGAAAGTCAGGGAAGAGGTTTGCCCCAGCTTCTAGTCACCATCTCAGAGGGAAAGGGTATGAGCTATAGAAGAGACTGCCACTACCAAGATGATTAGAAACTTCTAGAACCTTGCTAACTTCTCTCAGTTTCATTTCTCTGTACCAGTTTCCTCACAGTGGTTAGTAAGAATCTCCTTAAAACCAAATGCTCTTGGGAGCCCACAAGGCAGAGGGATGAATGGGAATCATATTCCACTCTAAAGCTAGTAAACGGCTAATGATAGTGGGGGTTGGGGGAGAACCTCAAAGCATAAGATGGGAGGTTTCTATTTTAAAGAAGAAAGGAAAGCAGGCTGAGTGAATCTATGCCATCCATGTGCCAAATCATGAATGATGGACTACATCTCCCTTTATTGGTAATTTAGAAAAAAACAAATGGATGATGTCACTTGAGGCTCCTCATCAGTAACATTAAGTATCCATATCCTCAGAAGAGAAGCGTCGTACTTTGGTTCTCAACCTTGGCTGCATATTAGAATAATCTGGGAAATTTTTTTTTAAATCCCAGTGACCAAGCTGCCACTCAAATCAATTACTTTGCAATACCAGGATTGAGGCATCAGAAGTGTTAAAGATCCCCAGATGATTCCAAGGAACAGCTACGTTTGAAAACCATTTTAAATACCAACCACTCCCAGGTGTCCCAATAAAGAATAAGGTGGTGTGGCTAGGCAGGGCTCTGAAACACTCCGAACATAAAGCCTCTGACCCAAATTCCCATTTATAATTAAGTATTCTCCAAAAAAATCTGGGACAGGAATTTATAATAGACTCAAGGAAACTAATTATTCACATTATGATTTGATTTTCTAAGAAAGTAAAAATAATTTCAACCATAGTATTCAGTAAATATGATGGCAAAATACAATATTTCAAACTATTTATGTGCAAACTCTAAGAGCATCCTAGAGGTTATTTGTCCTGCCATATGCCAGGCATGGTGCTTGGTACTGGGGATGAAATAATTGCATATGTATGTACAGCCCCTGCCAAGATGGTAGCTTAGAGTCAGTGATGAGTGCAAGAGTTAGCAGGGGAAGCAACTAGATAATGTTGACCTTAAACAAATTGACAGCCAGATATTTCTCCAGCAATGTGGGTTTATTCCAGAACAACAGAGAATTATAACTTGGGACATGCAGTCTAAGTTCAGAGGAAGGAGGGAGAAAAACTCTCTCTTATGGGCATGGGACGGGCTTTTGTAAAACAGTTTTTGTAAAGAGTTCATTGGTGGAAACTGAAAGTTCAATGTATAGTGACTTCTCATTGGCTGAGCTATGGCAGCCTCCCGTCGGTTGAGTTATTACTAGGAAAGAAGGGGTTTTTTCCTCCACTGCTGAGGTAGTAATGTGCTATCTTTTCCTGTCAGAGACACAATGTATGGGCTCAATAGTGTGTGGAATGATATGTGCGTGAGAGTTCTTCTTTCTTCTAGCCGCCTGACTCCATTTTATTGTACTTATTTTTTAAAGGTTTATCTTATTCTCATTTGCGACAGAGAGAGACAGGGGAAGGGGGGGTGGAGGAAGAGAGAAAGAGAGAAACATGGATGTGAGGAAGAAATATCGATTCGTTGCCTTCCCAATGCCCCTAACTGGGGATCAAACCCACAACCTAGGCACATGCCCTGACTGGGAATCAATTAGCCACCTTTTGGTTACAGGATGACACTCCCACAAACTGAGACACATGGGCCAGGGCATCCTGACTCCATTTGAAATGAGGTTTCTATTTATTAATTTCACAGTATAAACTGAGTGCTTGACCAGCTGAAGACCACCAAGAAGCAAGGAGTTACACCTGTGAAGCCTGAGTCACCTGTTTTAAATCATTGTTTTCTGGGTCACAAACATTGGTCCCGTGAGTGTAGTATTGCTTGGCAGGTGTGGCAGTGTCCCCTCAGCTGAATCATATTTATGGAAGTTGTTACCTCCATTTGAAGTGGTTTCATCAGCTCTCCCTGTGACATACATGCCTTTTACACTAGAAGTGCTGGCCTGTGCACTGGGTGTGAGCCTGACTGTGCACGTGGCTATTCGCTTGCCCCCACTCATAGGGTAACTGCCACTATTACATGTGGTCTTAATTAAATTACTCAGAATTAGTCCTCTGTTGATTTGTGTTTTTAGGAGAAAATTGGTAGCTGCTGTCGTGTGATGAGTGTGTCCGCATCAAATCTCTTGCATCCCAGTTGCTTCAGGGGCTTAGAGGAACTGAGTGTCTCGTGGTACTGTGAGTATGTCGTTTCTTTCTGCTTTGACATGGTTAGTGTCTCTGGTGTTTATTGGCACAATCCCCAAGCTTCCCGGAACTTGTGTCATTAAGCATGCAATGGGGTCTGACTGCAGAAAATGCAGAGCACATTAAGCAGGCAAAATCAGCCCAGGTCTTGAAAAAGTCTCTGCGTAGAAAAACGAGTGGCTCTAAATGATTCTGTTAACATGTCTGACACCCCATGCCTCTCCAGTTCATCACTGTGGAGGACTCTAGCCACGTGAAACATGTAATCCCCCTTCTCCTGGTCCCCTCCCCACAAAGGGCTCCACTTCTGTGTTATCAATCCTGATACTGCTGAGAGCCACAGATTTCTGCAAAGATATGTTTCTCTCTCAAAGAACTGCAGATGAGAGGAGAAAATATGCGAAGACAGGTAGCAAGTGAACCAAGCAATTGTCAGATAAATTGTCTCAAAACTCTTTGTAAGCATTTACTCATTGAGAGAACAATCTCATGGTCTAAGTCCACTGTAGATAAAACTGGGAAGGAAGCAGTCCATCAGGACAAAGTGTGGGCTTTTCTGGTCTATACAAGCAAACACTAGCATCCTGGCTTTAAACAGGGTCTAAATGATTCAGGTATTGCTGCTTTACAGTTTTTAAAGGAATTAAGCTGGTGACATTATAAGGCCCACAAAACCACTAGTTGAGAAACATGTCCAACTTGTGAAATAAACTATATAGTTGTGCAAGTCTTTGGCTGTTGGCCCTCAGCTGTCCCCTTGCCCTTCACCTGCTCTGTTCTGTACTATAAGAAATTAAGGGAACTATGCCTTGAGGTTTCGTGCCTGCCAGTTTGCAGGCAGGTCCAACTAGAGGCAGGCATTGGCAGAGGGGAGAAGTCAAGATGTTTCTTCTCCTCTCTGTTTCTGGTAGCATCTTCCTAGCACCAACCTCTTCCATGGCACCATCGCTTGCCAAACAGACCGGCCTCTTGTAGTCCCAGCTCCTCATCAGCAGACCCACATAGTTCACCGTGGCTCCATACCAGCTCCTTCCTTTGTCCCACCAACCCTAGGAGAATGAATATCTTCCTATGCTTGTTTATCTCTGGGTTGTCTCTGCTGGACTTCTCAGCTCTTCTGCCACCTATGTAACCATTTCTTTGTGTGACAAATTTCTTATTTTGAGGTACTTAGAGTGATTTCTGTTTCATTGCCGGTAATAATATTTTATTGTTCTGAGTAACTGAATTATGTTATCTATGGTAGATATGTATGTATATACTTAAAAACAAAAAAGGATTGTTATGAACTGAATTGTGCCCCCCTAAAATATGTTGAAGTCTTAAACCCCTGTATTTCAGAATGTGACTGTATTTGAAGATTTGGTCTTTAAAAAAGTAATTAAAGTGAAATGGGGTCTGGGTGTAGACTCTAATCCCATCCTGAGATGACTTTATAAGAAGAGATTAGGGCATAGACACAGAGAGGATACAAGTATAGATCACCTACAAGCCAAAGAGGGAGGTCTCAGAAGAAACCAACCCTTGAACACATTGATCTTGGATTTCTAGCTTCTAGAACTGTAAGGAAATAAACTTCTGTTGTTTAAGCCACTCAGTATCTGGCTTATTAATACTAGCAAATGAGTACAATTGCTTATCTCTGAAATTTAGGGTGAACTAGTTAACTCTCAGCCCCAGTGTCCTCATCTGTAAAATGAGGATATTACAATAATCAGGTTATTATGAAAATTAACTAAGAGAAGCTTAATGTAGTACCTGCTGCTGTGTTCCTCAAATGTTGGGTATCATTGGGAATTGGGTTTGTAATGTTATTCAAGGAAGGGATTGCAGTGTGACTTTTCTAGAATGCCTATGTCTACCCCCTGAGTCTGTTTTGGGTCAGCCAGACAAACCTTTTTTACTGGTTACTGCCTAGAAGTCTCTGCCCCAGGACCCTAATGCAGAGCCCAAGCATTGTTGCCTACAAATATCCTCACCCTGGAGATAAAAGGAACCACCTACCTGGAAGCTTTTGCACCTGCAACTGAGCTCAGCCAAATCCCTGGGTAGCAGCTTATCTTTGTGGACAGCTGCAGCCTCCCCATTCTGCCTCTTTTTTACTCAGATATTTCTCCTTCTGCAGTATTGTGCCTAACAACCTGGGTCATTCAGTTTTCTTTTCCACATGGGATCCTTGAGTCCTAGTATGATGCAAAAGACTAATTGCTACTCTTTTTATGAGCATATTTATATTTATAGCCTTCAGCTAAAGGAATAAAGCTCTAACAGTGTAATTTGGGCACTAAATGATAGGGTATTTTGGACATCTTTACATGGAAATATTATTTTAATCAAATTTTGAAGAAAATACAGTGAAAAAATATATAAAGAAAGAGAATGCTTGGTTTTTCTTTACCAAAGTTTTGGGGAAATGAGAAAAAAAGTGGGTGACCCTCATAAAGAAGTATTTTTAATAAAGGCCTTCTCCTTTCATTAGTAAACCCAAGCTTGTATCCTACATGTAAATGGAATATTTATCACCACCAATTTATTATTAAGTGTCTTCTAGGTGATTGATACTATATAGTTACTTTCCAATGAAAAGAAAAGGAAAAAGGAAGGTGAGGTATAATAAAAACGAGAGAAGCTCAAAGCATTTACATCCACTTTATATTTTAAAAGCAAAAATTTTTTGTCTTGTGATTTTTAACTTCCCAATGGTCAGTTGCCATATGGTACTAATTTTGCTCATGGAATGTGAAAAATAAATGTCAACTCTTGAATCACAATCACTAACCTTATAGCTACACAAAATATAATGTTCTTCTCTGTATATAAGTCTGTGTTTTAAGGGGCAGGGAGTTTCTGCTAAATTTCTGGCCCTCTATTAAATAAGTTACCTATTCCTGGGAAAGGAAGATCCCAGAATTTTGTTTCCTTGTTGTTTTCGCCATCTTTCCACTGGTATTAAACAGAATTCATTCTGTTCCTTCTATCTTGATATGACTTCAGAGTAACCTGTGGCCCAGGAGTCCCTTAGAAGAATCCCTAGCTGGTTAGAATACTTTACCATTGGATTTCAGACTGTATCCCCTAGCCAGATTATTTTTTTAAAGTAATACATACTCAAAAATAATAGAGTTACTATAACATGGTTTTGCTAAGCAAACTTACTTGGTAAAATAAAGAAGAAATATATAAACGCACTTACTCTGCTCAGGGGGAAGTCACATTCCCAAAGATAATTTCTTTTAAAATGTATATTTAAAATATGAATATTGCTAATACGCTTTCAACTACCAATAGGTTAGTGTTTTATTTCACTTTTTAAAATACGCTTTATTGATTATGCTGTTATAGGTGTCCCAGTTTCTTTTCCCTTTGTTCCCCTCCACATCTTCCTATCTACTCCACTCCCTCCTACTATGCTTCTTAATTCCTGTACCATCTCCCTCCCTTTCCTCCCTTACCCCTCCCCACTGACCTCCCCCCAAAATATTCCCCATACCTATAATTCTTTTCCCACTCTCGTTGCCTACTTAGTTTGCCTTTGTTTCAATTCTCTAGCTTCTATTGTTGGTTGTTGTGATACAGTTTTCATTTTAATGTTCATAGTTTTGATCCTCTTTCTCCAAAACAAGTCCCTTTAATATTTCGTATAACAGTGCTTTGGATCTAACAAACTCCTCAGTTTTACTTTGTCCTGGAAGCACTTTCTCTGCCCTTCTATTCTGAATGACAGCTTCGCTGAATAGAGTAATCATGGTTGTAGGTTTTTGGTTTTCATTACTTTGAATATTTCTTGCCAGTCCCTTCTTGCCTGCAGGGTCTCCTTTGAGAAATCAGCTGATAGTCTAATAGGGAGCCCTTTGTACATAATTCTTTTCTTCTCTCTTGCTGCTTTTAAGATTCTCTCTTTATCCTTAATTTTTGACATTCTGATTATAATGTCTTGGAGTGGTTCTCCCTGGGTCCAGTTTTTTTGGGACTCTCTGTGCTTCCTAGACCTGTAAGTCCATTTCCTTCCCCAAGTTAGGGAAGGTCTACTTCATTATTTTTTCACATAATTTTTCAATTTCTTCTTCTTCACTTTCTGGCAACCCTATGATTCGGATGTTGGCCCACTTATAGCTGTCCCATAGGTTTCTGAGCCTCTCCTCACTTTCCTCACTTTTTGTTTCCTCTTTCTGCACTGGTTGACTGTTTGTTCCATCCCTATGTTCCAATTTGTTGATTTGATCCCTGGTTTTCTTTCCCTCACCACTAGTTTCATATGTGTTTTTGTTCATTTCAGCAGGACTAGCCTTCATTCCTTCCCCGTCTTGTTTAAGATCTGCTGTTAGGTCTGTAAGCATTCTTACAACCAAAGCTCTGAACTGTGCCTCAGAAAGATTTCCTCTCTGCTGAGCTGTTAGATTAGATATTTGCTGTCTGGTCAGCTCCATCACAGGGATCTCTATCATGATCTATACCATCCTGAGAGTTTTGTGTTTACCTTTGCTTCCTGGGTGAGGCTGTCACACCTCCTACACTATAGGAGGAGGAGCCCCGTGCACTCTTCAGTACCGGGCAACCCTTCTCACCACGCTGTGGTGTTTTGTCTGAAGGCGGGGGTCCAAGAAGGATTTCTGCTGTTCACTATTTCACTTTTAATTGTTGATTTGCTTAAGGTTTTCCATAGTCTAAAGGAAAATTTTAACCTACATTGTATAGACCAAACAAAGTGTCATGCTTCAGCTGTGGTTGCCTACCCTCTACTGCTTGCTCTCTCTCATCCTCCCTCCTTCCCCCCTTTCCCCTTTTTTCTTCATTTTACCATGGATATAGTTTGGTATATTAGCAACAATTGAGCAATCTTAAAGACATGATATATGAACTATAAAGAAAATATTAAATTTGAGGAAGTAACACATTTGCTTAGTTAAGAGGACAAGGACTAAGAAGAAACATTCAATATTGTTACTTCCCATAGTCATGAAAGTTAGCATGTGGTTCACAATTCTAATAACTTGTACAAGAACACTGATTACCCTTTTCCTGATAGGCATAGTCATTCATCGAATGGCCATATGGGCCTTGCTCTAGTTAAAGAGTCATTCAGTAATTTAACATCAATTCAGTTATCAACATGTTATAAAATAAATTAGACACCAATGAAAGTACAACACCATAGATTTGTAAGGGGTCAGGAGGTATTACTGGGCTTCTAATATAAGCCAAATATTCATCTAGCTCCTCTTTTCTCTAATATCCCATTTAAATCTCATACAAGCCTTGAGATAATGTACTGTTATCCTCATTTCCAAGATGAGAAATTGAAGCTCAGAAAATCAAAATAAATTAATGCTGAAGGCTGGTCTTCTTGCCTCCATACTGGTGGACCACCTCTAATCTGTTCTCTGGCTTAAAAATTTTAGGGAATTCTCCTGACCTTTAGAACAAAGTCTAAATTTCTTACCAAGTTTTTCAAGGTCATTCATGATCTGGCTCCGGCTATCTTATCAAACTGAAAACTTACCACTTCTCACCTCAAAATCTCAGTCATACCAACCTTTCTTCAGTCCTTCAATATACCAGGGTTTCTTTTGCCCCTGGATTGTGTGCATACTGTTCTATGCTTATAGCCTTGAACCGCTCTCTCCAGCCTCTCTCATGACCTGGCTGATTCTCATTGGTCCTTCAAATATGAACTTGGTTATCACTTCCTCCAGGAAGCCTTCTCTGCCCTCAAGCACCTGTTAGGTGACACTCTGTTAGATCCTGCAGCCCACCATAATGTTGCACTCACTACATTGTAATTGCCTGTTTACCTGTGTTGACAGTAAATTCTGTGAAGGCAGAAACTGAGATTGCCAGGTTCTTATGGTATCCTAGTACCCTGAATAGAGAATAAATGTTCATCAGAGGACTGGATGATTAAGAGCATAACATTTGTACTTGGAGAACTTTGTTTTAATGACAATGTGGTAACTGCTTCTGAAACACACCATTTAATATGGTGTCATGGCAGTGTGTTAAGGAATGTCCAAATCTATTGGTACAGCATAGCTTTCTGAACCATCCATTTTACTTGATAGATAAATTTAAAATAGCTTTTAATAATATACAGACATGTTATGTAGACATACAAAATGCATATAAATCTTTATAATAAAATTATGACTTCCCAAAATTTTCTATTTTGAGCTAAGTCCTCAGACAATCACTGTTCTCTGTGATCGTCAAACCTTATTTGCAATAATTTGGGGGGGAAGGATTTAAGATGAGCAACATCAAAGTTCTAAGCCTCCAATGAAACTGTGTACTTTGAGGAACATTTGAAGGTAAAGTTCTACTGAATTTAGGGAAGACTAAGAAGTGTAAATGTTGCCTTCATCTGGTTTAGAGGCTCTCACCTGAGAGAAGGAACAGATAAATTCTTAGAAGTGCATCTTTAGAAAAAAGGACCAGGCCCATTGGACAGAAGAGCCCAGATTCAGCTCAATTTGAGAAAGAACCTCTAGGTAATCTCTAGTTTGTGGCAATATGGCATATGCCCTATGTGTTCAACCACAAGCTATACCAAGGCATCAGATGGGATTATTCAAAATAAATTTATATAACCATTCATAAAGAGTACCACAGGAAGAATTACTAATTTGTGCAGAACACAACAATCCATCTTTAGTGTAAAGAGTACATAAATCTCCAACTAAAAAACTAAATTAGCAGGGTTTGCTTTTATATGGCTAGGTTTACCACATGTACAACCTGTGCAAAGCTTGCTTTCTTCCTTATTTTCAAAATTGGATTGTATTCGTTGTTTTAGATTTGCATTAATCCATACTTGGTGCAAAAAAAATCAGAAAGTGCACTGCTGTGGAAAGTGAATTTCCCCAGATCCAACTTTCCATACATAGATTTTCAGATGTTTTATTCAAATATATTAATGGGATCATACTATAACTATCCCGTGACCTTTTCCGTGTATGTGTGTGTGGGGGGGAGAGATATCTATGTCATGGGCGTCTTTGCATAAAAATATGACAGATTTTTATTATCTTTCTAAACTGTTGCATGATATTCTACTGTCTTGATGTCATTTAATTAATTTAACCAGTTTTCTATTGATGGACATTTGCTTTGAAGTATTGTTGTAACAGTAAACATTTAATAATTAGTTTAGCTCATTTTACCAAAAGACTTACCACAAAATAGACTAGGCCTCCATACTGAAATAATGGTAACCCAGTGAACACTTAATAGTGTGTTCAAGGCCATATGTAGAGTGCATCTTCCTGGACCACCCATTTTACACAGTGATAAATAATTTAGAATTCTAAGAGTTTTTATTAATAAAAACAATTCATATGTGTTATACAGGGGAGTACAAAGTAAATGCACAACTTTATGGCAAAGCAAAAATGTCAAAGATACTTCTCATTTTGAGTTAGGGCCTCGGACCCTCAAAGATAAGTTGACTCTCTTCTGCCATTAGGGATATTTCAGTGGAAAAATCTAAGAAGTACTTGTTTAAGATCTTTGGAATCTTTTGAATGCCTGAGAGGATTCCAGACAAACTGGGGACTAATTATAATGGCTGAACTAGGTTCTTAAAATAGAAATCAGCCGAGAACTCTCAAGATGGGTCCTTCAAAGTTAATGTGAGGACACAAAGAAAGGAGAGGGCAGGAGAGCAGAATGAGCCTAATAGCTGGATCAAGGACAGGTATAAAAATTGGTTTGTGTGACAACTCAGAGTAATTTTCTATGCTCACGATGGGAAATATAAGGTTATCTTTACTGTGGGCTTTTGTCGTTCTTTTTAAAGGAAATCTCTTTTTTGTGAGGCTAATAGGCTTTTCAAATAGTGAATTCTTAACTAGAAAGTCAAAGTTCAATCATAGCCTATTCTTTTATCTTATTTTACTTGAATAGAAAACTCAAAAGGTCTAATGAAAGAACATTTGAAAAGACAGGTAACTTCTTGTTAATAATTGTAGCAGGTGAGAGGATTTACCCTAGCCTTATTTCTGTTGCCTGATTTCATCTGGTGGCTTTAGACCTGCACTACAATGTGAAAGTGTTTCCCCTTTTCTTAAGCACCTTCAATTCTGCATATGGCAAAAATAGTTGCTTGTTACTACGCATAGATGTTTTTGTTGTCCGCAATAAGCCTGCCGAGCAGAGGTGAGTTATGTTTAAAAAGGAATCGTTTTGCCTGTCAGACACTTTACATAAAACAGCCTTTGAATTCTGAAGGGTTTTAAAGCTGAATTCTAAAATCCTACAATACACCTCTAGAATAATGTTGTCAAAAGCAAGAGAACTGGTCAACTGACCTCTAGCTCTTACTCTTTGGAAAGATTTCTGAGTGTTTAACAGTCCTTAACTTGTGTGGATTTATTTCCAACTGTGTTTATTTTAAAATCATTACTTTAGACCAGGTAAATGGATTCAGTAGAGATGAACACACCATCCATCATATTTTGTGGACCTACGTAGCTGAACATAGTAATATTCAATATAATTATGCTGTCTAATATTCGCCTGAAACGTGTCATACATTATCATATGCTAATTGTGCATAATTAATGTTAACTATTCATGGGTGCAAGATCAATTAATGAGTTATAAAGTAAAGCTTACAGGCAGAAGAAGAAGTAAAGCCTCCCCATACAAACATAAGAACAGAACCTTTATTCTCTAAGGCGTGTTAAAAAAGATTATAAATGAATTGACCACTTTGATATTAGAATGTATACAGTAAATAATGTGTAAAAATGCAGTCATTTCAGGTCCCCTGGGGGAAACAGCAGTAATTCTTCCTCATGTGAGAAGCATGGAAATAATGCCATCAAAAGAGGCTCAATCAATATATTACCTTCAGAACAAACAAGGGAGCTATAGATGAGGGCTATGGATGGGTATTACAGATGAGGGATTCTGTTGTCATAACCACTTGGAAAACCTGGCAGGATGTGCATCCAATTCATAAAATAAATAGTCAACTTATTATTCAGGTTTAGCTCAAATTTTGGTGAGCTTGGCAAAATTTGTCACTGCAGAAATGTACTGTGAAGTCAAAGAAAAAGGCTCGTTTTAGGAGGAAGCTCTCTCCAGAATTGAATAGAAAACAGGGAGTTAAGTGCCTCATCCCCCAACTTTCATTAACCCTCAGACTAACAGGAAGGCTGTATACATTATCGTGGCTGTATCTCTTTTCCCCTTGGAGGTACTGATGCGAAGCCAGAATAAGTATCTTGTTTAATGTGAATGCGCAGTTCAGTGCAAAGGCTGCTAAGAGAACCCTAAACTTCCAGCTCTCTGTTAGTCCAGTGTGTCTCCTGGTTCGCTTTCCCCAGGCATCCAATTTCAGACAATCTATGCGCTCCTTCACACTTTACCTATTATCGCAACCATATGTTGCTGGTTTTCTGTTTTGAAAAAGAATCTTGTGTAACTCCCTGTTCCCTGCTAAAGTTGCTATTAGTACACTTGACCTGATAATTCTGGCCTCTGATTTTCCAGAATAGGTTTCTTGTTTCCCATTCACTTTGAAAGTAGGTGTGGTCATGTGTGTTGTTTTTGTCTATCATTGTGAATGAAAGTGACAAAGAGCAGACTCTTTAAGAAGCAGTGGGTGATTGGCCACCCTGCTCTCGTGATCATTAGAAACATACATCAAAATGAAGCATCCATCAGCCAGGATGCCCCAGTGCTTACAGAGCAGAGCCCTCCTGCCAACCTTTAGTGGACATGTGATGTGAGCAGGAAATAAACTTTGTGTCAAATCACTGAAATTTGGGGGTTGCATGTTAGTGCATATTCGGAATGATACATGTATAAAATAAAATCTAAGTTTCTTCCATTTGCCATTAAAGACAATCCACCATCTGGCCTCAACCTATCTTTTTTATATATTCACTTAACTTGTTGACAGGTATGATGTGCCAGCAACTCTGATAGTTCTTAGGTTTACAAAGATAAAAAGCCCATGTCTTCAATGGGGAGACATACACACAATGGAATTATTACAATACAATGTGCTATAGTTAAGATAATACTGAGGTCTAGTAAGAACAAGAGAGAGATCACTTTATTATTCTTCTCTGGGGTGCTGTTAGGAGCATTGTAGAACATTTTGTGCAAGGAGTGGTCAGTATATGAAAAGGCACAAAAGTGGTAGAAAGCAAAGCATGTTCAGAAAACTATGCATAACTCAGTATGGCTGGTGCATCTTTCTATAGGACACACCTACATTGGTACACATTCATGCCTCCGTGTCCATGCTACCTCCCTTGCTGATTCCCCCAAACCATTGTAGCTGGGATGGGGTGGGCAGGCAACAGATGTCAGAAGTTTTTATTTTATACTGGTGTCACTTTCATATGGGCTTGTAAGCTAAGACATTTATCTTATCTCCAAAAAAGTCAATACATACAGTCACAGGGATAACTAATGGGATTCAAAGATTGTGTTTATTATACCTCTTTAAACTAGACCACTCCTATAGATTAGACATAAAACATTTTTGTACAATAGCAGTTATCCTACAGCTACAATTTTACTACACTGCATTTTCTATGAAAAAGAAATGTTCAAAATAAACATTAAAATATACCTTAATTTTTGTAACCCTGCTTTGTAATTTCTTATTTTCTTTTGTTATATACTAGCGTCCTTTAGGAGAAATAGCAAAGATCAAGGCTTCTCTGACCTGTGAAAACCTTTGGATAGCTACTCTCCCTTTTTTACATGTGAAAATTTCAACGTCCTCCTGGAAAAGGCACAAATGCACAATCTCAAATATCACCTCCTCAGTGAAGCCTATCTTGACATGTATTACTTTTCCTCTTTGATCCCTCAGCATTTTGTTTGTAAACTCTGCTTTATATGACATTCAATATATCCTTAATGATAAATAGTAATTCCATGTCTTCAGCTCCAACCAGTGGTCAATAGTATCTTATGTCTGCACCCCTGTGGCACTTAGTACAGTGCCTGGACAGAATAGGCAAGCAATGTATGCTGAACTGACTTAAGGATGTGGGCAAAACACCCAACAGTTACAAACTTGGGGGGAAATTAGTAAGAAAAAATTTTCCCAGGGAATAGACCCCATTCTCATTGTAACCAGATATACATTTTATATAAATACTATGCATAGATGGACTCTTCCAATAAGAACAAATAGAGCAAACTCTAAAGAAAAATTCAATGGCATCCATTACCATATGATTTTACAGATTCAAAATCCCTTGTCTAAAATCTTTGGACCAGATATGTTTCAGAATTTAAAATTCACTAGAGTTTCGAAAGGCAATGTGGTGCATGAACTTATACAACATCCCCAACAGAGCATGGGGCACTCCATAATCAAAAAGTGAATATTTCTTTAGAGAAAACACATTCATGTTCACAAAAAGTAGAAACCATAAAGATGTAAGTATCCACATGTTAGTTTGGGGCAGGTTTTGTTGCCAAATAAATTCCAAAAAGTTTAAGATTTTAGAGTTTAAGACTTGTAGATGAGAGATTATTGAATCTTTATTACTAAGAACTGCTTATCCAATACACAAAGAACTCCTAATTATTGTGGGGGATAATCTTTATCCACTCCATCTTTATTTACATTTCAAGTATTTATTGCCAAACTACTTTATAATTTTTAAGAAACAAGAAATGAAACTTAAGATGAGCCATTGTTTATCAGACACAGATAAAGATTTTTTATTAGAAATTTAAACACTTGTTTATTTTAAAAGGGGTCTTATTAACAAAATATTGATATACAGTACAGACTAGATCTTATATAGAGTGTTATACTCCTTTTATAGACAGATATGAGTTAAGCCTTGAAAAATACTATTTTAAAGGTTTGGGTCCTATAAAAGCAGATCCTTGGAATTATATAAAATATTTTCTCCAAGCCTTACCTGGCATAGTCTCACCAAGACTATGAAGAGCTCCCCTGGGTCATTGGAGGAATGCTCTGTGACAGTGAATCTGGCTGAGATCTCTCTCTCTCTCTCTCTCTCTCTCTCTCTCTCTCTCTCTCTCTCTCTCTCTCTCTCACACACACACACACACACGAAATTTTATGCTGTGCCATAAACATCAATTTAACACACACAAAAAAAAATCTCAGTGCTACAAATGGCATGCTCTCTACAAACTTATTTCAAGCACCATCCTGACCATATTTCTCATCAGTTTATCTCAACCCTAGCGGCCAAGGGTTGGCTTCATAGTGTTTCTGTAGGCAGAGAGCATAAGTACTGCCAAGAATGCCTGAAAGACTGCACAGTTTTCAAAATCATTTCATGAACCCTTCCATTCCTCTTGGGCCAGATTCTTTTAGTTAGGACTAGGCTTGGGGAGCCAGGCTAATTAGTAGGACTTCTTTATGAAAGTTCTAATCTGTGAAATGTGGCTTTTCAGAGTTCTCACGGGAATAAATATGGGTGGCCGGGGTTTTGAAGTAAATGTCACAATTGCAGACTGCTTTTTTTTTTTTTTTTTTAGGAAACTGCAAATGGTCATATCAGCTCTGGGGAAAGATGTGTGAAGTCTTTGGCAGGGAACACTTTTGAATGTATAATTTATTAAAAAGATATGTATATCTGTATTTCATAACTGTAAGCAAAATAATAAATTTACTGTCTACGAGTTCTAAGTAAACTGAAGGTGAAGTATTTAGATCTTTGCAGAAACTCAATAAATATTTGCTGTTGGACTTAATTTCAAATGGTCTTTATACCAGAAAATGCAGCAAAGTGTTTTTTGGGCTGAGGATCAGTCTAATTTAAGTCCTAAAGCAAGGAGCATAGGGTGGACTTGGATGGAAACAGAGATTCTAGGAGACAAGGCCCTATGTGGAAACTGCCCTTTCAGCTCTCTAATCTGGGAACTATCAGGAGCTTGGTTTGGCTCATGCCCCAGCAGGCGCGAGCACAGGTGTAGACTTGAGTAAACCAGGCAACCTCTCTACTTACTGTGGTTGTCGAAGGCCCAGGGAGCCCAACAGCAGGGTTTGTGCATGCGGCCTCCTGCTACACACCGGAGTGCTGGGCAGGGGGGATTCACCAGCTGCCATTGCTGGGGGGTGGGACGAGGCTCTCGCTTTTAAAGGGTGAGAGTAGGGGTCTGGTCTTTACAGCAGTATTTTTGGAATAAGTCTTTGAGCTGAGAACTAGCAGGGAACACCAGAACTTTGTCTGGCCTAACTCTGGAAGGAGGAGCTCGGTTTCCAAGTTCAAGCAAGGTGAAATGAAAGAAAAATAGAGAGCAGTCAGGGAACCGTTTGTGTAGGCTCCAGCCCCATGTCTTAGGTCACTGGGAGCCTGAGCCTTTCACATCTGCATTTGACTTTACCTTTTGGGTGCAGACACAGGTTTGGCCAGGTAAGGTTAGGAGACTCTCCCAGGTGGGCCTCCTCCCTCCGGTGGCATGTTGTATCCCCAGAACTCCCTGAACGCTGGGTGGTAACGGTCTGCCAGTGGTTACAGTTGTTAATCTTATAATTGAAATTTAAAAGGGGCTTGCAGCTGTCAGGAACGGATTTAACAGGGTGTCTCTGCTCTAATATTGCATGTGGCTGCGACTTTGTAATTGTGCGGTGTGTTTACAGGCATCACAAAGAGGAAAGGAAGGAAGCAAATAAAGAAATCCCTTGGAACTGTTTGTAGGGTTTGGGCCCTCAGGGCAGAATGATATTTTGGCCAAGGGTCTCAAATAATATTATTGAACTAGAAGGACTGTGGTAGGGGGGTTAGGCGGAGCTACATTATTGCTTGTTTTAAGCCTACCTGATAAGTCAGGGTTTGAGGGTGGCACCTTAATGTCCTTTGTGGCTATTGTGCATAAGGCTCTCCTCTATTATAGCTTCACTGGAGATTTTAACTTTCATTTTAAAACTGTCCTCTGCTGAATGCTTTGTTTTTCTTTTGATTTCTACAAAATTTGCCATCAGTGATGTAGCCATGGCAGCTGTTTTACTTCTAATCTTCCTATGTCACTTTGTCTAGATTAATAGTTAAATGGGAGAGGTGGCGCTTACCTCTCCCCGCAGCCGTGACTGCTAAGTCTGAGCCCACAGATCTCATCTTGTTTCATGCTTTCTGAGTTTTAGTTATCCCTGCTGTTTAAATGGTCCTCTTTCTTTGCTAACTTTATGCAGCAGTTTTCTTTTTTCCTATTAACATGAGCACTTTATTTTTCATTTTTTAAAGTATATTTTATTGGTTATGCTATTACAATTGTTCCACTTTTCCCCCCTTTGCCCCAGTCCACTCATTACCTCCCTTCCATCCGGCAATTTCCTCTTCCTTAGTTCATGTCCATGGGTCATGCATACAAGTTCTTTGGCTTCTCCATCCCATATACTATTCTTAACACCCCCCTGTCTATTCTGTAACTATCAGTTATGCTTCTTAATCCCTGTACCTTTTCCCCCGTTCTCCCCCTTCCCACGCCCCACTGACAACCCTCCATCTGATCTCCATATCTATGGTTCTGTTCCTGTTCTAATTGTTTGCTTAGTTTGTTTTTGTTTTTTATATTTACTTGTTGATAGTTGTGAGTTTGTTGTCATTTTACTGTTCATAGTTTTGATCTTCTTTTTCTTAAATAAGTATTTTTAACATTTCATGTAATAATGGCTTAGTGATGATGAACTCATTCAGCTTTACCTTGTCTGGGAAGCACTTTATCTGCCCTTGCATTCTAAATGATAGTTTTGCTGGATAGAGTAGTCTAGGTTGTAGGTTCTTGCTTTTTGTCACTTTGAATACTTCTTGCCAGTACTTTTTTGCCTACAGTTTCTTTGGAGAAATTAGCCGATAGTCCTATGGGAACTCCTTTGTCAGTAACTCTCTGCCTTTCTCTTGCTACTTTTAAGATTCTCTCTTTACCTTGAACCTTTGGCATTTTAATTATGATCTGTCTTGGTGTAGTCCTCTTGGGTCCAACTCATTTAGTACTTCCTGGACTTGTATGTCTATTTCCTTTACCAAATTGGGGAAGTTTTTTAAATTATTTTTTTCAAAAAAATTTTCAATGTCTTGCTCTTCTTCTCTTTCTGACATCCCTATGATTTGGATGTTGGCACTTTTTTAGATGTCCCGGAGGCTTCTTATTCCCTCCTCATTTTTTTCAATTCTTGTTTCTTCTTTCAGTTTTGGTTGAATGTTTATTCCTTCCTTGTGTTCCAAACCATTGATTTGATTTCCAGCTTCCTTCCCTTCACTGTTGGTTCTCTGTGTAATTTTATTTATTTCACTTAGTGTAATCTTCATTCATCCCCTTATGTTTTTGCCATACTCAATGAGTTCTCTGAGCATCCTGATCACTAGTGTTTTGAACTCTGCATCTGATAGTTTAGCCATCTCCATTTCATTTAGTTCTTTTCTGGGGTTTTGGTGTTCTTTCATTTGAGCCATATTTCTTTGTCTCCTCAATTTGGCAGCCTCCCTGTATTTGTTTCTGTGTGTTAGGTAGAGCTGTTTTGATTCCCTGTCTTTGTACAACTGTTAATTTGTATGGGCTGGAGCCTTAGGTATTTGCCAGGGTGGAGCAACCCACTTCACCACTTTGTGGCTCTGTGTGGGCGGAGGGCTCAGAGAGGGGACAATGTCGCTGTCCCATTTCCAGTCACTTTACCCACTTCCTGTTTGCGACTGGTGCCCTTCCAACTGTTGCCCTGCTGGTGAATTCCAGAGTGGGTGGGTTTGCATACATTCTAAGTCCATGCAGGCCCTTTAAATGGACCCTCCTGAAAAGCCAGGAGTTTCTTCCACTGCCCCAAACCCACTGGTTTTTACAGTCAGATTATGGGTCTTTATCTTCCCAGCACTAGAACTCTGGGCTGGGTGGTCTGGCCTGGGCCTAGGATCACTTGCTCCCAAGATATCCCTTCTGGTTTTTATCTACCACTTCTGGAAGTGGTACTGCCCATTCTTCCACTGCTGCCACCTCTCTGAGCTGCACTGCATCTCCTCCCCTCTCTGCCCCAACTTTGGATCTCTGCCCCTCCTATCCATCTGGATGAATGTGGCTTCTTTAAATCCTTGGTTGTTGGACTTCCATAAAGTTGAATTTCCTGGCAGTTCTGAGTGTTACTTGTTTTGAGGTTAGTTGGAATTCTTCTTTTATGATAGTTGCACAAGGAGGCAAAGCATGTCTACCTACACCTCCTTCTTGATATGAAGGTTCAACACTATCATTTTAAATGCTATAATTTTGACCTTGATAACCAGGGACTTAAAAAAATTATGACAACAAATCCAAGAACATACATTGAAGGAAAGGGAGTCTCTTCAAGAAATGGCATTGAGAAAACTGGACAGCCACATGTAAAAGAGTGAAACTAAAACAGTCTCTTAAACTATGCACAAAAATTAACTCAAAATGGATTAAAGACTTGAACATAAGACGTGAAACCATAAAATACATAGAAAAACACATAGACAGTAAGCTCTTTGACATTGGTCTTTGTTATGTTTTTGTGTATTTGACTCCAACACCCAGGGAAATAAAAGTAAAAATAAACAAATGGGACTACATCAAAGTTAAAGGTTCTGCACAGGGAAGAAAATCATCAACAAAACAAAAAGACAACTTACTGAATAGGAAAAGAGATGTGCAAATCATATATCTGATAAGGGGTTAATATCTAAAGTATATAAAGAACTCATACAACTCAACAACAAAACGAACAATCTGATTTCAAAATGGGAAGAGGATCTGAATAGATATTTTTTCCAAAGAAGACATACAAATGGCCAACAGTCACATGAAAAGATGTTCAACATCACTGATTATTAGGGAAATACAAATTAAAACCACCCCACACCTGTTAGAATGGCTATCAACAAAAAGACAAGAAATAATAAATGTTGAAGAGGATGAGAATGTAAATTGGTACAGCAACTATGGAAAACAGTATTGAGGTTCTTGAAAAAATTAAGAATAGAACTACCATGTATGTGGTCGAGCTATTCTACTTCTGGATATTTATCCAAAGAATATAAAAACACTAATTCAAAAAAATATATGCACACCTTTATTCATTGCAGCATTATTTACAAAAGTTAAAGGTATAGAAACAACCTAAATGTCCATCAAAAGAAAGATGAGTAGATAAAGATGTGTGATAAATATCTATGAAATACTACTTAGCCATAAAAAAGATGAAATATTGCCATTTACAATAACATGGATGGACCTTGACATTATTATACTAAGTGAATAAGTCAGCTGGAAAAAGACAAATACATATGATTTCACTCATATGTGGAATATGAAAAACAGAAGTAAAAGCAAGTGAAGAAACAAACCAAAACCAAAAACAAACTCATAGAGGCAAACGACAGGTTGGTGGTTACCAGAGGGGCAGGAGGTGGAGAGAGGGTGAAATGGGTAAAGGGGTCAGTTGTATGGTGATGAATGGAAACTAGACTTTGGATGGTGAGCATGATGTAGTACCTGCAGATATTGAATTATAATGTTGCATACTTGAAACTTATATAATGTTAAAAACCAGTGTTATCTCAAAGAAAACATTTAAATCCAAGTGTGGATTTTAAACTCCTTACTCCTTGTGACCACTATTTCAGAGATAAGTGCATTTATTTCTGCCTCAATCATCATCTTTATTTATTCCTACTCCTTTGTGGCCCAAGTTGATTTATTCTTTAATTTTTAAACTGTAATGTTTAGAGAGGATGGTGGGAGTGCTTCCAGTCAGAAAGAAGAGTTCAAAGCCTGAGTATTGCTTACCAGGAAGTGTTACAAGAGCACAGAGGCAATGTGAAGATAGATAAGCAGAGGCAGACACTGTCACCCTCTCCACACTTACCATCAAAAATTAACAGCATGGAGAAGGACATTAAACAAAAAACACATACATAGGGATAGGACTATTGATTGGTGCCATGTGTGTGAATTTGCTTCCTGCATACCTGCTCTGGAAGCAGCAGTGAGGAGCCCTTCAATGGCGCTTGATCTATGCCACACCCTGTCCTAAGGGCTTCAAATGTATTGACTCTTTGTATCCTCACAGCAAACTTATAAAATGGATGATTTTCTCATTTTAATTATTTATATTTTTTATTAAAGTTATTGGGGTTACTGGTTAATAGGCTAATTTAGATTTCAAATGTATATTTCTGTGATACAAGATCTGCGTATTGCACTGTTTGCCCACCACCCAATTTTCCCATTTTAAAGATGAGAAAACTAAGGTGCTTTCCCACTTAGCAAGGTATACCTACCAAGTGGCAGGGCCAGATGTATGAACACAGGAAGTCTGGCTCTAGGGCTCAAGTTGTATTAGTGGAAACCACATTATATCTGGCTTCAACCTCACCAGGGTGGACAGAGTAATCTATTTCAGCCATCATAGGGGGCACCCTTTCTCATCTTAGGGTGTAACAAGAGTCTGGGGAGCTCACATGTTTCCAAAAATATGGGGCAAGGACAGTTTTTAGTCTGTCATGATGGCACTTGGAAAGACATGTTCTTTGGCAAGCTGGCTCCAGCACACCACTGCCTTAGGGTTTACTTCCCAAACCTGTCACCTCTCCCCAATCCAAGGTCCTACTATACCTTCTAGGTGAGAGAGAGCACTCTGTTCAACCATTAGCAGACTACCCTCCCCATACACACATCTTCCTTCCAGTTTTAGGAAGTCATTTTCCCCATAAAGCTGGAGTCATCTCTCTTGCCTGTTCTCCCTTCAAGTCTGCCCCCTCTCAGGCTATCAGTGGCCTAAACTTTGGAAGCAAATGCCTCTTAACACTTAAGAAGGACAAAAGGTAACATTGTTCTTTTCTTAACATGACTGCCAGGTAGATAGGCAGACCTAACTTCTCAATGAGGTTAAATTACTTCCCAAATATTCTTGGATGCAAAGAGAATTTCACCTTTGTTCTTGCAATGCTCCTGTGAAGCAAGTCTCTTTAAATACAGGAACCACATGCAGGCTAAATTTCAAATTAAGGATTTCTTACGATTCTTGTACTTGAAATGATACAAGCCATTTATTGAGATGGGGTAGGAAAGGAGGGGGGATGAGGACTGCCAAGAAGCCCTCAGCCACGGAGGTGAGTGCCTGACCCTGTGATGTTGCTGTGTCTATATAATTTGCTGCACATTGCATCATACAGAATATGCCAACCTTTTCCTGCGTGTTCAAAAAAGGTGATGCTAATTAGATCAGGCAAATAGCTGCTGTTGTTGATTCATTTGAAAATGATTATTCCAAGGCAGTGTGTTATTACCCAGCAAGTCACAGCTTTGCCTATTAATGCTCTGAGGTGGCTGCCAGACTTCAAAGTCGGAGGTGGAATTTGAGGCTAGCAGTGCCTGCTGGGTCACAACCAGAGCCTTCATCTGAGGACAAGTAACAATGTATTGACATTTAGGAATTTAATCCTTTCTGGTCAGTATGAACTCCACTATCAATTCAGTGCCAACAAATATCATTTGGGACCCTGATCATATGCAAAACATAACACAGTGGGTTACACAAAAACAAATATGAAATTAAAGTTCACTATTAAGGTTCTTATGTTCTGGTGAAAGCACTAAGATGCTGAGCCAAGTAATAATGTAGAATGTTACAAGTGCTGTAATTAAGTGAAATAATGAAATAAAATGCATTTGATAAAGTGGTAAGTTTTCTACATGTTGGTTACTTGTTTAGCATATTAGAAATATAAATAATGCTCTGTGGAAACACTAAGGATGCAAAGCTTCATTTTACAGAACGTATACATAGGAATAGAGATCAGGAAAAGCTTCATGAAGCAAGTAACACTTAAGCTGCTTTTAGAAGTATGAGTCAAGTATTGAGAAATCAGTAAAGCATAAGCAAGAGCCCAACCAAGAGCAGGGAAGCTGTTAGGTGTTCCAGGTTGGAAGAAGAGGCAAAAAAGAAGTAATCCATGTACTTGGATATATAATCAGATCAGGGAGGGTTTTGAATCTGAACATAACAAGTTTGGATCTTCTTTCTCTTTAAAGAAATGATGACACAGAAAATAAGTTTCTCAGAAAAGACTACAAGTCAAAAAATAAAAATAAAAAAACAATGCCTATAAAAATGACCACAAGTAGGTACACTTTCTATACCATTATTGAGGTTAACCTAAAATGTGTGTAAAAATTATTTTTATTTATTTTTAAGAGTTGTGTTTCCAGAGGCACAGTTTCTAGATAAAAATTGGATCATTATAATCTAATAACATTGAGACAGATTTCATTGCCACCAAATAAAGAACATGTTTTCCCTTTTTGTCTTCTGTTTAAATTCCCCTTCCTCCTTGTGAAACCATTTAATATGCTGAAATGGAACGCTTAGCCCACCTCCAAACCCTTAAAATGTAGTTAATTACGAGATAGGCCAATTTAAATTTTACGACATTCTTGATACCAGAATGTATGGTGGGTTGTTTTTGTTAATCGGCCAAAGGAAGGTGGTATGGCGCAGCAGGTGATGGGAGAGCATGGGCTGCGCTGGCCTGGACACGGCTCCCATCCCAGTCTGCCTCCCACTGGCTGGAGGACAGATCCCCTCACCTCTTCCTCAAGATGCAGAACTAGCAGATTGTAATGAATTGTTTCCCATTTACTTTTCACCTCAAAGAGTCTATGAAACTGAAGAAGAAAAATTGTGAAACACAAGCAACTTAAAAGCATGTCCTAAGAATGTAGAAATGATTGGTTATATAAACAGTCTTATAAAAATAACACCTATTGGAGCAATGGGTCCACTTGGGCAAAGCAGAAGAAAGACAAGGAACACAGATACACAGAACATCTGGACCAGGCAATGACTTTACTTCCGAACTAACAGGATTCCATACTCTTTCTCCCAGTGCTCAATCTCCAATAGCATTTTTGGAAGTCAGAAATGGAACGCATCCTGAATACACAATCCGCCCCCCCTTTTTTTGAATCTCCCAATTGTGCCCTATAAAATAATGTAATTTTATCCTTGTAGCTAGATTATTAACTTCAGAGTGACACACACTGCAGTCTAGATTACTAGGAAAATATAAAGAAGATATTTAAAGAATAAAAGGCTATAAATAATTGTTTCATATCTTTTTAAATTGGTTGCTATCTTTATAAACTTGAAGTTTGTAAGATCCTATCTCAAGTATCTATCTGGACGGCAGATACCTGCATGCTGCTATTATTTTATTTCACTTTCTGTGTCTGAAAAATTTCATGATTTAATGGGGGAAAAAAAGAGCAAATATTATATTGCCCAGAGATTAATTTATCTCTGGAAGATTTCAAGAGACAAAATCAACAACTTTCCCCATAATAGAAGTTTATATTACAAGAAGCATTTCAATAGTGAGAAGAGGATGGTGTAAAACGTTTTGAGTACAGCTCAACGTAGAAGTATTTATGTCAGCCAGTTCTTCATAGAGTGAATATAATGAGGAGATATTGTGAAAATTGATTAATGTGGTCTTTCTCTCTAGCCTCTCTGAGCTCATGATCTTATCTCCAATTAGCTGGCAATATCCTTCTACCCAGGGGGAGAACAGAACTGGTATGGAAGGAATGTGAGAAAAAAAGGGGGGGGAAATGACATTTAATATAGGATTTTGTAGCAAAACAAAAACTGTGCAAGCCAGGTTGTTGCCTTTAGAGGGGGCTTTCTACATTCCTTTATTTTTGTCTTTAACATAACCAGACCCAAGACTACAGAATGAAGTCCTACGTCCACCTATAATACAAATAAAATATTCATTCTGCTGTGGCAGCCAAGCTTAAGGCTTGTTTGCTATACTAGAGTAGCAGGGTAATATGACATATGGGAAATCAAAGAAAACTCATTTCTTCTTGCCTGGGAGATTTGAGTAAGAAAGGAATTAGAGACAGAAGGTGAAGAGGATAAGAGGTATATGAGGAGGGTAGCCACGCCCAAGGCAGAAAGGGCTCCCGCCCCATGCCCATGGTGCTCCTAGACTTTCCTGGCACCACATGGGGTGACTACATCAGGGGAAAAGTGGCAGCCTAGCATAGCTGTGTAGCCAGAAAGGGTCTGGTTCAGGTACCCTGAGGAATCCCTGACTTCTTTGGACACAAAAGGTATTTAGATATTAGCTTGTCCTTGTGAAAGACATAGAAGGTTCCTGAAGGTGTGGCTGGTGAGCTGGCCCAAAGGTTTCCTTCATCAGGAGCCACAGTCCTTGTGGCTAAGGACACAGTAGCTGGATAAAATACACGCTGTCCAGTTAAATTTGAATTTCAGATAGACAACAAATAATATTACATGTCATACTTGGAATATACTTACAGAAAAAAGTATTCATTGTTTATCTAAAATTCAGATTAAGTATTTGTCCTGTATTTTCATTTGCTAAGTCTGGAAACCCTACTAGGCCTGACCAAGAGCTGCTGCCAAGCTGCAGGGAGTCCTGAAGGAAGTAAAACCCAGGAGAAGCAAAGCTGGTAGGCAGGGGTAGCCCCATGCTCAAATCAAGAGCATGGCCAAGAACCATGACTTCAATGTCAAACAGATGCACATGGACAGGATGAGCCAGTGGGTGGCATATGGACACCCCGTGGGTCTAAGTGCCTATCTTCCTCAATGCCCTGAGGACACACACACTCCATCTAGAAGCCACATTAGAGAGAGAAGCAGAGGCAGGGAGGCACCTGAAAGACAGAGGAATTTATTTGCAAATTACTGTATCAGACTAGGCTTTAAATTGGACTGAGCAGAAATATATTTTTCCCTGGTACTCTGAGCTGGGGTTCGTGAAGAAAAGTAATCATTTGAAGAGCCAAACTTTAAAAGTGCTTTTTCTCTGCACATCTGAGTTGCAATATGAGGAAACTGTGATTCCCTACCTCATACCTGCCTTCGATGACTTTTTATCAGAAGAATAGAGAAAGAATGAGAGATTATCAAGAGAAACTCTGACTGTGCTCCTACCAATGAAGTTGCACCTTCTCTTCTCACTTTTCTTTTCACTCCTTTCTGCTCCAGCCTCAGAGTTTCTTAGACCCATGGCTTTGACCCATAGAAGTAACACTATGGGTGTTAGTAATTGTGGTTCTTCCCCAACCATCACAATCTAAGCCTTTGCAAATAGGTGTCATGTGGCTTCAGAACCTCCTGCATTTCCATGATATCAGAATACAGATCAGAGAGGTGCCTTGTGGCTCCCCAGTCCTGTAGGCACTTGGAGGGTCCCCAGCATGCCAAATGCTGCCTCCTGCCCATGTGCAGCATGAGCAGCTTGCCACCTCTACCCCTTGGAGAGGGTCCAAGTCTCCTTTCCTTCCTCCCAAGAAATGAGAACGTAATAGCATAAACTGGAACAGATTAATTTAGAGCTGTGGAAAGGATTAAATATACATTCTTTAGAAACAGCCCCAGCCCATTTGGTATATTTTAAACTTCCCTGAGAGTTTTAAGTCCTCCCCCAGGTGATAGAAGCTCAATGTTTAAAGGGTCTGGAGGCCTCTCTCCAGCTTCTATCTGACACATGAATCATTTTGGGTCAACTGGTCAGGCTCTGTTTAAACCCTCCAGTAATGAGAGTCTCATTAGCCCCAAGGGGCAGTTGTCATTTCCATCCCTGTAATGGCCTTAGGGGGGATACCATGCCAGAAATGAGTTCCAATAAGCTTGAGACTATTCTGATTCTTACTTTCCCAGCATCCTGTTTGACCCAATTTATTTCTCAAGGCCCGTTGTATGTGTTGATCTTCATAATCAAAGAAAGATTACTGAAGACAAGATATATGAAAACCTACACAGAGAATTAAATTAATGGGTTAGAAGACATCAGTGACAGATGGATGTTGCTTTCTACAGAGTTCATGGAACCAAAGTCTCAGCTGAGGTTACCTTGTAGGTTAAAATGTAAATGAGATTCTCTCTAGCTTCTCTCTAACATTCGGTGGGAGTCCTTCCCATGAGTTCTGAAAATTTCTCAGGGTTAATGTTCTCATGGCTACTTTGACTACTCTTGATTTTACTTACTTCTTGTCTTTTGGGTTTCTCTGCTCACTGTGCACCCATACCCCCTCAAGAAACTCCCCCTTTTGCCTTACATTTTTATCAAGCTCCTCTCAAACAAGTAACTTTGGAAACTTTGGAGAGGTAAGTTATGCAAAAAACTTTAAATTGAGAATTTTATATTCTTAAAAGTCCTCTGGCCACCCTTCCATGGAAATCTCAACAATCATCTTCCTGGGTGGACTCCAGCATCCTCCAGTGTCTGGCTCTGTCTCACCCTTCCTTTCTCCTTTCCTCCTTGCCCTTTCCCATCCCCAGATTCCTCTTCATTCCCGAAATAGAAATGTTCAGCTCCCTATGTTTGCTGTCTTCTTCCAACCACTGCCCTTAAAACTATATCAGGTTTGTTCTCTAAACAAGGAGTGCCAAGTGTAAATACATACATACATTTTTACCCTCTACACCTCCACAGAGAGTCTTGGGTCCAAACCCTAAGGGATTGATTTTCAAACTTTTATCTCTCACCAGTGATACTTTGTATAGAGGACATGGGAACACTATCCTTGAGTTATGGTAATAGAAAATCAGAGCCAAAGCCTTCCTGAGTGGGACTGCAAAGAGAACTTCTTGACTGACATTCACAGGACGTCTTCTTTGCAGGTGGGCTTGGTGCCCTCTCCACTGCAGCAAGTTCATCCTATTCTGCATATGCCACGTGGACCTAGGAGTGGGGAGGCAGGTAATCTTCACTGCAAAGGTACGTGTTTGTGTCAGGGGGAACAGGAGATAAAGTATCTAATATTAAAATTCCCTAGGGTCACACACATGTGCCCTGCACAGCAGATGAGTCAGCCATAACCAGAGCACTTCAAAGTAGACAGGGAACCCAGACAGCCCTTCCCAGGATTTGTTATGACTATGTACCTGGCTAGGGCTGGGAAAGCAATTGGGAAGCACAAAGAATCAAAACAAAAATTGCCTCTAGGTAAGGCACAGCTGAAATCCGCACCCTCTTATTTGTGGCTTAGGTTGTGCTTGTACTCAGATGTTTGTGTTCTTCCAGGAAAACAATAGGCTCATTAGAGCACAAGTGAAGAAGTTATTTAATAGGTTCGTAAGTCACCCGGTTCTTACAAGACAACAGCCATGCAGGGCTGCAGATGAGTGAGAATCACTGATGAAGCTTTAAATTGATACACTCACTGAAGCGTGAGCTATCAATACTGACCTTGTTTGCTGCTTGCCATGCTCACAAGTGGAGTTCTCTGGAACCTTTGAATAGCAAGCTGTGCATTTAAGCTGATTTCAAAGAACTGCATTTAACTTAACCAAAAGCTCCATTTAATTGTTTCTGGATTTCCAATGATTAAACACATATTAGAATGGTGTGTTTAAACTTTTATTTTAGTTATCTACTTTTTTAAAATTCCAATTCTGGCAGAAGAGTCTCAGCTTAAGTCTTCTAAATGTATCTTTCTAAAATGAACACATAGTTGAAGGCTTGAGGAGGTTGCAGCTGGAGCAAACCCAAAGCACTCTGGTAATAATAGCCAACATTAATCCACTGCTTGCTGGTTACCAAGCCCTGTGATATGTGCTTTAACAAACCTCAGTTTATTTAATCCTCACCATGACCTTGGGAGGAACAGCCCAGGAAATTAAGGTTTAAAGAGGTAAAATGAATTACCCAAGATCCCAGACCTAATGCAGAGCTAAGATTCAATGCTCTTAGCTGCTACCCTATCTTGGCTCCAATATGATTCTACAAATACCTAAGTCCATGACTTTTTCTTAATTGGGAATATATTACAAGAAATAAAAGTTGACCAGAAGTATTATTTCTCTTGTTTACCTTTCACGTGAATGGCGTTCCATTTGTCCAGATGCTCAGCTTCATCTAAATTTTCCAAATTGAAATCCAACCTCTTAAATACCCTCTAGCCCATATCTCCTCTGGTACTATTGTATATTGCTTTCATTTTCTCCCTCCAATCCAGCTTCCACACTGTGGCCAGAGTTCTTACTGTAAAACACAAAGTTGGCCACATCTTTCCTCTTCTTCACACCATCCTCAGCTTCTTAATGTCTGCTTTCCCTCAAGTCCAGGCTCAGCACAGCATCCAAAGCCTGTCGTGGCCCCTAATGTCTTTTATAGACTTTTTCTTTTTTTTTTTTTTTTTGCCTCTCATCCTTATTTATATGTTTTAGTAATCACATTGTTCAGGTTGAGAGAAGTTAAGTAACCTACCTGCCAGCATTATCCAGCAACCCTGCTGATAGGTAAATGTAATTTGATAAGGGTTCTGGGAGAAGCAGAAATTATAGTTTGGGGATTGGAAGAGGTCTTAGTGATTATCAATTCTTCATTTTTCCTTCTTTTTCAATGAAATATGAAAGTCCAAAGTCAGAAAGTGCCCTGCCCACAATCACATAGCCATATAGGGTGTCTTATCCTATTCATACAAACTGACATGAACCAAGAATTTCTGGTCTATGGTTTCTAAATTTGGCAAGTAAAAATATCCATCTGCCTTTTATTTTAAACATCAAGTTTTTCCAATCTAATTGTATTGAAAGCTTGTACCTTGAAGGGATAAAGTAATTGCCACATTTAGGAGGCTTTCACACATTAAAAACAAATATTATAGACTTCTCAACCCTACAGTTTTCTAGCCTATTGTTCATTCTCCAATTCACCAACTATTTATTGATACTACTACATACCATATAACCCACATACCAGGCACTGTGGAATACAGATGAGAAGACTCTTTCCTTCCAGGAGCTCCCCATCTAGTACAGACAAAAATGTGTATATATATATATTTTTTTCATTCAATAAGAGAGCCTTAAAGAAGGAATGTATAGTGTTTTATAGAAGCACAAAGACAGAAACAACTCAAGGAAAGTTTGATGGGAAAGACACAGACATCTGTGCTGGCCCAAAGAATGAGTGGCGTTGACCCAGGAGAGGCAGTAAGAGGAGTGAGCTTGAGAAGACACATTGCCCATTTTTCTGAGAAAGGCATCTTTTTCTTTGTCTCCGAAGCATCTTGAGATTTCAAAAGTAACAATGACTAAGAGTAGCATAGTGTTGGCAATGTGCAAAGAACTCTTAAAAATGCTTTTGATGTGAAAACTCATAATGCTCCTAGCAATACCATTATATAGATGAGAAAACAGTGGCACAAGAAAAATTAAGTAACTTGCCTAAGGTCACACAACTGGCAAGTCATGGAACTGGGACTGGGTCACAGCAGTCTGGTTCCTTAGTGTGTGAGTTCAACCACAGCACTGCTCTACTTCTAATATATTTCAGAACACAATGCTGAAGCATTGACTCAGGTGGAGGAAGACAATTACATTCTCATCTCAGCCAATCTGAGGCTTAGTGTATATAGCTTGAGTTGGATCACTGAACCTCGTAACCAATCCCAGCAATAACCAGACAGAATCAGTCTTCTTGGGTATAGACCAGGGTTTGGAAAACTTTTCCTACAAAAGGCCAGATAGTAAATAAGTTAGGCTTTTTGGACCATGTGGTCTCTGTCACAATTATGCATCTCTGTTGTTGTTGTACAAAAACACCTGTGGACAATATGTAAATAAGTGGGTGTGACTATGTTCCAGTAGAACTTCATTTACAGAGATTGACATTTGAATTTCATATTTTCACGTGTTGCAAAATATTCTTCTTCTTTTGAATTGTTTTCAACCATTTAAAAATGCAAAACCTAGTCTTAGCTCACACACCATATAATCACAGGCAATGGTCTGATTTGGCTCATAGTCGTAGTTTGCTAACTCCTGGCGTAGAGTCTAAAGCCTAACTTCTCTTTTTTGAGGAAACTCTACAGGAATCAGCCCAGTTCTGCACATCCACTGAGTACTTAATAAATGTTAACTCACACTCCAGGGTGCCTCACAGGTATGTGGTAGAGGGAAAATCATGACCTAGAAAAGTACAGGACTAGGGATTAGAAGACCAGCCTGGAGCCCCAGATCATTACTTAGGAACAGTAACCTTAACACAGTCATTAATCTCCAACTGGGCCTCAGTTTCCTGCTCATTTGTCATTGCCAATGACAGGCCATGGTATCCTTATTGTATTGTGCTTACAAGCATGGCACCTTGCATATGTTAATTTACTTAATCCTTACAGCCCCCATATGAGATATGTACTAATAATATCCCCATTTTACAGATGAGAAACAGAGGGACTAAGTAACATACCCACTGTTATATAGCGGGTAAGTGGCAGGGGCAGAACTTGAACCCATTCTGGCTTTGGAATTTAGCTCTTAACCCCTAGGCTTTAATACCTTCTCTCAAACAGATGAGGAACATCTCTTCTTCAGCAAAGAAATTCACACAAACACCCTTAGAATGTGACATGAGGAATATCATCGATGAATTTGAGAGACATAACCTCAACAATAAAATATGTAAACAATATTCTTATTTACATTGGCATTCATTGAGCACTTTATACGTCATCAGGCTTTTTGCTCCATCTTATCTCATTTAATCCTTCCAACAACAATTTTATGAAGTACTATTATCAACCCCTTTCACAGAAAACTGAGGCTTAGGGAGATTAAATAGCTTGTGCAAGGACTCAGGATGGTAAAAAGAAGAGCTGAAATTTGAACACAAATCCCTTGATCTTCGAGCCCAAACATTGCCTTTAGTGCAGTGATGCTCTTTTAGAAGCTATATTTTTATGTGCACTATTAGTAGTGCATTCAGCTACACTATAGGTTAAATATGGCTTTGATAGCTGACCTAAGAACCTAGCCACCATTTAGAACTTATCTTCCATGGGAAAGATGCATTGTGAGTTTGAAACAACCAATTTACAAGCAGGTTTTGGGAAATAGGCAGCAGTTGAATTGGCACAGTTGGAATGAGTGTCACACTTTTTGAAGTTTATTTGCTTATCTGCATTTGTCTTTTCTATATATGTGTTAGGCACTTTTGCCTTTGGGGACAGACTTGTCTCATTCCACTTACCTCCCTGAAGTGAACCACCAGTGATCTGCTGGTTAACTTCTGATCACTAGAGGAAGAAGGTGTGCAATGACAACTCTCAGAAGCCACCCCCAATATTTGCCTCCCAACCTAATGGAGGAAGCAAACTAATCTATGAATGTGTCTGTAGGCACACGCTGTGCTGTTATTGAGATACAATGAATTGAAAGGCTGTAGATCAAGGTCAGTGTGAGTGCTGAAGAGATGCAGAAAGATTGAGGAGTGGCTCCTGTAATCACAGAAATGCAGCTCTGTGACAAGGACCTCCATGTGAACTGTGCAGACGCTGGGTGGCTTACCCAGTAATAACAACAGTTCTTTTAAGCTTGTCTTGTTCATTGCTTTAGAGGCATGTGCTGTATTTATTAGTAATGCTTGTGAAGGAGTTTCCTTAATGTTGGATTAGCAACCCTTTCCCTGGAGTATTTTCTGTGTCTAAAGCTGTGGAGAGGGGTGAGAAAAAGTTCAAGGCAGAGATCTGACTGGGTTGCAGTGTGACCTTGCACGAGTCACTTTATCACCACCCTTCTATTTCCACCTCTGTAAAAATAGCAGTGCTAATGCCTGCCCTCTTTCTAACTCTGAAAGATAAATCAATGTCTGGAAACTGCTTTGAGCTTTTTGATATAAAGGCAAGCATTCCTTACCATCACTAATTAATATGTATTAATAGAAAGAGTAGTACAGAAACCTCAAAGGTGATCCAAAATAGTGATGAACAAACCTGTCATATTATATTAGCAACTGTCATAGAGCAAGCAAGGGAAATGAACAGCTTCTCTCCCTAATACTGCAGAGTTTTTCTTCCTACAAACTGATTCATGTGAAATTTAATTTAGGGGAAAAAAAACTGAGACGCCAAGTTTCATTCTCTTGGAAATTTCTTAGCAAGTAATATAGCTTTCTGAAAAGGAGTGTGGGAGGGAAATCTCACCTCTTTCTTCCTAATTTCATGACTGCCAGATACACATGATCTTATGATAGGGAAAGGAACACCCATTAACCACCATTACATCAAGGTTTAAATATAAGGACATATTAATTTTTTTAAGTGCATCACCTCTTTTCTCCTTCATTGGGCTATTTTGGCTGAAATAATTTGACAGCCAAACAACCTTTGGTCCTGTCTGAGAGGTTTTGTGTCTGTCTGCGCAGTAAACCTGACTGTAGGACTCTCGTCACAAATGAACTGTCAGATCATTACTACAGTTGATGCAGTATAATCTGTCTCGAAATTAGAATCCGTCTGGCCAGGCTAGGCGCTCACTTGCCACAGAGGCTAATTCAGTTCTTGAATATGCATTCATGGAGATGCGCCTCGATTTGGAATCCAGGGGGAGTACACGTTAAGAGCAGATTTTCTGAATTAGCATGGCGCGAGGGAAGGGTCCTTCATTTAGACGGCTGCAGATGCCGCTCCCTCTTGTTCATTACAATTGCATTTCATCAGCTTTATGATGTCCACATGTCAATTGAGTGTGAGGATTTTTCACACAAAAGAGCCTCAGGGAAAACGACTCCACTAGCTAATCAGCTGATTATCATACCTCAAATGGGCTGCAGTACTTGCTGCTCCCAACCTGTATGGGCAAGAGCAGAATTGAATATTAAGGCTGCAAAGAAAAAGGGCTCTTCAGCCAGTTTAAGGAAATTAAAGAGGAATTTGTCAGCTAGAAGAAGAAAGAACTACAGAAGCTGAAGTGGGAGCCTTTGAAATAGATAGCTGTTCAAAATAAAATGGCTAGTGTATTTCTTTAAAAGTTTCGTGGGAGAAGGTGAAAGGTTAATTAACTATATTATCTGCCCGTTTATGCCCAGCTGTGTAAAACTCTGTTCGCCCTGCCCTGGATTTTAAAACCTAGATTCAAGAATCCAGTTCAGTGTCAAGAAGAGTGTCTTAGGCTAACTGAATTAGTTTCTGACAAGTCCACTATCACAACTGCCCCCGGGCATCTCCTTAAAGATGTCCTTAGATTGTTTGGGAATTAACTGATTAATAACAAGAAAATGGTGATAAGGGAAGAAGAACATTCACACAACTCCATAAAGAATGATAGCTTGGGGAACTATTCATGAGAGCCATTCTTTGGAATTTTTATCATTGGAGATGTATTTTTATATTCTTGGAGGGGAAGAAATTAATAGATGGTCTTTTTCCATTTATGTCTGAAATTTACCAAAGTTTTCTCCCAACTCCCTAGGGTCTTCCTCAAGTCTATCTAAAATGCAGTTAGAGCAGAGGCTGTCTTTTGCTTCACCGCGCGTCTGCCTTATGCTTTCATCAGAGGAGTCTAACTCACACAGATGCACTATTTAACAATGCCATCCCCTGCTTTCATCAGGAGGGGGAAGGTTGCAGAGCCGAGCCCTGCAGAATAAGGGGGGGCAGGTCCCCTGTGATCGGCGAAAGCTGAACATCGGTGCCAGTTTCCATCTGTCATGATAGCCTATCTCCGAACCTTCAATCTGTCAAAAGCTCGCTGCCTGGCTGAAGGCTCCAGGAGATTTGGTGCACTAAACACATTTGACAACAGCATTATCGCTGCAAGGAGCCAGCAAAATGCCATCAATGTGTTAATTGTAACTGGCTATGTAAAGTGTCACTTCCCATATCATTTAACACCAGCTTCCCCTCTTTTGCAGTTCCTAATTTTTTACACTTTATAAACATATGGATTGCTCTTGTAACAACAATGTGATCTTCTTAGCAGAGGTTTAATTTTGTTTGGATACACTGCACTCAAGCCTCTAACTGAGAAACAGCAACACGGGGGATGGTGTTGGGGGGGGTCGTGTGGAGTGGGGAAGAGAAAATAGAGGGAAGCTTGGGGAAATGGAGCTGTGGGGGAAAATGCGAAAGGCCAGCAGGAATCAAAGTGCTTCTCACACAGGCTGTGGTGATATTTTTTCAGATGCCTGGAACAGTGATGTTTTTTTCAGGGTGTGTTCATGCTAATGGGTAAATAGTTCTGTTTCTCTTGGCAGAAGATGAAAAATGCACATGCAGAATTTTTGCAGGGAGTGAGTTTTCTTCCATCATAACATGAACAGTTTTATAATGATAAACAGGAGAGCAGCACATAAATAAATGAAAAATCTCCCTTGAAGATTAGAATGGGTTTTTAGCACCCAAGTACCTAATATTCAATTTCTGGTACAACCACAGCCAGGTGTTAAATTTCTCTAGTTACTGTCACTAATGCAAATTAGATTCTTTTTCTGCTCATAAAAAATCAAATCCACATTAGAAATTAGCTATAAAATGTAATGACTTAAACGCTATAGTGTTTTACAAATCTCCCTGCATTTCTATGGTAGATAATGCTGTAAAACTGAAAGAAGATAATAAAATATGGTAGGAAGTTGAGTTATTTAAAGGTCTTTTGTGACTGTTTACTTAGAAATGTGATGTATTCTTTTGCTCTTCTCCTTCCCTGTTTTCTTTCATTGTGGGAAATGAGCACATTTATGATTCCAGGTTTTTTTTGTTTTTGTTTTTTTTACAAGCTGAAAAGTAATCAAAATTCATTTTTAAATGATGCTGCAAGAGCTGGAAAGATCATTTACATTATTGAAAAAAATATCACCCAGAGGAGTATACAATACCTTTGCAACTTTTAATCATTGGTATTGTAACCATCCTGAGAAAAGTTTGGAATGGTTAAATAGTTTAATTAGCATTTTTAAACTCTTCATTCACAGTATCACCAAATTTACCAAGGAAAGTGTTTCACAGTCTGTATCCACAGCCCTAGTTCATACCCCTGTACGAAAATATCCAAATGCAAAAGAGAAACCTTCCTTTAAAATAAAGCATTTTTAAAAATTTACAATACACAGCAGAGCAAAATTGAACTAGGAAGATCATAAAAACTATGCATTTATCAAAATTTAAACCCTAGCCGCATTCCATTCATTCAGCTGTAGAATGCATATTTCACTTTGCCTCTGCCAAGTACCCAATCTAGCTTCTTAAATTAAAATCATAATGAAACTTTAGGCCCCATATGAATAGGGAGTTCTTATAGAACAAACAAAATTATGATTAAGATTTTAACATTTCTGAACTCAGTTGAAGAAACTTAGATCACAGAACAAGTTTATCTGAAAAATAAGCTTGATGATCAAGGAAAGAGGAAGAGAACAATATTTTAATTTTTTTATTGTTATTCTACTACAAGAAGAGAACAATTTTTTAAGCAGATACTACGTGCCCAGAATGGCAGTGTTACATGAATATTTTCACTTAATTTTTTTCAATGAAACCCAGACAGTGTAAGGAAATAACCCAAATCCTCCAGCTAGTCCAAATCCTCACCCAGGTTCTTCTCATCACTCCCTGGAGAGACCTGCAGAGACTACCAGCCAAGAGAAGGTGTCCCTCCCAGCTTCCACTCAGGGCCAGTCATGACCTCTTTCCTCTCCTGTAGCACCACAAGCCATGGCACTGGGCCCAAGGTATGGTTGCTATGTACAGGTTCTTCACCATGGCTGGGAGAGTTCAGGGGAGGGTTATTTTACATTCCTCTTTGACTTCCCAGGAACAGTACAGTGTCTTATCTGCTACTAATGCACACCTTCCAATGGGCACCTCATGTTAGAGCAGAAAGAAATAGGAAAATAGATAGCATATTTTCTTGGGAATCCCACACATTTTTTAAAGTCCCATATCATTCTGCCTGAGGTCCCTGACTGTACTATACTCATTCCATTGGCTTTCTTGCTTTTTTTTTTTCTGTAACACTCTCAGAAATCTTGCCTCTAGACCATCTCTTAGCAAGTGGTAGGTCTTGATGCCTATAATCAGATGCCTCTACCAATGACCAACAGGAAGATCTCTTCTCCCAGCTGCCTTTTGTTGTAAAGTTATTGTCTCTTGGATCTTTGCATGAATTTACCCAGACTTTCTGCCTCTGGCAGCTCTGCTCCCCTTTTCTTTGTCCAGTGGCATTTCCCTACAACTTCCTACTTCCTTACTTTAGCTTTTGTGCTTTCTTCTGCCTCCCTCATCCAAACTGGCTCTCAGAGAATTTTATTCACAATAAGGTGTCACCATTGATAGGTGTTTGAAATTTAAAAAACAAGCCTATACCAAAAGGAGTCTGGAACTGTTTTGCTGGGGATAGGTGAAATCCTTCTCAGCCTTGACCACACATGCTCAGCCCTGCCTCCTCTTATGTTTGGCCCTATAAATAACACGTTTTAAACTCTCATAGTATCCATACTGGGTTGAATAGTTTTCCCTGAAAAGTTCATGTTTACCTAAAACCCATGAATGTGATCTTATTTGGAAATAAGGTCTTTGCAGAGGTAAGCAAGTTAACATGAAGTTATATTGGACTAAAGTTTGGCCCTGAACCCTGTATGATTGGTGTGCTTATAAAAAGAGGGAAATTTGGACACAGATGAACACAGAAGGAAGACAGTCATGGGAAGACGGAGACAAAGATTGAAGTTACGCTGCCACAAGGAATGCTAAGAATTGCTCACAACAACCAAAAGCTCCAAAGAGGCAAGGAAGGCTCGTTCTCCAAAGCTTTCAGAAAGCTCATGATCTTGCTAAAACCTTGATTTCAGACTTCTGGCCTCCAGGACTGGAAGAATAAATTTCCATTGTTTTAACCCACCTATTATGGTACTTCGTTATGGAAGCCCTAATAAACAAATACAGTATCTTTCTACCAAAAGCCCAAAGTGTTCCATAGCATATGTCACCCATCCTTATACTACTACTTGTAGAGTAGAGCTGAATTATCCCAATAACTCATTCAGGCAGTACATATTAATTGAGCTCTTACCATGTTCTGAGCACCATGCTCTGTGAAAGGGAGTCAGTCCTCAGAACAAGGTTGATGGGGGCCAATGTCATAGATCATATAATTCCAAAGGGTCTGGCTTTCTTCAAGAATTTCTAAGTAGTGGGTGGTCACCCTTCCTTTGGAGACCTAGTTCACTAGTAGCTGTTAAGAAAATGAGTTCAAAATATATCAATTATTTTGGAAGAAACATAAAAGTGAGGTTGTATGGTTTAAAGGCAAGAGTTTCGACTTCATACCTACCTCATAGGCTATTAGTAAGGATTAAATTATTATGTGTAAACTACTTAAACATTGTTGGCACTCTTAATTTTCAGCTATTTTTAATAAAATGTTATATAATAAGAGTTTCATAAATAATAATAATAATTATTATTATTACTACTAATGATAAAAGCATTGGGACAACACAGCCAGTGGATTCAGATTTGATATCTACCTCTGTAACTTATAACCTTAATAGCTGCTGTGTGCCCTTGGACAAGTTACTTAACCTCTTGGAACTTCAGTTTCTTCATCTGTGTAGTAAAAATAAAACAGCCCTGCCCAGTGTGGCTCAGTTTGGAATCATCCTGCAAACCAAAAGGTCATCAATTTGATTCCTGGTCAGGGCACATGCCTGGGTTGCAGGATTGATCCCTAATTGGGGTGCATGAGAGAGGCCAGCAACCTGTCTTTCTTTCCCTCTCTTTCTCCACCTCTTCCCCACTCTCTAAAAATAAATCAATAAAATCTTTTTTAAAAAACCCAGATATTTCATAGTGTGGCTGTAAAGATTAAATGACATAATGTCCTGGCAAATAGCACGCTCTCAGTAAACACCTACCCTATTCTACCCTAACTCTGCAACAACATGCTACATTTTGTCTGATTCTTACTTTTTAAAATTACTATATCAAGATTCAGCACGTTTAAACATACTAAAAATTTCAGAGCAGCATTTTAGAAAGTAACAAATATTTACTTTCAATGCATTTTCCTAAAAATGCTAAGGAAGGCTTAAGGGCCTTAAACAAAGGCAAACTTACACTAACGTGTGTGTTTTCCCTACATTAAAACGACGTACTGCATATGCCCCATAGCTGTTTGGCTTCAGTATTTAGCCTTCAGAGGCTAGAAACTTTAAAGAGCTTTTTTAGAAAAATAAGGACATTGTGATATAATGCTAGTACAGTGGATTATTTCATTTTCTCAGTATAAGCTTTACCACCAATTTGGCTCTCACCAACACCAACTCTCTTTCCCTTTTCTTTTCTCATGAATCTGCTGCCCATTCTGGTGCTAATGAGATCTGCAGAGGGGCTATTGGGAAAATAGAGTGGAACTCTGTCCCTTGCAGTCACATTCTCTGTCTCTGGTTGGCTGCTCTACTGTGTTGAACAGCTCTGCTTCATTGAAGCTAATAGCAATAGTGCATGAGTCAGTTGGGGAAGGGAGGATTGATGTTCAGATTTTCCAGTCTAGTCTCACTGAGAAGTACCACAACCCTTATTTATAAAAGAAAAGTAAGGTAGTTTTTGCTGCATAACAAACCACTCCAAAACTTTGTGACTTAAAACAATTATCATTTATTAACTCACAATTCTATAGGCCAGCAATAGAGGCTGAGCTCAGCTGGGTTTACTGCAGCCAGACAGTAGGTCACCTGGAGGTAGGTTTCAGTCTAGGATGACCTCACTCACATGTTTGTGGGCTGTAGGCTGGACTAATGAAGGTAACTATCCCCAGAAGACTAACCCAGCCTTATTCACATGATGATGGCCATAGTGTTTCCAAGAATAGCAAGAGAGAATGTGTCCTAATACCTAAGTTTTTTGCTTGCATCATATCTGAATTGTCACACTGGCAAAACAAGTCCCATAGTCAAGCCATGTGTTGAGAGCTCTATCCAAGAACATGAATAAAGAGAGGGAAATAATTTGTGGCTATTTTTACAATTTACCACAATTAATATTCCCCATCCTTTCTGTTGCTTGGATGAAGCAGAGCGTTTGTTCTAAACTATTATTTATACACGTCATAAAAAATAAAAAAACAAAGGACCTCAAAAAAATTAAGGAATCCCCAACTCAGCAGTGGAACTTTATAAGGATGGCCAGAAATAAGTAACAAGTCTACTTGACAGTAAATAAAGAAATAGCTCTCACTTGGACTCTCCAGAGAGAATTTTGAAGGACAACAATCTCTGGACATATATGTAAATTATATGTATAATTCAAATTCCTCTTATTCTGCAAATGTTTATTCAAAAAGTATATATTGGACATTGAAGTAGGTGCTGATGGTACAGGTGTAGTTCTCTGTCCTCATGGAGCTTAGAGTCTAGTAGGTAAGATAGACAATAAAAATTACATATTCATAATTGTGATAGTGCTGCAAAGATGAGGCCCAGGGGGCATGGCACAAGGTGCCAGCCCAGTTAGAGGGCTGACAGGAGTCTTCTCTGAGCCCTAAAGGATAAGTGGAGTCCTCCAAATAAATAGGAGAGGGAAGGAAAGACTAGTCAGAGGCCAGTGTGAGAGGAGGAACCTATAAACAGGCAATGTAGAAAGTTTTTTATTTCTCTCACTATGTGAATTAGGTGATATGAGATGTGAAAAAGTGCTATTAAGTAAATTGTACACATGTGAGCACAGTGCTATAGTCAATCATATATTACTCAATGCCAGTGTTCTATTCTTTATGATTCTTACTATTTATTGAATAACCAGAATGCATTTGATGCCCCTAAGCCCAGCTCTGCTCTGTGCTTGGCAAACCCAGGCAGGCTAGGAGCTTGTGATGCCACAGGGGCTCATAGTCTCTAAACATTTGAATTTTCAGATTTTCCTGAAAATATAAGAGATCGGGCAAAACTTGGCTTGCAATGCCACATGGCAATGATTCTCTTTAGATTAGACACACTCCATTTTGCCACATCCCCACCAGCCCAGTATGTTCCTGCTGGCCTCTATAAGTATGTGAGTCTGCGGCACCTAGACTTTTTTCTGTCTCAGGTTTTTATTTTTAACATAACTAATAATTGCACCCAGAAAATGCTTTCAGAACTTGAATGGCAAATCGTTAAGTCAGCAGGCAGAACTTCCTCTTTTCTGTGTGTGTGTGTGTGTCTGTGTGTGTGTGTATGTGTATGTATGTGTAATGCTTTTTCTTCTCTTCTAGAATTTTGAATCAACATCGTCAATGCATTAGAGTTAGTGTGCCTATTATATCCAAAGCAATTAGTTCTAGGCAGACCATTATAAAAATACATTTTTACGAATGTATTTGTAAGATAATGCTCTTATCCCATAACAGCATATCAGTATGTTTTCTCTATTTTTTTCTGATTTCAATTTTGAAATTTACAATCTTTCAGGGCAATGATAATTACCGAAGGCATTTTAAAAGATTATACTTTAAATTATGAGTTATGCATCACATTTGTAAGGAGAAACAGAAACATAAGCAATTATATGACTAAATAACAGATTTGTAATACACTCATTTAATTAATTAGAAACCAAGCTTAACAGATAATTTCTATAGATGGAATGCATATAGCAGATATGCACCTCTTCAAGCTTTAGCCACCTGCTGTATTTTCAAATTTTTCTTTCGTTTCTTATCTAAATTCTATTCATGTAAGCAATGATTTCAGGGGTCTAATATCATTATTACTTTTTGAGAAATAATTTGAAGGCAAACTTCACATTATACCTAGAATTAACTTTGTCTTAGGATAAATGGCACCTCTGTATGAAAGACAAGCCAGACATTATGTAGCTTTGAACCCTTCATTTCCTTAGATTCTTTTAAAAGGGTAAAGGAGAAATAAAGTATGCTTTTTTTTACTAAGCTTGACTAACTAATATTTTATGTAATTATTCCAATACTTTGTAAACTACTTTTATGTCAGGGCCTATCTCCTCCAAATAAAACTCTGATTTTGTAGATAAATTGGACCAGGAAATTTGTTTTTGTTTAATAATTTTATTGGTGTGGTATAAAGTACAGATAATTGCTATCCAATTGGGATAGGCATAGAACTAAAGATTTTTGTTTCATTTTCTCTTATTTTGCTATACTGTATCATTACTGTATCACACCCAAATCCTGATGGAAAAGGAAGCATAAAAGTATCCCATGAATATTTTTGAAATGTAGCAAATTTCTTTTTTAAGTACAAAAACACTCCAACTAACCAGAGTCCATGATTAACAAAATTGTTTTTACTACAAGTCACCTTCAAGGAGAATGGGGAGATTGTGATGGATACAGTGCAGTACAAACTTGTTAGTCTGTGTCTAAACAGCCACCAATCGGTATGTTTATCAGCACAGGGCTTAAACTCCTGCACCCATCTCAGTAAAACCACCATTACAGCCCTTCGTGGGAATTATTGAGGTGCCTCCAAGTCACTGAAGAATAACTTAAGAAAGACCAACGAGAGTGAAATGGCATGTTTTAGAAATGCTTTCAGCAATGGATTGAAATGAAGACTTCCTTTTTTTATCTCCCGTTAAAATGGCAATTTAATTAGTCAGAATTTCAGTAAACAAGGTTTTGTGGCCAGATTGGCTATGTCTTATGTTTTGTGGGTTACTTGGAGTGAGTCTGACACATGGACAAGGAGTGGAGAAATGGGACAATCTTCAATTTATCCCACCCAAAGGGCATGCAGAGCCAAAGTAATGTCCTAGATCTCAAAACAAGCTGAAATACTCCTTTCTGTCAAGATACACAGTCCAAAATCCAAGAGCAAGTGAGAGTGTAGGTCTCCATAGGACACCTACTACTGCTACCTTCCCCTGCCTTCAGTGGCCCCACTGCTCCCACTCCTCTGGAGGCCACTTCCCTCACCTACTGGCTTCGTAACAATCCATGAGCAATTCCTCCAATTGCTCTCTTGCTTTGCAGGAACTGTGGCAGAGTTTCCAGAATAACAGAATAGCTTTGTTAGTCTGGTAATTAAGACAGGAGTGACATTCAAACACAGCCTGGACAGGATGTGGCAAATTACTGTATTCTTTGTGTGAAAAGCTGTTCCCAGTCTGCTTTGTCTGCCCTCCTGGGATCTCATCATCTCCACTAAAAGTCAAAATGGGATTTTGTACCCTCTATTCCCTTATCTTTTTTCCTTCTAATATATATCTGCTTTGTGGGAGCTATGTTTGTCAAAATGTGCTAATTTATGGCAGTATGGGGAAAAATGAAACCTCAGCTTTCAATTCCTGTTCCTTCAGGCAGCTTTCCTAAGGATATCTTCCTTTCTCCCTCCCTCATCTCCATTTCCGGGGAGGTTATTTGCTAAACAGAACATGTTCTTTTTTCCCCCCTGCAACATCTGAGGCAGGCAAATGGCCACTCGTCATCCCTTTCTCAAGTATGTTATACATACAATTCTCTCACAGTTAATAGCTTCTTCTATTGTCCATAATTTATCACTGTCATGGTTCTTTTTATTTCCTCCTTATGTGTTTCATGAGAACTCTATGCTTCTACTATGTGGCCCTGGATTTCATTAGCATAAATTGCATGATATCAGATAACTATATATTCTGTATCACACTAGTGTTCATGTTCTTTTCAAAGAACAGGATGTTATTTTATTGGTAGGTTTTTTTCCCCTCATATCCTTATGGTCTTTTTCTTTTCCACTAAACCATTATGAAGTGAGTACCAAAGGTATCCTGGGTAATTAGCCATTACAGTACTGTCACAGAGGGTTCCACAGTCAATACAAAGATAATTTGGGCAATGGTGAATGACAGTGCTGTCCAGACTTTTGGGATAATCAAGGACACATCCAGCTGTACCAGACATCTGTCAGACCCATGAATCATTTCAACTGGCTCGACAATAGCCAAGCAGCCCCAGAGAAGGTAAACACTACAGCAGGCAGCGCACTAACACAGACAGCAATACTTGCTCCTGCATAAAACCTGCTTCTGCTGCAAAAGCAGAGCCCTGTGCAGCATAGGAACATTTGTGATATTTTCATGTTGCTTTAAAAAAAAATTTACAAAGAAAGAAAGAAAATGTAGATAAAATAGGAGAAATAGTATGCATATTGTGAGCACACTGTTTTTTCCAGGCTATAAATAAAATGTATGCTCAAGACGTAGTTTGGGACATGTTAGTCATGATTGATTTTATGTAATTAACTTTATTTCCAAATCAGTCCAGATTTTTTTATGCACCCAAGTTGCCCTACACCAATAAGGGTTTTTATTTATAAGTTAACATTTCTTTTATGTTCCTCACATTCAAGGTTTCTCCAAAAGGATGGCTGGCTGGCTGTTAGTGGAGCACGATAGGACGGTCTTCTGTTAAGACTAACAGTCTTGGCTACAAAATGATCAGGACGGTGAACACAGCATTCCATTTTGAATTAGATGCAGTGTAATTACTTACAATTTATTTTTTAATGACTGCCTGTATGAGAATCTTTGACATTCACACATGGCACACATGGCATATGAGGCAGCTAGAACTCTGATTACAAACAATTGACTACCTGATCATAGATTGACTACCGTGGTTAGGTTTGATGTGTTATTTCCTAGATTTCCTAGGCTACTTCTAGGAAACCTGCCAAGACTTTCCCAGCTGAGACCAGGAGCAAGAAACTTATCAGTTTGCCACTCCCAACCCTCTTGTCTCACAAGACACATTTTTTAATATGAATCACTTTTATGAGTTACTTAACAAGCTATTCATTCATAGTTCCTAGTAAATCCTTTAAACATCAGACAAGTTGAGTGCACAGTGAACTGAAATGGAGCAGCACTTCCCGGACCTGCTGTAAAACAGGGGAACCAGAGTCCCATGGGGTGTTGTGAAGGCAGGATCCAAGGTTACAAAGATGTCTGTCATAGAATTTAGGGTGAAAGATGCATTTGCTTTCAACCTTCTGTTATTCTACTAATTTTTCTAACATTTTTTAAAAATAGCTCTGTTGAGGTGTAACTTAGATACGGAAAAATGCACTAATGTGTACAATTTGATAAGTTTGACATATGCCTACACCTGTGAAGCCAACATAAAAATCAAAGTACTGAACATTTGTAAGCCCTATCTCCTACTCATCCCTGTTCTGCTTCCCCAGGCAACCATTGCAATGTTTTCTGTCACCATAGATTAGTTGCATTTTCTAGAAATATATACAAATAGACTCATTTAGTGCATACTCTTTTTTTAAAGTATATTTTACTGATTATGTTTTTACAGTAGCTCCAATTTTTTTTTCCCTTTGCTCTCCTCTGCCCAGTATGCCCCTCCCCTCCAGCAACCCCACACCCCTTAGTTCAAGTCCATGTGTTGTGCATATAAGCTCTTTGGCTTCACCCTTTCCTATATTATTAACTTTCCCCTGTCTGTTTTGTACCAACCAATTATGCTTCTTTATCCCTACACCATTTCCCCATTTCTCCCCCTCCCCCCTGCCAGCTGATAACCCTCCAAATGATCCCATACCTATGATTCTGTTCCTCTTCTGGTTTGCTTAGTTGGATTTGGTTTTTGTTTTTTAGATTCAGTTGTTGATAGTTGTGATTTGTTGTCATTTTAGTGTTCATAGTTTTGATCTTCTTTTTCTTAAGTTCCTTTGACATTTCATATAATAATGGCTTGGTGGTGATGAACTCCTCCAGCTTTACCTTGTCTGGGAAGCACTTGATCTGTCTGCCCTTCCATTCTATATGATAGCTTTGCTGGATAGAGTAATCTTGGTTGTAGGTCCTTCCTCTTCATCACATTGAATACTGCTTACCAGTCCCTTCTTACCTGAAAAGTTTCTTTGGAGAAATCAGCTGATAGTCTTATAGGCACCCCTTTGTAGGCAACTCCCTACTTCTCTCTTGCTGCTTTTAGGATTCTCTCTTATTTTTTTTATAAGTATATTTTATTAATTATATTGTTACAATAGTTCCAATTTTTCCCCTTTGCTACCCTCCACCCAGCACCCCCTGTCCCCCAACAATCCCCCCTCCCCAAGTCCATGCCCATGGGTTGTACATATAAGTTCTCCGACCTCACCCTTTCATATATTTTTCTTCTTCTTTTTTTAAAAATTAACTAATTAATTATTTTAACAATAAAAAATAACAATCCCGCCCTCTCAGACTTAAGACCCTTTATAATCTCATAAATGACAATGGGCAAAGGTCTCGAGCTCCTCTAGCCACTTCAAGCTGGACATGGTCGTCGTCCTACCTACCCTTGGGTCCAGAAATCCCTAATAAGAGTGGGGGTATGGAGGTGGGGGTGGCCTTCCCACATGGGTAAGGATCATGCAGACTCCAGGTCGGTTGGCTGTCCCCGGACAACAGTATGCTTGATTCAACAGGCTGACATCCTTGTTGTATTCTGGAGGCAACAGAGTTGGCAACAGGGTTAAAAGACATCATTCAATCCATAACCACTATATGACAAAAGGCAGGTTTTAATTTTTCAATGTCCCACATTAGGGAAAAGAAGGGCTTCTTTGGAGGAAGGTGTGCCAGGTACATCTCACCTGCCCAAAACCCTTTTGCCCATTATACTTAGTTTGGGCTGAGGGAAATAGTTTAGGTTTCCCCCCCCTCTCAGACCTCTGGGATCTTTCTGTCCAAGCCATTAGGATAGAAAAGAGAAACCAGTTTTAAAGTGAAACCCACAGACCACCCCATTCTTCACCAACCCAGCCACTTAGTTCAGCCAAATCATTGAGTCTCAGGAGGCAGCAATGCAGACAGGATTAAGTGAGGCCTATACGTACAGACAATCACTCAGGCAATGAGATCATAGGCTTATGCCTTTTGAAAACAGAAAACACATGTTAATTTATGTAACATAACCCACATACAAGTCTAAATCTGTAGGACTGTCTTATCAATAGACATCCAGTTGCAAGGCATTTGACATTCTTGCCTATAAATTAAACATCTTTGATAATATCACAGACATAGTTTAATTTTCAAATCAAAACGAACTTTAAATGAAGATAAACTTTAAAGATGGTTAGCTGCACTACTTTATAGTCTACCACTGAGCATTGTGATTTTCCTTGAATCACAATTTTTCTCCCTAAGATTACCCCTCCTTGTCATCAAAGGGACTGCATTAAGTCCATTTTTAATTTATCCTGTTCATTTGCACAAACACAAGATCATTTACGATCTTTAGTTCTGCTTTGCTGGAACTTACGTAAGGAACATTTAGGGTGACCTTCAGTCTGCCCTTCAGGGCACAGAAGCAGAACCACATACCTGGCATTCAGCCCTGCCTATAAACACCTGTCTTTTCCAAGTCCTTCTGGTTTTCCATTGTACCTTAAGGTCTCTTCTAGCCATCTTTCAGGAAAACAACCTTCATTTCTTTCCTGGAAAGATTGCCATGGACCGCACATCCAACCAAGGTACCAGGCCTTTTATCTTGTGGGCTTTTATTACCTTTGAAAGTTAATCCCAGTTCCTCAGTGCTTTTTGGTAACAACCAGAGCCCAAGCATGTCTCCTTTAGGCATGACATTCCAGTCAAAGTCTTAGTCAAAAAAACCTCTATTAACAACGGGTCTTATTAATTTTATGCAAAGAAACTTATGTCATTACTTACTTGTTTAGAATGCCAAACTCTGGAGGGATCAGATAAGGGAGAAAAATATACAGTGTGAAGGAAAATCCTTGTCCTTCTAATATTCACTGAACTTGCATTTCCATTCTTTATATTTTTATTTTTTCCTCCACTAAAATTTTGTTCGTTTGTTTGTTTTTACATTACAGTTGTCCCACTTTTTTCCCTTCTTGCTTCCCTGCACCCTGCCCCCCCTTCTCCCACATTCAGTCCTCACCCAGTTGTCCATGTCTGTGTGTCATTTATACATGTTCTTTGACTAGACCCTTCCTCTTCTTACCCCCTTCTTTCCCTCCCGTCTCCCCACTTTGTTACTCTTAGTTTATTCCTTGTTTACATACCTCTGGTTCAATTTTGCTCATTTGTTTGTGTTGTTCATTAGTTTCCCGTAATAGGTGATAGCATAAGGTATTTTTCTTTCGTTGCCTGGTTTATTTCGCTAAGTATAATTCTCTCTAGTTCCATCCATGTTGTTGCAAATGGTAGAAGTTCCTTCTTTCAGCACTTATTCATTGTCATTTTCCCCCTTTGTACTCGTGTTCCTCTCTGTCTGTCTCTGTTTCTTCGTCTTCTTAAAGCAGACCTTTAGCATCTCTTGCAATGCTGGTTTGGTGGAGATATATGCTTTTAGCCTTCTTTTGTCTTGGAAACTCCTTATTTCACCTTCCATTTTGAATGAGAGTCTTCCTGGGTAGAGTATTCTTGGTTGTAGGCCTTTGTTTTTCATTGCTTGGAATATTTTTTGCCATTCCCTTCTGGCTTATAGTGTTTCTGCTGAGAAATATGATGATAGCCTTATTGGAGCTCCCTTGTATGTTATTAGTTGTTTCTCTCTTGCTGCTTTTAGGATTCTCTCTTTGTCTTTGAATGTTGCCATTTTAATTATGACGTGTCTTGAAGTGGACCTGTTGGGGTTCATCTTCATTGGGACCCTCTGGGCTTCCTGGACTTGCGTGACTCTTTCTCTCCTCATGTTAGGGAAGTTTTCTGTCATTAGTTTTTCAAAGAGGTTTTCTATGCCTTGCTCTTCTTCTTCTCCTTCTGGAATTCCTATGATATGGATATTATCACGTTTCATGTTGTCCTGCAGCTGTCTTAGAGCCTCTTCAGTCTTGTTCAGTCTTTTTTCATTTTGTTGCACTGTCTGGGAGTTTTTGTCTACATTATCTTCCAGCTTGCTGATACGATCTTCTGCTTCCTCTAGCCTGCTTTTAATTCCTTCTACTGTGTTCTTCAATTCAGAGATCGTATTCTTCTTTTCCTCCTGGCTCTTATTGATAGCTTCTATGTCCTTTTTCATGCTGGTTTAATTCTCAGTAAGTTCCTTGTAGTTTTTATGGAGTTCCTTATAGTTTCCCTGGAGTTCTTTGTAGTTTCCGCTGAGTTCATTGAGCTTCTCCATAATCCATGCTTTCAATTCCATATCTGATAGTTGGCTTCCCTCTATTTCATTTAGCACTCCTTCTGGGGATTCTACCTTTCCTTTCGATGGGGGGTTGTTTCTCTGTCTCCCCATTTTTGTGACTCCTATTGTTTGTTGGTGTTTCTTAGAATGATCTGCACTTCATGGATCTTCCCCTGGCGGCGTCAGATCCTGTACCAGTCTGGGCCTAGGCAGCCTGCTGGGACTTCCAGGGATCTACTGCCTTTGTCTGACTTCTTTAGTTGTTAATCTATTCAATCTGTGATTGATTAGCTGTCAGGCTTAAGGACTGTGGGTGTGGCAGCTTAATTCCTGTAGGCAGGGCTTTTGCTTCCCCTCAGACTGACGCCACTTGTGGGGGGTGGGGGGAATGGCCTGCCCGCAACACTGGGGACGAGTCAGCACCAGGACCCAACCAGCTGCCTCCCCAGCTCTCCCCCTAAAGCCACCACACCAAATTCTCCCCAAGCATCCCCAGTCCTCCCCGCGCCCCCTCTGCTCGAGCCCAGGGTAAGTGGGGGCCAAAATATTTTCGTATGTGATCCACTTAAGAGCTCTTTTTCTCCAGCTGTTTCTCTCCGGCTAGCAAGAAACCTTGTGGCTTTTCGCTTTTCACAGCTGAATACTATTTTACTTTCCACTCTGTTGCTGTAGGCTGGGAAGCTCAGCTGGGGGTTTAGACCCTGCCCTTCTCAGGGGGAACCCCCAGCTGCTGAGCTGTTTCTCAGTCCCTTCAGCTGCCACCCGTGTGAGCCCAGCCAGCCCTTCCGCATCTCTGCACTCCCTACCGGTCATGTTGTGATGTAGGGGCCTTTTCTGTCTCTCCATGGTTATAAGACTTCTCTCCAGCTAGTGTTCGGTTGGTTATTCCAGATGATTTCTCCAAAATTAAGTTGTAAATCCAGACTAGTTCTGGGAGGAGGTTAGTGTAGCTTCCACTTACTCTTCCGCCATCTTCTTTCTCTCGGATTCTCTCTTTATCTTGAACCTTTGGCATTTTAATTATGATGCATCCTGATGTGGTCCCCTCTGGATCCAGCTCACCCGGGACTCTCTGTGCTTCCTAGACTTATATGTCTATTTCCTTAAGAAAGTTTGGGAAGTTTTCCTCCATTATTTTTTCACATAAGTTTTCAATTTCTTGCTCTTCCTCTTCTCTTTCTGGCACCCCCATGATTTAGATATTGGCACATTTAAAGTTGTCCCAGAGGTTCCCAAGCCTCTCCCCATTTTTTTCAATTCTTGTTTCCTCATTCTGTACTGGTTGACTGTTTTGTTTTGTTTTCCCTTATGTTCCAAATCATTGATTTGAACCCCAGTTTTCTTCCCCTCACCTTTGATTTTGTGTGGATTTTCCTTCGTTTCACTTAGCATAGCCTTCACTTCTTCTCTTATGCATTTGCCATACTCAAGCATATCTGTCAAGCCTATGAGCATCCTTATCATCAGTGTTCGCAATTCTGCATCTGTTAGGTTGGCTATCTCCTCATCTGTTAGGTTGACTATTTCCTCGTTACTTAGTTCTCCCACTGGAACCTTGATCCGTTCCCCCTTTGGATCATACTTCTCTGTCTCCTCATCCTTACAGGCTCTTGTGTTTGTTTGCCTCTGTGTCTTAGGTAGAGCTGTAGCTCCTGCTACATTGTAAGGGGCAGAGCCTTAGGGATTTGTCAGCACAGAGCGACCTGTTTCACCACGTTATGGCACTATATGTTGGGGAGGGGTCTGAGAGGGAACAATGACTCTTGCCCAACACTCACCTCTATTGCAGCCACCTCTCCCACTTCCGCACCAGACTAGCTGTTCCTCTGGCTGTCGTTCCCAGAGTAGATGGGTCTGCGGATATTCTAGGACAGTGGGGGCCCTTTAAACAAGCAGACTGCTGAGAGACTGGCAGTTTCTGCCTCTGCCCCAACCCCCACTGGTTTGCACAGTCAGAAGCAATGAGGCTTTATTTTCACCGGCGCTGGGACCGTGAGCTGTGCAGTCTGGTCTGGTGCTAGGAGCACTCCTCAGGTGTCCCTCCCGACTTTTTAAAACGTGTGACTATGCTTTCCACCAACCTGCCACCACACCGCATCCTCTCTGCCCCGGATCCACCTCTCCTACCTGTCTGGATGAGTATTTCTTCTTTATTTCTTTGTTTGTTGGACTTCCCTGCAGCTCAGTTTTCTGGAACTTCTGGTTGTCTCTAGTTTTGAGATAGTTGTATTCCTTCTTAGTTGTGGAGGGAGATGTAGCATGTCTGTCTAGGCCTCCATCTGTAGTTTTCAAGTGTACAGATTTTACATATTTTGTAAGATTAAAGTAAATTGCATTTTAAATGTTATTTATTTTTTAACTTTAATGAGTTAAATTATTCCATTGTTTATTTCAATTTCTTAATATTTGTTCATAGTGTATAAAAATACAATTAATTTTTATATATTGATCTTCTCAGTTGCAATGTTGCTAAATTCATTTAATAATTCTAATGGATTTTATTTGTAGATTCCATTGGATTTTTCACTTAGACAATAACACATTGTTTGTGAATGAAGATAGTATTATTTTTCCTTTTTCAGTTGGGATGCCTTTTCTTTTTCTTGACTGATTGTGCTGGCTAAAACCTTCATTATAATATTGTATAGAAGTGACAAAAGCAGACAGCCCAGTCTTTTTTTGACCTTAGGGGGAAAATATTTTGCCTTTAGCATGAAGTATAAGAAATTAGCTGTAGGTTTTTTGTAGATATCATTTATCAAGTTAAGGAAGTTTCCTTCCCTTACTAATTTTCTTAGAGGTTTTATGACTAAAAGATGGATGTTGGTTTTTGTCAAACGATTTTCTTATGTCTGTTAAGATGATCATGTAGTTTTTCTTTTTTAGTTTGTTAATATGATTATTGGTTTTCTACCATTAAACTAACCCTGCATTCCTGCAATAAACCTCAGTTGATTATGGTATATGATTTGCATATTATTAAATTAGAATTGCTAACATTTTTTTCAGAATTTTTGTATTTGTGCTTGTAAAGGATAATGATTTCATGTAGTTTTATATTTTATACAGAATTGATATAACTTCTTTAAAACATTTTAAAAGTATATTTTATTGATTATGCTGTTACAGCTGTCTCAATTTCGTTCCCCTTTGCTCCCCTCAGCCCAGTACCCACCTTCCCAAGAGCAATCCCACCCCCCTTAGTTCATGTTCATGGGTGCTGCATTTAAGTTTTTTGGCTTCACCCTTTCCAATACTATTCTTAACTTGCCCCTGTCTGTTTTGTACCAACCAATTATGCTTCTTAGTCCTCGTACCATTTCCCCATTTCTCCTCCTTACCCCTCCCAGCTGATAACCTTCCAAATGATCCCCATACCTATGACTCTGTTCTTATTCTGGTTGTTTGCTAAGTTTGTTTTTGTTTTCTTTTTTAGATTCAGTTGTTGATAGTTGTGAGTTTGTTGTCATTTTAATGTTCATAGTTTTGATCTTTTTATAAAATAAGTCCCTTTAACATTTCATATAATAATAGCTTGGTGACGATGAACTCCTTCAGCTTTACCTTGTCTGTGAAGCACTTTATCTGCAGTTCCATTCTAAATGATAGCTTTTCCGGATAGAGTAATCTTGGTTGTAGGTCCTTATTCTCATCACTTTGAATACTTCTTGCCAGTCCCTTCTTGCCTGCAGAGTTTCTTTTGAGAAATAACCTGATAGTCTTATAGGAACCCCTTTGTAGGTAACTCTCTGCTTTTCTCTTGCTGCTTTTAAGATTCTCTCTTTATCTTTCAACTTTGGCATTTTAATCATGATGTGTCTTGGTGTGGTCCTCTTTGATTCTAGCTTGTTTGGGACTCTCTGTGCTTCCTAGACTTGTATGTCTATTTCCTTCACCAAATTTGGGGAGTTTTCCTTCATTATTTTTTCACATAAGCTTTCAATTTCTTGCTCTTCCTTTTCTCCTTCTGACACCCCTATGGTTCAGATGTTGCTATGTTTAAATTCGTCCCAGATGTTCCTAAGCCTCTCCTCACTTTTTTCAATTTGTGTTTCCTCCTTCTGTACTGGCTGACTGTTTATTTCTTCCTTGTGTTCCAAATTGTTGATTTGAACTCCGGCTTCCTTCCCCTCACCATTGGTTTCATGTGGATTTTCCTTTGTTTTACTTCTTCCCTTCTGCATTTGCCATACTCAATCATGTCTGTCAAGTCTGTGAGCATTGTTATCACCAGTGTTTTGAATTCTGCATCTGTTAGGTTGGCTAGCTCCTTGTTCTCACACTGGAACCTTGATCTGCTCCCTCTTTTGGGCCATATTTCTCTGTCTCCTCATCTTGACAGGCTCCTGTGTTTGTTTGCCTCTGTGTCTCAGTCAGAGCTGTTGCACCTGTTACATTGTAAGGGGCAGAGCATTAGGGAGTCTTCAGTTCAGGGACACCTGTTTTGCCAGGTGAGCATGGGGGGGGTCTGAAAGGGAACAATGTCTCTTGCTCGGCACTAGCCCCTTTTCCAGGCACTTCTCCCACTTCCTGTACGGGACTGGCACCTCTCTAGCTGTTGCCCAGGCTGTGGTTCCCAGAGTGGGTGGGTCTGCAGACATTCTAGGACTGTGGGGGCCCTCCCAACAAATAGACTCTGCTGAGAGACCACCAGTTTCTTCCTCCACCCCAACCCCACTGGTTTGCACAGTCAGAAGCAATGAGGCTTTATTTTCCCTGGTACTGGAACCATGAGCTGCAGGGTCTGGTCTGGTGCTGTGAGTGCTCCTCAGGTATCTCTCTTTACTTTTTATAATGTGTGACTGTGTTCTCTACAGCCTAGCCACAGCTGCTGCCAGCTCTGTCTCCACATTGGGTCCTTTCCACTCCAGCTCCGCTCCTCCTACCTGTCTGGATGAGTATTTCTTCTTTATATCTTTGTTTGTTGGACTTCCATGCAGCTCAATTTTCTGGAACTTACTGTTTGTCTCTAGTTTTGAGGTAGTTGTATTCCTTCTTATGGTTGTGGAGGGAGACACAGTATGTCTGTCTAGGCCTCCATCTTGGCTGGAAGTCTTTAAATCTTTCCTAAAACAGCTTTATTGAGATAAAATTTACGTATTATACAATTCAATCATTTGACGGGTACAACTCACAGACTTTTACTGTACTCACAGACTTGTGTACCCATCACCACACTCAAACTTAGAACATTTTTATTATCCCCCCCCAAAAACACTAGACCCATTAGCCATCACCCAAACTTCCCATCCCCTCCACCTCTAGACAACCACTAATCCACTTTATGTCTCTGTAGATTTGCCAGTTCTGGACATCTCATAGAAATGGAATCAGACAATATGCAACTGCCTTATTTCACTCAACATGTTTTCAGGATTCACCCATGTTATAGCATATTCCTTAAATTTTGGGTAGAATTCACCAGTGAAGCCATTTGGGCCTGGAGTTTTCTTTGTAAGAAAGTTTTTAATTAAAAATTAAAATTTTAAGAGAAATACAGGACTACATATTCAGGCTATTTGTTCTTGAGTAAGTTTTAGCAGTTTGTGTCTTTCAAAGAATTTGTCCTTTTAAACTAAGTTGTCAAATCTGTATAAAATGTTCATGATACTCTTATTATTCTTTTAATATATGTAAAATTTGTAGTGCTATTACCTCTCTCATTCCTGATAATTTTACTTAATGTTGTATTTTCTTTTTCTCATCAATCTGTCTAGAGTTTATCAATTTTGTTTATCTTTCCAAAGAGCCAGCCTTTGGTTTTATTCATTTTTCTCTCCCTCTCAGTTTGTGTTTTATTTTTCAATAATTTTTGCTCTGATTTTTTCAGCTTACTTTATGTTTAATTTGTTCTTTTTTCTTTGTTTGTTTGTTTCTTAAAAGTGAAGTCATTAATTTAACATTTTTCTTATTTTATAATATAGGTGTTTAATGCCATAGATTTTCCTCTAGGTACTTCTGTAATGGCTTCCCATGAATGTATAGCGTTTTTACTTTCATACAGTTTAAAATACTTTCTAATTTCCCTTTTGATTTCTTCTATGAGCTAGGAATTATTTAGAAGTGAATTATTTAATTTACAATTATCTAGGGATTTTCTGGTTATCTTACTAGTAATAATTTCTAATTAATTCCATTGTAGTCAGAGAAAATTTTGTATGATTTGAATTATTTAACTATGTGAGACACGTTATGTCCTATGACATTATCTATCTTGGTAAATCTTTTATGTGAACTTGAGAAGAATGCATATTCTTCTGTTGAGTGGATTGTTCTATGAATGTTAAGTGGGTGATAGTGTTTTTCTTGTTGATTTTCTCTCTAGGTTTTCTATCAATTATTGAGAAAGGTGTTGAATTCTCTGGCTATAATTTTGGGCCTTTCTATTTATTCTTGCAGTTCTCTCAGTTTTGCTTTATGTATTTTGAAGCATTCTTACCAGGAGCATAAGCATTTATCCAAGCGGTGTTCTTTGTTCTGAAGTCTACTTTGTCTAATATTAATATATATGCTCAGAGAAGGAAAACTCTGATTCCAAAAAACCTCCGCTGCCTTGTGGCATACCTCTTCAGGGGAAAGGCTAAGGGAGTAAACCCCGACAGAAAATCCGGAGCCGGAGTCCCTAAGGCGGTTTGACGTTGTAGTCAACACCGGCAACTCCTGCGGCGCACCTGAAGCCAAGCTGTATTGACTCCGTCTTTCCCTTGGATCCTTCAGCTGCGAAGAGAGGGGGGGTCTGCTGCATGGGCAACAGCAGACCCTCCATATCACCCTGCCCAGGCTCTGTAGCTTCAGCTTCACTGGAGAGGACACTCCAGCGTCATCGCAAGATGTCGATTCAACACGGGAGGAGACAGATACCGTGTCACTCCCGAGTCGGACTGCACAACCATTCTTGGCGGTGCAGATAGACTCTTAAGAAGCTACACGATTGTCTCTCGAGACGGACGGCTGCCGACGACGACGACGAGAATATATATGCTCCATCTTTCTTTTGACAAAAGTTAGCATGGTATATATTTTCATTCTTTAACTTTTAATCTATTTATATTTTTATATTTAAAGTGCATTTCTTGTAGGGAAAATATAGTAGAGTCTTGCTTTTTTATCAGATATACCTCTGCCTTTTAATTGACATGCTTAGACAAGGGATTGGTAAACTATAGCCCATGGCTCAAATCCAGATTGCTAACTGTTTTTATACAGTGCTCAAATTAAGAATAGTTTTACATTTTAAAACACTGCTAAAATAAAACAAAACAAAATATGCAACAGGGACATATATGGTCCTTTACAGAACAGGTTGCCTACCCATCGTTTAGACTATATTTAATGTGATTATTAGTATGATTTGATTTAAGTCTATCATCTTGCATTTGTTTTTTATTTGTCTCACTTGATACATTTTGCTTTTTTCTAGTTTCTTTGCTTACTTGAGTATTTCTGTGATTATTACATTTAATCTCTTTTGTTGGCATATTAGAATTAATTCCTTGTTTTGTTATTTTAATGGTTGCTTTAGGTCTGTCTACCTTCAAGTGATATTATACCCCTTCATATGTAAGAAATTTAAGAGAATATTCTTTCATATCTTCCCTCCTATTCTTTAAATTATTGTTCCTTTCTGTGTGTTTTATCTATGTATATATCATAAACCCCACAGCATATTGTATTATATTTTACTTAAATAGTCAATTAACCTTTAAAGAGATTTAAATAATAACAAAAGCATCTTATATACTTATGTAGATGTCATTTATAGCACTTTTCATTTCTTTGTATAGAGCTATATGTCTATCTGGTTTCATTGTCTTTCTACCTGAGGAAATTCCTTTAACATTTATTAATGGGTCTGCTGGTGATAAACTATTTCAGTTTTTGTATGTCTGAAACTATTCTTTATTTAACTTCCATTTAAATTTTTTTTTTTTTTTTTTTTACCGAGTTTAGTTCCAGCAGACAGTTTTCTTTTAGTACTTTAAAGCTGTTGAGCCCCTGTCTTCTCATTTGCATTGTTTCCGACAAGAAATCTTTTATTCTATGGCTACTTTTAAGATTTTCTCTTTATTACTAGTTTTAAGCAATCTGATTATGGTGTGTTTGGGTGTAGTTTTCTTCAAGTTTCTTGTTCTTGTTGTTCATTAAGCTTCCTTAATCAAATTTTTTAAATCAAATTTTGAAAATTTTCAGTCATTGTTTCTTCAAATATTTTTTTCTTTCTCCCTCTCTTCCTTCTCTTCTTTGGGTACTCCAATTTTGTATTCATTAAGCTGCTAAACGTAGTCCCACAGCTCACTGATGTTCTTTTAATTTTCCTGGGTTCTTTTTGCTCCACATCTTTTATTTGGGATATGCTTTCAAGTTCACTCATGTTTTCTTCAACAATGTCTAATCTGCTATAAATCACTTCCAAACTTCCAATGTATTTTCCATTTCAGACACTGTACTTTTCATCTCTAGAAGCTCAATTTTGGCTTTTTTCATATATGATTATATGATTATAATGATTTCTTATTCTAACTGCAATATCTAGATCAGTTGGGTCAGTTTCAATGGATTGATACTTCTCCTAATTAAGAATTGTCATCCTACCTTCTTACATTTCTGGTAATTATTGATTGGGCATTATAAATTTTACCTTGAATGTTATTAAGAAATGTAGTTAAGTTCTTTGGAAAAAAGTGTGATCCTTTCAGATCTTGTTTTTATAATTTGTTCTATGGTTCCACAGAAGTGCTCATTCTAGAGCTAAGGCAAGTCTTCCCTCAGTATTCTGTCCAATCTCCAGTAAATTATGAGTTTTTCAATCTGTCTGGTGGTAATGGCATTTTTCCTGTCTCTGTATGAGCACATCTACTCTTCCCTTTAATCCTTTGGATGTATTTTCCACCAGCTTCAGCTTGTTTCCTCACACATGGGTGCTGATCAGTACACTGTTGAATATTTAAGGAGGACCTTTTGTACCTTCCTAGGATTCTCTTTCTGTGCAGCTCTCTTCTCCCCAGTACTCAGCCCTGTGAACTTTCCTCGCCTTGGTCTCCCTGGACTTTCTACCAAATTTTCTCAACTTGAGGTACCTACTGGCTTCTGCATGAGTCCTCCCTGCCCACCCCACAGCCTGGAATCTATCTGAGACAAGAAGTAAGCTGGAGAAGCCACAGGGTTCACCCCATTTGTATCCCTTCTCTCACGGATTACTGCTCCTTGCTGCCTGGTATTTAGTGTCTTGAGAAATGTGTTTTAAATATTTTATATCTTTGTTGTTGTTTCAAACAAGAAAAATCTGATCCCTGTTATTCCTTTTTGGTGCTGAACTTCTTTACCATTTCTTTTATTTGTTCATCGGTTCAGAAAATACTTGTGTCCCATCACTGTGCTCTGAGGCACCAAGACAACTAAAATGAAAAGTCTGCTCCACGAGGTTGCAGTCATGTCTGTGCCATCACTGCAGTAGCTCCAGAAAATGAGCAGAGTCCTTATTCATCGCAGTGCTCAGGAGCATTTGGGTGGATAGGCAATTCTAACTCAGTGTGCAGGTTTAATATACACATGCACGAGGAAACAGAAAGGAAAAAATGCTTTGATCCACATGGGAGAATTCCAAAGACCACATGGAGGTGACACTTAGCCCCTTCATAATGGAGGAAGAGGAGTCTGCCAGAGAAAAAAGGTGGGGAGGGCATTCCAGGCAGGTGAACTAATATGAGAAAAGGCATAAAGGAATAAAGAAGAATAATATGTTCAGAAAACTAAAATGTACTTGGAATGTTGTATGTGTGAGGAGCAAGAAGGACAGGAGCTGGTATTTAGGAGCCAGATCATATAAGATCTTGCATGTCATGCTGAAGTTGTAAATATTTTTTAAAAGGGAACACCATTTCTAGCAAGTAGATTATAATCATTGGAGAAAAGCACACCAGAGAAAAGATTAAATCACCATATGAGATAAGTACACAGAACTAGGACCCTGCAGTATGAGTGAAAGGAAAGCTAACTTCCTTGGAAGCCAGAAAGCAGGCCGAGGATTGGGGTGAGGCAAGTGAACCACTGAGGGAGCTAAATGTAAGGTGACCCTCACTCTCAGTTATGAAAGTGCCCACTCCATACTTACCTGCTCAGGAGAGTGAGTATCCTTATATTTGAGCCCTAGACACCACACTTGCCTCAACCTGGCCCAGGCCCTGATAGGGAGATTCCTCACCTCCTGTGGGCACTCAAACAAATCACAAATCAATGGCATAGAGGCAAAAATAGAAAGAAGATGAAGACTACAAATAGGCAACATACAAACATAAACAGATCGTAGAGAAAACACTTATTGGAACAAAGAATTTTAGCTAAAACTCTATCCATTATCTGTAGCTTCAGCCATGAACAAAAGTCAGTCACATATGAGTATTCTCTACAGAGAAGATGGTAAAACTTCCATTCATGCTTTATGAACAGACAACAATGAGTCCAGCATGAGTCTTTGGTAAGGCTTGGAGGAAGGGTGGTCATATTAGCTCCCTCAGTCAGGTGGATCTTGTTCAAGAAAGTTTGTGCTCTAAAGCCTTGCCACCCAAGGTAATACCAGCAGAGGCACCATCTGAGAGCTTGTCAGAAATGCAGAATCTCAGGCCTCGCAATAGACCTGCATTTTCCCAAGGTCCTCAGGTGATTTTTATGCACATCAAAGTCTGAAAAGCACTGCTAGAGATAACATTCTCAGGGTTGGTTCCAAAGGACTTTGCTTCCCAGAATACATTAATAACAGCACTGGGTTCAATGGTGGTCCTTAAAAGCATATGTCTATGCCCCAGTCCCCCAAACTTATGAATATAACCCTATTTAAAAAAAGAGTCTTTGCAGATGTAATAACATTAAAGAGCTTGAGATGAGATCATCCTAGATGGGCTCTAAATCCAATGACAATTGTCCTTATGAGTGAAGCAGAGGGAGAATTGACAGAAAGAAGAGAAGGCAATATGCCACTGAGGTAGAGAAGCCCAGGAACACCAGGAGCCTCTAGAAACTCCAAGAAGCAAGGACTAGGCTCTCCCCTGTCATCCCGCAGGGAGGGCAGCTCTCCCAACGCCTTGACTTCTGACTTCCGTCCTCCAGAACTCTGAGAGAATGAAGTGTCTGTTGTTTTCAGTTATCAGATTGTACAATTGGTTATGACACTAATACAGAACTACCTAGTTTATTTATTCATTCACTGAGTTGATCAGCCAATGGGTCAGCAATGTTTATTAGTCATCTTCTATGTACCATTTCACAGATGTAGAAACTGAGACCTATAGAACTAAGACTCGCTCATTGTCACACCTAGTGAGTAAAAGGAAGAGCCAGGGTTGAAGGCCAGATCATTTCATTTCAAATCTATGTTGTCTTTCCACTACACAATCATTTAGAAGCCAAAATTAAGGCCAAGAGTATCCACCTAGACCCAAATATAGTTCTTGCACAATCAAGGTCTTTGCAGTAGCACGTACACAAAATACCTCCTCTCGCAATTCTTGTTTTTAGCACATTGGGAAAGATAAACATAGTCAGCCTCTTTCTGTGTAAATCTCTATCATGTTTTTCCCAAATCCAGAATCCCAGTGCCTTCTTGTCTAAAACTCTCTCCCTGTTGATACAAGGAAAAGAGCTGATGTTTTCACTTGTATAAATGAATTCACTCAATGTCGTACCTCTGCCAGACCATTTGCCTTTAGTGCTTGTCATAGTTCATATAGAATGAAAAGTTTATCTCCTGCCACAGAGCAGCAAGACAACTAGGTAAACCAAGAGGGCCCTGGAAATGCTACTGAAAAGTGGTCATTTTAGGGGCCTGAGATGATAAAATCAGAAAGAATGATATCCAATCTTCCTCATTCATTCATCATGTATTCACTTTCTACATGTTAAGTACTGTTCTAGACCTTGGGGGTAGAGTTCTGTACAAGAGAGGCTCATCCACTGCTCTCCTGTGGTCAAGGATCTGATCAATGCCTAGTGGGGAAGGCCCATGAGTGAAGCTGGTCAGGGTAAAGACAATCTCATGTGTGCATTGTGCTTTGGGGGCAGTTCATCATTGACATCAAGATACAATAAGACACAGTAGGGCCTGTGGCAAACTGTAGGAATTCCCTTCTTAGCTCCAAACAACTCACTTTCACCTAAAGCCCCTCATTTAAACTGGCAAGCCCCAGTCCTGAGTGTGTACTATAGCAGGCGTAGGCACAGGAAGCTACAAGAGCTCTGGAGGGGGCATTAAATAAGATGCTCCTTGTGCTTTACTTAAAAGATATGCCATAGGACCCTGCTATCATGTTCATTCGCTGGCAGTCATCATTTCCTGTGCCAGCAATTTTTTACAGCTGGGACCCAAGGTGAGACCATAGTGTCATAGACTAAGCTTACATGTATCAGGACTTATTAAACACATCCTTTATGTTCAGCGTCCATAGTTCACCCAGCACAGCCCATTATTCACAGATTGAAGTCTCCTGAGTAAACCTTCACTTTAGATAAGTTTCCCAGAGGAAAAAAGGAAGAAACAGAGCTGGGCCTGCGCTGGAAGGGGCAAGGCTTCAATAGAATGGGAAGTGCCAGTATGAAGCCACCTGGTGAGGGCGAAGGGGCTGGGTGGAGCAAAAGGTGGAAACTGTGTCCTTTTAAAGGAATGAATTTAAGTTCAACTCTCCAGCATTGACTTTATTTTGATATTCGTGTGTCCTTGGGAACCTGGGAACAAAACTATAGTTCTTTGCCGATCAGTTTCACATTCTCACTTCACTTTTCTTCAATGCCAGCAGCAACTTTTAAAGCTAAAAGCAGCTCCATCTAGGAAAGAAATTAGGGTCATGCAGACCATGTGGCTTCTGTGAGCCAAAACTGCCACAGCTCCAAGAAAGTCCTCTCTCGCTAACCTCATTGGATGGGGTCCCAAGAGCAAGGGTACAAGATGATTTTCAGTCTTCCTAAAGCCATGGCAAACAAGTTATCTCAAGAGCTCCTTTTCTGGGAAGCCTATGAGTAGCCTCTAAAAGGACACTGAGCTTCTCACTAATTGTGAGGTCCTAGTGAGTATTGCTGGGATAACTCTTTTGTGTGTGTGTGTGTGTGTGTGTCAATATCAGCTACAAATCATAGAGGCTGGTGTTAAATTCTTTTAGTGCATACCCAGAAGCACATTAAGAGGGTTTTGGGAGTCAGGGGCAATATTTGGGGCTAATTGAATAAGGAAGACAAACCATCTGCAAAGGAGGGATCATTATGAGTAGATATTAGCCCTGGCTGGTGTGGCTCAGTGGATTGAGTGTTGGCCTGCAAACCAAAGGGTCACCAGTTTGATTCCCAGTCAGGGCACATGCCTGGGTTGCAGGCCAGGTCCCCAGTTGGTGGCGACTGAGAGGCAGCCACACACTGTTTCTCTTTCTTCCTCCCTTCCCTCTCTCTAAAAATAAATTTTAAAACAATTTAAAAAAATTGTAGTTAATAGAAGTCCCATATGAGTCAGACTGAAATGAGTTAGCAGGAGAAAGCCTAAGTTCAAATCTCAGTTAGGCTATTTGACTAGCTTTTTAAATTTTTGGTCAGTTATTTAACCCAGGGGTCCCCAACCTCTGGGCCGAGGACTGGTCTGTTAGGAACCAGGCCACACAGCAGGAGGTGAGCTTGAATCATCCTGAAATCATACCCTTACCTGGTCCGTGGAAAAATTGTTTTCCTTAAAACTAGTCCATGGTGCCAAAAAGGTTGGTCTGGTGTGGGGACAGAACATCAGTATGGTTTTCTTTTTCCTTTAATTTCCTAAGTGTGTCTAATGCACTGCCAGAATCAAGAACCGCTGGTTTAAATGATGCAGATCTAGATGATCCTGCATCCTGTACCAATGCCTGAAAGGGCTTGAGAGAAAGAGAAAGGAATCTAGAATGACTCCTGGGTTCTTGACCTGAATAACTAAAAGGCTAGAATTGCCATTTCTCAAAATGAAAGAGACTATGGAATAGCTACTTTGAACCCACCAGTGAGTGTATGAAGCATGAGGGATATTAAGCTGCCCTCCTGGAGCCAGAGGTGTGTACACAGATACGTAACGAACTGCAGTGTGATTAAGGGCTCTAGGAGCAACCGGCGCTGGGAGCCGCAGATGCATGGAGACTGAAGAAACTAACTGCTTGGGGAGGCTTTGCAGAAATTGTGTGGTCGACAGTGTGTGGAGTGAACTGAGAAGGACATAAAACTGGAGGTGAGGAAGAGAATGGGCTGGAGGTCATAGTCAGCAAGCTGGGGTGGAGAAAGAGTCAGGGTAAGCTGGGTGGCACCATGAGAAGAGAAACTGAAGGATGCCTGAGATGAGCCCTGCTAAGGGGCCTGTCAGTGAAGGCTTTCCCTTCTCGCACTCTTTCCTCGAGCACCTTTGCTTCACTCCTGTCCTAGAGCCATTTGCAGACAACTCGCCTCTCCTGGAAGTACACGGTCATTCTACACTTCACTTGTGTGGCCTTCAAAGTTCTGTTTCTGAAAAGCAGAATGACTAAATGAAATTGTATGGAACTTCCACCTTTCTAACTGCCTCGGTCTCCTCCAACCTCTTAGTTTCTCTCTACAAGCAGTTTCTGCCTCTTGAATTTCCAAAGTCCAACATCTCAAATACTAATTTACCAGTTTTTTTTCCACCTTGAGTACCTTCACTGAAAGATGGCTTTTTCCGCAGTTATGGAAGTTACACACTGTCAGTAAATTGGAATTTGCATAATCTTTGGGGAAAAACCCTTACATTGTGCCAAGATATTAGGACAGTAGTGCATCTTTATTATGTTGCTCAGATGCTGTTGGAGAGCTTCAGCCCAGGTAACTAATTTATTTTTGTTTAGTGTGGTTTAGTTTAGTTTTAGTTTTCCTGAGACTTTCTGTAAGGTCAGCACTTTGCTTTGAGTTCCAGCTCCGGAGTTCTCCAAGGACCCCGCAATAACTATCACATTATGGCGGGGGGTGGTGGGCAGGAAAGCTCACATCAACACCCAGAAAAACAATACAGAGTTCATGTTGTTATGCTGATTTCTGCCATATATATATACATCACAATCCTCATATGCCAGTAAAATGAGTATACTCATGTATATATGTATCTGTAATTTATGATTGAATTATAAATTTAATATTAATTTAATGATGTTATGTATATTTTATACATGCATATATATGTATATATAATTTAAGATTGTAAGAAAGTATTAACTATGCTGCCAGGCCTTGCCCTAATCTATACCCTAAATCATTCTCTTTAGCTTGAAACCTCCCCATGGAATAAATTTCCATGTGAAAGCATTTAGCCTAGTTTAAATCAAGTCCAAATATTTAACTATTGAGTATTGCCTTTTCATAATCTGCTTTAATTATTATTGATTTGTATGTTTGGAAAGCGCCCTGAGGTCATAAAGGCCTTCTGTCTGTTTCGCCGCTGACCATTTGCTAGTTGATCTCTTGCTCATTCTTGGCTCCTCAGTTGGCCTCTCTTCAGCGTGTCCACAGATGGTTACACCTCCTGCCCCGCAGAGGTCCCTGCTCCTGTAGGAAAGCAATAAAAAACAAACTGGTAAATAATAGGCAATTAATAAAATCAATTATTTAAAAGCAGATTTATTATGAGAAAGCAGTTGGGGCTTTATTCAGCAATTAATAGAAATAAAATATATACATATATTCTAATTTTTAAATAAATATAATTAGAATCAAAACAGGACAACCAATAAGAAATTTCCGCCCTGGCCTTGAGCAAGGTGCTGTGCAATACCCCTTCTATGCTAATTTGTGACAAGTCCTATCTCTTCCATGTTGTCTGAATCTGGGCTTTCAAATTTTCAGAAGGGTTTCTGAAATTTTTTAGTTACCATTTGGTCTTTGATTGACTGACAATAGTAGGGGAGAAAAGCCAATTATAGTGACATGGTGGGGAGGAGACTGGTATTTTGGTGATGAATGAAGTTAAAATTTCACAGAACATTTAAAAATATATCGACTAGTTTATAATTATCATCAATAACTTTTCCCCATAGCATCATTTATATTTGTCTCATTTAAACTTATTTAAACCACTTGGCAAGGTTGAAGTGTTTAATGATGGTCTTCCCTTCTACAACAGGAAATGAATAACTCAGCTGCTATGTAAAAGAGAAAAATCAGAACTTGAGCTTTGTAGATCACTAGGAAGCTGTAAAAATAAATAGTGGGACTTAGGAATATATGACAATAAAATGTCCCTTATTCAGTAAATTGTGTAGAAACCATCCCATATCTGTTTTCTAATGCTACTCTATTTTGTTTAAGTGTAGTATTTTAAAACGGAGATTCAAATGGCAGGGAAAGGGAGAGTAATTTCTCCTTTTAGAAATAAAGCGGCTGGGGATATGTTTGCATGGTAAAATGAAAATACTAAGCAAATTAATGATAATTAACTTTCTACAGCTTAAGCTATAAGGTCAGCGGGAGAACAGAATTACAGTAAGTATGCAGGGCTATGTGCCAGGAAAATCTTCTGTTTTGGAAAGGGCAGTCTTGGGGCTACTGGATGTGCAGACATATTGGAAATGTGAAATCATCCAAATAAATGCAATTTGTCAAACTACATGTAGCAAAGACCTTACTTCAAGGTGAAGATGATTCATTGGGGGAAGGAAGTGGAGGTGAAGGGTTCAAGAAGTGAGTCATTTAGGATTAAATTCAAATTGCCTCTAAATGACTAGCAAGCTAACAGTAAAAAACAAAGAAGTAAACAAATGCATGCCTCTTTTAGAGAAGTCTCTATTCAGGTACTTTACCCATGTTTTAATTGGGTTGTTTGTCTTATTGGTGTTGCATAAGTTCTTTACATATTTTGGAAATTAATCCCTTATCAGATATATCATTGGAAAATATGTTCTCCCATCCAGTGGGTTCTTTTTTCATATTTTTGATGGGTTTTTTTGTTTTGTTTTGTTTTGCTATGCAAAAGCTTTTTAGTTTGACATAGTCCCATTTGTTTATTTTTTTCTTTGTTTCCCTTGCCTAAGGAGCTCTATATCAGCACAAATATTGTTACAATGAATATCTGAAATTTTACTGCCTATATTTTTTCCTAGAATTTTTATGGTTTCACAACTTACATTTACATCTTTAATTTATTTTGAGTTTATTCTTTTGTGTGGTGTAAGTTGGTGGACTAGTTTCATTTTTTTTGCATGTATTTGTCCAATTTTCCCAGAAACATTTATTGAAGAGACTATCTTTACTCCACTGTAGGCTCTTACCTCCTTTGTTAAATATTAATTGATCATATAGGTGCAGGTTTATTTTGTGCTCTCTATTTGGTTCCATTGATCGATATGCCTGTTCTTATGGCAGTATTATGATGTTTTGATTACTGTAGTTTTATAGTGCAGTTTAATATCAGGTAGTGTGATAATCTCTATTGTCCTGGCAGGTTTGGCTCAGTGGATTGAGCGTCGGCCTGCGAGCTAAGTGTCGCTGGTTCGATCTTCCAGTCAGGGCACATCAGAGAAGGAAAACTCTGACTCCAAAAAACTTCCGCTGCCTTGCGGCATACCTCTTCAGGGGAAAGGCTAAGGGAGTAAACCCCGACAGAAAATCCGGAGCCGGAGTCCCTAAGGCGGTTCAACGTTGTAGTCAACACCGGCAACTCCTGCGGCGCACCTGAAGCCAAGCTGTATTGACTCCGTCTTTCCCTTGGACCCTTCAGCTGCGAAGAGGGGGGGGGTCTGCTGCATGGGCAACAGCAGACCCTCCATATCACCCTGCCCAGGCTCTGTAGCTTCAGCTTCACTGGAGAGGACACTCCAGCGTCATCGTAAGATGTCGATTCAACACGGGAGGAGACAGATACCGTGTCACTCCCGAGTCGGACTGCACAGCCATTCTCGGCGGTGCAGATAGACTTTTAAGAAGCTACACCATTGTCTCTCGAGACAGACGGCTGCCGACAGATAACCTCTAAATTTGTTCTTTCTCAAGATTACTGAGGCAATTTGGGATCTTTTGTACGTCCATATAAATTTTTTGAATATTTGTTCTAGATCTGTAGTATATGCCATTGGTATTTTAATAGAAATTGTGTTGAACCTGTAGATTACTTTGAGTAGTATGGACACTTTAATGATTTTAATTTTTGCTATCTAGAAACATAATATATGCTTCCACGTATTTGTATCTTTCTCAATTTCTTTCTTCAATATCTTATAATTTTCCAAGCATAGACTTTTTTAACCTCCTTGGTTAAATTTATTCCTAGGTACCTTATTTTTCTGTTGTTGCAATAGTAAATAGAATTGTTTTCTTAATGTATCTTTCTGATAGTTTTTTATTGGTATGTAAAAAATGCCACCAATTTCTGAATATTAATTTTATACCCTGCTACTTTACCAAATTCATTTATTTGATCTAGTTGGTTTTTGGTGGAGTCTTTAGGGCTTTCTGCGTATAATATCATATCATCTGCAAACAATGACAGTTTTACTTCCTCCTTTCCAATTTGGATGCCTTTATTTCTTCTTGTCTGATTGCCATGGCTAGAACTTCCAGTACTATGTTGAATAACAGTGATGAAAGCAGATATCCTGTTGAGCAAGATGTTGGCTATGAGTTTGTCACATATGGCTTTTATTATGTTGAGGACATACAGGTGGCCAATAAACATATGAAAATGCTCAATGTCACTAATCATCAGAGAGATGCAAAATTAAAATCACAATGAGATACACCTCATATGTGTCAGATGGCTATCATCAATAAAGCAACAAACAAAATCTGCTGGCAAGGATGTGGAGAGAAGAGAAGCCTCATGCACTGTTGGTGGGAATGCAGACTGGTGCAGCCACTGTGGGAAAGAGTATGGAGTTTTCTCAAAAAATTAAAAATGGAACTGCCTTTTGATCCAGCAATCCCACTTCTGAGAGTATATTTGAAGAAGCCCAAAACACTAATTTAAAAGAATATATGCATCCCTATGGTCATTGTAGCATTATTTACAATAGCCAAGATCTGGAAACAGCTCAAGTGCCCATCAGTAAATGAGTGCATAAAAAGTTGTGGTATGTTTATATAGTGGAATACTACACAGCCATATAAAAGGAAATCTGACCTTTTGCAACCGTATGGATGGACCTGGAGAGCACTATGTTAAGTGAAATAAGCCAGTCAGAGAAAGACAAATACCATTATGATCTCACTTATATGTGGAATCTAATGAACAAAATAAACTGAAAAACAAAAATAGAAATAGAAGCAAGGATACATGGAACAGACTGACAGCTGTCAGAGGGGAGAGAGATGGGGGAACTGGCTGAAAGAAGGTGAAGGGATTAGCCAAAAAACATATATACATAACACATAGACACAACAACAGTGTGGTGATAGCCAGAGGGAAAGGGGAATGAAAGCTAGGTGGAGGTTGGCAAAGGTGGGGAAAATAGGGATGGAAAGGGACTTGGCTTGGGGTGATGGCACACGATGCAGTGTGCACATGATGTTTTACTGAGTTATGCACTTGAAACCTGTATCATTTTGTGAACCAATGTCATCCCAATAAATTCAATTAAAAAATGCATGCCTTCTTTCTTTGAAGTGATAAGGGGAAGATGAACCTTCTATGAGAGCTGTTGATGCAACTCTGCTCAGAATCCCTGAAGCACTGAAATCACCTTTGTCTCTTCTCCCAAAATGCTTTGATTCCAACAGAAGTACCATTATGAATTTTGCATCTATATGAGAGAGAAAATTTGTTGTTTTTATCATTTTCTCTTAATTGTAACATTATTTTAGGTTCTTGTGTGTAAATTCCTTTTAGTTTTTCAATACTTAAAAAATTGAATATTTGGATTTCTGATGTTTTCCTTGATATTAAATAGTTGTTCCTACATAGAGTTGTTTTTGAATTTGTTTATGGAAGCCAAGGATTTAAAATCTGCAACTTATAGTTATTAAAAATTGCTACTTTATAGTGAGGCAGCCACATGATAATGACCTGGCAAACAAAATTCATAGACAAAGAACCAACAAACAAAAAAGATTGCTTAAATAAATTTATGCTCTATTTGTTTTTGGCACTAGAATTTCCTTTGCCCTATTGTTCCCTAAAATTGGAAGGTTAAACTTTAAATCCAACATAAGGACCCAAACTGACCTTTTTTATATTCTCTTTTTCTTTTACCTCTAGTCTATTTAATGACTATGGAAGCCATACTTGAAAAACCTTTGACAAGAATGCCACAACTTCCTATTGCTGTGCCTAGGCAGATATCACTAATTGATCATGGCTCTGTTTTCTGAGTGAGTTTAGCAGAGCCACACAACTCTATACAATGTTCCAACTAGTCACTATGACTAGTTGTAATTAGCATATGAAATCAATCCTATTTGATGTCTTAAGGTCAGTTGTTTTTGGAGCTTTTGTAACTTTTAAATGTGTAAGGTGAGAATTATGCCAAAGTGGTATTTTTCATGACTTATATATACCAGAAACTATAAAGAAACTATAAGGACAATAAGGGCGTAGCAACATTCATAATCTATTATCTCTTTTGTTGCTGTTCATAAAATGGATTTGTTTTATATTTGTTGCTATTTAAGTGCAACATAATTACATATTATGGAGTATATATATACTCCTTTAATAGAGCTTATTATTTAGGCTTTGCCATAACTTTTTATTTCTTTCATTACAGTATATAAATACATTGGGGAGAGATGCTTTTTTAAGATGAAAAGATGGTTTTTAATTATTATGGCTTTCTTTGCTTGGAGCTGTTTTTCATAATTAACACATATTAGAGTCAAATGCAATAATGTATTTTATGCTCACTGGAGTATACAAAACTAAACTTCTCTCAATGGGCTGTTTGTGCAGTAGCATTTTCACGATGGCCTTCTGCACACTCTGGTAATGGTAATATTATGTTAATATTCCGATCTATACCACCTACACTGTTGTTGGTATTAGATCAACTTTTTGCAGAGTTTACACAATGTCACATTTGCTTGATGAATATGTCCAGAGTATAAAATTTCATTTTAGCAATTCAAGAGTCAGATCAGGCTGACTGATAAGCAGGTTCAACCTGAGGGCTAGGATCAGAATTAAAGAGGCACAGAATTATGTTACTGACTTTGTTGAAACAACAGAAACTGCAGGTCTGAAGCTCTATTTTTCTTCTAAACTTATCTTTTTTAATTTTGCTACTGCTGTTTCATCTCAGAGACTGGCTAGTTCTTCACCAGATCCATTTTCTCATCTTCCTGGGCACACAGCTGTACTGCATCTTCCAATCATATATTCACTCAAGTATGTCTACATGGCTCCGATCCAGCCCGTAGAATGTGAGTAGAAGTGATGCAAGCCACTTCCAGGCCTAGCTTATAAAAACTTCTCAGATGCATCCTCCATGTGCTTTCATCTACTGCCAGCTTGACGCAGACAAGCACAGTGACCTTAGAAGTCAAAACTGAAGATTATGAAGCCACAAATGGGAAGGAGCCCGAGTCTCTGACTCACCAACAATTAGGAACATTGGTTGGGCTTTACAGGGACAAAAGGCAGACATGTATAATGGAGCCATCATACATTATTGGATGTGTTGATCATAGCAGCTAGTAGCATTTTAACTAATACACAGTTTTTCCAAGCAATTCCTTAGGTCAATGGTTCTCCATTCAGTTATAGGGTTGAAGGAAGAAAGCGGATGGAGTTGAGAGTAGGGTAAATTGCTAGGTAACTTTCATCTGCATACTCTAATCTCCCCTTACTCAGATTCTTATTCAAACCCCTAGCATGCCATACCAGGTTGCAGGAGGCAGGGCATTATGGAAAGAATAATATACCAAGGAACCTGAGATAAGGAAATTTTAAGTAACTTGCTCACAATCACACAACTAGGTACTGGTGTGGTCTAACTGCATGCCTACATTTGTAACCACCATGTTAGCCTGTCTCCTGACTCCTGCTGGCCCTGTCAGAGAACTTCATCTTTGCTGAGTTTCTTTAATGTGGTGACCTCTGGATTGTCTATAACTACACTTTCTACTTGGCCCATCTTATCTACACTAACATCCTAATACTTATTTGATAACTGACAACTAAGCAACAACTTTACAATTTATTTTGCCTCAGTAAACGTGCATGTTATTATCCAGCACTATCTACTGGGGAGAATATCACTGTACACTCCAAAGCAGTATGCATGACTTGTGAGCAATCCTGCTGCTGCTTCCTTAATGTACCTGGTTAGTGGAGAGTTGACTATTAATGAAAGGGAAATGGCTTGTGCCAGCACTAGAAGCATATAACAACATTAAGCCTAGGGATAGCCAATTGGCATGTTTACAGAACAATTGCACCACTGGGGACACTCCCACTCCCTTTAAAGGGTTCTGGTGGAGCACAACCCATGTTCAAATCAGTTCAACCACTTACGAGTTTTTGCTGTGAGCTAGTTATTTAACTTACTTCAAGCCTTGGTTCCCTCATTTATAAATGATAATGATGATGATGGTTGCATCGAGTTGTCAGAGGTTTAATACTACAAAACAGAAACACACAGAACTTTTTCTACAAATATCAGCTATTGTTATTATTTTAAAGACTATCAAGCTAAAAGGCCAAAAAAATGAAGACTCAAAGGACCATTTCTAACCTGGAGGACCCTTGGGAATGAATGTATCTTTAAAAAATAATATTTAAATCTTGAAGACAAATTGAGCAAGGCAGCATAATAAGGGCTTTTAGAAACTGGCAAAACTAGGTGCAAACCCTGATTCGGAGGCTGCTTGTCTGATCTTCAGCAAATTATATGATCTCCACAAACTTCAGTTTCTTCACATGTAAAATGAATTAATAAATGCAGAAGTTTGCCTTACATGTCAGCCCTTTATGCATATTTTATTCTGTATGTTGCTCATTTATATGGAACACATTTTCTATGCCATTGTTAAGTTTAGTTTTTGATATGTTCAGGAACTCCACTGGCTAGGAAAGAATAAAAGTGAATTGATGTGGAAATTATTGAATTTATTTTTTTTAACATCTTCAAAGACTAAAGAGGCAACAAGACATCCAGACTTTCAACTTTTCATCCTCTATTCCACATCTAGCTGCCCCAATGTAGAGTTAATTGTCTAACCGACTCCCTCTTGAAGGCAGGTATTTATGGCTGTTGCTATAATTCCCCATAATTCTTCCAACAAGTTCAACATTTTAGGTAAGAAAAATTTCATAGTTACACTCATTCTTTATTATTTGTTTTACTTATTTAAAATATAATATATGTGCTGATCTTGCTTACTAAGTAACATTTCACACTAAAAAAAATTCTAGCTCCTTGGAGAAATCACTGGGGTTAAAAAAAAAAAGCAAGATAAGTCTAGAATAACTTTTGGGTTACAGAATAAGAAAGTGATTGAAATATAGTGCAGACATGTCACAAAAGATGCTGCAGCCATCTTGAAGGGCTTCCAAAGGCCAAATCTGGGACAGTTTGAGTATTGAAATAAATAATGAATAATAACTAATAGAATCTATGGGGATCTAGAGTTCATATTGATTTAAATAAATAAATAAATGAAAATTAAATGAGGGAGAAAGAAAAGCTCATCTTTACAGTAGAATTCAAACATATAAATGTAGAAAAATTGAGTTAAAATCATCATTTGCAACCAAAATAGTAATAGGTTTGAGCAAGAAATATCAATAAATGCTTAAAGTAATGAGTGAAACTATGATAAAGAATAGGGCATTTAGGAGGTAAGATGGCGGAGGAGTGAGGAGAGGTTGCGGTTTTAGGCTCCGGAGACCCGTCTACAGTTTGGTCTAATTGCAGACAGAACATCTCAGTGAGCAGCTGGACATTGGCGGGAGTTGAGCCAAGGCACTGCTGGATTAGAGAAAATCCACCTGGGAACAACCTGTTTAGTGAGGATAGCGGAGAAAAAGGGGACGAAACGGGATTCCTGACTGGGGCGGCTGCCCGAGCTGTGGTGGGAAGCACACAAAGGATTTTTGGCGACCACAGGCTACCCCAGAGAGGAGTCAGGCGGAGAGCGGATCTCTGCCCGCTGGCAGAGACGGGACTCGACCAAGTGGCATTGGCGCTGAAGGACAGGAGACAGCGTGCTACCGGGCAAGTGAGAACATAATTCTCCTTTATATTTTTCTCTAGTGGATGGTGGAGACGGGAGGAAAGTTTGGGTGTGGTAGGCCGTTCTGGAGGAGCCCAGGCGCAGGGGCGCGCTAATCCACTCCCCAACCCTACCATTGGGTCGCGGGGGCGCACATAGGGAAGTGCTCTCACTCACTGGCCCAGGTGCGCAGGGCCGTGAGTCCAGGCGTCCCTCGGACATTCCCCAACGGACATAAGATCAGTGCCCCAACGGGCACAGGGAGGGCCCACTGAACACGCAGAGGACTGTGCACAGACACCCCTAGACAGCTCCCGTGGGCGCAGGGCCCCAGGCCGGAAAGCAGACCACTAGCGCAGGCTCTGTTTGTGCCCGCCCAGACGGGTGAGGGAAGGGGGGCGGCTGCAGCACGGGAACAGCGAGAGGCGGCGACCCACGGACGCTCGATTCCACTGAGCGCAAGTGTCCCTGGCCCTGCCCTAAGAGGCGAGAGACCAACTCCCGGAGCTCGGCTCAGCGGGACTGAGGGCACGGGGCAGCGTGCGAGCGTGAAAGCACCTCAGCCCGGGGTCAGTGGGAGCTCTCTGGCCGCCTGTGCGGGCAGGGTCACCTTGGCGCAAACGGGGAACCGCCGCGGCCCAGCGAAAGAAGGAGCCAATCCCGGGGAAAGCGCTCGGGCCGTCCGCGCGGGCAGGGTCACCTCGGCGCGAACGGGGAACTGCCGCGCCCCAGCGAAAGAAGGAGCCAATCCCGGGGAAAGCGCTCGGGCCGTCCGCGCGGGCAGGGTCACCTCGGCGCGAACGGGGAACTGCCGCGCCCCAGCAAAAGAAGGAGCCAATCCCGGGGAAAGCGCTCGGGCCGTCCGAGCGGGCAGGGTCACCTCGGCGCGAACGGGGAACTGCCGCGCCCCAGCGAAAGAAGGAGCCAATCCCGGGGAAAGCGCTCGGGCCGCCCGCGCGGACAGAAACACCTTGGCACGAACGGGGAACCACCGCGGCCCGGCAGCAGTGGGCTCCAACCGCGGGGCAAACTCTCGGGCCGTCAGAGCGCGCAGGGGCTTACGCGCAAGGGCACCTCAACTGGCTACAGCGGGCAGCAAGGTAGCGCGCCGCGCCGGCAATCGCGGGCGCGCACCATAGCGGCAACCGGGTGCGCACACCAGTCCGGCAAAAGAACAAGAACCTCTGACCTGCCACACTAGACCAGCTGCGGACCCAGAAAAAGAAGGCAACACACCAAGGCTAAAACGGAGTAAAAACATCGTTTTTTTTTTTCTCCAAATTTTTTCTCCCAAATTTTTTCTCCCTTGTTCTTTCTTTCTTCTTAATAATTTCTTTTCTTTCCTTCTTTCTTTATTCTTTTCCTGGGGTTTTTTTTGGGGGGTTTTTGGGGGGTATATATATATATATATATATATTTTTTTTTTGGTTCAATTTTTTTTTCTCTCTCTTTTTTCTTTCTTCTGTATTCTTTCTTTTCTATCTTTCTTTGTTCCTTTCTTGCTAACCTTTTGGGGTTTTTTGGGGGGGGTTGTGGTAAATTTTTTATTTTCTTCTCTTTCTCTCTTTCTTCTTTTCTTTCTCCTATTTTCTTGGGGATTTTTTGGGGGAGTGTTTTTCCTCCACCTCTTCCAATAATAACAAACTTTATCTCTAACGTGTTGCATATAACCTCTCCTTCTCAGCCTTTCTCTTTAATAGTGGTTTATTCGTTTGTGTGTCTAGCTTAGCCCCCCTATTACTTTAAATAATACAATATAATTACTATATAAACCCAAATACAATACAATCCCACTTTCTTACTATACTAAGTATTTTTCTATCCTTTTTTTCTATTTTTCTTAACATACAATGTAAATATTACTAACTGGCTTGCACAGTCTCAACTATTATTAATCTATCAACCCCTCTATCAAAAATTATATTTTTCCTCCCCAAAAACAACTCGTATCTATTCTTCTTATAGTATAAAAGCTCAAATCTCTTTACATTTATATTAATACGGGCTAGTTGGCTAACGATAGCAGGATAGAGTGGGGGATACTTTCTGAGGGTGTGGGTCTCCTGCCTGGGCTGTGTGTTTATGTCTTTAACAGCATATCCACAAAAGAACTCAAGACAAAGCAGATAGAGTGACTCTCAACCAAGTAGCCAGAAGGAAGATCCTATCAAAGAACATCTGAAATATAACCGAACAGCATAAACAAATGACATAAAGGGTAACTTAAGACCATCAGGCTCAGGATATCAAAGAGACTGCACCACTGAAACTCCCAGACCTTCGATAAAGAATATTACACCACAAAGGAGGGAAGTCAAAGCAGACTACCCCCCCAATAAATAAATAGATAAATAAATAAATAAATAAATAAAAACAAAAAGAATCCAACATGGTAAGACGCAAAAATAACCCCTCAATGAAAAGAAAAGAGGAATCCTCAGAAAGAGAGATAGACGAAATAGACATAGCCCAAATGTCAGACATGGAATTCAAAACAATGGTGGTAAAGAAGCTCAATATACTCGACATCCTTAAAATCAACTATGACAACCTTCAAGGAAGTTACCAGCAGCTCCAAGAAAATTACAGGGAACTGGCAGAGAACTACACCAGCATAAAAAAAGACATAGAAATCGTTAACAAGAACCAGGAAGAACTTAAGAATACAATCTCTGAACTGAAAAACACAGTAGAATCAGTCAAAAGCAGACTAAACGAAGCAGAAGATCGGATTAGTGAGTTAGAAGATAATGTAGAGAAAAACTCCCAGACAATACAGCAAAATGAAAAACGATTGAAAAAATATGAACAAGATGTAAGGGAATTACAGGATAGCATTAGGAAAAATAATTTAAGGATCATCGGAATACGAGAGGAAGAAGAAAAGGAACATGGAATTGAAAATCTGATAGGAGAAATAGTGACAGAAAATTTTCCGAACCTGATGAGAGGAAAAGCTATGCAAGTCCAAGAAGCACTGAGAGTTCCAATCAAGAGGAACCCCCAAAAACCCACTCCAAGGCACATCATAGTTAAAATGGCAACATTCCAAGACAAAGAGAGAATCCTAAAAGCAGCAAGAGAAAAGCAGCAAATAACATACAAGGGAGCTCCGATAAGGCTATCAACTGATTTCTCAACAGAAACATTACAAGCCAGAAGGGAATGGTCAAAAATATTTCAAGCAATGAAAAACAAAGGCCTACAACCAAGAATACTCTACCCAGCAAGGCTCTCATTCAAAATAGAAGGTGAAATAAGGAGTTTCTCAGACAAAGGAAGACTGAAAGAATACATCTCCACCAAACCAGCATTGCAAGAGATGCTAAAGGGACTGTTCTAGGAAAAAACAAGAGAGGAGAGGAACAGAGGTACAAAGGGAAATGAATAAATACACGTCAATAATAACCTTAAATGTAAATGGATTAAATGCTCCAATTAAAAGACATAGGGTAACGGAATGGATAAGAAAACAGGACCCACATATTTGCTGTCTACAAGAAACACACCTCAAAACAAAAGATTTACACAGACTGAAAGTAAAGGGATATAAAAAAATATTCCAAGCAAACGGACCGGAAAAAAAAGCCGGGGTAGCAGTTCTCATATCAGACAAAATGGATTTCAAAGCAAGGACAATAAAAAGAGACAAAGAAGGACATTTCATAATACTTAAAGGAACAATCCATCAAGAAGATATGACTTTGATAAACATATATGCACCCAACATAGGAGCACCCAAATACATAAAGCAAATACTAGAAGACCACAAAAAGGATATCAACAACAACACACTCATAGTAGGGGACTTCAACACTCCATTATCAACAATAGACAGATCATCAAAGCAAAGAAACACCAAGGATATACAGGCATTGAACAACACACTAAACCACATGGATCTAACTGATATATATAGAACTTTTCACCCCAAAGAAGCAAAATATACATTCTTTTCAAGTGCACATGGGACATTTTCAAAGATAGACCACATGATAGGTCACAAAACAAGCCTCAACAAATTCAAGAAAATTGAAATCATATCAAGCATCTTTTCAGATCACAATGCCTTGAAACTAGAAATCAACCTCAGAGGAAAAAATCAAAGACACCCAAACTCATGGAGATTGAATAACATGCTATTAAATAATGAATGGGTTAACAATGACATCAAAGAAGCAATCAAGAAATTTCTAGAAACTAATGATAATGAGCACACAACAACCCAAAACCTGTGGGACACAGCAAAAGCAGTCCTGAGAGGGAAGTTTATAGCAATACAGGCATATCTGAAAAGGCTAGAAGAATCTCAAATAAAAAACCTAACCACAATGCTACAAGAACTAGAACAACAACAACAAACAAAGCCTAGGGCAAGAAGAAGGAATGAAATCATCAAGATCAGAGCAGAACTAAATGACATAGAGACTAAACAAACAATCCAAAAGATCAACGAAACTAGGAGCTGGTTCTTCGAAAAAATCAACAAAATCGACAAGCCTCTAGCCAGTCTAATCAAGAAAAAAAGAGAGAAGACACAAATAAACAAAATCAGAAATGAAAGAGGAGAAATCACGACTGATACCTCAGAAATACAAATGATAGTTAGAAATTACTTCAGACAACTGTATGACAAGAAATTTGACAATCTAGAAGAAATGGACAAATTTCTAGAAACATACAACCTTCCAAAACTGAATCAAGAAGAAGTGGAAAGTCTCAACAGACCAATAACAAAGAAGGAAATTGAAACAGTAATCCAAAATCTCCCTGCACACAAAAGCCCTGGACCGGATGGCTTCACAGGCGAATTCTACAAAACATTCAGGGAAGAACTAACTCCTATCCTCCTCAAACTGTTCCAAAAAATCCAAGAAGAAGGGAAAATCCCAAACTCTTTCTATGAAGCCAGTATTATCCTAATCCCCAAACCAGGTCAAGACACAACAAAGAAAGAAAACTACAGGCCAATATCACTGATGAACATCGATGCTAAAATCCTCAATAAAATATTGGCAAACAGGATCCAGCAACACATCAAAAAGATCATACATCATGATCAAGTGGGCTTCATTCCAGGGATGCAAGGATGGTTTAATATTCGCAAATCAATAAATATAATACATCACCTAAACAGAATGAAAGACAAAAATCACATGATCATATCAATAGATGCAGAAAAAGCATTTGATAAAGTTCAACACCCATTTATGATGAAAACACTCAGCAAAATGGGAATAAAGGGAGCATATCTTAACATAATTAAGGCTATATATGAGAAGCCTGAGGCCAACATCATACTCAATGGACAAAAACTGAAAGCATTCCCCCTGAACTCAGGAACGAGACAAGGTTGTCCACTCTCTCCACTCCTTTTCAACATAGTGTTGGAAGTCCTAGCCACAGCAATCAGACAAGAAAAAGAAATAAAAGGAATCCAAATTGGGAAAGAGGAAGTGAAACTTTCATTATATGCAGATGATATGATAGTATACCTAGAAAATCCTATAAACTCCACTAAAAGACTACTCAATATAATAAGTGAATTTGGCAAAATCGCAGGGTACAAAATAAATATACAGAAATCCAAGGCATTTCTGTACACCAACAATAAAATAGCAGAGACAGAGACAAAAAAGAAAATACCATTTACTATAGCAACAAGAAAAATAAAGTACCTAGGAGTAAACTTAACCAAAGAGATAAAAGACCTGTACTCTGAAAATTACATAACATTGAAGAAAGAAATTAAGGAAGAAACAAATAAATGGAAGCAAATACCATGTTCTTGGATGGGAAGAATCAACATCATCAAAATGGCCATACTACCCAAAGCAATTTACAAATTCAATGCAATCCCTATTAAAATACCAATGACATATTTCACAGACCTAGAACAAATACTCCATAAATTCATATGGAACCAAAAAAGACCCCGAATAGCAAAAGCAATCTTGAGACAGAAGAACACAGCAGGAGGAATCACAACACCAGATATCAAACAATACTACAAAGCCACTGTAATCAAAACAGTATGGTACTGGCATAAGAACAGACATATAGATCAGTGGAACAGAATAGAGAGTCCAGAAATAAACCCAGGCCTCTATGGTCAACTAATCTTTGATAAAGGAGGAAGGAACATAAAATGGAGTGAGAAGAGCCTCTTTAACAAATGGTGCTGGGAGAACTGGATAGGGACCTGCAAAAAAATGAAACTAGACCACCAACTTACACCACACACGAGAATAAACTCAAGATGGATCAAAGACTTAAATGTAAGCCGTGACACCATAAAAGTCCTAGAGGAAAACATAGGCAAGAAAATATCAGATATCTCACATAACAATCTCTTCACGGACACATCTCCTAAAGCAAGAGAAATAAAGGAAAAAATAAATAAATGGGATTACATCAAACTGAAGAGTTTCTGCTCAGCAAAAGAAAACAACAGCAAATTGAAAAGGAAACCAACCATATGGGAAAACATATTTGCCAATGACATCACAGACAGGGGACTGATATCCAAAATATATAAAGAGCTGATACGACTCAACATCAAGAAAACAAACAACCCAATTAAAAAATGGGCAAGGGACCTGAACAAACACTTCTCCGAAGAGGACATACAGAAGGTCCATAGACACATGAAAAAATGCTCAACATCATTAGCCATCAGGGAGATGCAAATAAAAACCACAATGAGATACCACCTTACACCAGTCAGAATGGCCATCATCAACAAATCAACAAGCAACAAGTGCTGGCGAGGATGTGGAGAAACGGGAACCCTACTGCACTGTTGGTGGGAATGCAGACTGGTGCAACCACTATGGAGAACAGTATGGAATTACCTCAAAAGATTAAAAATGGAACTGCCTTTTGAACCAGCGACTCCACTACTAGGATTATACCCGAAGAATCTTGAAACACCAATTCAAAAGAACTTATGCACCCCTATGTTCATAGCAGCACTGTTTACAATAGCTAAGTGCTGGAAACAACCTAAGTGCCCATCTGTAGATGAGTGGATCAAAAAACTGTGGTACATTTACACAATGGAATACTATGTAGCAGAAAGAAAGAAGGAACTCCTACCATTTGCAACAACATGGATGGAACTAGAGAGAATTATGCTTAGTGAAATAAGCCAGGCAAAGAAAGAAAAATACCATATGATATCACCTAATACAGGAAACTAAAGAACAACACAGACAAAGGAACTAAATAGAACAAAAAGCAGAGTAGCAGTCAATAGGGGGGAGGGGAGAGGGAGAGAAGGGGGATAAGTAAGGGAAGGGTTTAATTAAAGAGCCTGTATGAAGGACTCATGGACATGGACAGCGGGGAGGGATATGATTGCGGGAGAGGGGGTGGGCTGGGTGGGGGAGAGAAATTGGGGGAAAAGGGGACAACTGTAATTGAAAAACCAAAATTAAAAAAAAAAAAAAAAAAAAAAAAAAAAAAAAAAAAAAAAAGAATAGGGCATTTAAATAATAGTTTTAAAGTTCTCCCTACAAACTATGTATAAAGTACAAAAGGAAAAACAGATATTTTGCAAGGGGAAACCTGGCAGGTATCATCTTAACAAAATCTTTGAAGTTTATGTCACTGATACTGGGTAAAACTGACATCTTGTGATTCTTGATATAATTCACTGAGAAGAACACAATATAACTTTAGTGTTATTCTTGTCAAAAATGCATAACTTGAATCCAATCATGAGAGCATATCAGATAGATCCAAATTTAGGTACGTTCTACTGTAAATAGCCACCTATATTTATGCTTCAAAAATTCAAGGCTGTGAAAGACAAATAAGGGTGAGGCATGGTTACAGATTAAGAGAAACTAAAGTTAGAAATGACAAACAAATGCAATTGGTGATCCTGGATTAGAATATGGGGGGTGGGGGGGGTGCAATTGGCAAAATTTCCATATGGACTGTAAATTAGATAAGAGTGTTGTATTTAATGTGAAATTTCCTGATATTGATAGTTTTACCATAATTATATAAAGAATGTTCTTGTTCTTAAGAAATACATATCAAAGGATTTAGGGTTAAAGAGGCATGATGTCTGTAACTTACCATCAGATGGTTCAGAAAACCTATATCTATCTATCTATCTATATAAAGAAAAGTGATAGAGCAAATGGATAGAAACATTAATGAGACATTAACATTTATATGCTCTTTGCTTGAATAAAGAATATATGAATGTTTTATAATCTTGCAACTATATTAAAATAAAAAGTTATTAATAAGTAAATAAGTTAAATAAAACCTATTGTGCTATTTACTTTTTTAAGGCATGTTATATACTGCATTTGGAAAAATGATGGATAATTGGTCTGGGAAATAGCTAGACTTTTTACATTCAACTACAACAGAATGAATTCTTCTTCGTCTGTCTTTCCACTAAAATTTGTATTTGTCTGGAATAGAACCTCGGCGTATAATAGGAGCAAGTGCCTCTGTCAGGATTAAGCATATTTTTTCCTGGGTTTGGGTTCTGAAGTCAGCCGGCACTTACAGTGCATCTTCACCTGGTCTATACCTGCTAGGTAATAGAGGCTCAATGTATACTTATCTCATTTAATTCAATCCTCACAGCATTCCTCTGAGCTAGTCGTAAAGTCTTTATTTCACAAATATGGATACTGAGGTTCAGAGGCATGAAACAATTTGCCTCAGTCATGGCCCCTAGGCCACACCCTTGCTCAGTGGTGGGCAACCCTCTCTAGGCCTAGACTCTTCCAGTTCCATGGCACCATATCACCTGCTCTGTTGAATCAGGATGCTGTGCCCAAAACTTGCCTGCAAGAGAGAGGAAGAGAGCTGTCATTTCAGAAGATACAAGTAATTTCTGTTTTGAAAGAGAAGGAATTTGAAAACACCCTTCAGAACTTGTTTCTACTAATTTTTAACCTCCAGAATGGATGTTATGCATGGAAAAGAGATCTCATAGGTGAAAGTTGAGCTCTTTGAAAAACAGAAACCATGAGGAGCTTATGTTCTGAGTTTCACTTGAAAGATTTGGGGCAGTGTGCCTTGATAGGGTAATCTGGGGATACTGTATATCGTCGTCGGCAGCCGTCCGTCTCGAGAGACGATGGTGTAGCTTCTTAAGAGTCTATCTGCACCGCCGAGAATGGCTGTGCAGTCCGACTCGGAGTGACACGGTATCTGTCTCCTCCCGTGTTGAATCGACATCTTACGATGACGCTGGAGTGTCCTCTCCAGTGAAGCTGAAGCTACAGAGCCTGGGCAAGGTGATATGGAGGGTCTGCTGTTGCCCATGCAGCAGACCCCCCCTCTCTTCGCAGCTGAAGGGTCCAAGGGAAAGACGGAGTCAATACAGCTTGGCTTCAGGTGTGCCGCAGGAGTTGCCGGTGTTGACTACAACGTCAAACCGCCTTAGGGACTCTGGCTCCGGATTTTCTGTCGGGGTTTACTCCCTTAGCCTTTCCCCTGAAGAGGTATGCCGCAAGGCAGCGGAAGTTTTTTGGAGTCAGAGTTTTCCTTCTCTGATGTGCCCTGACTGGAAGATCGAACCAGCGACACTTAGCTCGCAGGCCGACGCTCAATCCACTCAGCCAAACCAGCCAGGGCTAGATACTGTATATATATTGTTTATAACATAGATAAAATTGTGTCTCTGAAGTTCATGTGCACAGTACTTAGAACAATGTATGAGCTGAATAAATATGTAGTGAATGAATACATATGGATTTAGGTTGCCCTGGGCCTTCAGATGGTGGTGGGTTCTTAAGGGCATATTTCATTTTTAGTTGACCAGTTGTCCATAGAACACCAAGAGCTGAGACCAAGGAGATTTCAAGGATCTCCAACTGATATAAGGGAATCATATTTCCACTATCAATCATTCTGGGAGAAGAAAATCCTTGAGTGGTGGGGGAGGACTATGAAAGCAAACCTAAGGAAAGCTGTTTCTTCCCCACGGGTGAGAAAGTGGATGAACAAAGAGATTTAGTCACTAATTCCAATAGTCTAGACATGCCTAAGGCATTCTAAGGGGCGAGAAAGAGTATGGCTTCTGTTTCAGGAAGCATCCAGGCATGGGCTGGACTGGAAATTGTGCTGTGACTGGCCAGAAAAAAAAGAAGCCCTACAGCTGGGCCTAGAGGCAGCTTTTACAGGAATTTAATGAGAACAGGCAGGGGCCAACGGCCTTGAAGCAGCCGTATCTAGGAAGAAGTCCTAAGGAGTTGTGATTTTCTCCCATTATTCCAGATCCTTCAGAAAAATCTTGTTCCATAATACAGTCCAAGTTCAACTGCATGTATGCATGTTTTGGGGGATGAAAGTCAAGGAAAGGGCTGCTCATTCAAGCTTAGGCCTGAGTGTAAGAAGAGAGGTGTTACCTTACTAAGGTCTCCTCAGTGGTAGGGACACAACCTAAGAGCAAGCTGAGGACTGGGAACCCAGAAGGAGGCTCTCAGCCTTAGTGGGAGCAATGGTGTGTGGGCAGTCTGGGTCCATACAGTGTTCCTGAGAGCAAGTTGAGCAAGCACAAATGACAGTGTGAATCAGGAAAGTGTGGAATGCCATAATACCTGAAGACTCATGTGCAAACCTAGTTAAAACTTTGGGAACTGAGGTTAATGTTCAGAAAACTGGAATAAAAAGACAAAGAATTAATTCAAATCCAGCTATAGTCCAATGTATGGGGAGTTAAAGCATCAAGATTTAGGGGAATTTATGTAACTTTGTCTACATTGATACTCATATATAAGGACACACCTGTTACTCTAATTTTATACAACAAAGAGTAATTCTGCTCTAATAAATTATTTCAATTGTGCTGAAGCACAAATGCCTCATTATTCAGTAATTTTTAGGAGAAAGAGATATATTAATATTTGTATCCCTGTCATTCAATAGGTATGTGTATTTCATATAATAATATGTCATATAATTACTGTATGATAACAAATATAATTATTACATATGAGATTCAGCTTGCTTTGGTTATCAATAGCAAGGTAGCTCTGTCAGTGAGTACTACAGTCATTATTAGGATAAAGCACGCAGTAGTGGTGGGTCTGGGTTTGGGTTTGGGAGAATACCAGCTCTTTGGGGACTGTGTAACAAGGAGGAAGTCATGACAGAGGAGGAAAAAGAGGCGCCTGGCATTAAAATCGACTCTCAGATCTATTATTGTGCTCATTTATAATTTGTGTAAATAGATGAGTTTCCACTCTTTCATCAGCAACACAGTTGGGACCTGTCACCTCTTGATAGTGTTTCTCTCCACACTTTTCTACCCACACCCTGTTCCCTCCACATTTCCTGCTTTTGTGCCACTATCTTCAACTCCGGACCTGCTGGGGACAGTGCCCAGAGTGTTCTCAAGTTTCTAAATCTTCTCCCAGGACATGAAACTCTGGGAAGGAGATTCATGTCTTCTCTCACCTGAGGACAGCACCCTTCCATGTTATCACAGTCCAAACCTCCACAGGCTCCACCTCTGGGCTCTGTGTCCACACACACACACAAAGAAAACAGAGACTTTGGTCCACCATTATATGAGTCCAGTTGAATACTGCTGATTCTAATATTCATTTCAGCCTGATGCTGAGAGTTGGGGAAGAGGCTCACATATTGGGTAGCCAAAGGATTCCATCGTGGAGAATGACCATGGCTCTGAGTTAATAAGAAGTTAATTTTTCAGCCCTGGCTGGTGTGGCTCAGTGGATTGAGTGCCAGCCTATGAACCAAAGGGTCGCTGGTTCGATCCGCAGTTAGGGCACATGCCTGAGCTGCAGGCCAGATCTCGGGATGGGGGCATGAGAGAGGCAACCATACATTAATGTTTCTCTCCCTCTCTTTCTCCCTTACCCTCTCTAAAAAATAAATAAATAAAATCTTTTTTTTTTTTTTAAGTTAATCTTTCAGCCCTGGCTGGCATGACTCAGTTGGGTGGAGTACCATCCCATAAACCAAAGGGTCATGGGTTCAGTCCCAGGTGAGGGCATATGAGAGACAACCAGTTGATGTTTCTGTGCCTCTCTCTCCCTTCATTCCTCTCTCTAAAATCAATAAGCATGTCCCCACGTGAGGATTTTTTTAAAAAGAAGTTAATTCTTCAGCAAGCTGTTACCTTAGCTCTGCCCACTGGCTCCCATGTGTATTACCAGTGGCTGGTGGAAAGGGAAGGAGTGAAAATGAACCCATCCCGATCCAAAAGAGTGGTCTGAGCATCTCCTGTCAGATGAGAATATGTGTCATTGTTGCTTGTAACTCTGGAAACTCTCACAAAGGACAGTTCTGCCAGGGGAATCTGATATCTTGAATGCAGACAAACTGCATCGTGACTTCTGAATGAGTTTGTGATAGGGACATGATGCCTCCAGTTTTGAAATAGTCTGTGTGTTCGTGGATGAATGCCATGTGGTTGTCTAAAATCTCACGTATTCATACGACTGCTCTGAGGGAAGTAACCCCTTCCTCTTATTTTTCTGGCTGGCAGATCTTGGTGACCTCGCCCACCCCCTTAACTTTCCAGCTTTCCCCAGGAAAGCTAGCCTTGCTAAAAATTCCCTTCATTTGTTTGGCATGGAATTGAATACAGAGAGCACCTTCAATGGAGAAAGAAATGGGGAGAACACCAGTGGGGCAGCTGTAGACTGAGACCAGGTTTGGCTCAGGTTTATAGCCCTTTGAAATGTTTCCCTGTCATTATACATGTTACTCCTGTCAAAGGGGGAGAGTGTATCAGAAACCCACCCAAAGCTGACTTGTGTCTGTACTATATACTCCCTTTTGGCACCATGTCAAGAACTTGCTGCAAGGTTGGATAGATTCCAGAAATACTTCTTCTTAAAAAGAACACAAACACTTTTTCTTTTAAATTTCCTTGTAATGAATGGAAACCCAAAAGGCATTAAAAGGAAGCATAGCAACTTTAATTTTTAATGTCTTTACTTCTGTCAGTTTAAATTAAACCCATGATATCTGAGCACAATTTCCTATATTTAATAATACATAAAGCAAGATAATTAAAAGGTATATACCCATGCTGGGAGAGAAACAGTGTTGAGTACAACACTGACTTTAATCTCTGCCTCTATTGAGGAAATACAGTGAAACCAAGCAAATAAACAGAAAGGACATCGGCAAGGACTGTTCTTCACACAAGCTCTTTTTTTTGAGCCTCAGATTTCTATATCCAACTGTTTACTGGGCATTTCCACTTGGAACCTTGCTTTCTCCCTCTCCCTCAATACAACCACGCGCGCGCGCACGCACACAGGCACACACACAGAGGCACACACACACACACGCACACACTTATCAAGCTCTACATCTACTGCTACCTCCTCACTTAAGCCAGGTGAACCCCTGCATCAGCCGCCTGTCCTCTCTGCCTTCAGTTTTGCCCCTTCCCAATTCATTCTCCAGACAAATCCAGAGTACTTTTTAAAAAATACAAACTTGATCAGGTCATTTTCTGTTTTAAAATGTCAGTAGTTTCCCTTAGGAAAAACTTAGAATAAATCTTAAATTCTTTCCTATTATTTGTAAGTCCTACTTCTCCAGAATCAGGCTTCATTGTTCCCATCTCCTTGTCTTCCATAAACTACTCATACCAAACTTCACTGGTTTCTCCAACACATGGTGCTGGACCATCATCCTGCCCCACAAAACTCCTGCTGTTCAGTACTAGTCTTCCCTTAAATCCCAGTTAACCTGCCCCTACAAGTCTGTAATTTCTTCTCATGTGCTCTCATTGCATGCTAGATATTCCTCTACCAGAGGACACACATATTGGAAGCACCTGTCTACTTATCTGCTTGTATATTCCCCACTAGATTGCAAGTTCTGGGCAGGATCATGTGTATCGTGTTCGTTTTCAAACCCCAAAAGTTGGCACATAGCAAACATTGAATAAATACTGGTGGAAGGAAGGGTGGGAGAGAGGGAGGAAGGGGGGAAGGAAAGAAGGAAGGAAGGAAGGAAGGAAGGAAGGAAGGAAGGAAGGAAGGAAGGAAGGAAGGAAGGAAGGAAAGAAGGAAGGGAGGAAGGGAGGGAGGAAGGGAGGGAGGGAGGGAGGGAGGGAGGGAGGAATGTATAACTGTGTCTTTGTGTTAATTAGTCCTTAGGAGACAGTGTCCTACCTGTGAACTTAAGGACAGGGATTCTTTTGGCACTGATGTGACCACACTCAGACGTGGTAGGGTAAGTCCTTCGAGGTGTTTCACAGTTAAAGGATCAAAGAAGAATTTACCTAGATCCCTCCAAAATCTCCCATTCCAACCCTCCTGGGACCCAAGGCTTACATTGGTAAGATGATTGTCCCATACTAAGCTCTAAGTTCTTTGAAGGCAAGATCCATACCTAATTCAACTTTGTTATTCCACAGTGTCCAGTGCGATGTTTTCCACAAGGAAGGCACTTAATACATATTTGTTGAATGAATTATTAAAAATATGAGAAGCTAGAATTAAGAGATCTACAAAAATATCCTCAGAGGCTCTTGGCTGGGGCTTTGCTTGCATAGTGAATTGCTAATGAACTGGACTGCTGGAAAAGTTATCACATGTGCTAGGCACCTGAGTTCTCACCATACTGGCACTGGGGCAATCCCAATAATTGGCAGCCACAGGGTGGGCAGCAAACTTTCTGGGCAATAAAGGAATTCAGGTCAGTAGATACCAGAAGCCTAGACCTCTAAATTCTCAAATAATTTCTCCCTTCTGCAGAACAAGTAAAATGCACAAATATTTTTTCATTGTTTAGCAAAGTTCCTGGGGCAATGGAGGCTATGGAGTGAAAAAAGACTTGGGGCACATTGTGGAAAGCAGATTGAGTCTATATGTTTAACTTAACATTGCTGAACATTTTATTTTAAGCCAGTGTATAATTAGAGAGCCTGCCATGAAAATGAGCAGTTTTGTTTATTTATTATGTAAGTATGCCTTTTATTAAAACGACTTTGTGAAGATCTAATTGCCACTACAGTAATATAGCATAGCAGCCCCTTACATAAATACATGATTATTATGTACAGTCACTTATCTGTGAACGAGTTCTGCTACTACTTTCCTTAATTAAGGATACAAAAGGGCTCCTTCATCTTTGCATATTCCCTTGCTAGGACATTGATACTCATTATTTTGTAAGTCCAAACACTGAAACTGTGTCAAGAATGCATCCATCACTAGATGGGTACTTATAGTCAGCAGAATTTTCAACCCTGTCAGCAGTTTCAGCAATTTGCAATTTCTGTATATCTGACATGTGCTTTTATTGGTGAAGACCACTTTCAAATACCAAGATCATGAGAATGATTCTTTGGGTAGTCTCTGCTGCAGCCTAATGTAATGACAGTAATTAACAGCCTGTGATTAGTAGCCACTCTAGAAAGTGTTTGAATGTTAATTTGCTTCAACTAATATGCAGCACTTCTGTGTAATGAGATCTAAGCTATAGGTTCATAGGGAAAGCAAATTATTTTACACCATTTAATCATACAAATGATTCTTAGTTAATCACTTGAACAGTAAACCTCGATGTTCTAATAAGTGACATTTGTTTTTCTGTCATTCAGTTTATTATGGTATAGGCCGGAGCAAAGATGCCATTTTTCCTAACAGTCAAATTCCCACTTGCCAGTAACATCACTCCTAAATAGGGGCTCATGATGCAAAGCAGTGGAGCCAGGTTTGTGGGTGAATACAAAACTGAGAAAGAACCTGTGTTTTTCCAAATTTGCTTTTCAAACTTTGCCTCAGCTTACATATCTGTAGAATGAAATGAGTGAATTGGCTCTTTAATGCAGATATCTTAGCACCTAATGTCCACCAAGAAATTGAGAATAGGGTGTTGCTTATTAACCAAGCATTAATTACTTAAATCCCTACCATTATAAGGTTGGATAGGAAGTCACCAGAGCATAAACATATTCACTAAAGAAGTGATTTCTTTAAAAATAGGTATCATTTCAACAATAGCTTGGGACTACTCTAATAACAAAGTGAAGCCATTGACAAATGAGGATTTGGCGAAGTTAAACCAGCTATAAGAATTGAAAATGCACTAGGCATTTCCAAAGACAATGATGTAAGTACCCAAAATAAAAAGAGGTCTTTGGGAAATTGGATGAAACCCTAGACTATTTTTTATAAGCTGACTTCACATTTACACTGAAAAGGTCAAACATCCCATAAAGGATGCTGAGTCATGTTGTCACAGTGTCATCAGAAAAATTATACCTAAACATTGACTCTTGATTGGCCGTTTGTTTTTAAAATTGGTGCAGAGTTGCTAGTATGATCTAAATGCAGTCAAACTTAAGAGAAAACGTGCTTATTTTTATTATTTTGGTTTTATTTTTAGGCTAGAGTCTCATATTTAATAAAATACTATAAAACATGCTTCCTTATTTTATGTAAATTTACTTCAAGTACCCTTTTCCATTAACAGTTATCCTTGGATAGCAAAAGCTTTCTGTGTTTGTTTTAAAGCTAAATTTCAGGGATCATCATTATTAAGAGTATTTTTTAAGTTCCTAAGAACCAGAAGTAAATGATATTCTTTCACTATGATTTCGGTGTGGGTACCACAATATCACATGGAGAGAGTCATTAAGGACAAGCACTGAACAGATCCCTATGTCATATACAAGGGAGCCCTCCTGACTAGGAGTGAATGTCTGCCTGCAGCAGAAGATATCAGGGCATTCGGATGGGTTTTTTTTTTTTTTTTTTTTTTTTTTTTTTTTTTTTTTGTGAACCTCTCCAGTGGATGTCCCAGTCCTATACTTAGATGTTCATTCTTCTGGTATACCAAGACGGAAGTTTGGGTCCCTAAGGTAATTGCAAATAATGCCATCCCAGTCACTAAGATCTTAATATAAATCGGTTTATTGGATTCTTTCCTAGAATAAGTTTCATAATTTTATAACTTAAAATACATTGAGTGTTTTAGAAAAGAAGGAGAAAGTGAGTTTTTGAAAACAGAAAACAGAAAATGGATCTTGGAAGCAATAGGAGAAAAAAAGCTTTACCTTCTACTTTACTGTTTTGCCTAGAATTATCCCTGGAGTAGATTACATTTTGCAGGGAACCAGTAAAGCCTGACATTTCCCAACCATCTTTCTCATGACTTGTGATTGTGCTTGAGGGTTTAAGATTAATCAAACCTCTGTCTCAATAAGCCTATTTATATGAAACTATTTTAAAGAAATAATGATGGGTTTGGAAAAGATTTTCCTTAAAAGCAGTTCATGACAGCATAGTTTATAACAAAATATTTTTTAAAACTTGAATTCCCACAAGTATGGTTTATCATTGCAGAAGAATGTTTAATATGTGAAAATATGCCTGTCCTATTTTATTTATTTTTAAAAATTCAGTTACATTATAGTACCTACTTTAATCTCATTTTGTTGAGAAGTAGAAATAGATACTATAAAAGAAGAAAATGGCAAATGTGAGCTGGTGATAAACCAAGCGTGTAAGGAAGGAGTTCTGGGTCCACTTTTTAAAGTGACAAAGGTGGGCAAGGTAGCTCTCTTTTTGCTATTGTCAATCAATTGTGAGACCAACTATTTGCTTCACAAAATAACAATGCATCTGTTTCTGACAAGGTGCATACTAAAGTGCATACTATCTCTGTGCAAGAGGATTCTTTTGACAATGCTGTACAGGTAATTAAGTGCTCAGACATTACTTTTCTAGAGCCTTATGTCATTTCATTTATCAATTGACTAACCATTTAAGTGGTTATTAAGTTCTAATATATGTGAAATGCTGTACCAGGCCCTCCCATATTTACCCACCTCTCCCACCTCCACTGGTGCTACCCAATATAGACAGTTTTCTCCCATCCATCATTCCTTCCTTCCTTCCTTCCTTCCTTCCTTCCTTCCTTACTTCCTTCCTTCCTTCCCTCCCTCCTCATCCCCCTATAATTTATCCAGAAGAGCCCATGACAACAAGGTATCAATATTGAAAGTCTTTCTGTGGCTGGGGAAAATAAAATTGTATGGATTCCAATGCAATTATCAATGTATTGGAGTTTATCTTTTCACTTAATGTCACCTGTCAGTGAACTAAAACATATTCTCATCACGATATGTAGAGAAGACTTTACAGTTCCTTATGACACCAACACAGGAAGACACCAAGATCTAGTGCTAGAAGTATACTTATATATGTCCCAAAGAATAGAGAGAGGGAGAACTTAAATCAGTAAAAGAAATGAACAGGATAAATTTGAGAAGATTTTTAAGCAAAGAAAGGGGGGAAAGCTCTTCCTTAAGAGTACTTTGTTATCTAGCCCTGTCTAATTGCTGATCATTTCATTTTGGCCTGATTTGAAGTTGGCCAGAACGTCTAACCAAATGAGTAGCATTTCTTGTTAACATCCCCTTTGGTCATTCTTTTCCCATTACCTGCAGTGTGTTTGATCTTGCTGCTTAATTTTACGTTCTAATTAAAGTTCATTTCCCTTATCTGTTTTCTAAATTGTCTTTTACTTTAAAAAGAAATAATCTACTTTTTAAAAACACTGATAAACTACCAAATTATCCTCAAAGTTAAATAGCAAAGTAAGTTATCAAATATGTATCAGACCCAATTATCCAGTAAAACTACCATCTTCAAGCAAATCTCAGTAGAGCCCTCTTTAAGAACTGCCTTTTAATTTCCAGATTGCTCTCTGGTTTCCTTGTCCTCCTTCTCACAATGTTTTACAGACCTGCAGTTTCCTCCACTTGTAGCAGCTCTGACACTATCATGAGAATCACCAGTGATACTCTGTAAATGCCAGCCAAAATCTATCTGCAAGAACATCTGCTCAACAGTGCAAAACTGATGTAATTACCAACCATCATCTATTCTCCTCCTGCTGGGGTAACTGCTCCAAATCATGACTTTTTGCCCTGAGCTAACAAGATCCAGAAACTCCCTGTTATGTACAAAACCTGCTGCTGAAAACCCATGTAGTTTCAACACAAATTATAACCCAGTCTCTCAACTACAAGAGTCTCTAACACCCCTGTGCCATAGGGTCTCAGAGAATCTTGCTTAAAACCATGTGAGTCCAGCACCTCACCCTCCACCCTCTAGTTGCTTTTGTCTGATATAAATGGTCTTCAAAGGAATATGATAGAGGAGGAAAGCATATATGTATAGTTAACAATAACATTGTTTTAAATGTACAACTACTGAAAGGAACAATTAAATAGAACTGAGGCAGAAAGAGGAATTTTTTAAATCTTTATTGAGCATCTACTCTTTGCCAGATGCTGGGCTGGATGCTTTGCATATGTTATCTCATTTAATTGCAGTTTTAAAAAATTCTGATAATCCAGAAATCCTCAGTTTGAATTCATTAAGTTTAGGCGTGTCGCATAGGCTTCAGCTCTACCTCCTAAGGATGTGAAGAAGTTTAACCAATGATGATGAAAAAAGAATAAATTCTAAGTTTTTTTTTCAATTATGTTAAGGGAAAATGGGAGAAGAGACCATGTAGTTCTAGAATATGGCACCAACAAGCTGAAGAGCATCAAACAGGTTTCTTAATCTGAATTTCAGTTTACACACTTACTAAATGAGGGAGTGGACTGGACTTCTGAGATCACTAGCAGTTCTAGAGCATCATGATTCGTTAATTCTACAAAGCAAATTTCATTCCAAAAGTTTTTGAACTTATTCCTCTCATTTTTGGTTTCCCTTAAATTCGTGGTGAGGCTAAAAACAAACTATATCTGGTTTCAAAAGGACCAGCAATTAATAACAAGATTATAATAAATTACTTTGTTGGGTTGTTTGATTTTTTAAATGTATTGGGATGATACTCGTTAATAGCATTATATGAAGTCCAGGTGTACAACTGTACAATATGACAGCTGTATACTCTGTGGTGTGCTCAGCACCCAGTCTAGTCTCTTTCCATCACTATATATTTGACACCCTTTACCCTCTTTATCTTCCCTTCATCCTCCTTCCCTTCTGGTAAAAAGAGTTGTTGGCTGTGTCTATGAGTCTGTTTTTTTATGTTTTTTAGTTGTGTTTGTTCTGTTTGTTCATTTGTTGCTCTTTGTTTTATTTATTCCACATATGTGAAATCATATTTCTTATTATTTTCTATCAGACTTATTTCACTTAACATAATACTTTCAAACTCCATCCATATTGTCTCAAATTGCAATATTTTATCTTCTTTATGACTGAGTAGTACCCTATTGAATACGAGGTCTGTCCAGAAAAGTCCAGCCATTGTTAATATAACTAGAATGGTTTGAGCTACAGCGATGTAAGCTGGCAGCAAAGGAGAGGACTGGAATGCACATGCGTGAACAGTGATGACTTCCTTGTACTGATCAGTGTGGACAGTAGACATCATTGAGTGAGCATGTGTACTGTGTGGCTGTCACATTCAAAATGACTGAGCGAGTAGAGCAATGAATATGCATCAAATTTTGCATTAAGCTTGTATATTTCTCGGTGAACACTATTCGGTTGATTCAGAAGACTGCAGCTATGGGCAACTGGTGATTGGCTGCTTCATCACAACAACATGCATACTCATGCATCACATCTTATGCAGAGTTTTTTTGTAAAACATCAAATCACCCAGGTGACTCAGCCCTCGTACAGCCCAGATTTGGCACCCTGTGACTTCTGGCTTTTCCAAAAACCAAAATTATCTTTGAAAGGGAAGAAATTTCAGACCATCGATGAGATTCAGGAAATATGATGGGGCAGCTGATGGCAATTCCAACAAAGGATTTTGCAGAGTGGTTTGAACAGTGGAAGAGATACTGGGAGAACTGTGTGAGGTCCCAAGGTGCCTACTTGGAAGGGGACTGAAGCATCATTGTCCTATGTACAATGTTTTTTGTATCTTCTTCAATAAATGTCTCTACTTTTCATATTACATGGCTGGATACTTTCTGGACTGACCTCATATATGCCCCACATCTTCTTTATCCAATCATCCATCAAAGGGCACTTAGGTTTTTTCCATGTCTTGGGTATTGTAAATAATGCTGCAATGAACATAAAGGTATATATATTTTCATAAATAAGTGTTTTCAAAATTTGGAAGTACATAGAAGAGAGATTGCTGCTGCATATGGTAGATCAGTTCTTAATTTTTGAGGAACTTCAATACTGTTTTTCATAGTGAATGCATCAATTTACACTCCTCCCAGCAGTGTACAAGAGTTCCCCTTTCTCTACATCCTCTCCAACACTTATTTCTTGTCTTATTGATAATAACCAGTCTAACAGGTGTGAAGTATATCTCATTGTGGTTTTGATTTGCATTTCCCTTATAACAAGTGATGTTTAGTATCTTTTCATATATCTATTGACCATTCATATGTCTTTCTTGGAAAAGTGTCTATTCAGGGCCTTATACCAATTTTTTAATCAGATCGTTTGTTTTATTGTTGAGTTGCATGAGTTCTTTATGTATTTTGGATATTACCCCTTATTGGATGTATCGTTTGCAAATATCTTCTCTTATTAAGTTTGTTGTCTTTTTGTTTTGTTGATGGTTTCTTTTGTTATGTAGAAGCTTTTTAATTTGGTATAGTCCCATTCATTTACTTTTGTTTTTACTTCCCTTGCTTTTGGGGTTAAATTCACAAAAACCCATCTGAGTCTAATGTTCATAACTTTAGCACCTATATTTTTGTCTATGTATTTTATTGTTCCAGGTCTTATATAAAAGTCTTTAATCCATTTGAGTCTATTTTTGTGTTTGATGTCAGCAGTCTAGTTACATGGTTTTTGTTGCTGTTGTTGTCATTGTTGTTTTTTAAGAAAAGATTGTCATGTGAACTTCCAAAATAAATGTATTAAATCGGGCTGAACTGAGATAGTTAAGAGTACTCCTATCCCAAGTGGAATTATGGCCACTGTGCACACAAAATGTTTCTAGAGAGGGAACAAGACTACCAAGAATACCACCTTTGTTTGATCTTCTTAGATGGAATTTTATACCTACTTTGCAAATGAAAATAATGTTGAGCCATTTGTGTGTGTTAGTTATATAAATGTATTTGATGTCAGTGGATGGAGCATTGCCTTTGCATCATGTTACTCTGCCTTGGATGTATTAGACCACTTTCTAGCTCTTAACTCATGAAAGCCTCAAAAAATCAATTTATGGAATATTTGCCAAATTTACCTCTTGTGTTCAGCACTGTGGCAGGCAGTTGAATGACTGGGAAGACATCTCAAAGTCATACAAATAGCTTGATCCACTAAAGCACAGGTACAACAGACTGTGGGAATAGAAAGTGAAACAAACTAACTGTAGAGTAGACAGAAGGAAAGGAGAGGCATGAGAGCCCAGGGCAGACCCAGCACCTCAGCAGCAGCATCTCCTGAAGATGCTGGGGAGAGACGCAAGGTTATAATGATTAGATGGTGTTTACAGTATTTCCACCATAGCGCACATTTACCACAATTAATCAGAATCCCTAAGTACTTCAGGCATGTAGATCTTCTGCCATATTTGCAAATGTTGTCTGACATATGTGGTTTGTTTAGCATGTTCCAACTTGCTCTTATATAAATAGTTTTGTTTCACTGGCCCTCATGAAGTTGTGCTTTTCTAAAGTAATAATAAGCTTGCAATTTTAATTATTTATTATTTGCTAACATTTTAAATCAAAGAAAGTATCTGTATTCATAAACCTAAGTCATCCTCTGTACTAATGGTTCTAAGTGATTATCAACAAATTGGGAGGAACTATACCAACCAAAAAACAAACAAACAAACAAAACTTTCCAAGGTTCAGAGGGAAAGGTAGGTGAAAAATCTGCAGCTGAGAACTATGGAGTTTTTTTTTTTCTAAAGCTTTATCTCTTAATTAGATCTCCGTTCTGGCATTACCTGATGTTAGAAACAAGACAGCAGGCCCCAGTTGGAGTCACTTATGCTAAGCCCCACATCAGGAAACTAAGACTTCACAATTAATTTCAGCTCTCCCAGAAATGGAATCTCAAACCAGTCAATCAGGAATTACCTGATCAGCATTAGTAATGTAATGTGCCTGCAAGACCCCTGCTATCCCCTAAAGAAGTGACCTTGTTATACCCAATCCACTTTTTGATAATATAACTTCCTTGTCCCTCTTTTCTCCTGCCCATAAAAGTCTTTCATTTTGTATAGCTCCTTGGATCTCTTTTCTATCTGCTAGATGGGATGCTGTCCAATTTGTGAATAGTTGAATAAAGCCAATAAGATCTTTAAGATTCAGTTAGTTGAGTTTTGTAACACTGATATGCCCTATTGCAGGTTTAAAGTCTGAAGTGACCATGTTCCCAAGAACAAAGGTGACCCTGTGGCCTGAAGGCCACTCTCCAAAACAGAATGGGTCACTGGAGTGCCCACTTCTCAGTCATACTGGGCATGACCAGAATCATACAGACAGATGGCCATTAGAAAGACTTCACAGTGTATTATTAAGGTATTTACTTAGTTGCAGGTGAAAGACTAGGAGATCTTGAGTGTCTTTCCTAATTCATGTGATAAGAAATACTGAACACCTACTCTGTGCCAGGTGGTGTTCCAGGCACCTACTGTATGCCAAATGTAGAGCCTGAGGATTTTTCTCACGGCCACCATGCTTGAAAATCACTAACCTGGAACAGAGAAGGCAAATTGGCTTGAGTCTATGCCAAATCCTCTTTGTGAGGGAGATACTTCAGTCTTGTCAGTAATATATTTGCAATTCTCCTAAGCACATTTTGTTGTGTGATTTCTTGATTGTAGTGATCATGATTCTTCATGATCTTTTCAATTCTGGAAGTAATTTATTTGGGGCCCACAGAGCATTTATGATGACTAGAAATAATACCAATTAATTAATTTTGAAGATAATGAAATGCTTAAATATTTAGTTTGGCAAAGGCAAAAAAAGAAACAATCCTAGAAAAGTGATGTATTAAAAATGATGTTTGAGGTTGGGATTGGGGTAAATATAGAGATCTAGAGACTGGAAGCAGTCACCACTGGCCAACTCAATTACTATTGTAGTAATTTTTAGACAGGATCAATAGGATAGAGAAAAGTGAACAGGAAGAGCCGAATTAAAGAAATGGAGTCTCAATAGTAGTTGGAGGTGGAACTGAAATTAGGAACTAAAGAAAACAAAGTTGAAAATGACTCAGAGCTTGCTCTTAAAATAGTAGCTCTGTTAATGTCAATAGAGAATTTGGGGAGCAGGAGCCTTCTATACATGTCAAAAGACACTTTTCCATGTCTTCCATGACTTTTCTTTGAATTTTCCACATCTTGTTTTTACTAAGGAGTTAAAATTAAATTTAACACTTCCACAAGGGCCTGTCCAGTGCTTGAGGGAAGAAGGAAAAAAGGAAGAAAGGAAGGAAGGAAGGAAGGAAGGAAGGAAGGGAGGGAGGGAGGGAGGGAGGGAGGGAGGGAGAAAGGGAGAGAGGGAGGAAAAAGGGAAGGAAGGAGGGAAGAATGAAAGGGAAGGAGGGAGAGAGGAAGGGAGGAAGGAACAGAGGAAGGAGGGAAAGTTACTTAATAATAAATACAGGAGAATACTCCCCCCCCCCAATTTATTTCATTATTAGGTTATATACAATTAAATAGGAGTAAATCATTGTCTGACTGTATATATTTATTCTGTAATCACCCTGACCTCTAGCTTTAGTTCTATCAAGTCTATTTGCCCTGCCGTCAATGCCATTCTGTACTGCAACCACCCTTGCATTTGTGCTTTGGAAAAAAACTATTCAAGAAAAAATAAAGTTGGACTCTGTTAGGGAGATAATGCAATAAAATATGCTTCTGGAAGGGGAATTTCAAAACCCAAAGCTTTATCTACATAATAATAATAGGGCCTACTTCACATTTGGACTAATTTAGCTCACTCTCTGATTCCTGAAGTTTACTCCTTCTAGGCTGCTGTGCTGTGCCAGCATTCATTAGACATAATATGCTGGCTAACATCTTTGTGGTGCCTGGAAGACCTACTTAAGGACTTCAGGCTGAGCATATATAAAGAAAGGCTTTCCAAGAGGAAAACTTTCTTCCTGGAACTCTTTGTGGTTTGACCTAAGAGCTTTTTGGAAAAAATAGCATCTTTGCCTTACATTCTTCCTGACCATTCATTGTTTTAGTTTCAGAGACTCATTTTTACTATTTTTAAGATTTTATTTATTTATTTTAGAGAGAGAGGAAGGGAGAAAGAAAAAGAGGGAGAGAAACATTAATGTGAGAGAGAAACATTGATCAGTTGCCTCTCATATACGACCCAACTGGAGACTTAACCTGCAATCTGGGCATGTGCCCCAACCGGGAATCAAACTGGCAAACTTTCATGTTGCAGGATGATGCCCAGCCAACTTAGCCATACCAGCCAGCGCAGAGAGCCATTTTTACAAATCAGCTTCCCTCAGTTAGTACCGTGAGCTGCATAGAAGAGCCCAAATGTTCACTACCTTGTTTAGGATTCTGAACTACAAGGGCAGAGGTGGAGCAGGTTAGGAAAGAGTTCAGAGATGTTTGGTTACAAAACAAAAAACAAAGAATATCACTTTGGAAGACAGTTTTTCTACCTTTAGTTGATAGCTGATTCTATAATCTTTTCCCATCTCCATTTCAGTTTGTTCTTTCAATTTTTTTTTTTTTTTTTTTTTTTTTTTGCTAACGTGAGCACAAGTGCCTTGCTAACTGAAGGCATGACCACATGAGACACACAGTTCAGGGTTCTTCATTAATAGCAATAGAGGTCTTCATACCAATTGTAGATCACCACCACTTAATTTATTTGCCAGTTGGCACATAACCTACATGTGCAGAGTGACTCCAGGGAATTGGGTGGTACTAACAGAATCACCTCCAAATGACATAATAGTTCCTCATGTATCTTCCAGGGCATACTAAAGTTTTCCTCTAGAGCATTGTGTCTCGCTCTCCAAATGCAGTTTATGTCCCACCACCTGTTTATAAGTCAGAGGGTTTGGTTAACAGTGGGAACAAAGAAAATGGAATATCTCCGAGATGAAAGTTAAATGGCACTACCCACGGCAGAAGAGCTGATGCCAAGGACTTTCAATTTCCAGAACTCTTAAGCAAGGCCATTTATATTGTGAGCTTATGCATCGAGTTCCATTAACGTGACACAATTAAACATTTGATTTTTTGAACTCCCTTTGTTTTGATTCAACACTCACTAAGTCACCTTCTGATTATGATTTGATCACCTAGAAGAAAAAACTACCTGTATCTTCTGGACTTGAAATGGATTCATTCCAGAGACACATGTATTTCCACTATCAATAAAATAGTAAATTGGAAATTATAGCTTTATGCATCTGTCTCATGAGCTTGGTTACTATGATCTCAGTTCTGAGAAATGAACCCACTCTGGTGTGCCAATAATGATCAAGTCTTAAAGCTTGTGAAACTGAGGATCAGTCTCTAGGCCATGTAAATCCACCAGCATAATGAATGCCACATTGTGAGACCTCTTGGAAACCAAGAAGCCAACCATTCCCTTGGCAGGCCCATACTCCCTCTGTATCATTTTATCTAGCTGTTGGGTTGGCCAAAAAGACCATTTAGTTTTTTCCATAAAATAAAAGACACATTTTTCATTTTCACCAATAACTTTATTGATTTGGATGTTTTGAGTACATCAGCTATCTCCCACTATTGGCTTCTAGTGGGTAGAGGCCAGGGGTGCTGCTAAACATCTTCCAATGCCTAAGACAGCCCTGCAGCAAAGATTATTTGGCCAAAATGTCAATAGTACAAGAAACTTCACAAACCACTTTTGACATGTTTGATCAGGCACAGCACCTTCTCCATACACTGCGTAAATCTCCTTTTGCATTTCGGTTACATTTTTACCCTTCTTGAAATAATAAATAAAACATAATATGCCAAAAACGTGTATTTTCTTCCATGTTTAATATTAAAATGGCCACACAAAAATTCACCAATTTTGGTAAGTATTTTTTTTTCCAGCAATTTTGGTAAGTATTTTTAAGTGCACATTGATATGAGAAGTTGTCACAATACAATCAAACAAAATTGTTTCAAGTGAGGTTAAAGATAACTAAGCACTACTAGACCTATCATACAGAAAAAACTAAATGAACTTTTTGACCAACCCAAAACTAGTCTCTTTACCCCTTATAAGTTGCTTTTCTGAAATTCAGCTACCGAGGCAGGAACTTGGCAACATTTGATTATTCTTATCTTTGCTGAATAAAATCTTCTGCCCCACATTTATAGATCAATTGCCAGGTAAGGGTTCCTTTGTTATTATCAATGTCACTTCGCCATGTTAAGCATGTTTCACATCCCCAGACCAATGACAGCAGGTTTCCACTATCCATTTGTTCTGTGGCTCCAATAAATGAATGACTTCTGTCATATCTCCTTGTCCTCCAGTAAGCCACTATTAAATTCCTGATGTCACTCCTTCAGTTCATTGACTAGGTTAGGGTTGTCCATTTTTCAAAGTAAATGATGTCATGTATTTCTCAATACTGTGTATTTTTTGACATGATGAAGAAAAAAGCCCATAAAATTACACCTAAGTACTGCTACTGACACATGATCAACTATTTGACCAGTGACCCAATATACTACATCTTGTGTGAAAACAGTACCTCTGGCTGTCTCAAGGTCACACATGAAGCTGAAAGAATCCCCTCTGCAAGAAAACATATTAGTCAAAATACTCTGAGCTCATCATAGTCAATTTTGTCTGCTTCAGATAAGTATCTTTTTCCTTCAAGAAACTCAAGACAACAATAAATATTTAATTTCCTTGTCTTTTTATTTCTGGACTCTCAGGCCCTAGTAATGCCTGGTGTTAAACTGGCATTTAACTCAATAAATATTTGTTGATTCAGTTCACTGAATGATAAATTATTTAAAATTTTTAAATTTTCTGTTCTTGATTTTTTCCCTCTATATTCCTACTTCTTTTATATTTCTTTCAGTCTTTAAAATGTTCATTATGTCACCTTCATGTCATAATTTAAGCTTTTATTTGTCTTTCTCAGGGGTATATGATAGAAGTAGTAATAATTATAATTGCATAAACCATCAAAACAATAAGAAGAAATAAAATTTCCATCGGAGCACTGAGGGATTAGTCTAAGATGGATTCTAAATTGTGTGTGAGTGGAACACACCTCATACACAATACAGTAGTTACAACATATATTTTCTTTATCCTAAAATAAAATGAAAACATAAATAATCACATATTTGTATAGTGCTTTATGATTAGGAACACTCCCATGAATGTTCTCTAATCTGATGCTTTTAAGAACTGTATGGTTATATCTATACACACAAAACATGGGTTTTCTAAAATAAAAATTCTAATGTTCTACATCATCTTGTTTTATTCTTTAATCTATTTTATTGTCATTCCATTGTCCCCACTTCAAACAGCATATCACGTTTTCATCATTGCTTCTCCAGGTGTTACCACCTTTCATTTCTTTGAAGTCTACATCTCTGTGAAGTTTCTATATTTATGATTATGTCATTGGTTTATATTTCTAGAATAAAAAACAAATGGCTTAGAAAAGAGTAAAATTAGAACTCATCATAGTTTCATGTTATGAATAAATTTTAGAAGATATGTACAGCAATGCTTCATTACCCTTATGTATTTGCTTAAATAGTACACATGTTTCCCAGCCCAACACCACACTAAGATAGAGCACTGCTATTTCCAAAGACTAAAAACTCATTGAAAAAAACAGTGTGCTACAAATTTACTTGTTCTTGTTGTTACTCTGGGTGACCTTCTAAACTCATGTATTTAAAGCATCTTTATTACAAAGTCGTTGTGTCTGGGGAGGAACAAAAAAGGTTCCTGATATAAAATCCAGGGTTCCAAGAAAAGTGACCAAACCCAATGTCATCTTTGCAAAGCAGTTGCATTAATGTTCTTCTCTTCCTCATCTTGGGTTTTAATTATTTGGTTAATTAAAACTTCATTCACTATTGAGACCTGCTCAGATTCTATAAGTCAGTAATTCCTCAGTACACACACACACACTCACACATCCACATCCACATCCACATCTACATCCACATCCACATATTGGCAACAAATTCTCTTCTATGATGAAAGTTGAAGTTGGAATGTTTGAATGTTGGATAGCATTGAAATGGGATTAAGATTGCAAAACAAGTCCAATGAAGGCTTCTCCTTCCTGCCAGGTTCTGTGCCTACAATCAGCACACTGTACTGGGTGATTGTATCCCGGGTTGAACTGGTGCCACCATTCTTACATCAAGGTTGAGCTCTTAGAAAGGGTACAGCTCCATGGGATCTTCATCTGGGTGGTTTTTTTACAGGGTATTATTTATCTAGATAATTGCACTTACATTTCTTAGTTTTGCTTCCTACCTGACAATTAGAATAAGGGTTAAGTTATTTGCATTAATAGCATCATAAGTAGATGAACTTTATTTAAATGTGCATCCTTAATTGTCCTTTAAAAAGATCACATTATGATGCAGCATTGAAAGAAAAAGTTATTGAGAACATAGAAGAATGCTTGTCTTGTGCTTGGCAATATAATTAAAGGTAATAGAACTTACTGAATCTAGCAAATTACATTTTAAAATTACCAAAAGTAAGAGACTGGTGTGAGTGATTCATGGATCATGAAGGATTATCTCTCAAGCACCAAATATCTGTCAGGAGATTCCAGCTGACATTTAAGCTAAGGAAAAAATAGTATATGTTTAACAAAACAAGAAATACAGATGAAAACCTGATTCTCATCCATAGCCCTCAAACATTATATTTTCAGTCCTAAAGGTACTAACAAGGTTAAGATCACTAGTGTCAGCTTTTGGAATGCCGCATGTCACTGTCTTACTTCACACACATAACTATTGATTACCAAAAGCGATTCAGAAGGCTCTTTATCTTGATATAGAGAAAGCTAAGTTGCAAATTTAGAGTATAATAAGAAAGTACGTAAATATATGCTATTAGCATATTTTAATGTTAGTAATCTACTGTTTTTTTTTTTTTCTCCAGTGCTGTTATTTGACCATGGGTACATTGTCCAACTGATAACATCTTAGACTCAAAGAAATCTGAGGTTTATGTCTTAGGCATTCTCATGCATCACTCCTTTAATCCTTATAGCAATGCTATAAGTGAAACATTTCATTTTGCCCAAGATATATAGCTAGGATCATAATAAAGCACTTGAACTTGGTTCTAGTCTAATTGCGGTGCCAAAATTCTTGACCATTAAGCTACATGCCTCCCCATTCTTTTCTAGCACTGAAGTCACAGTGACTCTGTTGAAGATGTTTTAGCTGTGCCTTCTGGATGCCCAACTGTATGAACTAGTTGACTAAATGATCAGTAAAATGAGTCCAGTGACCCTAAGAACACCCAGATTACTAGCTGAATGAGTTCCTATGGCAATGTCAGCTTCAAAAGATGGCTACCATCTTTTGGTCTCATTTTTTCTTGTGTCTTAAGGTCCCCAGGTAGATTCATACACTTATTTTCAAAATACCATAGCTCATACCTCACTGTCTTACTTGTACACAGCTGGGCACTTAATAAGCAATCAGTAAATTAATCTTTATCCTAAAAAAACAAAATTATAATTTGTTTCTGAAAAAACAAAGACTATGGGCTTATTGACCCACTCTATTATTGTTCGGTGAACTTTGGGTTTGATTCAACTGTTAAGAGTTCATCTTTGAGTCTGCATAAAACTTCTAAAATTTCTTTCTGTTGACTTTGTTTCTCAGCAATAAAAGTCATCATAACTTAAACTCAATAAATTATAATATTTCTATTTTATCCCTGGAACATTTGTGACACCCACTGATGTAGCAGCTGGGACTAGGAGATCATGCTTTCCTTGACATCAGTTGACCCTAATCGTCCCCAAAATGGGCCTAGTGGGCAGCTGTCATTGATGTCCAGAGAGGCTCAGAGACTATTTGGGAAAGGCTGGAAAGTGGTACATACAGGCAATAACTATTTTAATAGTCTGAACCATTAGAGCTGAGCTATTTGGAACTGGATTTTAAACATCAACAAAATGCCATTTAACTTTTTGTTTGGTTTTCACATTCTAAGGAGCAATGGTGACAATTATGGTCTTTATCTCCATAGCACTCTTCCTTCTTGGATTAAGACTGGCAAGAAATTATTTGTGAAATTTCATATCTGTTTCAGTGTTAAAAGAATTAGCATAATAAATACAACCCCTTTTTTGTGGCCAGAGAGTCTGACCTTTATTGACTTCTGAAATTAAAAGCTACTTAATATCTTAAGTCTTTGTTTTTCTATGGGTAGTATTTATACTTGAAAGTGGAAGCTGGAATAAATCACTTGAATTAACCTGCCATGAAAATCCTAAGGACATAGAACATGTTCTAAAATTATATTTCAAAGTTTGACTTGTCAAAATTTTAAACACCTAGATTTAACCTTGTATCCCCTCATTTTGAGCTTTAACCACTATTTGATATTTATAGAAAACAGCTCTAAGTTAATGAAAGAGAATATATACCATTAAAAATCTATATGCCGATTAGATTTATAGAGCATAATTCAATAATTTTTTATAAAGCAATAAAAATACTTGCCAACTCTCATGAAAAACAACCATATGTTTGGTTTTAATAATGAAAATGTTTTATAAATAAGCTTCAATTATGGTCCATATTATTTAAAAAGCATTGAATCTTTTCCTCTTCCAAATATACTTTTCTCTATTTTTTGAGGCACCCTTAATAATTTACATGTAAATTTATAATATTTCCAGATTTATTCATTTTTTTACCACAAAAGAAACATTCTGTTTTTTTCTCTTTTGGTTTCCAGTATGCCTTAAAATGACATTTATCAAGTTAGATAATGAATGTATCAACTATGAAAACATTTAATAAGAACTACCTTTATCCATGAATTTCAAAGCAAATTAAAACATAAGCATAGATTCTTCCATGAATTAATATCCCCACTTAGATTATATGAAATAAAACTTTGATCATCTTTTATATATCCTCTTATTACTTATTTGTAGGTGTAAAATACTGTCTGATTCTTTGTGGAAAGAAATTTGGCAATATGTATTAAGAGCCTTAAAAAGTTCTTATCCTTTGACCTAGAGTCTATCATAAGGACATAATCACCAGGCTTACAATTTCTTTATGAGTTTTTATTACATTGCTAGTTATGACAGTGACAAGTTGGAAATATCATCAGTGTTCAACAGTATAGGCCTGGTTAAATGACTTACAGCCAATCTATTTGATAAAAACTATATAGCCCTTAAAATTTGAACTTTTTAAGAATATTTAATAATACGGAGAAGTGCTTATAATAAAATGTTAAGTTTAAAAAAGAAAAACTTTATATGCTACTTTTTAACAGTTTTTCCAAAATTAGAATTATAGTCTATACAATATGAATGTTCAGATATGTAAGAATGGAAGGATGCACACATGAAAATATTAATCTTGATTTTCTTTGAGTGGTGGGATTATGAGTGAATAAAATTTTTCTTTTTGTATTTTCTACAAAGAATATATATTATTTTTATAATCAGAAAGAAATATGTGTTTATTTTAAATATTATAAAAGGGTAATAGTTAAATAAATGATATTGAAGAAAATGATTTACTGATATAGAAAGTTGTTTACATGTAAGTGAAAAAAGGTACAGTATCAAAAATATTTTGCATAAGATGATTACATATGATTGCATAATTATTTTAATAATAATTGTGTTCTACTATAGCAATAACCAATGTACCTTATAAGTTATACATAAAAATGGAACTATAAAGAGGATGAGATTTAAAATACAAATAGATATTCTTATAAAACTATGTACATCTAACTATTCCCCATTTGCTCCCAGTGGAAATCATTATCTAGAGACATAATATAGCCTTCATAACTTTATCATTACACTTTTCAACCTATATATGTACCCAAAACAAAATAGAAGTACCTAGCAATTTTTAAAAATGTTATTGCTTCAGAGTGTATATACACTGTATATTTCATTTGCAAATTTCTTTTTTCTATCAACTGTATACTTTTCAGATGTATCCATGGGGGATACATGTAGATCTGATTCATTCATTTTAACCACTATATTGTATTAATCCATTTTATGATTTTACAACAGTTCATTTTTCTATTTTATAATTAATAGACATTTGTGATGTTTTCAATATTTTAACATTTTAATGCTGCATTGAATAATCTTATGCATGACTTATATGCATGGATAAAAGTTGCTTTACTATATTATATAGACCTAGACTAAGAATTGTTATTATGACACATGCTCAGTTTAAACTGTATTAGATATCACCAGATTCTCCCCAAATGAGTTGATAATTTATCCTCCTGGCATTATCAACAAATGTGTGTGTGCACATACACACAAAATTTATCTTTAATCAGTTATAAAGTACTGTAAATATCTTCTCCTAGTCTACAGTTTATTTCTGTTTACATTTAATTTAGTATAATTTGTCAATCTCTTCCATACTAGCTTGTATTTTTTTTATTTAAAAAATCTTTCTCTATCCCTTTTTATATATTTTCTGTATTTAATCTTAAAAGTCTAATTTTTCACACATCTGAAATGTAATTTTTACATGGTATAAAATAAATCTACATTTTTGCCCTTACGTCCTTTGTTCAAACATTTTAAAAATTGTGATGCCACTGAAATCTCATGCCATCTCTGCCAACTGCTAAATGCCCATTTGTCTATTACTGAGCTTTCTGTTCTCTTTCATTGGTCTACTTGTCTGCCTTTTAACCAATACCCCACTGTCTTAATTACTGTACCTTTATAAGAAGTTTTGATATCTTCTAGAATGAATTCGCTCTTCTAAGCCTCTTCAAATGTTCATTCTTCATCTTCCAAACTTTAGGATCAGCTTGTCAAGTTCTGTCTGCCCTCTGTGTGAGTCAGCTGTTTCTGCCTGCAGTTTACTCAGAGAATGAGTCCACTGATGTGCCTTTCCTGGAGTCTCAGTACTTCGTTGCAAGTCTAGTCAGCAAAATCCTAGAGAGTAGACAAATCCTGTGTCATTTAATTTGTCAAGGTCTTCATTAAAATGATACCTTTCAATCAGGCAAATACAATTGCATAAATAACTTTGAAAGCTAATTTATTCTCTTTCTTTCTCTCTCTCTCTCTCTCTCTCTCTCTCTCTCTCTCTCTCTCTCTCTCTCTCCCTCCCTCCCTCCCTCTCATGCTCTCCTTCTCTCTCCCTTTCTCTCCCTCTCTCTCTGCCTTTCACACCAACACTCCAGCATTCACATACACCACTCAAGAGGTGATCGTCTACTTTTTGGACACCTTGTTGTATTGTGGGCAGAGTAATCATGTATTTTTCCAAACCCCAAAGCATAGTCTAATCCATACTCTAACATTAGCAAAATATTTGTAATCAAAACAGACCTGGAGAAATCCAAGATAAGTAGTTTTCCAAAATATATTTATTGAAATCTTAATAAGACTAATCATTGGGTCATACTAATCTCTCTCAGAGAAAAAAGGTGGGAAAACGAAGAGAAAAGAGCCAACTTCATTTTTTGCTGACCAAATTGAAGACTTTTCTTGGTAAGATTTTTCTCCTATGAAATGTCCAATCTAGAAAAGTACATAAGTAGTACCTAACTTATTTTTAATTATGTGTTTATAATTACTGCATAGTTCAGTTTTCATATTGGAACTCATGTTAGTTGAGTGTATACACACTAACCACATCACCATGCACTTCTCCAAAACAGAAAAGAACAAAAGAAAGCGTGTTTGCTATCGCTAGTATTATTTTAAGGAGATAACTTCTGTCTATACTATATGCCCTGTGTATTTCTAGGGAGTAATTTCTGATACAGAAATATAGTGCCCAGAGATGGCAAGTTCCAGGAGAAAAGCAGTCTGGTTGTCACAATTTCATTAAAATGTTCTAACGGTTCTCAGCATGACCAACTCTATGCCTGCACAGCCTGCAACCAAAAGGCACTAGGGCTGCAGTCAAAGATATTGTTGTGGGAACTTCTAATCATTCTGACATTTTGTTACCCTGGTTTCTTTATTTTGGGGATATTCACCTCTTAGACAAGCACTGATAGCCTTAGGAACCTCTTTCAGTGTGTGGCCCCTGAATTTGGCAGAACACCTCAGGAAGCTGAAAACCATGCAGGAGAAACCCAACCAACCAAAAGATGAAAGAAAAATAAGAGGGGAATCAAGGTCACAGTGGAGGAAGGGGGAGGGCTATTTCACAAACCATGGCCTGTCTAACATATGCTCCCTTATGAACTGAATCTGGGACTCTCGCTTTTTTCTTAGGAAAGGCCCTGGGGGAAGAGTTTGCCCAGCTTGAGTCCAGGCCCAGGCACCATAGCCGAGGGATCTTTTGACTGGGCTCGGCAGCTGCAAGCGAAATAGGTCCTATCAGACCTGTACCCAGCATGTATGAGCACCTATAATCATTCCAGGCGAGCAGCGGGCCTAGATGAGGCAAGTTGGGATGGGGGCAGGGGAGAGAGGGCAGGCAGCCAGCTGGGAAACCTATATGTGTCCTGTTGTTTACTCAGTTTAGTGCGCTGGTAGGATGTTTCTCTGTCCAACCTTAGCAACAAACACTTGAGCACAAATAAAAGTCGGCTTTATGCAAGGCGTTTAAATAAGTGCTAAAACAAATCCCTAGAAATCCAACTGTCCAGGCCCAGGTGGAAGCTCATTGTCTACAGAGTGGGGAATGCAGGCCAGGGACTCCTAGATTATCAAAAAAATATCCAAACAGCCCTATTTAACATTTAAATAAGTAAGAGGACCAATAAAGATTTCTCTTGCTTAAAAGTACTAGCATTTTACAACTGTAAAAGGCTCCGCCATAGTCTATATGAAGCCCTGATTGCACATGAAATGCCCAGTTAAGCCTGGGGGTTTGGCCCACACTGTAATCTCGCTACAGTACAGGCTACATGTTATGGAATTCAGCTTTCAGGATCTCAGACTAATTAGAGAGGCACCCAGTAGCACTATGCGGGTTCTGTCAGCATTTCCACTATAAAATCCCCTTTTCTGGGGTTTATAACTTGGCCAATAAAAGATAGCCCCAGGCTGGAATGCGCCACGCAAAAAGGTTCAACACAGGAATAAGATTTTTTGTTTTAAACCAAATTTCATTAAAAAATCAGTTCTTGTAAGAACAGGGCAATAAAAATATGCTGCTTTCATTATGTCTGATGTTTTCAGCTCCTTGCTTTGTTTAAAAATAAAAAAGGAAAAAATAAATACACTTTCCAGGCATCAAGTAAAAGGTAGTGTGTACTTTAATGAAAATATTTGAATTATTGGTGCCGAGGAGAAACTATTGCTTGCCACACACTAGTTTTGTTTCACAATGTGGGTCTATGATTTAGTCCAGCTCAAATTGATTTGAAAATAGTGTACAATGCCTACAATCATAGGGACATTAATGTTTTTTCATGATTAGCTCATGTTAACCATCATCTTATTGTGGAGTAAAATCCTACCCATTAGCTGGCCTTACTGAGAGCAAAGCTTTGCAATGATATCAGTGTTTTACATGATCTATTAGTGCTTACAAATAACAATTTTATTTTCTACATCTTGGCAAGAGGAAATGGGGAATGCACAAACTCCACATACTTAACAATAACACACCCTATGCACAAATAAAATTAAACATTATCTCCTTAGCTTTAGTTTTATTTATTTTATCCTTGATAATTAAAGCTTTTTTTCTTCTTTGTAGACACCTTATCTTAAAAGGTTAAGACAGCACATGTATTTGAATTTAGCCAAAAAACAAAAAGAAAGTAAAAGGATGGGGAAATCAATAATGTCTAGAGCAGTGACCCATGCCTGCCACTGTTTTAGATGCTTTATATATGCATTTTTTTTCAGTAAAAATTCATAGCAATCCCATGAAAATAAGACTCCAGGAGGTTAAGCAAGTCTACCCAGAGGCACAAAGTTAAATGGCAGTACAGATATTCAAATGCAGTGTGTCAGACATCAAAAACTGTATTCTGCATGCTGTAATTTACTATGCAATTGACTTTCTTTCCCTTCAAATAATTGTACTGTGGAACTTTTGCTCGGTAATTTCCTCAGTTTCTACCTGCAGTAACTCTCAAATTAGCCTTGTTTGTTGTTAACAGAACCTGCTCATCTTTAAAGAAAATGGTGAGAATGGAGCTTAATTTTGAAAGCATTAGATTTCCAGTGTGACCAACTCTGAAGGCAACCCAACAGGATAAATAATCAGAAAAGTTCTACCAGGGAAATGCAAAGGGCCCTTTCCAACGAAACTGGAAATGACAGAATTATGCAGCTGAGAATTAAATGCAGGAGTCTGCATCCTCTTCAGAAGAGGTCCATCCAAAAAGCCATGGAAGTCCTTTTATAGAGAGCAGAAACTGGGTCTCAGTTTACTGAGGTACACTGCACCTGCACTATCTGTTTAACTTCAGGGGCTCTGCCTTAAGAAAGATTAATTTTATGCTTCTTTGCAATCTATGACTGAGCTATGCCTATCTATTAAACAAGCTGTATTTGTTTCTTTAGAGACCAATGTCCCATGAGACCTCCTTCTGTCCATTTATATTATACATAGGGAGAAGAGTGGCTGGGAGAGGACTGGGGAGCCACTAACCTACCAGATGACTGGCTCTTGGCCCCATTCAGTGCTGCCCTGGGTGGTAAGAGGCTGTGAGGAAGGAGCAAGAGGCCGAGGAGACTCAACCTTACTACTGAACTTCTTTTCTATTTCATACACCATTTGTTCTATCCAGCTACGATCCCTGCCACAGGGATGATATGATATTTGTGCCATCTACACATAAATGAAAGAAGTAACGGGCACCTCCACTACAATTTCCTTGCTTCTGTCTATTTAAATTCGAGCCTTGAGGGAAAAACCACATGCTTTTAATGGCCTTTAATTGGTTAAAGAGAACAGCGAGTTCTGCCCCAGAAGCTTGAGAACAGAACTCTTTTCCTTCCGGATTTGTTTCTTGGTTAACCAGACTAGGGAACAAAAGAGTTGTAAAATATTTGTCAGGCTGCAAAGCTTAACAAAGAAATGTTAAACAACACTGATGATTATATTGATTTCTTTCTCTCCATTTCTGCTTACTCCCTGCTGCTAACTCAGAATGACTGTCCTTGGCTATGGCTGTAGTGTGGGGAATATGCAAAGTTTGGGAGAAAGTGTCCCTTATTGACCACTGCCTGCAGAGTCAGTACTGCCTAAAAATTCCCTGGTGGGGTCAATCACATTTCTTGCCTCTTTGGTAACTAAGACTCACTAAGGGGCTCTATTCGTGTGTGTGCATGTCTATTCATCCAGCCCCATTTAAGAAATCCAGTTTACCAAAATTCAGACTTACAGGACAGAAAATTTAGTAATTTATCCCCATTAAAAAGATCCTCTCCTGCCCTGGCCAGGTTTGATTCCCAGTTGGGGCACATGCCTGAGTTCCAACCTGCAGGTTCCTTCCTCGGTCAGGGTGTCGCAATTGATTGATGTTTCTCTCTCACATCAATGTTTTTCTCCCTCTCTCTCTCCTTCCCCCACCTCTCTAAAATTAATACGCATGTTCTTGGATGAGGATTTTTTAAAAGTTCTGTACTTAGTAAAAGGAATCACACACAGCAGGATTTTTTAAATCGTGTATTTCTGTAGTGTACAAAGAGGAAATGAAGTCTAAATGTACATATTATGTCTCTTTTGAGGGGGAATCACTGTTTCTTGAGGGAGATAAATAAAATTATAAAGTTTGAGAGCTGACTATCTTTAAAGTTCTTGACAATGACCCACAGTATTTCACACAGTGCTTTTTACAGAATGGGAGCTCAAAAACACACGTTGAGCTGAATGACTTCAGGCTCGCAGCCCCTGGCCCAGTGTTCATTATAGCCATAAATTACTTGAATGATGCTAATTATCTTTTACCTTCAGTACTCATAATCAATATATTTGTGTTTGTTTTTTAGTTTAAATATATTTCTTTGCATATGTTAGATTTCCCAACAGTGAGCACAGGACCAAGGGCAGAGACCATGCTCGTCTCCTTTTTCATTGTTTCTTCTGTACCTGGCTTGGTAAGGAGTACAGAGTAGACACTCAATAAATATTTGTTGACTGAGTAGTTGAATAATTGAAAGGGTCTGCCTTTATATATTAAGGCAGGGTTAGTATATTTCTATATATTCAATAGCATTGCTTTGAAACTCTTCTCCTTGAAAAACAGATGAGTCACAGAGAAATCACTGGGGATTCTTATAAACGAAATGAGTTTATAGGGACATGATTAATCCCTGCCTGCTCCATAGCTATCAGATCTTATCCAAGTGTTTGCATTCCAGGAAAAAGACCCATGAAAAAGAAATCTCCAGCTTCAAAAAGATTTAAAAGAATAATTAGATTAAGTTAATACACTATTGAGTAATGATTTACCTTATTTTAAATAATAATTTTTTTCATAAATTACTAGTGTGCTTAAATCAAGTATCAACCAAATTACAATTTCTCTAAAACACAGGTTAAGGGCAAGCTGCGCTCTAAATCTCCCTATTTTGAATCGCATTTTTCTCCTTGTATCAGAATTTAGTACTGCTGCCCCATTACAGTGACTCCTAGAAAACTAGCTTTCAGTGTTCTCACCCATTCAGCCCCCTTTGCATCTCCTTTCCCCACAACTTTGAATCTTCCAATCAGAAACACAGGCTACATTACATAAAGTAAAATGGATCGCATGCAAGCACTGTGGAATACAAGCTCCTACTAAGAGGAAAAAAACAAACAAGTGTCACTGAACTCCCAAAGCACATGGTCCTGGATCCAACAGAAGACATTCACATTTTCAGACCACTCTCATTCACCCACAAGTCTGTGGGCCACGGTCTGTATTAGCCACTTTCCTCTCTGGCTATCAGTCTTCAATCTTCTCTCTTATGAGAAAGGATAAGAAAAAAAAATGGAAAAATATGTGAATTTTTGATTGAGAACACTGATAACATGGGGAGTATTATAGTTTTCAGAAAAATTTTTAAATTTTTTTCTAGTGTTTTCTCTTCTTCCTTTTTTTCCTCTCCCCATTTCTCCTACCATGGAAATTATTATTTTGAAGTTCCACTTTGCTTGCTGGCTTTGCCCTGAGCTCTCACTTCCTAGCATTCATCAGTGACTATTACAACCCACATTCACTGCAGTAAAAACAAATAGGAAAAAAGCTTTTCTATATACTATCTCAACCATATGTATGTAGTCAAAGTGGGGGGGAGAGAGAGACCTATAATACATATCTTAGCAACACAAGTGCACACCCTCCTTTTTGCATACATATTTACCCAATTTCTTCTGGAGGTCTCATGTGCTTCAATTGCTCATTTATTCTTCAACCTTGAATAAAGAGACAAGGAGATGAGGGAGGGGGAGGGACAGACAGACCTATAGATGACAGATCTGTAGACAATGTTGTTAGCATGCCAGATCTTATTACAGAACCGTGGGAGGTCATGTACGCCACATCTCGACTCCATGGGGACCACCACATTTAAAACAAGATGAAAAAAATTTGATGTGGGAAAAAAACCCTCATGGGCAGCCTTCAAAGGCAGAGACAGGTTGTGACTGGATTAACATTTATTGACTGTTTAAGCCTGCTTTTTTGCTTCAGGACAGAGATGCACGAGTTTAATTGCAGAGGCTGTTCTGCCAACTGATCACCAGAGTGGCAACCAAAGCTTAACTAATCGGTCCTTCATTAGTGAAAAGTCTCTATTACAAAACAAATTAAGCATGCTCTGATCCTAACCTACAAGTCCAATGGCATTACGGCAAAGTTTAAGCTGTTAGAGCACTGAAAAAACGTATTAAGGGTTAGCGCTGAGATAGCACTTTGCTATTGATTTTACAATACACAGGTATTATGATTTATGGAGGGCTGGTGTCACTCTAACAAGCTGAAGGACACACAATATCATCTCCAGCATCATTAAAATTCAGAAGCCTCCAGAACTAACTCATCAACCACTGTGCATTGTCACAGGCTGTGGAGCTTGGCTCCAGTTTCAAAATGTCCTGAGCTTTAGCACATTGTCTGCTCTTTTAGCAATCAGAAACATAAAGCTCCCCCAGAAAATATCAGAACCTATTTTCACACTGAGTTATCAACTGTATTTTGTTATTTAATTTTGCCTTTTTACATCAGAAGTGTTTTGTGCATGTTTTAAGAAAATAAAGTCTTTAAGAAAGAAAGACTATTTACCAGGGCAATATGTAATTCAGGCAAGGCTCATGCCAAAAAGTGATTACCTTTATTTTGCAAAATATTTAGGTAAAAATATGGCTTCACTCCCTATGATAATCAATCAATAGATATTCACTGGGCACCAATTATCCTCAAGTAATAATAGTAAGAGCTGAACATTAACTTTGTTCCAGAATTGTTCTAAGTCCTTTTGTTGTGCTAAAACATTTAATCCTCACAATATCTTTTGAGATGGAAGCTATTTTTTATGTCCATTTTACTGATAAAATCATAGAGGCCCAGAGAAGTTAAGTTCACAGCTACTAAGTCGAAGAGCCAAAATTTAGTTAGACAATCTGACATTTAGACATTATCTTTGGTCAATTCCTATACCAAAACAATCATTTCTTTTAGCAAAAGCAGCATTCTTTCAACTAACTTCAGTGTCTGTAATTGTGTAACTTGAGACTCAGGTAAAGCTCTAAAACTGATCATTTACTTTTATCAAAACCTTCCTATAGAATTTTATTGAGACACCCTTCAGTTCTCTGTTCTCCACTATATTATCCAGAGTATAATATTCTTCCAGATGACCTATTTTCTGTGACTTTAATTATTTTTCATACTTTCATTTATTTATATATTTCTTTTTTACATGAGAGGGTAGGTAACCTAAAACATAGTATCTTGTTCTTTCTTGTTTTACAACATTCCCCAACCCTACCCCCATCCCAAACTAAACACTGTGTTGAGCTTTATAAGAGCATCTGTGGTATTTACCATCAATGTTGGATTAAACTAATTAAATTTCAAACTTTTAACTTGGCTTTATATTCATATTTATCCATAACAGTGTTTACTAAAGAATGAAAATTGGTTAAATGCGATGTCTATCTTTTAACTAAACTAAAGAATTTGGGACTGGTGTAGCAAAAGAATCTCTTTCAAAAGTTTCTCACCTTTTAGAAGGCTGCAAACCATGGCCCTCAGAACTAGTGTTATAACTATATTACTGATTCATACTTAACTTTCTAACCCAAGATCATTTTCTGCCTAATCCATAGTGAATCACTTTCTAAATTTCATTTGATGTTCCTTTTCCCACATATTTTGCATGAGCTATATTCCTAGTGAGTGTTATCCCAATTATTATAGCCATTTTTACAACCTAAATGGTCATTAGATTTCAAATTTTGCTTGTAATTTACTCTGATTATCTTGGTGCCATTCTGTCTTCTATGTCCCCAAGACTTTCAGAAATGTTATAGATTGAAGGCTGGCACCTAAGAGAGACAATTTGCTTAGCCAATACTCTGTTAGTAAAATCTCCTTTGTTATCTACAGTTCTAAAGTTTCCTCTTCTTCTGACTATAACTTGTCAATCTCCGTGGTTCTGATTATCTTCTGATCACACTGGTACCCTAACTCAGAGTAGTACCCTTATATCCACTTATAAAATCACAATTCATTGTTAGTGGTAGGGCCCATGTATCTCTTCTGGGAAGCCTCCCATGTTTCCCCAAGTTAGAATTAGTTACTCCATCCTTATTAGTTTCCCTTTGTGAACAACTTAATTTTGACTCATTGAAAGAAGTTGTACAGTATCCCCTCACTTATTGCAGGTATTATGTTCTAGACACACCCCCAAATAGGTGAAAATCCACGAAGTAGAAACCTTACATTTATTTTAGTATTTATATATATATTAAGGCTTTATAAACCCTTCCCACACACTTATAAACTGTTCCCACTCCCTTATTAACCCTTTCCTCACTTTTATAAACACTACTTATGTTCTTAAACATATTCTACACTCTTAAACCTACATAACTTTAACAACATACGTATACAGTACCACAAAATCCCGTGATATAGTGAAAAATCCGTGATAAATAATTAAATATAATATTTTTAAAAATCCTGTGATACAGTGAGGCCAAAATAAGTGAATCGCAATACAGAAAGGGACTACTGTATTTGAAATCAGTGTTTTGCCCAAGTGCAGTTTTGCTGCATTTAATCAGTTGAACCCATGGACTTTAGAATTGTCTGTAATATTCACCTCTAATATCTTAGTCTCATTTTCAAATATTGCAATATTGTTTTCTGAATTTGGACTCTTTGGTCTTCATTTAATCAAGTTGTTCTCCCATAGCTTTTATCTTTATTACATTAACAATGACATAGAGTTTCTTGTGTCCTTAGTGGTATTTCCTTTAAAATATATAGCACTTTCGAACTCCTCTATCACATGGAATATGCCTGTGTCTTCAGTCTTATTTTGATCCACAAGATCCTTAAGAGCTGGTAGAAATCTCTGCTATAAGCTAATATAACCTCTCATTTTATAGATAATATATTAATCTGGGGAAGATTGGAGAAACTAACACCTAACTGTTAGGGTGACAAATGGATTACAGTCCACATTCTGTTTCCAAACCTGAAGGGAGCAAACTGGCCACACCTCTGAATGTGGAAAAATGAAATAGACCATAATGGCACTGGTCACATGGGGTTGTGTTGAATCAGCCTTGACACAGCCATGTGCTTTGTTTCAACGGGGTCATTTTTGACATTCCCCCTAAGCTTCTGGAAATTAATATTCTGTTTTTACCTGGGTTTACTTGTATTCTATTACAAACTTGAACTCTGAATTCAATTTACCTTCACCAAGGCTGTCTTAATCCTCATAGCTCCACCTATCCTCCCTTCTCTAGACAAACAAGCCAACACATCTTATTAAGTTTACTCCATTTCTGTATACAACTTGCCCTTCCATGAATTGCCATCAAGTCTTTGCACATGAAATGTTCTCCCCAGCACTACCCATCACAATCCTAAACCTGATTCACAACGCATCTCAAAAGCCAACTCATTTTTTACCACACTCAACCCCCTTTTTTGGAATTGTTACTTTTGTCTCAATGCTAGCTCCTTCCTTAGCCTGTTTTCTATTAGAATTTCTTTTACATTTATTATTTACTAGACTGCACTCCCTAAAGAAAGATACTGTTCTTTAGGCACTGAGTGACTTCACAAAGCAACTGTTTGCTGGATGAATAAACGAATGACAAGAAAGGCATTTTGAATATCCATTGCCTTCTACACAAATAGATCTAACCTGAAAACTCCAAAAATGTCTTAAAATTTTTAGTGAAGAGTTTTAAAAACTAATAAAGAAATTCCAAGATGCATTAAAAAAATGTATGACTTGCTTTATACATTATGAACCTGTATTGTTATTTCTAAACATGACCTAAACTTTATATTCAATTATGATAAATTATAATCACCCTTTCTGGATTTCCTTACTATAATTACCTATAATAAAGAGGAGGAAAGACACGTTTAAATACCTACAATCTCACTAAAATATAAATAACTATAAAAAACATTATTATGAACCAGTTTCATGGTTGATATTTAAACAGTATCAGTTCATTTCCAAAAGAGTCAAGTGAAAACAGAGAAATTTACTCATTGTTTTGGATGTTCCAACTAAGCAAAGACACATTTAAATATTTGAAACACCAGTGTAACTGCCTGGATATTCTTTCCTCTGTTTGAGGAACAGATTGTGTTCATACCTCTAGGTTAAAGGTGTTCTCACCCCAAACCTAGACGTTTTTGCTTCTCCTCGTCATTTCTAACTTCTGACATCATCCTTTTACTACTTGAATAAATTCAGTATCAGCCCAGGCGCGTATAAATCTGTTCTGCCCCTTTGCTTCTGTCTTCATGTACAGCATACTGTAAATAATCATAATGGAGTGGTTGTAAATAGTTCTGTGGTACACTGGAGACCCCTATTGGTGAGACTAAGGCAGTGAACTTATAGCTTAGCACCCCAAGGAACAGAAACTGGGTCGGCTTTTGCTCAGCTCCTTTGGGTTCCAGTAGAGCCCAAAGAGACACCACTGACAATTTTCACATACTGATTATAATCAGTTTGTGAAAGCAAATGTGTGTGTGTTAATTGTACTTTGTGTTTGTATGAAGACATCACTGAATAAGAAGGCAGTACAAATGACAAGAAAAACAATATGTGACCTGCAATTTTAGGGCAATTCATTTTCCGTAGATAATAGACAACAGGGGTAAATGCAGCGTTGCTGTTATATAAGTATTGATCAAATATGACAAAGCATCTGCAAAGTTCCAATCTCTCTGAGAGTTGGGTAGTAAATTATACACTTCATATATCCAACTTTAAAAACAATATTGTATTGGTTTTAAATACTTCTGTGATAGAGTTTAATAAATAACTAGGCTTTTCCAGGGCTCTTAAATGGTATCTTGCTTAATTTAAATTAAAAGGTACTAGTTTAGGACCCCCAAATGTTAAAAATAAAATGTTTATTTCAATCATAAAGAAAAATTAATTTATAATGAAAAAATGATTACCTCTCAAACATCTAGATATATTCCTCAATGTGTATATTGAAATTCATTTGACAGCTTAGAAGATGAAACAGCTAGTGTTTCTATTATAACTATAATGTAAAAGGTGCTGCACGATGCCAAATGCACCATAAATCTTCGTTCATTAGGGATGGGGGATTGTCTGAGAATGTTAATTTGTATATGTTGTCTGGTGTTTTTCCTCTTATTTCTCACATCAATCTTTTAAAATAAAAATTTTAAAGAATAATGGCAACATAAATATGATAGCTGTTTATTTCAAGTATTAGCTTTAAAAGTATTAAAAACTTCTATCCATTCTGTTCAAAAAAAGTAAAGCTCATCACCCACCACATGAAAAATGCCTTTGTGCTTAGACTTGAAATATCCATATCCCTAAACTGCCATATTAACATAATATATCTTATTAAGCAAAAATGTGGCTAATGGGGGAGGAAAGGCCTTCAAATAATCTTACAGACACAGTTCTTGGTTCACCTTTGTTATTGGTTTTGTTAACATTTTCTTCATGATTTTTCCTTTCAAACTAAATTGCTATTTCTCTTGCCTTTTTCCTCTCCTTCATTTCCCTCTTCAATACAAACTCACACTCACACTCACACTCACACACACAGGGACCGCCTCTTCTTCATAACACAAGCATTTCCTTGCCTTTAGATGAAGCTCCTATTGTAAGAGAGAGTGTAGGTATGGAGTATAAAATCTGATGTCTGTGAGTTCAACATGAAATACAAGCCCCTATTCACACACTGTGTTCATTGATCACTTATTTATTTGCCATGTGTACCAAATCATACATGCTAGTATAATTTATTCATGATGAGTTCTGAACCTTATCTGCTACGAGCAAAAGCTACTAAACTGCTCGTGAGTTTTTATTTATAAGTTCAGATGTAGTCCTGCAGACTGAAGCCTGAGAGGGGCTATGTTTGAGCAAAAATCTCTCCTTTTTAGAAAACACATTCATCTCTATTTCCCAACAAAGTTCCTAAGTGAACGCGGCCTGATAGAACCAGCACTGAAACAAATGCTTTCCTGGTATCAAGTTTTCAGTGTATGCCTGGGGTGCAGGTAGGGAAGGTCAGAAAGCTGCAGGGCCTAGGGGCGTAGACATCGGAGGAGGAAAAGCCCTGAGTTCTAATCCCAGCACTGCTGCCTCTGTCACCACCTTTTCGGAAGGAGTTAAAAAAAAACCACAGTGACTTTCTTAAAATTTATGCACTGTCTGAACTATCTGGAATTAATAACTGATTGATTTTTAAATGCAGACTACACGAGGCTAAATTCTGTGCTACTGTAGGGAACTGTTGGGCAGTGCCCCACAAGGAACAATTCTAGAATGCATGCTTGGAACTAGATAAGGACCCCACAAAGAGCAGACTAGTAGGAACACATTTTTGTTCACTCTACTGGCTCTGGACCACTGAGAGATGGAGGATGAATACCGCGTATGGGCAGTATTTCTGCGAATTCAAATTATATAAAGAAATATTAATATTGAAGAATAGGGCTTCTTTATTCAAAGAAAAGAATAGAGGACAGAAGTCAGAAAGTTCAAAGAACAAAATGGTCCCAGTTCTGCCATAAGTTAATTCTACAACCTCTTTCCTTGTTTTGTTTTTCCTCATGTGGTTAACAGGCATTATAATCCCTACTCTGCCAGTGTCATACATGAGAATCAAGGGGCATGATAAATGTAAAACTGCTTTGGAAAGCTGTACGTTCTATCTCCGTGGGGGAGGGGGGCATTATTAGGCTTACTACTGTCAAAAAATGCCAATGTTGCTCATTGCTATTAGCAAAATCCAATTCCTTTTGTTTGAGTTTTGTTTATAGAAAGCAAAATAGCAAAATAAATATCCATTAGTCAGTAGTCAACATATATTGGAACAGCTGAAACACCAAATCTTTTTCCTTTAAAAGCAGAATGCTAAACTAATGTTATTTCAGGAGCAGTGGTAGAGGGGACTGGAGTGAGGAGGCATTGCTGAGTTGAGGTGGGGGTAGATTGGAGAGATGCAGCTTGGATGGGGCAAAAATTCTTCCCAGTACCAAGAGAATACATCCACTAAATTTATGCCTAAGATAAAAGTCAGAAAGAAGGGCCAGCTTGAACAGAGGCCTGTTATTGGTCAGCACTAAGAGGATATTGATAGAAAATGTAATGCAATACATTTTCCTCTGCCACACATTTCTGAATAATAGCAATTTGCCAACTAGCTAACCACCTCAGCATAAACACTGGAATGCTCCTGCTGAGTCTCAGAAAGCCTGCTTGTCTGCAAGTGCACAATATACAAGGAAAATCACCATAAAGCTCTGTGCCACCATTCAATGCAAACAGTCCTCAGGTCCTGCTGTGACTTGGCACACCTCACTGGACAGCTGGAGACTGGCGAAGAGGGGCTGCTGCCAATAACATGTTACAAGGGATTTTAGAGCAGTTTTCTGGAAACCAACAGTCCTGTGCTTTATTATTTCACAGGCAGATATTGCTATGAGCTACATATAGTTATATTATGGTACACTGCACTGTCTATTTATACCTGATATGATATACAATAAAACACTCCAACACTTTCCAATCCCATTTGTGAGCTCAGGCAAGGAAAAATGGGGAGACAATTTGCCACAGCCTTGTGTTATACCTAATATAATTTTGGAAATCAGCTATTGCCTCAAACAACATTTTACTACATGCATCAAAAAGATTTAACTTGCTAAGGGTCGCATAAGTGTACTCAAAATATGCTTCAAAGTCAAGAGACACTACAGATAGATGGTTTATTGTACATCTCATTCCTTCCCCTGCCCCCAAGATGGCTTGCAATGGAGTGCTAGCAGAGATCATTAAGAAAAGATTGCTCATTTTATGTAGCTTGAATATATAAAATGGTAGTTATCTAAATTCCAGAAGCAAGAATGTTTGGAAGACAATGGGAAGAGCTAAACGAAAGTGAGTTTAAATCAGGAAGACAGTCTCTGCAGCAATTAGTCTAATGTAATATCATTTTTAATGTAAAGAAGCTACATTTTCTAATTTTCACTAAAAGCCCTAGGTGCTGAATGGGTTATAATAAATGCATGCAATAAAAAACAGGTACACTCATCTTATAAAGCAGCCTATTAACTAGACTGCTAGTGCTGCAAAATCCAGTACACAGTAAACAATACTTTTTTCTGTTAGAATAATGATGCATAGTTTACTCTTTTATACCATGCAGCATTGGGGGACCACATCCATTTACCAAAATAATACCAAATTAGTACTGTAAATATTGAAATCAGACCTTTCAGGCTAACCAGTGGCCTAATTTTCTCTTCAATCTGCTCTTAATCTCAATTCATCAATAACACTACCTTATTATCGAACTTTGACAGCAAGCTAAGGCTTTTGATAAATTATACATTTCAAGCCAGATTTAAAATTTGAAGCTCAAGTGCTAATTATCTGTACAGGCCTAGTTAATAACGAGATTTCTTGTTAAGTATCTGATCACAGCATGGGCATCATTTGTCAAGATCTTCAAGTCTACCTTAGAGACCAGCTCTTCGAATCCTCCCTTGCCCACCATATGTAAAATTGGGATCTTTGTTTCTATAATAACCTTTTATTAGGAAGCTGACATAATGATTAAGTTCACTGTAGACACACACAATGAATTAGACAATTACCCTTGCTGCTTTAAGCCACTCAGACTCCTAGCAAGACAAAATAATTAATATTGAATTTTAATTTGATGTGTTCCACATTTAAACCCCAATTTGCAAAATACACCTGGAAAGCTGCCGCTGTTTCCTTGCAGTTTATGCTGATGAAATAAAGGCCCCCGCAGTTTGAATGTAAAAGCACAGAAGGCACGATGCACCACGATCACTTCTCAGTGGAGCACAGAAATTTCTAGCATTAATGGGAAAGGTAATTACCTAGGTCTAACTTTATAGCCTTTTCTCTAATGAAACTATAATCTCCCAGGCCTATACACTTTAAGCATTTGCATGATTTTAATGATTTGAGTTCCATAACTGTTGGTATACCCAGTCATTTTGAAATGAAATGTCTTAAATGCAAAGATGTTAATAATATTAACAAACCATTCTTATTGACACAAAGTAAGGCTAAGTCAGAAAGAAGCACCGTTATAAAAACAACTGAGGGCAGCATTTCTCATGTGGCAAAAACAAGGGGAGGGGATAAATCCATTTCTTCTTGTTCATCCTGCAGACTTCACCATTACTACACAGCAAAAGGGCATAAAAGCTCTGGTCCTTTGGACTTAGCTCCCATCCCTAATATTTTCCAGAAATGGTTTAGAATGGGTACAATATGAAATATTTTTACTCTCTAATTCAAGTTCCTTTTAGAAAATGATTAACCTTCTTGGCTGGGGCATTTCAGTCTTATGGGAGGGGCTGGAAATTTATGCAATTTTTCTTTCATGAAAAGGTTAGAATTTGGACTAGAAAAGGAGACTTTCTCCCACAGCATCACACAGTGCCAAGATTGAGATGCCAGACTAAACTGAGCTGTTTTAAGACCTACTGAGGCAACTCATGTTATTGCAGGAAAGGAATAAAGATTCACAGTCCATTTATTATGCACTCTAAAAGCCCTACTCATCCAGATCCAGCAGCACACGTGCCCCTGAGTGGAAGTGGCCAAGTCCAGAAACAATGGCTTTCCTTTTCTCCCTGGGTGTTCCTTTCACCTGTCTCCTTTTCCATGGATTTGCTCCCTCCAGGGTCCCTCCCAAAGTTGAGTGGCAACCAGAGGAAGATCTAATAATGCTGGATATAGAGCATTGCCAAGGAGTATTTTTGTTTGTTTATTAATTCTCTCACCAAGACATGTATCCATAGATCCTCAGCCTTTGTTCTGCCATCAGTGCCAAATACGAGGCTCTGCTTCCTGAGCACATCCCTCCCGCCACTCCCCTGCAAAACAGAAATAACCAGACAGTCATGGGAATTGGTTCCTAAGCTTGTGTTTGATACTTTGTTAAGTTAGGGATGAAGAGCTACTTTATTGATGGCTTACCATATGGATGAAACCGTCATTTACACACAAATCTCCTAACGTCCAGAGCTATTTCCCCAAACTATAAATGAGGTCTATGTGAGGAGAATGAAATGATTGTCACTTTCTAAGCTAAATATCTTGGGAAAAGGCAAAAGCCCAGGGCTCTCAAATCCATCAATAAAGTTAGCAACACTCCATGTCCTCTTAAACATTTTCTTTTTTGATTATTCCCATTAAGTTATGGAGCCAAGCATTTAATAATACTTTTTTCTAGATCATGTATTTTAAAACTAGATGTGAATCTAGGCTTAACAAGTTAAAAACTATGCCTCCTTGGGCAAGTTAGGTAACTTCTCTGAGCCTCAATCTTATCAGGAGTAAAGTTAGAATAACAAGGGTCTACTTCCTAAAGTTGTTGTGGGGATTAAATAAGATAATATACATCGCATTCTTGGAACAACTGTTGGCACTAGTAAGTGCTTAATAAATATTGGCTATTACTAAAAGTGTATGAGTTGTCATTATTGTTATTTAGAGAGATGTCCCATGGTGATTACCAGAGAGGAGGGGGTAGAGGGAGGTAGAAGAGGGTGTAGGGAATATAAATGGTGATGGAAAGAGACTTGACACAATACAATATACAGATGATGTGTTATAGAATTGTCCACCTGAAACCTATATGGTTATATTAACCAATGTCACCCCAATAAATTCAATAAGGAAGGACAGAAGGAAGAAAGGGAAGGAGGGATGAAGGGAGGGAGGAGGAAAGTTGCAGGCTATTATTTAGTAGTCCTTAAATGGATCATTTGCTTTTGGGGGTCTAGCCACCACACAATTTAATGAAGATCATGAGAATTTCATTTCTAGGAATAACAAATATACAGTCAAAAATACTTCTCTTCCTCGGGCATGATTTGCAAACAGCCACAAGTCCAAGTACAGTATTCCCTCACTTATCGCGGGTCTTACATTCTAGACCCCCTCGCGATAGGTGAAAATCCATGAAGTAGGAACCTTACTTTAATTTTAGTATTTATATATATTTTAAGGCTTTATAAACCCTTCCCTCACACTTATAAACCATTCCCAGTCCCTTATTAACCTTTCCCACTCCCTTATTAACCTTTTCCACACTTTTATAAACACTACTTATGTTCTTAAACATATTCTACACTCTTAAAACCTATGTAACTTTAACAACATATGTATACAGTACCACAAAATCCCACGATATAGTGAAAAATCCGCGATAAATAATTAAATATTTTTTTAAATCCCGGGATAGGTGAACCCCAATATAGAGAGGGACTACTGTAAATATAATTGACTTGTTATTAAAAGAAAGACTATATGTGTAAGAAAAAGGCTAAAAGAAAACACAATACTTTTTAATTAAGGTAAAAAACAAAATTTACTAACTTAATCATGTTTAAGTGTATATTCAGTACAATTGTGTTAACTACACATTGTTATACAACAGATCTCTAGAACTTTTTCATCTTGTGAATTGAAACTCTATACTCATTGAACAACTGACCTTTTATTATTTTCCCCTCCCCCTAGTCCCTGGCAAAAACCATTCTACTTTCTGTTTCTAAGAGTCTGACTACTTTCGATACCTCATGTAAGTGAAATCATGTAATATTCGTTTTTCTGTGACTGGCTTACTTCACTTAGCATAATATCCTCAAAGTTTGTCCATGTCATAGCATTTGACAGGATTCTTTCTTTTTTGAGGCTAAATCATATCCATTATATATATATTCCACATTTTCCTTATCCATTTATCTGTCAGTGGACATTTAGATTGCTTCCACCTTTTGGTTATTGTGAATATGCAATGAACATGATTGTACAAATATCTCTTTGAAATCCTGTTTTTAATTTTGGGGGGTCTATGAGGTCTGTCCAGAAGATATCCAGCCATGACCTATGAAAAATAGGCACTTATTAAAGAAGATACAAGATACAAGAAACATTGTACATAGAACAATGATGCCTCAGTCCCCTTCAAAGTAGGCACCTTTGGACCTCACACAGTTCTCCCAGTCACCATCAGCTGCCCCATCATATTTTCCTGAATCCCATTGACAGTCTGAAATCTCTTCCCTTTCAAAGGTAACTTTAGTTTTGGAAAAGCCAGAAATTGCAGGATGCCAAATCTGGGCTACAGGGGAGCTGAGTCACCTGGGTGATTTGATGTTTCATCAAAAAAACTCTGCACGAGATGTGATGCAGGAGCAGGCATGTTATCATGATGGAGCTGCCAGTCACAGTTGCCCATAGATGTGGCCTTCTGAATCATCCAAATAGAGTCCATGGAGGAACATTCAAACTTAATGCAAAATCTGATGCAAATTCATTGTCTTACTTGCTTAGTTATTTTGAATGCGACAGCCACACAGTACACATGCTTGCTCAATGGTGTCTACAGTGACTAGCAGAGTGAAGTCATGCCATTGTTCATGAATGTACATTCCAGTCCACTCTCCTTGGCTGCCAGGTTACATCAATGTCACACAAACCATTCTTGTTATATTAACAATGGCTGGACTTCTTCCTGACAGACTTTTTATATCCAGAAGTAGGACTATTTGGATCATATGGTAATTCTATTTTTAATTTTAGAGGAACCTCCATACTGTTTTCTATAAAGACTGTACCATTTTGTATTCCCACCTGCAATGTATAAGGATTCCAATTTCTCCACATTCTCAAAAAGACTTATTTTCCATTTTTGATAATGACTATTCCAATGGGCATGAGGTGATAGCTCATTGGGATGATCAGTGATATTAAGCATCTTTTCATATGTTTCTTGCCCACTTGTGCATCCTCTCAGGAGAAATGTCTGTTTAAGTCCTCTGCTCATTTTTAAATTGATTTATTTTCTCTAATTGTTGTTGTTGGAGTTCTTTCTATATTTGATATTAATCCTATATCAGGTTTGCAAATATTTTCTCCCATTCCATTGGTTGCCTATTCAGTCTGTCGATTGTTTCATTTGCTGTGCAGAAGTTTTTAAGTTTACTGTAGTCTCATTTGTCTAGTTTTGTTTTTATTTTCTGTGGTTTTGATGTCATATCCAAGAAACCATTGCCAAGACCAATGTCATGAAGCCTTTCCTCTATGTTTCTCCTGGGAATTTGATAAAAATTTCAAGTATTATATTATATTTGGGCTTTAATCCATTTTGAGTTCACTTTTTGTATATTGGTTAATGTAAAGGGTCCAGATTTATTCTTTTGCATATGTTTGCTCAGTTTTCCTATTCTTTCCTCATGGTGTAAGTTTTGGCACACAATCATTTGCAAATTATTGGTCTATATATGTGAGAGTCAATTTATGGGCTCTCTATTCTATTCCATTGGTCTATATGTATGTCTTTCTATGAGTACCATACCAATTTAATTACTATAATTTTGCAATAGGTTTTGAAATCAGGAAGCATGAGGCTTCCAACATTTTCTTTGTCAAGATTATTTGTGAAAATATATTATATTTTAATGATACTATTAATGTTATTATAGCCCTGGCTGGTTTGGCTCAGTGGATTGAGCGTCGGCCTGCGAGCTAAGTGTCGCTGGTTCGATCTTCCAGTCGGGGCACATCAGAGAAGGAAAACTCTGACTCCAAAAAACCTCCGCTGCCTTGCGGCATACCTCTTCAGGGGAAAGGCTAAGGGAGTAAACCCCGACAGAAAATCCGGAGCCGGAGTCCCTAAGGCGGTTTGACGTTGTAGTCAACACCGGCAACTCCTGCGGCGCACCTGAAGCCAAGCTGTATCGACTCCGTCTTTCCCTTGGACCCTTCAGCTGCGAAGAGAGGGGGGGTCTGCTGCATGGGCAACAGCAGACCCTCCATATCACCCTGCCCAGGCTCTGTAGCTTCAGCTTCACTGGAGAGGACACTCCAGCGTCATCGTAAGATGTCGATTCAACACGGGAGGAGACAGATACCGTGTCACTCCCGAGTCGGACTGCACAACCATTCTCGGCGGTGCAGATAGACACTTAAGAAGCTACACCATCGTCTCTCGAGACAGACGGCTGCCGACGACGAATGTTATTATCTTTGGTTAGTGGGACTATGGGGTACATATCTGAATTTTGCAGGTTACATTTAATAAACAAGCATTACAAATGGATATAAATTGGTATAACTGGGAAGTGGGGGTAATTCTTAATTTCATACCTGAATAATCTTGATTTCAGTCTCTAGTTCTGCTAATGGTGAAAAAATTAATCCTGCTAATTTCAGATATAGTTAGTGCAATAAATTAATTATTCAGCTGTTATCAGCCCTGTTTAAATACAGTACTTAACACCATCTCCATCTCTTTTCCTCAGCTGTTGAAGGACCTCTCACCTGATGCTGTCACTGGACAGTCACTGAGGCCCACCCTGGGCTGATTCCTGAAGGATAATGCCTGATGCTTGCTCCGACTCGTGGGAATTGGCTAGTCCACTAGAATCCTCTGGCTTCCAGCCCAATATTTGTGATAGATGATATCCCATAGATGTAGCCAATTTTTCTTCCTAACTTAGTAAAACATCCATAGGTATACTTTCAATGGAAGCCTTGGCTTTGTGAAGAAACCTTGGGGACAGTCACATCAGTACAGGCTCCCAGCTCCTCACCTCAACAAATCCTGAGCTCACAAAACCAAACAAGGTAGGGCATCTTCCAAAAACGGGAGAAGGGAGGCCAATGTTGATGCTCTTCCATCTCCCTACTACTCTCCCCCTTGACAAAGTAGGCAACAGATACGTTTATAAGAGCTGATGCCCAGAAACAAATCCCTCTGGGGAACAGAAAGCAAACTTGCCGCCCCCTTACCACTCTCTGCTTGCTGCCTGTTGCAGATATTTCCCATTTCAAAAGGAATCTAATGGATGGCAATGATAGTCGTCATCGTCGGCAGCCGTCCGTCTCGAGAGACGATGGCGTAGCTTCTTGAGAGTCTATCTGCACCGCCGAGAATGGCTGTGCAGTCCGACTCGGGAGTGACAATCCCTGCCACACTTGTTACAGGTGAAGGCAGATGGCCGTTGTTGCTGCTGTTGACGCTGCTTCCGCCTCAATCTTTTCTGGACCGCCTCCTCGTTGCGCGCAGCCTCTGCACGTGACGTACCTTGCCTGACCGCGAGCCTCCAGGCTAGGCGGTCGTCTGCTTGAACTTCCCATGTGTTGAGATTGATGGAGCATTGTGTCATGTCCTTTTTGCAGATGTCTTTGAACCGCAGTTTTGGGCGCCCTCTCATCCTCTTGCCTTCTGCTAGCTCGCCGTAGAGGAGGTCTTTGGGGATACGGCCTGCATCCATTCTTTTGACATGGCCGAGCCACCTGAGGCGTCTCTCGCTAAGAACTGCATGCAAACTGCTCATATTGGCTCGCTTCAGCACCTCGGTGTTGGGGACCTTATCCTGCCAGGCGACATGCAGGACGCGTCGCAGGCACCTCATGTGGAAGCTGTTGAGTTTCCTTTCATGCCTTGCGTAGGTGGTCCACGTCTCGCTGCCATAGAGGAGAGTGCTGAGTACGCAGGCTTGGTAGATGCGCAGTCTGGTTTTCTCAGTGAGGCTGGAATTGTTCCACGCTCGCCGGTTCAGTCTGGCCATAACTGTGGCTGCCCTGGCGATTCTCCGGTTGACCTCCAAGTTGACTGACAGAGAGCTCGAGATGGTGGACCCGAGGTAAGTGAAGTCGTTGACAACCTCCAGGGTGTATCCGTCGATGGTGATGCATGGGGGAGTCCCCGTGCCTTGAGCCATAACGTTCGTCTTCGTCAGGCTGATGGCTAGTCCGAACTCCTTGCATGCGTGGGAAAGGCAAGTGACTAGCTGCTGGAGTCCCTCTTCGGAGTGTGATGTCAAAGCTGCATCGTCAGCGAAGAGCATCTCACGGATGAGCACCTCTTTGACTTTGTTCTTGGCTCATAGACGGGCCAGGTTGTAGAGCTTGCCATCGGATCTGGTGTGAATGAAGACACCCTCGCTGCAGTCCTTAAAGGCGTATTGGAGGAGCATGGAGAAGAAGATTCCAAACAGCGTAGGCGCGAGGACGCAGCCCTGCTTTACTCCGCTGCTGACTGGGAAGGCCTCAGAGGTTGCGCCGTTGTAGGACACCGTGCTGTGCATGTTGTCGTGAAAGGACATGACCACAGCAAGCAGATGTGGTGGACAGCCAATCTTCCGTAGCAAGCTGAAGAGACCGCTTCGACTGACCAGATCAAACGCCTTCGTGAGGTCGATAAAGGCGAGGTAGAGTGGTTTATGCTGCTCGTGACACTTCTCCTGCAGCTGGCGTAGGGAGAAGATCATGTCCACTGTTGATCGGCCAGCTCTGAAGCCACACTGGGACTCTGGGTAGACGCGGGAAGCAAGGGTCTGCAGGCGGGCAAGAGCGACCCGGGCGAATACTTTGCCGACGACGCGGAGGAGAGAGATGCCCCGGTAGTTGTTGCAGTCGCTGCGGTCTCCTTTGTTCTCGTACATGGTGATAATGTTGGCATCTCTCATATCCTGGGGGATGTAACCCTCCTTCCAGCAGCGACAGAGTAGATGGTGGAGCGGCTGTAGCAGGACTGGTTTCCCGCTCTTTAGGATTTCTGGAGGGATTCCGTCGCTTCCTGGTGCTTTCCCGCAAGCGAGGCGGTCGATGGCTTTGCTGAGCTCTGCCGCAGTAGGTGGGGTGTCTAGCTCCTCCATGACTGGTAGGTCTGGGATGGCGTTAAGAGCAGTGTCTGTTACGGTGTTCTTTGTTGCGTACAGCTCGAGGTAGTGCTTGGTCCACCGCCGCATTTGCTGTTCCTGGTCAGTGATGACCTCACCTGTCTTGGACTTAAGGGGGGCGATCTTGGAGGGGATTGGGCCTGTTGCCTTCTTGATACCCTCATACATTCCTCGTGCGTTGCCTATATCGGCAGCTTCCTAAATGCTTCTGCACAGGTTTAGCCAATAGGTGTTGGCACAGTGGCGGGCGGTCTTCTGGACTTTGTTCCTGGCAGCCCGTAGAGCTTGAAGTGTACTGGGAGTGGGCGTGACCTTGTAAGCCAGTAGGGCCTTCCTCTTAGCCTCGATCACGGGTTCCATTTCTTCCCAGTGAGCCTCGTACCAGTCAGCGTTCTTCCGCTCTTTCTTCCCGTAAGCAATAATGGCGGAGTTGTATATGGCGTCGCGGAGACGTGGCCAATTGGATTCGATAATGTCATCTGCCGCCACTCCCTCGCCGAGTGCATCTTCCATCTTGTTGATGAATTGCTGGGTCTTAACTGGGTTGCTGGCACAACTGGTGTTGATGCGTGGGCGACCCTTCATCTTGGAGTGGTGCAACCTCTTCGGCATTATGCGCACCTTGCTTACCACGAGGGCATGGTCCGTGTCGCAGTCTGCACTGTGGTAGCTGCGGGTGAGAAGGGTGCTGCCAATATCCGTTCTTCTGGTGATGACGAGGTCAAGCTGGTGCCAATGGCGGGAGCGGGGGTGCCTCCATGACACCTGGTGGATCTCTTTGCACTTGAAGAATGTGTTTGTCACACACAGGCCATGGTGACACGAAAGCTCAAGCAGTCGCTGACCATTCTCATTGATCTTTCCTCTCCCAAAGTTTCCAAGGCAGGTGGGCCAGGCCATGTGATCGGCTCCTACTCTTGTGTTGAAGTCTCCAAGGAGATAGAGAGTGTTACTTCTGGGGATCTTGGATAACGCTTCGTCCAGTGCATGGTAGAACTGTTCTTTCTCTTCGATGGTGGCGCAGAGGGTTGGGGCGTACGCGCTAAGAATGCTGACTGGGCCGAAAGTTGTTGACAATCGGAGGGTAAGTAATCTCTCTGTGCCTCCTGTGGGTGGCTCTATGGAGTTAACAAGCGTGTTCTTCACAGCGAACCCAACACCGTGCTGTCTTGGTTGGTCTGGAGACTTCCCTTGCCAGTAGAAGGTGTAGTTGGTTTCTCTGATAGTTCCGTTGTCGGCCAACCGGGTCTCCTGTAGAGCCGCAATGTCGATGTTTAGTCGTGCCAGTTCCCTATCGATGACAGCGGTTTTCCTGGCACCATTGATCCACGGAAGGTCTGCAGTAAGTCCGGGGCACATGGTCCTGATGTTCCAGCTAGCGAGACGAAGAGCTGGAGGCTTCTTTCTTGTTGTTTGCTTGGAATTAACTGGTGCGGGTGTTTTGTGGCCCACTTTTCGAGAGGCGCCTCTCTGATCCCCACGCACCCAGTGGGGCAGGCGAGCCATGGCGAGACGGCACCTAATTGGCTGGGGCTGCCCAGCTTGAGGCGGGCGGTAGCTGTCCAGTGAGGTGCGATGACCTCTCCCACCGTCAGAGGAGACCCCTGACGCTCGTTTCCTTCGCCAATCGGATGAGCTTATAACCGGTATCTGTCTCCTCCCGTGTTGAGTCGACATCTTGCGATGACGCTGGAGTGTCCTCTCCAGTGAAACTGAAGCTACAGAGCCTGGGCAGGGTGATATGGAGGGTCTGCTGTTGCCCATGCAGCAGACCCCCCCTCTCTTCGCAGCTGAAGGGTCCAAGGGAAAGACGAAGTCAATACAGCTTGGCTTCAGGTGCGCCGCAGGAGTTGCCGGTGTTGACTACAATGTCAAACCGCCTTAGGGACTCCGGCTCCGGATTTTCTGTCGGGGTTTACTCCCTTAGCCTTTCCCCTGAAGAGGTATGCCGCAAGGCAGCGGAGGTTTTTTGGAGTCAGAGTTTTCCTTCTCTGATTTTAGAGATGTCCTTCCTCTTTCCTGCTTTACAGGAGTAGCGGCAATGATAGTACATAAAACTTAATATATCAAGTTATTGCAGATAACTAATTAAGAATACATTTATCATCCCGATATAATTAAAGGAAAGAATAATTTTTAAGATGCTAGTGGACCCCTCTTCAGAGAAAAATCTGAAGGGAGATTTAGAAGGATGAGCTGCAGCTCCATTCTTGCAGCTAGTCTTGGGGCCACAGTGGTCCTCCTCATTTCTCTCCTTCACTACCTATTGTAGAATCACCCCACCTTCAGATACCACCTCTGCTGGTCTCAGTGGGTTACCCAGTAATGTCACCTAAAATGTCATTCTTGAGGCATCTGAGCAATGGACACTATGGCCTTCTCAGACCAAGGTGACTGTACTTGTCCACTTACTATCAAAACTGATAAAGGAAATACCAAGAGGCATTCAAATGGATTGCCTGGTGGCCAACATATCACTCCCTGTCCTATTGTGTAGCTGCTGCTTGCCACCACCTACTGGTTAGGGTCAATGACTCCTGCTAGAATGGCAACTCTCTTCTTGTTTAATTATTCCCGGACATATAAAGCCCAAGAACGCAAGTAGTAACTGTAGTTTATAGCTCAATGGGACTCTTTCTATATCCCCTTTGGGAACTGTAATCTCTAACCCTGTAGAGTCCGTATTTGTAGATATGAGGTGCACAAATCCCCCAGGTAGGTCATTGAAAATGATGGTAAGTGGGGTCTGCTGCCATCCTCTCATTCCCAGATGAGGGTATTTTTTCTATTGAGGATTCAGCCACATATAAAGCTCTTTTATTCCAGGTATATACTGTGTTCTGGAGGGTGGCACCCACCTTCTAAAGTAGCACCTTCAAGCTTGCACTTTCTTCAGCTGTGCCTTCCGCAGTCCACTCCAGCGCTCTGTCAGGTCACTGGATTCTCCATCAGACCTCCTTTCTGGAAACTGGGTGCTCTAGTACAATGTCATAGTATGTAAGATCCCATACCAATGGATCAAACTTATTGTAAGTTCTCAAATGGTGCTGCCAAATGAGGTCCTGTGAACAGGAAGGGCAAATCTATTCCCAGAACATCTATCTAGTCCTGTCTGAATGAATCACTATGCTTTTCAGTGTGAAAGGGATCCAATGTAGTCAACTATTCACCAAATGGTACCATGTTGGAGACTCAGTTAGCCAAAGATCCCATACAGGGGTGGTATAAAGTATGTATTTTTCAATTATACATTCAGGGACCAGTAAAATGACCACCAAATGGATATACAGACCTAGTTTACTTACTGTGAGCCAGCCTAACTAACCCACTGTGGCAAGGACTACATTCATTTATTACTTGGCCCCAATATTCTGCCACTCTAACAGGAACCCATGATGATGCTTAGGATCTCCAGGTGTTAATGTCAACTAGAATCCTGTGTCCAATGATTCTTGCAATGTTTGGGTGCTCAGTGCTCAGTTACCCAGGTGAATGGCAGTAGATCCCTTTAAGAAAGGACTAGGAGGGTTGTTATTGTGTACACCTGCTGTGGTGTTGCAGGATCCTTTCACCAGGGAACTGAACTTTCACTTTAGCCCGTATGTTCCAGACCTCAAAATTTGCTTAGATCTAGAAAATTGGAAAGAGGTTATGACTTTTGTTATGAAAACTAACAGAAAGGGATTGAAAGGCTGAAAGAAAAGTCAGGATTTGAGCAACCAAAAGTCTCTATGAGGTCAAAGTGCAGATGTGGGGAGAAATAGGGTTTTAAAAAGAAATGGAGAAGACAATAGCTGGCCTTCTAATTCGGAGCGGTTCTGAGTTGGTTATGATGGTCCTCAGAGTATGTTGTTCAGGATATGGGAAGCTGAACTGGGACAGAGGCAGAGGGACACAACGATGACAACACCCAGGAATTGTAATGCTAGTATGATAGACTTAAAAATAGCCCCCCAAGGAGATATCCACACCCTAATCCCTGGAACCTGTGAATATCACCTTATGTGGCAAAAGGGCAGTGGGTTTGCAAGAGGGGGCAGGTTGTTTATGAAGATGTGATTAAGTTAAGGATCTTGAGATGAGGAGGTTATCCTGGATTATATGGTGAGCTCTATATGCTATCACATGTATCATTCTAAGAGGGAGGCAAAGAGATTTTTGCATATTCAGAAGAGTAGAAGGCAGAGATTAGAGTGATGTGGCCACAAGTGAAGGGATGCTGGCAGCCACAAGAGGAGGCAGAAGAAAGAAACAGAGTCTCCCCTAAAGCCTCTAGAGGATGTGTGGCTCTGTCGACACCTTGATTTTAGCCCAGTAATACTGATTTCAGACTTCTGGCCTCCAGAGCTGTGAAAGAATAAATTTATAACAATATATTACAACTGCTACATTGACTAGTACAGCTAGGTTGTTGAATATGTTATATGGATGTTGAAATATTCTAGGTTTACATTGGGTAGGGCAAAGAGTCTGATGGCTAAGAGGGAATGAGTGGAGAGCTCAGTAATGCTATTCACAGTGAGGAAATGGTAGGCAGTACAAACCTCAAAAAAGGAGGAATTTTTGCAAGGTGGGAGGGTAATTGTCTAGAAATGGCCATGAGAGAGCAAAATGAATGTCACTGTTCCTGGCTTCAGGGATGTGAAGAAAGAGTACTCTCCCTAAAGGCAGTGTTAGGGGAAGATGAATCTAGAAACTTAACAAGTGGATTCTGGATTTGATTTTTTAAGGTGTTAGGGATGTGGAGGTATAAGAATAACTTTTCTACTATTCTTCAGTTTCAATTCTTTAGAATGTCAAACGTATTTAAAATATTTAACCAAAGATTTCAGCTATAGGAAACTGTAAGCCACATGTAACTGTGACTATTATATTTCTTCCCACATGGCAAACAGGCAAATCCTGGTTTTGTGGAGCCTGAAGCTTATACAATTTTAGGGGCCTTCTTTAAAAAAGAAAAACAAAGTTACTTACACAAATTAAATATTTAAATTTAAAAATTTTTGGAGTAAAAAAATTAAATCTCAAAAAATTAAAAATTTTTATAAACTACTACAGATGTCATAAAATCCAGAAAATTCATATAATTTTATAATTAACTTTATGATATACCTCTTTCTTGTATATTTTTAGCTGTATATTCTGAAAATTTATCCTTTACCAATCATTTTTTTAAGTATATTTTATTGATTATATTGTTACAATAGTTCCAATTGTTTCCCCTTTGCTCCCCTCCGCCCAGCACCCCCCTTCCCTGACAATCCCCTCCCTAAGTCCATGCCCATGGCTCACCCTTTCATATATTCTTCTTCTTTTTTTAAAAAAATAATTAATTAATTAGTTAAATATTTTAACAATAAAAAATAACAATCCCTCCCTCTCAGACTTAAGACCCTTTACAATCTTATAAGAGACAATGGACAAAGGTCTCGAGCTCCTCTAGCTGCTTCAAGCTGGACATGGTCATTGTCCTACCTACCCTTGGGTCAAGAAATCCCTAATAAGAGTGGGGATGTGGAGGGGAGGGTGGCCTTCCTACAAGGGGAAGGATCGTGCAGACTCCAGGTTGGTTGGCTGTCTCTGGACAACGGCATGCTTGGTTTAACAGGCTGGCATCCTTGTTGTATTCTGGGGCAACAGGGTTAAAGGACATCATTCAATCCGTAACCACTAGATGACAAAAGACAGGTATTAATTTTTCAATGTCCCACATTAGGGAAAAGAAGGGCTTCTTTGGAGGAAGGTATGCCAGGTACATCTCACCTGTCCAAAACCCTTTTGCCCATTATACTTAGTTTGGACTGAGGGAAATATTTTAGGTTTCCCCCCTCTCAGGCTTCTGGGCTCTTTCTGTCCAAGCCATTAGGATAGAAAAGAGAAACCAGTTTTAAAGTGAAGCCCACAGACCACCCCGTTCTTCACCAACCCAGCCACTTAGTTCAGCCAAACCAGTGAGTCTCAGGAGGCAGCAATGCAGACAGGATTAAGTGAGGCCTATACGTACAGACAATCACTCAGGTAATGAGATCGTAGGCTTATGCCCTTTGAAAACAGAAAACACATGTTAATTTATGTAACATAACCCACACACAAGTTTATAGATCTGTAGGACTGTCTTATCGGAAAGACATCCAGTTGCAAGGCATTTGATATTCTTCTTGCCTGTAAATTAAACATCTTTGATAATGCCACAGACATAGTTTAACTTTCAAATGAAAACAAATTTTAAATGAAAAGAAACTTTAAAGACGGTTAGCTGCACTACTTTATAGTTTACCACTGGGCATTGTGATCTTCCTTGAATCTTGATTTTTCTCCCTAAGATTACCCTCCTTGTCATTAAAGGGACTGCATTAAGTTCATTTTTAATTTATCCTGTTCATTTGCATAAACACAACAAGAGCAGCAAATGATCACTTATGATCTTTAGTTCTGTTTTGCTGGAACTTATGCAAGGAACATTTAGGGTGACCTTCAGTCTGCCCCTCAGGGCACAGAAGCAGATCCACATACCTGGCATTCAGCCTTGCCTGTAAACACCTGTCTTTTCCAGGTCCTCCTGGTTTTCCATTGTGCCTTAAGGTCCCTTCTAGCCATCTTTCAGGAAAACAACCTTCGCTCCTTCCCTGGAAAGATTGCTATGGACCGCTCATCCATCCAAGGTACCAGGCCTTTTATCTCGTGGACTTTTATTACCTTTGAAAGTCAGTCCCAGTTGCTCAGGGCTTTTTGGTAACAACCAGAGCCCAAGCATGTCTCCTTTAGGCATGACATTCCAGTCAAAGTCTTAGTCAAATAAATCATTATTAACAACTGGTCTTATTAGTTTTATGCAAAGAAACTTAGGTCATTACTTACTTCTTTAGAATGCCAAATTCTGGAGGGATCAGATAGGGAGAAAATATATACAGTGTGAAGGAAAAACCTTGTCCTTCTAATATTCACTGAACTTGCATTTCTATTCTTTATATTTTTATTTTTCCCCCCACTAAAAATTTTTCTGTTTGTTTGTTTTTCCATTACAGTTGTCTCACCTTTGTCCCCATCTTGCTTCTCTGCACCCTGTCCCTCCTTTCTCCCACATTCAGTCCCCACCCAGTTGTCCATGTCCATGGGTCATTTATACATGCTCTTTGATTAGACCCTTCCCCTTCTTACCACTTCTCTCCCTCCCATCTCCCCCTTTGTTACTGTTAGTTTATTCCTCGTTTACATACCTCTGGTTCAGTTTTGCTCATTTGTTTGTGTTGTTCATTAGTTTCCTGTAACAGGTGATAGCATAAGGTAATTTTCTTTTGTTGCCTGGCTTATTTCGCTAAGTATAATTCTCTCTAGTTCCAGTCATGTTGTTGCAAATGGTAGAAGTTCCTTCTTTCTTTCAGTACTTATTCATTGTCATTTTCCCCCTTTGTACTCGTGTTCCTCTCTGTCTCTCTCTATTTCTTCATCTTCTTAAAGCAGACCCTTTACCATCTCTTGCAATACTGGTTTGGTGGAGATGTATTCTTTTAACCTTCTTTTGTCTTGGAAACTCCTTATTTCACCTTCCATTTTGAATGAGAGCCTTGCTGGGTAGAGTATTCTTGGTTGTAGGCCTTTGTTTTTCATTACTTGGAATATATTTTGCCATTCCCTTCTGGCTTGTAGTGTTTCTGCTGAGAAATATGATGATAGCCTTATTGGAGCTCCCTTGTATGTTATTAGTTGTTTCTCTCTTGCTGCTTTTAGGATTCTCTCTTTGTCTTTGAATGTTGCCATTTTAATTATGATGTGTCTTGAAGTGGGCCTGTTGGGGTTCATCTTCATTGGGACCCTCTGTGCTTCCTGGACTTGCATGATTCTTTCTCTCTTCATGTTAGGGAAGTTTTCTGTCATTAGTTTTTCAAAGAGGCTTTCTATCCCTTGCTCTTCTTCTTCTCCTTCTGGAATTCCTATGATACGGATATTATTACGTTTCATGTTGTCATGCAGCTGTCTTAGAGCCTCTTCAGTCTTGTTCAGCCTTTTTTCATTTTGTTGCACTGTCTGAGTTTTTGTCTACATTGTCCTTCAGCTCGCTGATCCAATTTTCTGCTTCCTCTAGCCTGTTTTTAATTCCTTCTACTGTGTTCTTCAATTCAGAGATCGTATTCTTCATTTCCTCCTGGCTCTTATTGATAGCTTCCATGTCCTTTTTGATGCTGGTATAATTCTCAGTAAGTTCCTTATAGTTCTTCTGGAGTTCACTGTAGTTTTTCTGGAGTTCTTTGTAGTTTCCGCTGAGCTCATTGAGCTTCTCCATAATCCGTGCTTTCAATTCCATATCTGATAGTTGGCTCCCCTCTATTTCATTTAGCACTCTTTCTGGGGACTCTACCTTTCCTTTCGATGGGGGGTTGTTTCTCTGTCTCCCCATTTTTGTGACTCCTATTGTTTGTTGGTGCTTCTTAGAATGATCTGCACTTCCTGGATCTGCCCCTGGTGACATCAGATCCTGTACCAGTCTGGGCCTAGGCAGCCTGTTGGAGACTTCCAGGGATCTACTGCCTTTGTCTGTCTTCTTTAGTTGTTAATCTATTCAATCTGTGATTAGCTGTCAGGCTTAAGGACCATGGGTGTGGCAGCTTAATTCCTGTAGGCAGGGCCTTTGCTTCCCCTCAGGCTGACGCCACTTGGCCGGGAATGGTCTGCCTGCAGTGTGGGGATGAGTCAGCACTGGGACCCAGCCGGCCGCTTCCCCAACTCTCCCCTCAAAGCCACCACACCAAACTCTCCCCAAGCATCCCCAGTCCTCTCTGCCTTTCCTCCGCTTGAGCCCAGGGTAAGTGGGGGCCAAAATATTTTTGTATGTGATCCGCTTAAGAGCTCTTTTTCTCCAGCTGTTTCTCTCCGGCTAGCAAGAAACCCTGTGGCTTTTCACTTTTCTCAGCTGGATACTATTATACTTTCCACTCTGTTGCTGTAGGCTGGGAAGTTCAGCTGGGGGTTTAGACCCTGCCCTTCTCAGGGGGAATCCCCGGCTGCTGAGCTGTTTCTCAGTCCCTTCAGCTGCCACCCGTGTGAGCCCAGCCAGCCCTTCTGCGTCTCCGCACTCCCTACCGGTCACGTTGTGATGTAGCGGCCTTTTTTGTCTCTCCGTGGTTATAAGACTTCTCTCCAGCTGGTGTTCGGTTGGTTATTCCAGATGATTTCTCCAAAATTAAGTTGTAAATCCAGACTAGTTCTGGGAGGAAGTTAGTGTAGCTTCCACTTACTCTTCCGCCATCTTGTTTCTCTCTATCCTTTACCAATCTTAAGGCATACATAAGAGCTATTAAAATATATTTTTAAGTTGCTACTACATTGCATTGAGGTATAATAAAAGTGTAAATCAAATTACTTTTATACAACACACATTGACTTGAATAGTGTGATTTCTTATTTTTCTGGCTGTTTAATGAATCAGTGATAAGTTTGTGTGCCTTTTCATCAGGAACCACCAGATTTTAGTACATCACTGTTTTCAAGGTACAGTGCAATATTTTAGAATGCATAAATTCTGCAATCTCACCTACAAATGTATACACTGGTGATGATACTGCTACAGATTCTTCCCTACCCTCAGGAATTAAAATAAATTTTGAATTCTCATCAAAAAATGGAATATATGGTGCATTTATAATCATGTAATACATTACTGAGACTATTCCTGACAGGAAAAACTTCCATGTTACCTAGGTTTTAATGGAAGCCAAACCATCCCTTCAAAATTTTCACATCTGATTTTTTAAACTTTTTATTTATTGATTTTTTTTAAAGAGAGAGAGGATAGAGGGGGGAGAGAGAAAGAGAAAGAGATCAGTTTGTTGTTCCACTTATTTATGCATTCATTGGTTGAGTCTTGTATTTACCCTGACCAAGGATTGAACCTGCAAGCTTGGCATATCAGGATAACACTCTAACCAACTGAGCTACCCAGCCAGAGCACATCTGATTTTAAAAAATAAAATAGAAAGACTTTTCTAATCATGTATCTCCTTTACCAAGAACCTACTATTTGTGCTTGGTACTACCTAAAATAAATTCACATCATGATTATACTTCTGGCCCAGCTCATTCATCTTACAAAGTCAGCTGTATCAGCCCAATGGGCAGCAGAAGTATTCCTAGAAGTCTTTCCTTTATCAGAATGGCTAAAAATAACTATACACAGAAGTGACTGCAATCCACATAAGTATATCCCTCTAAACCCAAAATAAATACTTCCTCAATGCAACTTCCCCATGCCAGGACCCTAAATCCCAGGCATTTCAACACCACCCAAAGGAAGGGGTGATAGGTGCAATGGGAAGAAAGTTAGATTGGAAACAGGTCACATTATTCTATTCGTTTATATATTTATGCTAAATTTTCAAAACTACAACCATGTGACCACATTGCTAAGTTTTGCTGGCTTTACAGTAAATCTACCTCTGGTTGCAAGGCTCAAAACATGTTCGAAGAAGCCACCTTCATGCCAATAAATAGTCATTTGCAGAAACATAGTCATTCAGAACTAAGGTCTGACCTACTGTAATAGCCTCTGAAATATTTGATTAGTCACATCTATCCCAACCATCTTCATGGAACATCCACCTTCTTCTGCTGTCATGAAATTTGATAGTGTTGGATATTATTGATGTAAATGGATCATTAAATGGGGTTAGAAATTTTTGTGATTGTCAAGGTCTTACCATTGTTGGTGTAATGTGATATGCATGGCCTTTCCAAGCTCATTTTACATCTTTATTTGGGGTCAGTTAGCCATGAAAACAGAAAACATATATGGAGCAGAGTGAGCATCAGCTTTTTCTATGCATGAGGTTCTGAAAACAGTCAATGTTTGTCAACAGAAATGAAATGCATGGTACAAGAATGCAGCATGCGTAAGCCAGATGTAGTGCACACAGCTGGTAGGAGCAGATCTAAAGACTTTAAAAATTACCCAACATTTGTCAATTTTGTTTCACCATCTATCAAATGAGGAAGTCCACATGTCCTCTTGAAATGGCTCGCCACTGCTGAGAGGGCAGAACCCCAAAGTGCTGCTTCATAAGCCCACAGGAGCACTTTGGTGTGAGTTAAAATAGCATTCACCTTATATGACATTAAAAGGCATGTTTCCAGTTGTTTATAAGCCCATGTCTCCTTCTTCAAAGTACACTAACATACCCTAGGTCCTAAATGAGAAAATGGAGGAAAGCGTGGTATAGAAACACATTGCCTTCCTCACAGCACACTCACCGCCTCAGCGCTCACCATTATCCTGGAGGCTGAGAAGCAGAGGCAACACCATTACCCCCTTTCTAAGTATGGTTTGTCCAGACCCATGGACCCACCAGAGTCTGAGGGAGGAGACTGCCCAGGGTGTGAACACCCCCCAAGGCCTCATGTATAGGCCGAGTCCTATTCAGCTACTTTTAGACAATCCCCATAAAATAGCGGACTCATTCCCACCCTTCAGGTTAAGAAGTTCAGTCAGTCTAGTAGCGTTTGGTGCAGTAATTAATCTCCCAGAGGCTAAAGGCATGGCATTAAATCAGTGTTCAGGTTATAGAGCTACAGTTATGTGGAAAATTTCAGTGTCCTTGTCCAAACACTTACTCTAAGAGCTATCATGATATATCAAAAGATTTAATTAATTTTGATCCTTTATTAGCTAAAGAAGAAAAATGAAGAAAAAACAGGGATATGGTTTTTTAAAAAAAAAGAAAAGATAAAATAGTCCCAATTCAACTACATTATCCAAATTATCCATATTCTAGAAGAATATTTCAAGGATCACTTCTATCATGGCAAGACCATTTACAGTATTATTATCAGTTGTTTAAACTTAAGAGAGTAGATCAGAGTTGGGGTTTTCAGTAAAGATGTATAAATACAATACATATTCTTGATAATTAGAAGCAACTTCTTATGTAGGAGCAATGGTGGCCACATCTGACATGTGATTTCAGGAAAAGGAATCTGCATTCATTGGGCACTTCGTACATTTTATGTCACTCCTCAATAAAACTTTACAAGGAAGCTGACATGCTCACCATTTTACACACAAGGAAACTGAGGACCAGAGAATTTAAGCACCTTGCCCAATGTCACAAAGCTAGGAAGTTCCTAAGTCAGAATTCAAACCCAGGTCCCACTGTTTGCAACTCCCCATCTGCACCTGTGACTTTCCTGGCAGCCCCCATCAGTCCACTTGCTGGATCCAGTCCTTGAACTTTCTGATTATAAATAAAGCCCATTATCCCACAAGTAGAACTAAGATTTTAAGTTCAGAACTCTTGAGAGACTATCTCCATGTGTTAATTTACATTAAGGTACAGATATCTAAGTTTATAAGCTTTTCTGTGAAAGGAAGCTCAGGTAGGAGTAAGGATCCTATAGTAAGAATTGTTCAGATTTATTCGGCATGCCCCAAAAGCTTTCCCCACCCCTAGTGAGGATGGGCCTGGGTTGAGTTCATCAATATCCCATTCCCCTGCCACTGCAATCAGCTCATGGGTTGGAACAATGTCCAACTGACTCTGAAGCCATGCACTGAATATGGCAGCCTGGGTCCCTTAATAACTCCTTGGAGCAGAATCACTGACCTCTCTCCCCACCTAAGCTACCCCAGAATGCAGGACTAGCCACTCTAGACTATGTGAGAACAAGAAAAATCTTTTATTTCATTATAATCATTGCATGCTGGGATCTATTTGTTATAGAAGTGTAGCCTACATTAAATAACAACTATCAATAAATTTCAGTTTCATTCCCACCCCCATTCCTAGATTGTGCCAGCTAGGACCCTTCAAGGTTTCTAGCAGTTTTATCAGAGCTTCTTAAGAGTATTAGGAATCTATAGCTGCAGTATATATATAAAGATGGCTGCTTTATTCCCCACAAATCCCTCCAAGTACAGACACGTGTGTGCGTACACACAAACACTAACACACACCCTTTTCTGAAAACTTTAATTCAGCCTTATTGATAATCCCTATACTTAATGTTTATTTTTGTTATTATTAAATTTATTGGGGTAACATTGGTTAAAAGGATCATATAGGTTTCAAGTATACATTTCTATGATACATGATCTGTATATTGCATTGTGAAAGTACATATGTGCATGACCACTTTCATAGTAATATAAATAATAAAATTTCCATTATCACATGATTATATAGTAGTGGAGTCAGTATTTCAACCCAACTATCTGGATGCAGTATCATCACCCCATAATAAGTATATACTACTTTATATTAGAAGCCTTAAAATAACTTTTTAAAAGATAAAAAGTTACACACAATTTGCCATAGGAATTCAAAGAAAAAAGAGAAGCCCTCTGGCCAGGAGTTAGAACAAATGCTGAATGGAATTTAAACATGAACTAATTGAAGGCAGGGCATGTTAGGGGACAGAACAGCAAAAACTAAGGCTGTCAAACTTGCCATCAATGGCCTGAAAATAATGAAGATGCATTGTTTTTATGCCTCATGTTTATATTTTATTCAGTGTTTCACTCCCCATCTGTTGGAAGGGCTTATTCTGTTCCTGTACAGAGCTGCTTCTCCACTCCAAAATCTAGTATGCTTTCAGAAAATGTGAGAGCTAGCAGGCAACCTCCCTCTCAAAGCAAGGGTTCTTTCTACCCTATTCTTAATGGAAAGCTCTCCTCTGTCCCTTAAGAGCCCACTCATTTTTAGAACTGCAAATGTTCAAAAATTCTTCTGTGTGTTAGGGCTTAAGTCTGGGTCTAACTGTCTATTACTTTCTCCCAATTGTCTGGTTTTTCCCCAAGAATGATTCAGACTACTGTAACACTAAGTGATGATGCTCAGTTCCAGAGCCCTCTGTTTTTGGATTCATCTTAATCTTTTCTTCTCCAAGATAAAAAGCTTCTGTTTCTTCAGCAATTCTTTTATAACTGGGTGCAAAGACCTTTCCCATCATCACTATTATTTTCAGGAAACAATGATATTGGTGAGTAGTCCTGTTCAAATGATTTCCCAGACTGAACAGGACCCTCCAGTAGTGAAGACAACAGTGAAATGATTAGCCACAGTGACCCAGGCTCCACCTACTAGCTAAGACTGACTTAGGAGCATCTTTATACCTTGACCCATGTGAGATGTCATCAACCAAAATCCCTGGACTTTTTCTATATAAATCTATGTGAAGCTACGTATCCATAAGTCTGTCTGTACTTATACAATTAATTTTTCCAACCTAAATATAAATGTTAACATTTGTTTTAGTTCAACAAAGTAGAATATAGTCCAGGTGTTTGGGGTGTAAAAAACTCTAATAATTGACTATTTTACTTCTCATAATAGAACAAACTAAATTATTTGGTTTGGACATTGGAGAAAAGACAGAGAGGCTGCATCATAAAATTGTAGGTACAGAGATAGGAGGTGGGAGTGGTTTCTGGAAATGTGTGGGAAGGTCCAAATAAATCTGCCTTTTCCTGGTAAGATGAAAGGAAGACATAAGTTTCTACCAAGAGCCTCCTGAGCTCACTGAAAGCACTAGAATATCTCACAGTTGGTGAGGGGCAATGGTGTTGTGTGCAGGCCACGGACAGGTGCTCATCCATGATGACAATGCTACTAATTCAAGGCAAAATTAGGGGAAATATCAAAACAATGTAACGACTTTTTATAAAGTTAGATGTATTCAATTTAAAGAATTACTCTTTATTTTGAGGTTTTATTCTTCCACCAAAGGCATTAAGTGTTCTCTTTTGTGTGAAATAAATGGTTGAATCTTTTTTTTACAAATGTACTTATTTATCAAATGAAAAGGAAGAGCAGAGAGAGAAAAACTGAAATCTTACATCAATAACGTGTTTTTAGATCAGCTCTTGCCTAAACATCACCCTATAACCACGCATAAGTTTTGTAAGCCAATAAATTTCTTTATGTTTAAACCTTATTGTTACTGTAACCTGACACAAGGCACAAAGTAAGGAAATTCGAATATTGGCTAAATTAATGAATAATCTTAGCTGGGTTCTCCATGTAGCTTTTGAACACTAGGACACAGTTATCTGGCCTCTGGTTGCAAAGCCCTGCACCAGCCATTTTCCGCTTCCTTTTCTCTGCCATCCTCTGCCTCTTGAGTTCCAGCAGAATTTTCTTGAAATGTATCATATTATTTGAGTAGTTTAGCCTAGGTTTAAATTAGAGGCATTGATCTAACTTGTTCAGGATCGTTCTGTTTTCCCTCTACCTGCCATCAACTGTATTCCCTTCTAACCATAGGCTTTGGAGGGAACTCTCACACGATGTGGCAAAGACTGACTGAATATAGCTGTCCTGTTCCTATTTCTCCTTCAGTTAGGGGTGGGCACATATGTGAGATCTTCTGGGCTATGGCTAGAAGACTGAGGCTTCCACTGATTGGGTGCAGTGAGGCCCCAGGGTAACTGAGACACTAGGTGGAAGGAGGCTTAGTCCCACCAACCTGAAACATTTGCCTTGGTTTGTTCTCTGGGTGAGAAATAAGCTTCTGTTTTGTTTTAGCCCATATATATAAATATATTCTAATTGCTACGGCAGCTACTGACATACTAGCTAATAAACCTGACTTTCTCATTATTGATGTTTTAACCCACAGGTTCAGTTTCAGCTGCTTTCTCTCTGTTCTGTATTTCCTTGGAGAAGCAGCCTCTTTTATGGCCTAAGCCTCCAGTCTTTCTTTTCTTCTCCTCAATTTTTGATTGACACTGTCAATACAGCCACCTCAACTCAATCTGCACACTTGTCCGGAGAAAGTTCCCAGCTGGTCTGTTCCCTCCTGGTCCTGTTGGCAGAGCTGAACCTCAGAGCTCAGCCAGCAAACTTCCCGGGCCTGTCTCTTTACTTATGTGTGCTCTTTCTTAGAAGCAAATGAATTTATAGATCAGGCAATACTAGAAAAATTGAAAGCACCAGAGCGGTGGCTTACAGATGCTAGTTCCCAGACATGATCTGAGCTGTCAGCATCAGAGTTGCCTGGTAATAATGTTCTAAACTAGAGCTTCATGGGCCTCACCCTAAGAGATTTTGGTTTGGTGTTTTTGAAGTAGGTGACTAAAATTTGTATTTTCAAAGTATCTTTGTGACCCTGATGCATAACCACTGTGCTAGTCAATGGCATGTCAAGGTCAACAACAGTGTTGGCAAATATTAATAACAAAACCTCCTATGATGGGCAGTAGAGCACAGTGGGAAAGAGCTTGGGATTAGCAGTCAGGCTTAAGTTTGAATCCAGGCTCTACCACTAACAAGCTGTGTAACTTCGATAAACTTACCTAACATCTCTGAGCCCCAGTTTCTCCCAACTTTAAAATTGGTTTAAAAAGCCCACTATAATAAAAATTAAATGAAATAATGACTATAAAGTCTCTGGCAGAGATAAAGAGTGAAATAAATATAGGTACATACACGTTTGTGTGTGTGTGCATGTATGTGTGTGAGAAAGAGAGAGATACAAGTCCATCTATAGAGAGAGAGATGACAGGTGACGGATATGACTCCCATACCCAGGAAGAATGGCATCCGGAAGAACACTGCTTTTTATCTTAAATGATCTCCCTGTCATGGATCTTGCTGCCATAAATCCTTGTTGGCTCTGGTTTTACTGCTGCTTGTCACTACTATAAGTAGCCACCAGAGGGAGCTATTTTGCCCCATCCGATATTTTGAATCTAACCATGATTTGGGGTTTTCCCCCATTCTTTAAAGAAAAAGAAAGGGGAGCCAGGCCCAGTGGTCTGATTCGGGTAAAGCTTCTGGGGGCAGACTGGACTTATGGCAGTCTTAGCACCTCCCAAGTGCAAAACAGGCCCCATTAAGGACAGTTGGCCTCCTGCCCTCCCTGTACCCCTTGTCTGGGCCCTGTGGCTTTCTGGCTTCAGGAGAAGGGGTTGTTCATATCACATCTCCTTTTCAGACCAGCCACTCCTGCTGGTGAACTGCAAGCGTAAGAGGCTGGCTTTGAGTCCTCTCTGCCGCTTGCCCACTGAACAATCCTAGACTCTTAACCTCTTGGAGCCGCAGTCTCCTCATCTGTGCATCGTCAGTTTCACAGGTGTATCACGAAGATGAGATGATATCTGTGAAAGTGCTTGTAGTTGGAAAGGGCCAAGCAGGTATACTGCATTAACATTAACATTTGGCGGCAGGACTCCGGCCCAATGGCAAGCATCACACAAGCTCTCCTCTTCTCCTGTGAACTGTCACCCCTGCTTTCTGTTCCCCCAAGGGACCTGAAGAAAATTGAAGGTTTCTTCTGCTAAGTTTAATTCACTTACCCAAGTTTGAGTGAGGGATGTTTGTAAGCACACCTGAAAGCCCTGTTTTATTACATCTGTCCCAACAGTCTGGTGATTCTTCACAAATCCACAGTAAATTGGGGGAGCTGGATTTTACAAGAAGGTTCCCACTTAAAGAAAGAAGATCATTGGTTAGGAAAGTGATCCCAGAAGACCTTACTAGGAGTTTCCCAAAAGACTTTGAGATTTAACGGAAAATATTATTTTCATTCTGGGCCTGTTACAGAACCCCTGGGCTGCTCCAGTTGAAAACAAACCCACGGGCTCTTTAGTTAGGGGCCCGATTGCCCGCCGCCAAAATTATAACTCTCAATACCAGAGTTTGGTGAAAAGAAAAAGAATTGTTTATTTAACAGTTATATAGATTTAGTTATTTGCAGATTTCTGTTGTTAAGTCTTATGCTCTTTAAAATACCCACAAACACATATCCTTGCCTCCCCCACTTCCAAACCAGGCTAGTTTTAGAAAAGTTAGAGAAACCGCTTCCCTACTTTCCAAACACAGTTCAGCTTTACCAGCAGCTGCCAACCACTCAATTCTGATTGGGGAGGTCCTTTCTGTGCTGTGGTGCCCTCCAGCTCTCAATGCAGGACCGCCTGGATTCTCAGCCTCCTTGCAAACTGCCTTCTTCCTGCAAATCGCATGGATCTCCTCTCCTCAAAACCGCATGGCAAGAGCCTCTTAAAGCAGCCTGGAGACCCCTTCTCCGAGTCACATGGAGAAGGCCTCTTTACCAAGCCACGTGGAGGGAGCACACAAGAGAGCGAGAGAGCGAGAGCCCCAGACCGAGCGCGTGAGCGTGAAAGAGAGAGCTAAAATGTCCACAGCTGCTTATATATCCCTGACTGCATCATCTGACGCAGTGGGCGTTGCAAACCGTTCTGACCATTCACAGACCCTTACGTAGGCTCTGTGTGCTTTCCATACCGTCCCCGGTTCAAGACTCCTCCCATCTACCTGAGGCTTTGGATGCATTAAAGCCATTTTGCATAAAAAAGACACTAGCCACTGGCCTCAGGCATGTGGAGGCATTCTGAAAAGCTGCTTCCTTCTCCCCATCCCCCAGCAGCAAACTCTGGGGATTTTTGGACTCCCCTGTTTCTGTAACAGTTTCCCCCCTCTCAGACTTAGACCCTTTATAATCTTATAAAGGACAATGGGCGAAGGTCTCATGCTCCTCTAACTGCTTCCTGCTGGACGTGGTCGTTGTCCTACCTACCCTTGGGTCTAGAAATCCCTAATAAGAGTGGGGATGTAGGGGAGGGTGCCCTTCCCACATGGGGAAGAATCTTGCAGAGTCCAGGTCAGTTGGCTATTCCTGGGTAGCAGCATGCTTGGTTTCCAAGGGCTGGTACTGCTGGACAAGCTGGCATTCTTGTCATATTCTGAGGGCAACAGATTTGGCAACAGGGTTAAAAAAAACACAATTCAACCTACAACCACTATATACAAAAGGCAGGAGTTAATTTTTCAATGTCCCACATTAGAAAAAAAGAAATGGCTTCTTTGGAGGAAGGTGTGCAGGGCATGTCACACCTGTCCAAAGCCTTTTTGCCCACTTCACTTAGCTTGGGCTGAGGGGTATAAATTTTGGATTTCCCCCCTCTCAGACCTCTGGGCCCTTTCTGTCCAAGCCATTAGGACAGAAAAGAAACCAGTTTTAAAGTGAAGCCTGCAGACCACCCCATACTTCACCAACTCAACCACTTAGTTCAGCCAAACCGTTGAGTCTCAGGAGGTGGCAATGCAGATGGGCTTCTTAAGTGAGGCCTATATGTACAGATAATCGCTCAGGTAGAGATCATAGGCTTATGCCCTATGAAAACAGAAAGAACATGCATGTTAAATCACACAACACGATTCACAAACCAGTCTCTTAATCTGAGAGACTGTCCTATTGGGAAGACATCCAGTTGCAAGGCACTTGACATTCTTCTTGCCTGTAAATTAAACATCCTTTATAATGTCACAGACCTGGTTTAACTTTCAAATGAAAAACAAACTTTATAGACAGCTGCACTGAGCATTGTGATTTTCCTTGAGTCACAATTTTTCTCCTTAAGATCACCCTCCTTGTCAGTAAAGGGACTACATTAAGTCCATTTATAATTTAGCCTGTTCATTTGCATAAAAACAACAAGAGCAGTGGTTGATCACATATGATCTTTAAGTCTACTATGCTGGAACTTACACAAGGAACCTTCATGTTGACTTTTAGTTTGCCCATTAGGGCACAGAAGCTGAGCCACATACCTGCCATTCAGCCTTGCCTGCAAACACCTGTTTTCCCAAAACCTTTGGGTTTTCCATTGTGCCTTGAGGTTCCTTTTATCCATCCTTCAGGAAAGCAACCTTCGTTCCTTCCCTGGAAAGACTGCCATGAACCGCACAACCAACCAAGGTGTCAGGCCTTTTTCCTTCTGGGCTTTCCTTAGCTTCAAAAGTCAAGTTCAGTTCTTCAGGGCTTTCTGGTAACAACCAGAGCCTAAGCATGCCTCCTTCAGGCATGTCATTCCAGTCAAAGTCTTGGTTAACAATACCTTTATTAACAACTGGTCTTTTTAGTTTTATGCAAAGAAACCTAATGTAATTACTCCTTTAAATTGCCAAATTCTGGAGGGATCAGGTAAGGAGAAAAATATACAGTGTGAAGGAAAATCCTTGTCCTTCTAATATTCCCTAAAATTGCATTTCCATGCCTTATACTTTCTTTTGTTCACTTTTCTACATGTGAAGTTTTAACTTCCTCTGGGAAACCTCAATTTTCCTTTCCGATTACATGGCCAGTACCAATACAGAGAATTCCAGACCTTCCTTAGGTCCCCAAGAATTCTAGACCTTACATAGGTCTCCAATGGCTAATGCCAAACCAGAGAATTCCAGACCTTCCGAGGTCTCAGAGAATTCTAGACCTTACATAGGTCCCCAATGGCTAATGCCAATCCAGGGAATTCCAGACGACCTTTCCTAGGTCACCAATGGCTAAAGCCAATCCCAACACAGGGAATTCCAAATGACCTTTCATAGGTCCCAAGGCTAAATGCCAATACAGAGGTACAGTAACCATACAATTAGACCACAAGTAGTTGAGGTTTCCCTTTTCCCAGGTTTAAAACTTTCACAACCTTTCTACATATTTTATGACTTTCCACAGACCTTCTGCAACATTCACAAACTTTCCATATATTTACCCATTCAGATTTAACCATAACCCATTTCCAATTCTTTTCCACACTGTAAAGGACTCTACCCAAACTCAGTATTTGGCAGCTAAAATTCTCTAGATTTGCAAGCACATGCCTAAAGCAAAAGAAACACTTTTAATCTGTGTTTCAGTTCACTGTCCTTTTTTCGAAAGAGTAATTTCAAATCTTCTTCCGGAGTGCAGGTCCAACTTTCCCTTTTGGTGTCAGTCACAGCAGCAGGGTCTGTGTCCTCCTCAGGCGGTGCTCGTTTTACCCGTGTGTGGTGTATCCAGGACTTGATTCCTACCAGCTTCAGCGAAGAATGTGTTGTTAGCAAAACATCATAGGGACCAGTCCATTGTTCAGCCAGCTGCTGTTCGGGACCTTGCGTCTTTCAGTTCTTCAGTAAGACTCTGTCCCCAGGTCCGAATGGGTGCAAGGGTTTTCATTTCTACTTCCCTTCTTACGATTTGGACACTCATTTTTCCAATGACCCTTCTTTCTGCAATAGGCACACTGGTCCTTGCCCAATGGCTCTTTCCTCCTCTCTTTAGGGTCCTGTTTCTTCCTTTGGCCTCTCCAGCCTGTTTTAAAGAACATCAGGTCCTGTCTTCTCTTTTCTACTCCCCTTGCATGGTAAACTTTAAATGCGATGTCCACTAACTGAGAGGGGCTCATTCCTAATACCCCATCTATACGCTGGAGTTTCCGTCTAATATCTGGGGCACTCTGCCCAATAAATGTCATGTTCACCATTCTTATGTTCTCTTGTGCCTGTGGATCAACATCAGTGTACTTTCTATAGGCTTGATAGATCCTCTCTAAGAACTCAGAAGGATCCTCATCTGGTTTTTGCTGAATAGTCTGTACCATATTCAGGCTTTTTGGCTTGGGTACCCCTTTTCTAAGTCCTTCCAATATACACTTCCTGTAGTGTTTCAAAGGAACTAGGCCTCCACCATTTGGGTCCCAGTTAGGCTCTGTCCAAGGAATTGCCACAGTTGGGTCGGGGGTCCCATGGGGATCCTCTCCATGGAGACGCTGAGCCTCTTCATTAGCCTTACTTGTAACCAGTCGCTTCTCATCCCCAGTTAGCAGAATATTTAGGAGAGCCTGTACATCTGCCCAGTTCGGGTTATGAGTGGCAAAAATGGAGGAAACAAGCTCTGTCATTTTCTGAGGATCTTCCCTATATGAGGGGTTAGAATTTTTCCAATTTAGCAAATCTGAAGTGGAAAACGGAGTATGGGCCCAATAGTAGCCAGAGGGCTGGCCTTGCTGATTTATTCCACCTATTGGGTACTGCCGTAGAGGGAATTGGCTTGCTCCGAATTGGGAGGCCCCCTGACTATACTGAGTTCCTTGGCGGGTTCTGGCGGGGGAGACCCTCTCCTCCTCCTGTAAGGGTGGAGTCATTGACTTTGCAGTCACTTCAGAGGCTGGCTCCAAAAAGGGTGGCGCGAGAGAAGTCCCTTGAGTTTGCAAAAGGGCGGGCACCATGGAAGCCACTTCCATCTCTGGAGGTGGTATGGTGGAAGCAGCCTCCACCTGCAGAGGGCGCTGTGCTGCCGCCACTGGCGTTGCAGGAGCTGCGGCCACCTGCAGAGGGCGCTGTGCCACAGGAACCGCCACCCCGGAAGCCTGGGCCACCTGCAGAGGGGGTGGAGCCACTGCCCGGGAAGCTCCGGCCTCCTGAACCGCCCCCACCTGTGCCTGGCTTGGCGCCAAATTAGGGCCTTTGTCTCCCGGATTTAGAGAATTAAAGAGGGCTACTTCCTCATTCTCCCTTTCTTCCGGCGTTTGACTCTCAGGAAAAGGCTTTGAGACCTCTTTTTTCCTCTGCACCATTAATTGGGCCTCCATTTCTGCTAAGGTCTTATTATGCAACTCTGCAAATGCATTTAGATAATAAACATCTTCCCAATTTCCTGATTGCAGGCAGTACCTTTTCAATTGCTTAATGACATGATAATTCAGGGTACCATTCACAGGCCACCTTTTCTTACCACCCAGAACATACTCAGGCCAAACAGTGTTACAGTAATAAATTAATATTTTCTTAGTCATAGGAAAACGACAGTACATATCCCAATTTTCCAAAATTCTTCCCAGCGGGCTGCCATCAGGGACTTGCCCAGAACTGCTCTTATTAACCCAGACATACATGCTAATGGCTATAACCAAAACAATCCCAAGGACTAGAAAACATATATACCACTCCGGTATCCATAATTCTATTACTTCCAGGAATTCTCCTAACCGGACAAACAAATCTAGTATCCACGATGCCATTATTTCAGAAATGAGTTTTAGCAAACAATCTTACTTCTCTAATCCCTTTTCAGTTCTATTTTCTTTTCACCACACTGGCGTGCTTAGGCAGTCGGCGCCCTCAGAAGGTGTCTCCCAAGGGGGTCGACCTGCCACGGGCAATTATTAATGTCCCATCTGGGTCGCCAAATTGTTACAGAACCCCTGGGCTGCTCCAGTTGAAAACAAACCCACGGGCTCTTTAGTTAGGGGCCCGATTGCCCGCCGCCAAAATTATAACTCTCAATACCAGAGTTTGGTGAAAAGAAAAAGAATTGTTTATTTAACAGTTATATAGATTTAGTTATTTGCAGATTTCTGTTGTTAAGTCTTATGCTCTTTAAAATACCCACAAACACATATCCTTGCCTCCCCCACTTCCAAACCAGGCTAGTTTTAGAAAAGTTAGAGAAACCGCTTCCCTACTTTCCAAACACAGTTCAGCTTTACCAGCAGCTGCCAACCACTCAATTCTGATTGGGGAGGTCCTTTCTGTGCTGTGGTGCCCTCCAGCTCTCAATGCAGGACCGCCTGGATTCTCAGCCTCCTTGCAAACTGCCTTCTTCCTGCAAATCGCATGGATCTCCTCTCCTCAAAACCGCATGGCAAGAGCCTCTTAAAGCAGCCTGGAGACCCCTTCTCCGAGTCACATGGAGAAGGCCTCTTTACCAAGCCACGTGGAGGGAGCACACAAGAGAGCGAGAGAGCGAGAGCCCCAGACCGAGCGCGTGAGCGTGAAAGAGAGAGCTAAAATGTCCACAGCTGCTTATATATCCCTGACTGCGTCATCTGACGCAGTGGGCGTTGCAAACCGTTCTGACCATTCACAGACCCTTACGTAGGCTCTGTGTGCTTTCCATACCGTCCCCGGTTCAAGACTCCTCCCATCTACCTGAGGCTTTGGATGCATTAAAGCCATTTTGCATAAAAAAGACACTAGCCACTGGCCTCAGGCATGTGGAGGCATTCTGAAAAGCTGCTTCCTTCTCCCCATCCCCCAGCAGCAAACTCTGGGGATTTTTGGACTCCCCTGTTTCTGTAACAGGCCGATGAAAAGAGACCTGAACCAGGAGTGCGGAGCTTTGTCATGGGGAAAAAGAGAAAATCAGACTTTGCTGTGCCACGGGTTCCTCACCTGGAAAACAGAGATAATAACAACATGCTCTCCCTACATCTGTACAGGATTTTTAGGAGGATGGTATAAAATAATTACAATAACAAACATAATGTTTAGCACTTACTTTGTGTCAGACACTGTTTTCAGTGTTTTACACTTAAATACTCAGGACAACCCCACGTGAGAGGTACTGGTATCCCCATTATGTAGATGAGGAAATCAAACATAAGGGAACAATATCTTAAGTACTTATGAATGATTATCATGATTGAATATGATATCCAAGGTATTCATATTTCTGTCCTATTGCTGTATCTTATGGAGCTTTGGACTTTTATTAATCAAATGATAGATTGGAAGTGAGATGAAGCTTCCTCGGCTCTCTCCTTAGAGTGGGGCCCTTCAGAGTAGCACTTTTAAGTGACAAAATGGACATACTCTCTGTGTGCTTCAAATGAATTGGGTACAGAATTGGAGGATTCTGTTACAGAAGAGACATATAATTTATACATCAATCATTTCTTTCAAGGTACTGATTCACTGCCTTTCGTTAATCATCCCAATCCTGTTCTTCTCCAACCCAATCCCGGCTCCAGACCCCAGAGTTGTTGGCCCTGTGAATCCATGTCATTCTCCATTACTTGTGCACCAGCTGCATGCAGTCTTCATGCACCCATCAGTCCAAGGGTGTCCTCCCCCTGGGAACCAGGCAGCAGAATTTAGAAGCCCTGTGAGTGCTGGGCCCTCTGCTGTGAGGGTCAAGGGTACCATCCCATAGATTTCTAGGCTTGAAGGTTTCAGAAGTGAAGCACTTACCTGTGACATTGGGAATTCTCAGTAATTATAATGAGGGCAAACAGGTTTTGATTCATTATATGTCAGGCGCAGTGCTAGTACTTAACATGCATTCGTGTGTGTGTGTGTGTGTGTGTAACAATTCTTTGCGTTTGCCATTTCACATTTAAGGCTTAAAAAACACAGAGTAGTGGTCAGCAAGCTGTAGCCCATGCGCCAGAGAACTGTTTTTGTAAATGAAGTTTTATTGGAACACAGCTATGCCCATTCATGTTAGTATTGTTTATGCCTGCATTTGTGCTACAATGGCAGAGTTGAGTAATTGCAACAGAGACTGCATAAGGTCTGCAAGCCTAAAGTATTTAATAGGTAGCCTTTAAGAAAGTTTGGCAATTCCTGCTTCAAAACCAGAGTATCTGCATTTCTGTCCTGGCTCCCCCTCTTAACAGCTGTGTGACTTTGAACAAGTTATTTCATGTCTCTGGGTTCTGGCCTCCACATTTGTAAACTGGGTATAATAGACTCTCCATCATAGGATGTAGCACACAACAGCAGAATCATTGTGTCAGCTAGAAATTGTTAGAAATGCAAATTCAGGTTCCTTCCAGACCTAATAAACTATAGAGGCCAGACCGAGGAATTTATTTTATTTTATTTTATTCTTATTGTTTTTCTGTTACAATTGCCCCACTTTTTCCCTCATTGCTACCCCCCCCACTTAGACCGCCCCTTCTCCCACAGTCAATCCTCACCCTGTTGTCCATGTCCATGGGTCATTGATACTAGTTCCTTTACTAAACCCTTCCCCTACTTACCCCACTTCTCTCCCTCCCTCCTCCCCCTGATAACTGTTATTCTGTTCCTTGTTCAATTTTGTTCATTTGTGTTGTTCATTAGTCTCCTGTATCAGGTAATATCATATGGTATTTTTCTTGCATTGCTTGGCTTATTTCGCTAAGGATAATTCTCTCTCCTTCTATCCATGTTGTCACAAATGGCAAGAGTTCCTTCTTTCTTTCTGCTGCATAGTATTCCATTGTGTAAATGTACCACAGTTTTTTAATACACTCATCTACAGATGGGCATTTAGGTTGTTTCCAGCACTTGGCTATTCTAAATAGTGCTGCTATGAGCATAGGGGTGCATAGGTTCTTTTGAATTGGGGTTTGAGGATTCTTCGGGTATAATCCTAGCAGTGGAATTGCTGGTTCAAAAGGCAGTTCCATTTTTAGTTTTTTGTTTGTTTGTTTCTTTCTTTTTTGTTTTGTTTTTGTAAATATATTTTATTGATTATATTGTTACAATAGTTTCATTTTTTTCCCCTTTGCTCCCCTCCGCCCAGCACCACCCCTCCCCCCAACAATCCCCCCTCCCCAAGTCCATGGCCATGGGTCATACATACAACCTCTCCTGCCTCGCCCTTTCATATATTCTTCTTCTTCTTCTTCTTCTTCTTCTTCTTCTTCTTCTTCTTCTTCTTCTTCTTCTTCTTCTTTTTTAAATAATTAATTAATTATTTTAACAATAAAAAATAACAATCCCTCTCTCTCAGACTTAAGACCCTTTATACTCTTACAAAGGACAATGGGCGAAGGTCTCGAGCTCCTCCAGCTGCTTCAAACTGGACATGGTCGTCATCCTACCTACCCTTGGGTCCAGAAATCCCTAATAAGAGTGGGGGTGTGGAGGGGAGGGTGGCCTTCCCACACGGGGAAGGATCATGCAGACTCCAGGTCGGTTGGCTGTCCCTGGACAACGGCATGCTTGATTCAACAGGCTGGCATCCTTGCTGCATTCTGGAGGCAACAGATTTGGCACCAGTGTTAAAAGATATCATTCAATCCATAACCACTATATGAAAAAAGGCAGGTATTAATTTTTCAATGTCCCACATTAGGGAAAAGAAGGGCTTCTTTGGAGAAACATGTGCCAGGTACATCTCACCTGTCCCAAACCCTTTTGCCCATTATACTTAGTTTGGGCTGAGGGAAATAGTTTAGGTTTCCCCCTTCTCAGACCTCTGGGCTCTTTCTGTCCAAGCCACTAGGACAGAAAAGAGAAACCAGTTTTAAAATGAAGCCCACAGACCATCCCATTCTTTACCAACCCAGCCACTTAGTTCAGCTGAACCATTGAGTCTCAGGAGGCAGCTATGCAGACAGGATTAAGTGAGGCCTATACATACAGACAGTCATTCAGCTAATGAGATCATAGGCTTATGCCCTTTGAAAACAGAAAACACATGTTAATTTATGTAGCATAACCCACATACAAGTCTCTAAATCTGTAGGACTGTCTTATTGGAAAGAATCTGGTTGCAAGGCATTTGACATTCTTCTTGCCTGTAAATTAAACATCTTTGATAATACCACAGACATAGTTTAATTTTCAAATCAAAATGAACTTTAAATGAAGATAAACTTTAAAGACGGTTAGCTGCACTACTTTATAGTCTACAACTGAGCATTGTGATTTTCCTTGAATCATGATTTTTCTCCCTAAGATTACCCTCCTTGTCATTAAAGGGACTGCATTAAGTCCATTTTTAATTTATCCTGTTCATTTGCACAAACACAACAAGAGCAGAAAATGATCACTTATGATCTTTAGTTCTGTTTTGCTGGAACTTATGCAAGGAACACTTAGGGTGACCTTCAGTCTGCTCTTCAGGGCACAGAAGCAGAACTACATACCTGGCATTCAGCCTTGCCTGTAAACACCTGTCTTTTCCAAGTCCTTCTGGTTTTCCATTGTTCCTTAAGGTCCCTTCTAGCCATCTTTCAGGAAAACAACCTTCATTCCTTTCCTGGAAAGGTTGCACATCCAACCAAGGTACCAGGCCTTTTATCTCTTTTCCAATTTGTATGCCTTTTATTTCTCTTTCTAGTCTGATTGCTGTGGCTAGAACTTCCAATACTGTGTTGAATAGGAGTGGAGAGAATGGACATCTTTATCTTGTTCCTGATCTCAGGGGGAATTCTTTCAGTTTTTATCCATCAAGTATGATGTTGGCTTCAGGTTTCTTGTATATGACCTTTATTATGTTGAGGTATGCTCCCTCTATTCCCAGTTTGCTGAGTGTTTTCATCACAAGTGGGTGTTGTTTTTTATCAAATGCCTTTTCAGCATCTATTGATATGATCATGTGGTTTTTGTCTTTCATTTTGTTTATGTGGTGTACTACATTTATTGATTTGTGAATATTAAACCATCCTTGCATCCCTGGGATGAATCCCACTTGATCATTGTGTATGATCTTTTTTTTTTTTTTTTCTTTTTCCCCCTCTTGCTTCCCTGTACCCTGCTCCTCCCTTCCCCCACATCCAGTCGGTGTATGATCTTTTTAATGTGTTGCTGGATCTGGTTTGCCAATATTTTGTTGAGGATTTTAGCATCTATATTCATCAGTGATATTGGCCGGTAGTTTTCTTTCTTTGTTGTGTTTTGACCTGGTTTTGGAATTAGGGTAATAGTAGCTTCATAGAAAGAGCTAGGGAGTCTTTCATCTTCTTGGGTTTTTTAGAATAGTTTGAGAAGGGTAGGCATTAGTTCTTCCCTAAATGTTTGTAAAATTCACATGCAAAGCCATCCAGTCCAGGGCTTTTGTGTGCCAGGAGATTTTTTATTACTGTTTCAATTTCACTCTTTGTTATCGGTCAGTTCAGGCTTTCTGCTTCTTCTTGGTTCAGTTTTGGAAGATTATATGTTTCTAGAAATTTGTCCATTTCATCTAGGTTGTTAAATTTCTTGCCATATAGTTGTTTGTAGTAATTTCTTACAATCCTTTGTATTTCTGTGATATCAGTTGTGATTTCTCCTCTTTCATTTCTGATTTTGTTTATTTGGGTCCTTTTTTTTTTCCTTGATGAGCCTGGGTAAAGGTTTGGCAATTTTGTTTATCTTTTCAAAGAACCAGCTCCTACTATTGTTGATCTTTTGAATTGTTTGTTTAGTCTCTACGTCATTTAATTCTGCTCTGATCTTGATGATTTCCTTCCTTCTACTCACTCTGGGCTTTGTTTGTTGTTGTTGTTCTAGTTCTTGTAGCTGTAGGGTTAGATTTTCTATTTGAGATTCTTCTATCCTTTTTAGGTATGCCTGTATTGCTATGAACTTTCCTCTCAGGACTGCTTTTGCTGTGTCTTATAGGTTTTGGGCTGTTGTGTGCTCATTATCATTTGTTTCCAGAAACTTCTTGATTTCTTGCTTGATGTCATTGTTAACCCATTCGTTACTTAATATCATGTTATTCATTCTCCATGATTTTGAATGTCTTTGAGTTTTTTCCTTGAGGTTCATTTCTAATTTCAAGGCATTGTGATCTAAGAAGATGCTTGATATAATTTCAATTTTCTTGAATTTGTTGAGGCTTGTTTTGTGTTCTACCATATGGTCTGTCTTTGAAAATGCCCTATATGCATTTGAAAAAAATGTATATTTTGCTTCTTTGGGGTGAAAAGTTCTATATATATCAATTAAGTCCATTTGATCTAGAGTGTTGTTCAATGCCTCAATATCCTTGGTGTTTCTTTGCTTCAAAGATCTGTCCATTGTTGAGAATGGGGTGTTAAAGTCCCCTACTATGAGTGTGTTGCTGTTGATATCATTCTTGTAGTTTTCCAAGATTTTCCTTATATATTTGGGGGCATCTATGTTGGGTGCATATATGTTTATCATGGTTATATCTTCTTGATGGATTGTTCCCTTAAGGATTATAAAATGTCCTTCTTTGTCTCTTTTTATGGCCTTTGCTGTGAAATCTGTTTTGTCTGACATAAGTATTGCTACCCCAGCTTTTTTTTCATGTCCATTTTCTTGGAATACTTTTTACCATCCCTTCACTTTCAGTCTGTGTAAATCTTTTGTTTTGAGGTGTGTCTCTTCTAGACAGCATATATGTGGGTCATGTTTTCATATCCATTGTGCTACCCTATGTCTTTTGATTGGAGCATTTAATTCATTTACATTTAAGGTAATTACTGACAGGTATTTATTCATTTCCTTTTGTACCTGTGCTCCTCTCCCTCTCTTTTCTTCTTCTTTTTTTTTTACAGCATTCCTTTTAGCATCTCTTGCAGTGCTGATTTGGTAGAAATGTATTCTTTTAGTCTTCCTTTGTCTGGGAAACTCCTTATTTCACCTTCCATTTTGAATGAGAGCCTTGCTGGGTAGAGTAGTCTTGGTTGTAGGCCTTTGTTTTTCATTGTTTGAAATATTTTTTGCCATTCCCTTCTGGTTTGTAGTGTTTCTGTTGAGAAATCAGTTGATCATCTTATCGGAGCTCCCCTGTATGTTATTTGTTGTTTTTCTCTTGTTGCCTTTAGGATTCTCTCTTTATCTTTGAATGTTGCCATTTTAATTATGATGTGCCTTGGAGTGGGCCTTTTTTGGTTCCTCTTCATTGGGACCATCTGTGCTTCCCGGACTTGCATGACTTTTTCTCTCATCAGGTTAGGAAAATTTTCTGTCATTAATTTTTCAATCAGGTTTTCTATCCCATGCTCCTCTTCTTCTCCTTCTTTTATCCCTATGATATGGATATTGTTTTATTTCATGTTGTCCTGAAGTTCTCTTAAACCCTCTTCATTCTTTTTCAGTCTTTTTTCATTTTGTTGTATTGTTTGGGAATTTTTCTCTACATTGTCCTCTAACTCACTGATCTGATCCTCTGCTCCATTTAGCCTGCTTTTGATTGATTTTATTGTGTTCTTCCATTCAGAAATTGTGTTCTTTATTTCCTCCTGGTTCTTATTGATAATTTCTACGTCCTTTTTTATGTTGGTGTAATTCTCAGTAAGTTCCTTGTAGCTTCCCTGGAGTTCTTTGTAGTTCCCCTGGAGTTTGTTGTAGTTTTCTTTGAATTTGTTGAGTTCATTGAGCTTTTCCTCATTACTTACTATTGTTTTGAATTCCATGTCTGATAGTTTGCTTGCTTCTATTTCATCTATTCCTCCTTCTGGGAATTCCTCCTTTCCTTTCGGTGGGGTGTTGTTTCTGTTTTTTGGTGTGTTATTCCACCTCCCCATTTTGGGCACTCATCTTGTTTCTGCTTCTTAGATTGATCTGCTTTTATTTTCTGCCTTTGTGGTGTGACCTTCTTGTATACAGTTGTTGAGCTGCTGCCTCAAGTTGACAGCACTTGGAGGGGAACAGTCTGCTTAAGTGATTTGTCCTGCAGCACTGGGGCTGATTCTGTACTGGGACCTAGTCCACTGCTCTCCCAGCTCTTTCTGAAGAGCCAGCACCCAAAACTTATTACAAAGTGCCTCTAGTTCACTTCATCCTCCTTGGCTTCAGCCAGGGGCAAGTGCACTCCCTCACGCAGGCCAGGGGTGGGTTGACCCAGGGCGGGCGGGTCCGAGGCAGACTGGTTTCTCACTGTTCCAATGGACAGGGAGGCCTCTGCACGCCAGCAGGCGGGTTTGCTGTGTGCCTGTTGGGGCGGGCCTGCAGGCGCCTGGGCGCAGCGGCAAGCAGTTTAGTTTCGCATCTGTTGGGGCAGAGCCAAGGGCACCTGTGCTTGCTGGCCAGCAAGTTTATTTCATGCCTGGGCGGGTGGACTGGGGCACTTCCGTGTGCGCGCTCGCACAACCCAGGGGGAGGGTTGGGGAGTGGGCAAGTGCGCTTCTGCGCCTGCATAGTCCTCAAGAATCTCATCCTACCCCTATCCTCTCTTCCCCTCTCAGCAAAAAACGAAAGAGAAAAATAAAAAGGAAAAACACATTCATACACACAAAATAATACGCTGTTTCTTGCCTCTCAGACCCAGGTGCCACCTGGCCCATTCTTGGCTCTGCCAGTGGGCAGAGCCTCACTCTCCTCCCGACTCCTCTCTGGGGAAACTTAGGGTAACTAAAAAATCTTTGTGTACTCCCAGCCGCAGCTTGGGGAGCCAAGCCAGTCAGAAGTCCTGTTTCGTCCCTTTCTCCTCCACTATCCTCACCAAACAGGTCGCTCCCAGAAAGTCTTCTCTGATCCCCTGCCCCAAGGCTCAACTCCTGCCAGTATCCAGATGTTAACTGAGATGTTCTGTTCACAATTAGGCTAAACTACAGACAGGTCTCAGGAGCAAGCAAGCGCAGCCTCCCCTCACTCCTCCGCCATCTTCTCTCCAGACCCAGGAATTTTTAAAAAGCTCCAAAGTGATTCTGATGCCTGATGAAGTCTGAGAACCACAGACACTGTATTTAAAGTCACTGCCCATAGTGAATACTAAACAAGTTGCTTTACAAACTGAAGGCAAATTTGTAAAATTCCACCAACAAAAAGATTATAATTCACTTTATTGTGATTCTTGCTTTATTGTTGGGATCTGGAACTAAACCTGCAATACCTCTCTCTGAGTTAGGCCTGTACTTCAGATTGATATTTAATCAATATCTATGAGTTTGGGGGGTTGTCTTGAAAATCAACCATAAATTTATAAATATTTTAATTTTAATTTTCATCTACATAATACCAAGTACTCATTAGGTGCTTATTCAACACCATGAATTGATTGAACAATTTCTAAAAATGGGGTTGTTTTCCTGGAATCTATGGCTTGGAATACATGGATGGGCCTCAACAAATCCATGGGTCCCCTGAAATTATGTGAAAATGTTTGCATTTACAGTTATGCATCTTTCTCTCTAGATGCCCCAATATTTTCATCACATTCTTAATTTCCCCGACATTTTAAACCTCTGCTTTAGACACAAACATCCAAATGTCATTATACTGGGATGGGGTGTAATGGATGGATCCTTACCCATTTCTACTTCTCTGCCTCTGCCGCAGACATCTCTGCCTTCCTCCTCCCTGATTCTCTCTCTCCCAGGAATAATGGGGTAGACAACTCTGCATCACATCATGGCAATGATTGTTTAATTTGAGATGAGTGTTACATTACTCATTGCATGGGGCCCTCTTTGATCCACCAACATTTGCTGCTCTTATCCCCATGGAGTGCAGACATTAGTGCCCTGGATGCTTTGTGGTCTTGTTGTCTTTTAGATGCTGTAAGAGATTATTTACTTGAGAAACAGATGATATCTTGTTTAATGTCAAAATAATTACTATTTGGTTGGCCTGATAGTTTATTTACGCTTTCAACATTTTTATACTTATATCAAAAGAGCATTGCTAAAATTGTATTTTGTCTGTTAAGCTAAACAGGATATGACAACTTTTTTTTTTTTTAAACTAATTTTTCTGTTGGAAGAGTTGGTTTATTAAAATGGTTAGAAGAGACTAGGATCATATAGAAATAGTCACTCGAGTTGAAATGCACAGCTGCCTGTTTTTTATTTGTATAAAAGCTAGAAAGAGGCAGTAAACAATCTTTAAACAAGGGGTGGTATACTATAGTGGTTAACAATGGTCTTGAGCTCCCAGTTTCAAATCCCAACTCTGCTGCTTACTAGTTGTGTGAATCTTAATCTAGTTTTCAACCACTCTATACCTCAGTTTCCCCATCAGCAGAATATAGTTATTGTGAGAGGTAATTAAAAGAGCTCATATATATAAATTTCCTGGCATATGCAACATGCTAGTTAACTATTGGCTATTATTTAAATAAACATAAGTTTTAAAGTAATTACAGAGTTTGAGATGGAGAGAGGAAGCAAGTTCTCCAAGCTTATGAGAAACTTAAAGACCTAGAATACCTCTCCATGAGCCACCACCTTCCAGCTTCTCTGTCCCGCTGGTCACCTTGTCTCCATGTTGCAAATCAGGAAGCCTTCTAAACTCCAAAGCCCTGTCCTGACACTGAACAAACTTCCTGGCTCTCGGTTGAGCTAATCCAGAAAGGTGTTAAAGAGTGAAGTTTCTCTTTTCAAGGAACTGCCATAAGATAGTTCATCCACCTGTGAAAGTTTCTCCAGTAACATAACTTTGTTCATTTAGCAACTTTTATTTCAGCTCTCTAGTTCACCAAAGAAGGATGAGGGAGGAAAGCTCTTGTGGGCAGGCTGCTCCCACTAGACCACCTGAAGAGTCACAGAGTATGGGGGTTCCCAACTCAACCTCTGGTGGGAGCTCTTCTGCTTATTCTGACCTAACTTGTGTGTTATCTACTTCTATTTTTCATATAACTGCAGCCTTCAATTACAATAAACATATACTACTAGATGCTAAATAGATGAATTTAGTCAAACCAGATTGTTTCTGGTTGCTTTTCAACAGTTTGGCGAGCTGTTTGATAAAATTAATGAGTTGGTTTAGCCCCAGGTCTGTTTTCTCAAGTTCAAGTTCTGTTCCCAGCTTAACTATAGCTCATAAGAGACTCCTCTTTCTTCAGGATGTCATGCTTAGAGCACTTCTATCTATCCTGGGAGGAGGGAATCCAGAAATGATTGCATTCATGTGGCAGGTTAGGGGTTTGTTCGAAGTCTATGGGGCCTTTGAATTCCCTTCTTTGGCAAAGAGAGATGGGTGAAGTGATTAAAATCAGGACTGGAAGGGAAGGCTCCTAGAGCTCATTATCTTCTCAGAAAGGAAGAAAGAGTGGGTCTGGCTTCTTAACTTCCCTAAACTCCCTGAGCACAGTGAGTCCAGGGGCCTCACAAAAGGCACATTCTGTCTGGTACAAATTAGATGGCAAACATTATTTCTTGGCCCACATGGGAGTGGTTACAGATTCCTGCTGTGCTGTAAATCCCTTGAGTGTCTCTCACCTTAAAGACCTGCCATAATGCTTTCTTATTATTGCAATATCTGAATTATCAGGAATATCAACATCCAAAAGACTGAGATGGGCCCAATACTAGTCTACAATTTAAATCAAGCATTAATGAAACAGCAATTTCATCAAGAAGTGTCACAGTGAGACATAATTCTGTTTGTTGGAAATAAAATAGATTCTTAGACCTCAAAAGGACCTCGAGAGGCCATTCAGTCTTCTTCTGATATTAAAGAAGAACTACATCAGTTGACAAAAAAGTTTAAAAGCATAGGATATGATGAAATGGAAATACACTGCTGGTAAGAGTAAAAGGCAGCCCAAAATGTTCTGGAGAACCATTTTGCAATATCTAGAAAACTCAAATATGTTCATACATTATGATTCACACATTCCATTTCTGACAGATATGTCTTAGGAAGGGATCTCACATAAATTCCCAAAGAGATACACAGAAAGGCACTCATCTCAAATTGGTTTTAACAGCCAAATATCAGAAACAATCTAATTCATCAATAAACACACAAATAAATTATGATACAATACTAGACAACAGTTAAATAAACTAAGCTGTATAAATCAACACAAGTAAATCGTGGGAACAATGGTAAGTGCAAAAAAGCAAGTTGCTGAAGGATATGTGTACAGATGTGAAAGTTAAGACTCTATACAGATACATGCATATCCAGTAAAAGACTAAAAATACAGAAGGGAAGGATACACACTAATTTCACAAGTATGGTATCTTTGAAGAGGGGAGCCAAATCCAGGACAAAGAAAAAAAGATTTCAACTGCATCTGTAAAAACCTACAATTTAAAAATAGTTCCAAAGCACATACCACAATTATTACCATGATAGGCGCATGGGTACTTTTTTTTAGTTACCTGAACTTTTTATACATATTTATACATATGCTCTCTTTTAGAGCCCTTTCAATGTTGCTGGTAGGTCAGTTGGCCTTTTCCTCACATGATGTTGCCATATAGAATCCTTTTTGACCATTAACATCTTTCATCTTCCAATCCTGGAGTAGATTGTATTTCAGGAAGAAAATGTTTTTCTAGTAAATTCTTTCTGCCCTCAAGTCCACTTGTCCAGAGAAATAAAAGTTATTTCCAAGTTAAATCATCAAAGCCAGGCAGAATCTCTCCTCTACCAATAGATCTCATCCCTCTCAGGTATTTCCTCTCTCCCCATGGATGTCCAGATACCTCTCCATCTGATTTCATTAGTGAATTCAATAAGGTACTGTTTGTTCCTCCGTCTCAATCATTAATATCTCTCATGTGTTTCCATCTCTTGGACACTGCCTAGGCTCAAGGAAAGAAATCCTTCTTAGTAAAGACACTGGAGTTGCCAAAATAGTTCTGTAGGATTGTCTACTCTCTCACTGTCCTGGGTCCTTTTTTAAGGTAACTGAAGAAATTTTAATTTATTTCCCTGGCTTACCCCAACTATGTACTCCCACCTTCTCTGTAGTCAGCCAAAACTCCAGCCAATGTACCTCTAATTCAGATCAAGGCTAGCTAGACAGAAAAACCAAAGTTCAAATTTTCTTGAACAAACTTCCGAGGATACTAAATGGGAAATAAAAAAAATAGATACATCACTATCAGGCTACTAAATAGACAAAAATGAAAAAACTGTAGTGCTTGAGATGTTACCAAGTCTCTTCCCTCTTCTATTTTCTAATTCCTCCAAGAAGAATGAATGAAAATATTGCAAAATATAGGTGGAGGAAATTTAGGGTATAATGAATAACTTTAGAGATAAAACCATAGGTCAGTCAAAAGAGTGTAAAGTCAACATTTTTGAATTAGGAGGAAGAACTCTATTTCTGTTATATGCCTCAATAATTTATAAGCATGATCATTCATGATAAATTATTATTATTGTGGAACAGATGGATGAATCTCAATCATTATACTGTAATGGAAGATTAAACATTTTCTTAACTTCTATTCATCAAATTAAGTCTTTATACTCACAACAAAGGACAATGTATCAATGTTATCATTAGGGTTTTTTAAAAATATAACTTTAGCATGAAGCGTAAGACATGATTAATGTAATGACAGAAGTAAATACTAAAAAACACACATTAGTCTAGATTAGAATCCTCTATTTGTTCCTCTTATTTTTGTGGTTTCTCAGTCCTCTATGAATTTTGTCAAAAAGAAATGACCATCAAAATCTCTTGTTTCTTTTTCATTGGAGGTTGCTTTTCAGCTAATTCTATGTGTGTTTTTTAGGGGGAGAGAAGTAAATATACCTATTCAGCCCCTAATGAGGAGATGGGTTTCTCACAGTGTTGAGTTTTGTGTCCTTTTCATAGATTGTACGATTTGAAAGGAACAGAAATCTCATGATCCACAGCCCCTCTTGCCTACTGTGCCACAATATGAAAGACTGCCCTGAATAATTCCAGATCCAAAAACATAAGTTTTACAACATTGAAGATGGCAGTTTCATGATCTCCCTCAAGAATATATTTCAACACTTACCATCATTACCAAGCCCTTATTGTAGTGATAGACGGAAAGAACTGATAGCTGAGAGATATGCATAGTACGCTAACGAGCACTAACCTTACAGCCTCAGGACCCAAGGTCAGGTCCCTGATCTTCCACTTCATGGACCAGACAGCCTTGCACATGCTGCTCAGTCTCTTACATTTTTTTACTTATAACATTTATTGCCTTCTCTGACCAGGCACACATTAAACACTTTACATATAACATCTCAGTTTATGCTTTAGAAAACTCCCCTTTCCATAGGTTTTATTATCCCCTCTTATACCCTTTGTTATTACCATGGTTAATTTATAAAGAAGTGGAATGCACTAAAACAGGAAGGCTTCATTCACAGTTCAATAGAACATTAATGGTCAAATATTTGAAAACATAATAGAGAGCATCACCTGTCAATTACTGTTCCTCAGCACACCATTCAGTAGTTATGGTGATCCCCAGCTGAAATATATGCTAGGATTTTAAATATGAAAAGAAATTTCCATTGCATTTTTTCCCACTGACCCACAAAATTTTAGAAAAATAAATTAAATTAATAAAGCCTAACAAAGCAAGTGCTAAGTGTGAGGAAGAAAAACAGTGCTCCAAAGATGAAGGATAAAATAGAATACCAGCAAGACCAAATAATGACTCTATGATTACTTCAACTTCCAGAGAGAAACTTGTCCCACACAACAAGAAATATGTCAACATTTCAGGAGCTGATGTAAGAAAGTAATGGGATGTTGTTTAAATACCTGTAATACTGGAATAATTACTCCTACCTTGAACACTGAAATAACCTTGAAATACACGAATCACTTTTTTAAAGATTTTATTTATTTATTCTTAGAGAAAGGGGAAGGGAGGGAGAATGGGAAGAAACATCAGTGAGAGAGAGAAACATCAATCATTTGCCTCTTGTATGCACCCTGACAAGAGACCAAACCTGCAACCCAGGCATGTGCCCTGACAGGGAATTAAACCAGTGACATTTCACTTTGCAGGACTGTGCCCAACCAATTGAGCCACACTGGTCAGGGCACATGAATCATTTTTTGATAATGATCCAAAAATCATGTCAGATTTTGGGGAGCCCTGAATTTTCATTTCCCATATTAATTATCACTCAACGGAACTGTGTTTTCAGAAACTATATAAAGAAAGGCAGAATCCTAGCACTAGATCACATCTTTGTCATGTATCTCTAGCTCATTAACATGTAGTACATGCACATGCATGTGTGCACACACAGTTTGGATTCCAAATGAAGAATTTGTGATATCTAGTCTGAATCTAAATCTTTATTTAAATCCAACTGCCTTTTATTTTTACACTTAGAATAGATGAAAAATAAGATGATGTAATGAAAATAACTTAGACAGATTTCAACATTACAGGGAGGAAAGCAAATTTGCAGTCAGGGCCAGACAGAGGTGAGAGTTATCATACACACACTTTATAAGGGAGCCAACAAGCACATTTATTGTTAAAGAAATATGGAAATGGTTACATAAGAGAAACTGGCTACAAAACAATATGTACAGTATGATCTCAATCTGTAAAAATGCAGACATATACACACATGCATACATATATATATTGGCCTAAAAGTATATGGACTAAGGTATAAATAGGGGTAATCCTTGCATTTTTATCTATATTTTCTAATTTTCTTCAATGTAGAAACAATGATTTGGTAATAATTAAAGATTATACTAAAGTGATTATTTCTTTAAAATGAATTACTTTCTCTACACATTTCATAGTCTTCTTTTTCCACTACTCCATCTTCTGTCTTTTCATCATAATCTCAACCACAGGGTAAGGGTAACATTTTCCCTTCTGTTGGAATGACCCCATTGACTTTTCTGAGAGGCTGTAATTGCTCTGTCTCATCCCTGCCCCCCACCAGCGCACACACACACACACACTCTCTCTCTCTCTCTCTCTCTCTCTCAACTCAGACCTGTGATTGATTCTCTAAGTTTCACTATGTATTAGCTCTATGGCCCAGGCAAATGAATTAGCCTCTCTCAGTCTGACTCAACGGTTAAATGCAGCTGATAATACTTAAACCTTAAGCTGTGTGGAGTGAATTAGGTGAGCAAATGCATGTAGGTACTTATAAATGGTAAAGCTCCCCAATACTATATTGCTTATGTAATTAAATTTTTAGCAGACGCTTTTCTTCTATATTATTTAGGCATTTATGTGACAATTATGTGAGGAGATTATTGCCTGTGGCAGTTGACAGGTTGAACCCTGAGTCTCCAGGACTATTGGAGCCGAAGCCTAAATATAATTTCTCACCTATGAAAACCACTGAAACAGTTAAAGGAAATGGCAGTTTTCTACTTTCTAATTGTCAGGAAAGAGGAAATTTTTTCCTGATAATCTAACAAAAATGGAGATAGGGAGGAAGAATAAAATGTTATTATCACAGTTCACAACTGGAGAGAAAAACACACAAAGGTCTTGGTATTGTAAATATCATAGTATATTTAAAATGTCAGAGGAGAGGATGGAGGCTCAACCTAATCTGATACCAGGAACCTACTGCTGTCATAAACTGCCTCAACCCCTCTCTGTTCACTTCTAAGAGTGTCTACCAATATCTATGATAACTTCCCAAAAATATGGTTTGCATAGAGTAAATGAGAGAGAAGTCACTTTCATGACTAGTAGCCAAATGAAAGACTTAGGAAAAGAGATAATTCTAAAGGGATTTTTTTTTTAAGTGAACTACTCTAGCAATGTAAATCATATCTCTGTCTCTCCTATGAGACCTTCGGTAAAATCTTCATTGTTCAATAATACTTTAGTGTGAATAGATTCTTTATGTTGAATTTAAGGGAATGCTGATTCTGCTTCAAATTATCATGTGATAATTATAAAGACTACCTTTAAGGCCAGCCAGCACATGCGCCACTTTACTTTGGGTGAATTTAAGGTCCTAGTTAGTGCCTCAGTCAAAGAAGCCTTGGCAAATATACACCCTTAGCAATGCAATGGAAACACTTCATCACATGATTTTCATCATTGATTTAGACAGGCAAGGCAACATGTCCTGTGATGCTACATAGAAGCTCTCAAACTTACCAATTCTCACTACTGCTCACCCAATCTGATATGCCTCCAGACCACATTCATTGAGCCTGAGACTTCCTGACCCATTATTACCTCCAGAACATACCATTTCTAAGCATTGTATTAAACAATGCTGTGTAATCATTTGGAAATGAATTCTCCCATCACCTTTTTCTTTTAAATGTCAACAATAACACTACTACCCAAACAATGCTTCTTGCGTTGCAGCAAACTTTCATCTCTACTCGAGTAAATTCCAAGAGTTCAAATCACTCGACAGAACTGAATTAAGTCCCATAAGTGGACTGACCTATTACAAAGGGTCAGGAATAGGTATAACAAAGAGAAACTGCTCTAAGTTTTTCAATCAGTAAGAGATTTAATACAGGGAATTGGGTCGTTTCAAACCATGTAAAGTTTCAAAAGGTAAAAATCAAGGGGTCTCCTAGACTGAGTTACAAGATCCTAACCCTGTCATATGATACAACGATGTTTCTGCTACTGCTGCTGCCATTGCTACCAATTTCTTACTCCCAAGAAGATGGCATCCCCATGGTGGAGCACAGGATCTTACATCTTGCAACACATGCATCTGGCAGAGCAGGTTTCCTCCACTGTAAGGAGGTAGCTGCCACCTGCCTTCCAATTGCATGTAAGTATATTTCAAAAGCAGAACATAGTTCACATGCAGAATCCTAGCTGCAATGCAATCTAAGAAATAGAGCTCTTAGATTTTCAACACCTTTGAATGAAAGAAGGATCACTAGGGTAGACATGGTTTTCAGTAAGGTTCAATGCAACAGACAGAGACAGCTCTGTTGTTCAATTCACAAGAAATTTAATATAGGGGATTTGAGTTTTTCAAATAATGGAATATAAAGTATATTGCATCCCCCAAATATAAAATGGTATTAATTATTAAAGCTGGCTTATAGGTAGATGGAGAGGTTGTTATTCTATTCTGTATTTTATGTGTGTTTGGAAGTTGTTTTTTATCTTCCTAAGTGTCTGTACTGTTTATTCTCTGTTTGCCCCAACCCAAATCCACTCTCTCCTTTTCTACCCAGTTCTCTGCTTTGGGAAGCTGATTTCCCTGGACTGCATCAGTTGGGTTCCCTGGCTATTTGTCTTCTGTTTGTGTGATAGACATTTAGACAAACATGAGCAGAGCAAGGACGGTGGGCCAGGTACAGAAAGTCTTCAGGGTCACCAGGATGAAAAGTACCAGGTGCCTATCAACAGGCAAAATGGGGGGAAAAAGGACCTTGCCCCCTGGTGATCTTTCCTCCTGTAGCATATAGCTGGTCATGTGGTTTAGATCACCTGACATTCTATATTGCTGGTCATGTGGTTTTTACCCTCCCCCTGACTTTTCCTCCCTTGGAATGTTGCTGGTCATGTGGTAGACCCCCTTACAGGTGGAGCAAGGGGGCCAGAGAATAGCCCTTGAGCATTAAGCCCCCAGGACAATGAGGTTCTGACCCACGTCAAATACATCCAGGCCTCCATTGTGTTTGAGTTCCTGGCCCAGAAAAGCAGCAAAACGAGACAAGCAATTCCTTGGCTGACATCAAGATCCGCTGCATTGATTAATGACCACCTGCCCTGGCACCACGAATCAGTAGAGATATGACCCAGAAAGGACACACCTGGAAAGCTGATGACTATCCTGTTGGGATTCTCCCCCTGAGACCTTCAGATAAAAACCCTCAAGACAGAGGACCCAGTGCAGCTTTCTGGAGCACATCAGCGCTTTTCCCCACCCTCTTCCCGCAAGTGTGTTTTTCCTGTCTCTTTCTCCTAAGCTCCAGTGGCCCTTGCTTTGCCTCTGTAACTTGTTTCCTGAGCCCATTTCTTCTACAAATCACTTCTTCTACCTCTGTGACTTTCTAAATAAATCATTTTCTTACAGTTTGAGTCTTGGCTCTGAATTCCTTCTTAGTCAGAACCAGAGACGGATTAAGGTCAGTTGAGGCCTCAGGTGCAGAAGAAAATATTGGGCCCCTTAAAAAAAAAAGAGAGAGACGGGGAAAATAAAAATACATGTTAACCATATTTTTAAATAAATAAAAAAAAAATGTATGATTAATGTTTTATTTCCAATAAAATTTGAACATATGTATAATATAATTAATAATAGCATAATAATAACCACAAAGTTTTGAATAGTTGAATATATGTAAAAGTATAATTATAATTAATGATAGTATATGTATAATAGGAGTAACAATCAGAAATTTGAACAAAAAAAATCATAGAATTTTACTTGAAATTAAAATTACAAATGTGAAAATATTTAAATAAATTTTTTCTTGCTTTTCATTTTGCAAACTTATTAACTGTCTCATCACAATCAATAATTAAAATTGCACATATGAAACCAAACTTGGTGTCATTAGAAAAAAGCGTAAAGTTGAGGTTTTGCGGGGCCTTTCAGAAGTCGGGGCCCAGGGCATGCGCCCAGTGCGCCCGCCGTTAAATCTGCCTCTGGTCAGAACTCAGGTACCAAGGTTGAACCAAAGTTCGGTCTGACTCCTCCTGTCTAATACCTGATGTCATTTCACCACCACCAATTGGATTTGACTAATATGAGGTTCCTGCAGGAGGTCAGCGTGTATTAAAAGAGGGAGCCTGTGTATTTTTCTCTCCCTCCCTCCTGAGTCACTTTAGTTGACAGTGCAATGCTCCCTCCGTTATTATAGCTCCTGCCTAAGGGTCCCTCTCTTGCAGCTCTGACTTTCAGTGGACTCTTAAAACACTGTGTCCTTCCTGTGATAATGGGTGCTGATGGCTTCCTGCTGCTGCTGCTGCTGCTGCTGGTGTTTGGGAGCCTCAGCATCCTTTGTTGCTTCCCTTAACCCTATCCCCAAATCTGTAAGTAATCCTTTCATTAAAAACCTTTCAAACCATCTAACTGGAGCTCTGTTTTCCACTCGACCCTCCAGCTATGCTTTAAGGTCCTCCTCTCTTCTCAGATGCAGTTCCCTACTCACACCAACCTTGGCAGCCCTCAGGCCACCTTCATCCTCCTGCTCTTAGCTTTTCCATCCCTTGCCTATTCCCACACTATCAAGCTTTGCGCCTTCTGCTCAGGGTCTTACATTGTGCCGAATAATTTATAAATGAATTAGAAGCTTGTATTTTTATCCAAGAGAAGTTTTCTCAATTTTAAGAGAGGGTACATGGTACAATCATGCAGAGATATCAATATTATTATAAACATTACAGGGAAAATTAGGGAGCATATTTGGAAAAAATTGGTCTATAGAACCTATAAACGGGAAGGTCTGTTTATCTAGAGGCCTGTCCTGCATAGTGATGAAATCTGATTCATGGTTAGGAAACAGGGAACAAGCTTCTCAAGGACTGAGATTCTGTCTTGTTCACAGTTCTTTCTCCAGTACCTGGCCACATCTGACACATTGAAAGAATTCCATACATTTTAAAATGAAGGAATGAAGGAGAAAGCATGGCAGAAGGAGGCTTGGGCTTTTGTCTCTCAGCCTTTTCATCACCCCCACCCTTGTGATTTTGGGGGACACCAGGTTTTCATAATCAGTCAACAAAAACCCATATTTGGCCCTTAGAATTTTCACTGTGATCTTCGATAAATCTTTTCTCCTCTGGGTCTTAGCGTCTTCTTTGGAAGAGAGGCCAGGGTCAGAGTCTGTCAACATTGATTATTAAATCAATATCAAAAATGTTTTCACTGCATTTTTAATTTGGCAATTGTTCTTGCTTTGTTTGATTTTATCTGGTTGATTGCTTTGGTAAACTGTGTGTTTCTTTTTGTCTTGAATATTGCATTTTGAGTTAGCATATGTTTCTAAGGTATTTCTCAGTTGTGTTGACATTAACTACTTTATAGAGAGTGCCTGAGGCACCCTGCCCATGCACAAGTTTATCTTTCACAAAAGCTTACTAAAAGTATACATAACAGTAAACAAAGGGAGGGAAAGCCATTTTTTAAAAGTGAGGTATGAAGGGCCTCATTGACAAGATACTCTAACTAGCATCATGGACCAGAAATAGCAATTATCAAAAACTGAGAGGCAAAGTCATTCCAGAACATCGATATAAAAGAAACATCCAAACATGCAAGAACTTGTATGAATTTATTTGAGCCAAACTGATGACAATTGCTAGGAAGCAAAAATCTCAACAAACTGGGAAAATGCTTCAGAAAATAGCAGTTTTACCACTTATTTTTATACATCAGAATCAAAAGGGGACTTTTGGTGGGGTTACTTGAAATTCACTGGTGATAGATTAGGGAGGTGGGAGAAAGCAAAGCAGGGAGGTGGGGAATCTCTGGGATTGGATAAAAAGAAAAAGGAAGAGACAAGTAAGTCTTTTCAAATATATCTTTTATATAGGTGGGTATAGGACGGTTAAGAGTTAATTAACAATAGCAATGAGGGGCCTTGTGGTCCTTGCTCTGGTGGGAGACTGGTCCCTCAGGGGTCTAGAAAAGGAAATGACCCTAACATTCCAAAGGTATGTTATGTGGTTGCAAAAAGACAATAGACAGGCTCAGTTAAAGGTGAAGGTTGATGCTGTGAAGAAAGATACCAGCCTAGGACATGACTACTGCCACCACTTGCTTTTAGCTAGAAAGTTTTCATTTTAGACCATCCTAGTGGTTACTTTAGGTGTCTAAGTTTGTAAGGCCACCATGCAGGACTCCCTTGAGTTTGTGAGGTTTAGTATGCAGCCACTTTTTGGTCCACAATAACCATAAATATACTGTTGATACAGGGCAAAACTCTAAAACCTGAGCTTTTTAGAGTAAATTGCAGTTTCTGAAAAGACAGACTAAATTTGGGAAACTATTAAAATGTAGATTAGAATATATCTCTTCTACCATCAATTTTATCAGAAGTAATAAAAATCTTTCAGCATCTTTAACTAGAGGTAAATAATCCACTTTTGAATAGTGGGCCTGTTGACATGCAAACAAATACTATTAAAGAGTGGGCTAAGGAAGTCCTCGCTCAAAAGATGAGTAAAGGCCATATCCCCAAAATTACTTTCTTTCTAAGCCAAAAATAATTTGCAACTCCAAGTTAGTCTAATGTATTACATTTGGATAGTTGTGGCTTCCTCTAAACTTTTCAAATAGTTCCCACTAAATTGGGCAACAAGCATAACTATAACCTCAGCCAAACATAGTTCTTACCTTCCTAATTTAGAGATCTACTTCAGAAGTTATTGTCAAATTGTGGCAAAATTAAGTTGAGAATAGGAACGTATGTCCAAGGAGAAAATATTATTTTTTAATTTTATTTTTCAATTACGGTTGACATTCAATATTATTTTATATTAGTTTCATGTGTATAGACAATTAAATAATTTATGAAGTGATCCCCTCAATAATTCAAGTACCCATATGGCATCATACATAGTTATTATGGTATTTTTGACTATATCCCCTATGCTGAACTTTATATTCCAATGACTATTTCTTAACTACTAATTTCTACTTCTTAATCCCTTCACTTTTTTACCCATCTCTTATAACACCCCTTCCCCTCTGGCAACCATTAGTTTGTTCTCTGCATCTATGAATCTGTTTCTGTTTTATTCATTTATTTTGTTCTTTAGATTCCACATATAAGTGAAATCATATGGTATTTGTCTTTCTCTGTCTGACTTATTTCATTCAGCTTAATATCATCTAGGTTCATCCATGTTGTCACAAATGGTCAGATTTTATTCTTTTGTACGGCCAAGTACTATTGCATTGTGTAAATGTACCATAACTTCTTTCTCCACTCATCTATTGATGGGCACTTGGGTTGATTCCATATCCTGGCTACTGTAAAAACACTGCAATGACCATAGGGGTGCATATATCTTTTTGAATTAGTGTTTTGAGTTTCTTCAGCTAAATACTCAGAATTGAAATTGCTGGGACATAATGCAGTTTCATTTTTAATTTTTTATGGAACCTTCATACTATTTTCCAAAGTGGCTACACCAATTTGCATTTCTACCAATAGTGCACAAGGATTCTGTGAGAAAATATTATTTTAGTAAGAGGTATGAGAATTCTTTTTGAATTTTGAGGAGGGAGCCATATTTGTTGGGAAAATTCGTACTTTGGGTAGAAGGCGGAAACAGAAATGCTCACTAACTAGTCTTTGGTTTCCCTCTATTTCCTAGTCACTTAAAGTTAATGGAGGCATGTAGGGCATCTTCTCTCCAATGGGCCATGAAAAGTGACACCACATGTTGCTTTGAGGTAGAAGCATACAGTAGTACTTGGTGTGTTAAAATGTGGGGCCTCTGTCAGATTAGGTCCCTACGTGGCTCTATGGAGTAAAGCTCCTTTAATGACCCACATCGGACATCTACCTAGAGTAGAAAATAAACTTTTGTTGAGGTAGCCTCTAAAATTTTAGAGTTAATTTGTTATGGGAGCTTTATATGACCTATCCTGACTAATGCAGATTAGAAGGCCAGATCTCGAAAGGCCTAGGTATTCCCAGAACTCATCTGCATGAAGAATTTGGTACTCGGTGTAAGGAAGGGAATGGATGACAGAAAATAATATAGGCAGGAAACAAAGGGAGACTGTGAGTTATACAATTTACACTACCAGAATTCACAAAATACCTGTTATGACTGGATTATCAGTAAAGCAACTAATATCACACCAGGACGATGCAGGAATAGAACAGAGGCAATGCAGTTGCTTTCAGAAGCAGGATCACAATAACATTGGGAGGTAGCAGAAATCTTGGGCAGGCTTATGAAATTGTCAACTCATGAAATAGGGCAAATGAGGCTCTTCTATGTTGAATTCAAGTGTTAAAGAAGCCTAAACTTTCTTGTTATGTTTGAGCTATTGAACCACTTCTTATAGTTGGAGGGAAAGGTTTTTTACATTAAAAAGTTACTTTTACTTGATTCAATAAAACTGAGGCAGTCTAATAACTATGTGATTGTATAATCTTAGAATCTCAGAGTTAGAAAGAACATTAAAGGTCACCTACTCTAACCATTCCTATTTCCTCTTTCTAGGATAATCCCACCACGTGGCTTCTGATCTTTGTTTGGCCATCTCCTGTGTCAGGGAATTCACTGTGTCCCAAAGCAGCCCATTCCATCTCTGTATGGCTCCCACAGTCTCTTAAGTTCTCCCCTGCACTGATCTGAAGTCTTTCTCCCTGTAACTTGTATTCAGTAACCCAAGTTGTACTTCTTTAGACATACAAAGCAAGTGTAATGCCTCTTCCACAAAAGAGATCTTCAAATACTTAAAGGCAGCAGCAGTCATGTCCTCCTGTCTCTGGAAATTATTTTTGGAAAAGCATTACCTATGTCCCCTTCTCAAGCCTGGGTGAGGTCTATCCTTTTTCTTCTACTAATTACTCTGCCCTTCAGAAATGGGTTAAATGGCAGGAGGGGAAAATAAAAGGGAATACAGATCCTGTTACTATCAACCTCAGACCTAATTAAGCAAGATTTCTTGTCTGATCATTACCTCCTCATGAATCTCACCTCCAGGGACCCATTAAATGGGTGAGAACCAGAGTTGATTTTTGAGTAAATCGAGTAAGGATTACCCTCATGGTATAATTTGAGACTATGCCAGAGCCCTCTGACTCAAAATCACAAACCCAACACAAAGCATTCAGCCATTATTTCTTCTTTGTATAACTTGGTTTTACTGACACACCACCACAGTAACTATTATGAACTATTTCTCTGGCTGCAGCCCATTTACCAAGATAAGACCACCCATTCTCATTTGCTAACAACACTCCAAAGAGTCAGTGAAAATTCATATGTCTGACACTGTACATTTGGATAGTGCTGAAATAAAGAAACTTTTCTCCTCTGTACTTTTCTGACATTGTGTATAACATGAGCCCTCATATTATGCTCCCACATCTTATTGAGTTTTCAAACAACTCTTTCCAATTTTATTTTCAGTCCTTGACTTTTACCACTCAGACCGAGCTGGAGAAACCTAAGAAACAGACATATTGCTGACCACTGCCTATTCCAATATCTAGTTATGTCTTTGTCCAAATTTGGGCTTCTCTTTCTCAACCAATAAACCCTTAAAGATTAGCCCACCAGGTCCTGTAGAGAAGTTCACACAAGTCTGAACTGTAGACTTAGGTTCAAGCTGAGAATCACTACTGCATATTTCTGGTTCTTAAAGGTTTTTAGCTTGAAGATGAAATGCATGAATCATACTAAGGTAAAAGATTTCACAGTAGGTATATTTTGGTGGCAAAGTGCTTGTTCTACATAACTCAAGGGTAAATGCCAATACATATTCAAAATGGGGTGGGAGAATTAAAAATAAATTTGAACATCCATAATGCAAAGCTTCTGTTTCATATCCTGGCTCTTACCAGCTGAGTGACCTTGAGCAACTTATTTAATCTCATCTTCCTTTTAGTTACAATGGACATACAATATATATTATATTAGTTTTAGGTGTACAACATAGTAATTAGACATTTATATATCTTACAAAGTGATCACCATCATAAATCTAGTAACTATTCTTCACCCTACATAGTTATTATATTATTGACTATATTCCATATACTGTAGATTACATCCAGTAACTTATTCTATAACTGGAGTTTGTACTTGTTAGTCCCCTTCACCTTTTTCACCCATCCTTCTGTGGCCCTCCCCTCTGGAAACCATCAGTTTATTCACTCACTCTATGACTTTGTTTCGGTTGTTTGTTCATTTGTTTTGTTTTGTTTTTAGATTCTAAATGTAAGTGAAATTATATAGTATTTAAGGCTTTCTCTGTCCAACTTATTTCACTTAGCATAATACCCTCTATGTCCATCCATGTTGTCGCAAGTGGGAAGATTTTATTTTTTATTGCTGAATAACATTTCATTGTATAACTTTACCACATCTTATTTATCTATTCATCTATTGATGGACATGTAGGTTGCTTCCATATCTTGGCTATTGTAATTAATGCTACACTGGACATAAGAGTGCATATATCTTTTTAAATTAGTGTTTTTGATTTCTTCAGATACCCAGAAGTGATATTTCTGGGTCATATAGTAATCATATTTTTAATTTTTTGAGAAACCTCCATACTGTTTTCCATAGTGGCTGCACCAGCAGTGAACAAGGATTCCTTTTTCTCCACATCTTCGCCAACACTTATTCTTTGTTGTCTTTTTGATAATAGCAATTCTGACAGTTGTGAGGTTATACCTCATTATGGTTTTGATTTGCATTTCCCTGATGATAGTAATGTTGAGCATTTTTATGTGTCTGTTGGTTGCCTGTATGTCTTCTTTGGAAAAATGTCTATTCAGATCCTCTGTTTGTTTTTTAATAGGACTGTTTTTGATCAGTTGTATGAGGTCTTTCTATATTCTGGGCAGATATATTATTTGCAAATATTTTCTTCCATTTAGTAGGTTGCCTTTCATCTTGTTGTCTCCTTCACTGTGTAAAAGATTTTTAGTTTGATATAGTTTCACTTGTTTATTTTTGTTCTTGTTGCCTTTGCCTGAGGAGACATATCCAAAAAAATACTGCTAAGATCAGCGTCAGAGTGTTTACTGCCTATGTTTATGTTATGAGAGAAACTCCCAGAAACTCAGTTCTTCTTGTCAACGCAGTAAAGAATTACAAAGCAGTGATTCTATCATACAAGCAAGCAGGGTTTATTGGTGATGTGTTCTTATGGAAGAGAACGGGCCTTCCAGAATTGGGGAACAAGGGCAAGAGCAAGGATGACAAGGGGAGGAGTGGCAAGAGCAAAAGAACGATCCTTTGTTCTGAAGACTTACATAGTTGGTGGGATGGAGGAGGGTGAATAAGTTACATATTGATTGACAGGTAAAGGTGGTGCTAGCTTTCCAGGGTGAGGGTGTTAAATACCCAAAGATGTTAATGGACTCCTTCATTTAGGCCCTATGGACACTTTCTGGCCTTTCAGGCCTTGGAATGAAAGCATAGTTTCAAAGGCTTTCTTTCCCAGATAATGGAAAAGATACCTAGAATTTCAAGGACAGAGTCAGTGGGTGGGACATGTATCCCTCCTCCTCCCTGCCTTAGTTTGCTATCTGTCCTGCCTAACAGTTTCTTCTAGGAGTTTTATAGGTTTCAAGTCTTATATTTAAGTCTTTAATCCATTTTGATGTAATAAAGTGGTCTAGCTTCATGTTTTTGCATGTTTCAGTTGAGTTTTCCCAACACCATTTATTGAAGAGACTGTCTTTACCCCATAATATATCCTTGCCTCCTTTGTCATAGATTAATTGACTATGTAAGTGTGGGTTTAGTTTTGTGCTTTTTATCCTGTCACATTGATCTATGTGCTTGTTTTTGTGCCAGTACCATACTATTTTGATTACTACAGCTTTGTAGCATAGTCTGATATCAGTTAGCATGGTATGTTCAACTTTGTTCTTTTTCCAGATTACTTTGGCTATTTGGGGTCTTTTGTGGTTCCATATAAATTTTAGGATTGCTTATTCTATGAAAAATGCCATTGGTATCTTGATAGGGATTATTTAATTTCTCTGATTTTTTATTTTTGCATCTCTGTAATGGAGACCATATTAATTCCATCCCCATCACACTCAACCCCCTCACTGTTTTTTGTTTTGTTTTGTTTTTTTTTATCATCACCTGAGGACATTTTTTTCATTTTTTTGTAGAGAGAGGAAGGGAGGGAAGGAGAGAGAGAGAGAGAGAAACATCAATGCAAGAGCAAAACATCAATCCATTGCCTTCTCTTACACACCCCACAACCTGGGTATGTGCCCTGACCTGGAAACAAAACTGTGACCTTTCAATCTGTTGAACAGTGCTCCAACCAACTGAGCCACACTGACCAGGGCCCCCTCACTTTTTGTGTAAGAGTTATATGAGATAATATCTGTAACTAGTACAGTGCCTAGTACGAGATGAATACATAACTGTTAGCTCATCTCCTTCCCCAACTTGCTTGGCTTTCTTCTTTTTCCTTATCCAAAAAATATAGAAATGTGTGGATTGGTGGGAGAGGCTGGACCTACAACCTCAGCTGTAGCGATGGACTAGCCTATCCCGATCCTGTAACAATGAAATGGAGCGGGTGTCCTCCTGCAGGTTGACTGAGAGGGTGAGCAAATGTAAGTCTTCATAAGGAGTGGCTGCAACCAGAAAACATGGTTAGTGTTCACAGGAGCTCGGTAGGGAAGGGAGGGTGAGTCATGACTTTTTCTGCATCCAGAAAGAAACACTAATAGATCGCCCCCCACCAAAAAAAAATACTAAGAAGTGTATGACTATGCATATAGTTTATCTATCTTCTTTTTATCCAAAGAAATCCAGGATCTTTTATAAAATGAAAGTAAAATAATAAGAATATCCACCAGCAGAAGAGATATGTTTTCTGCTCAGCACAGTATCACACAAAACAATGCAACCTTAAATAAGAAGCACTTTTTTTTTCAAATGTACAGCATGGAGCAAAAGTAGGTTTACAATTGTGACTACATGAAACACAGAGTTTATTCTTGTATTATTATTTATTATTGTGTTACTTTCCATACAAACAACTGTAAACCTAATTTTGCACCACCGTGTATGTAAAGGCCAGCCTATAATTATTTACTCTGACTAGGAAAGAAAAAAAGGTTTAATGCCAGATCTTCCTTACTTGCCATTTTCCCCAGTATACATCAAAAAAAAAAAAAGGGAAGAGTTATTTTAATAAATAAATAAAGCCAGAACCCGACCCCACCACCATCATCACCACCCGGCCTCTTGCTAGGGGACAGCAAGGCATCAACTCAGAGGGGAGGCTGCCACCTACTGGGCCACCACTAACATCCCTCAACATTTCTTGTCAGCCCTTTGAGGGAGGTGTCTTTAAAATCCCAATTTGTCCTGAAGCTGCTTTGTTAGTGATGGTGACAAAATCACAACTCAATATACTAGTATACAGAAATTTAAAGGCTGCATTATGAATTAATCATATGACAACGTCTTGCAAACTTCACAGCAACATTTTTGCTTTTGGTGTTAGAGAGCCTGATTATTCAAAGGGAAAAAGAATCCCTTTCTCTCTGAATTTCAGTTGTTGTTTTCTAAGGACAAAGTGCTTTAATAGTTGGTAAGTGCTGCTAATTGCTCCCTGGACAGCCCTAATCTAGCCATTTCCTCCCTGCCTTTTACTCCATAAATCCTTCAGAAGACTAATAATATATTGGTTTAGTAGTGCTCAAAAGTGCCCCTTTGGTTTGATTGGCTTACATGTTTACAAATAGTTTCTCTACACCCACCATTTGAAAGAGCCTATTTTTAGAAAATCTTTAATTATTGTTGTTCTAAACAAGTCCAGATTTATCACAGTATGGCCAAGATCAACAACCAAACCATATTTCATTTTCTTTCTTTCTTTCTTTCTTTCTTTCTTTCTTTCTTTCTTTTTTAAATAGAACTCATTACCTTGCACTGTTAACAAGCAGAAATTCTGAATTCTATGCTTTCAACCAGTTTTATGCCCTTGGACAAATCTTTGTGGCTTGGATTCTTCATTTATGAAGGAGGAAAAGGAAACCTGCTCTACAAAAGAGCTGTGATAATAATGGCTGTACTTAATAGGTGCACAGTTCTGTCATGATGAAGCATTTGCTCCTCCTCTGAATCCTCCAGCAACACTGCCCATGAAGTGGGAATCATCACTCTAAAGAGGGTGATTACCAAGGTCAACCATGGAGTTAACAGAGGAGATAGATTTCACACTCAGAATGTTTTTTTATCTTTGAGAGAGAGAGAAAGCATCGATCTGTTGCTCCAGTCACACATGCATTGATTCATTTGTTGATTGCTGCATGTGCCCTGACCAGGGATCAAACCTTCAACCTTGATGTATCTGGACACTGCTTTAACCAACTGAGCTATCGGGCCAGGGCTGCTAGGAACCCTTTATACTCTCTCCTGCTATTTCTCTTGTGCGTGAGATGGTGAGGATAAAGCAGACTCAAATTCCATAAAGAACAAATACCAGCCTTTACACTGATGACTTGGAAAAACTAGCTCCCAACAAATACTTAGTACTCTAAAATATAGAAATATTTGCTTATAAGACCAGGCAAGCAAAATGGATGGATGGATGGATGGATGGATGGATGGATGGATGGATGGACGGATGAATGAATGGACAGATAAGTAGATTAGAAAGAAGTCTTTTTCTTTTTATGACTCTGCCTTAAGAAAGTTGCCAGTTATTCAGAAGGAACACTTGCCATTTCTTTTTCCTTTCAGGCTTTTTCTGCCTGCATGTTTGCAGATTGCTTAATTACTTCATTGGGCTTTGGAACAGGTACATTACAGATACATGATTATCCAGGTTATTACCTGCATATTTCCCCATTAAGAATAATTATAGCTCTTACCACTACTGCCCATGTACTTATGTCCTGCAGGCCTGGGCACACTGAAGTAATCATCTGAAAATGATCTTGATGGGCAAGTGTTGCATGCACAATCAGTGATAAGCAAGGTGAAGTAGGAAGGTTTCCATCTCCTCCTATACTGAGCAGCTCAAAAATCACGTTCCCATTATTTCATCGCAGTGCCATGCAGGACACTGAGGTAGTTTATGTTCTCCTGAAAAGTAAATTGATGCTAAATGGGGATACAAAACCCAGAGGATGCTAGATAGTATCTGCCCCCTGATGGATTACCTTTCTGAGCACGTACACATCACCCATTTCTTGGTTCAATTTCATTGTCTACAAAATGGAATTTAAAAGATGCTTTAAAATCCTCTGATCATCAAATCTGAGGTGAGACAGTCTTACAGATGGCAACATAGCTTTAAACTGATTAAGAGCCCAAGTTCTTAAATTCTGGCTCCTCCACTTCATCAACTCTACTACCTTGGGCATATTATTTAACCTCTTGAAGCCTCAGTTTTCCCATCTGTAAAGAGAAAATAATCATAATCCATGACCCTTAGGGATTCAGTGAGATCCCTCTTGTAAAGCACTTCACCCAGCGCCTGGTACAGGTGAAAGTCCAGTCAATGTTGGCCATTATTATTATCATTGAGCCTAAATTTAAAGAGTCTGGGGACTCTTCAACACATTTAAATTAAAAATAATTATTGCCTGACAGATAATAATCCAAAAACATTGTGAAGGGGTCACATGTTATTTTAATTAGTGGATCGTGGATAGGTTTTAAAAATATTAGATTGTGCCCAAGAAAAAGCTGTCTAAATAAACTGGTTACTAAATGATCTGCCACTGGTTGCTTTAAGAGTTAATCAATTATTCTTTTTTTTAATTGTTTTTTTTAGTTTTTCTATTACAGTTGTCACACTTTTTTCCCCATTGCTTCTCCCCACTCTGCCCACCCCTTCTCCCACAGTCAATCCCCACCCCGTTGTCCATATCCATGGGTCATTTATACATGTTCCTTGACTAGACCCTTCCCCTTCTTACCCACCTTTTCTCCCTCCCCCCGCCCCCTCCCCCCTTATCACTGTTAGTCTGCTCCTTGTTTACAGACCTCTGGTTCAATGTTGATAATTTGTTTGTGTTGTACATTAGTTTCCTGTATTAGGTGATATCATATGATATTTGTCTTTCATTGCCTGGCTTATTTCACTAAGCATAATTGTCTCCAGTTCCAACCAATTATTCTTAAGGTTTAAAAAAATAAATATTTTTGTTTTATTTGTAGTACAAATAAAAAGTATTCACTGTTAAATGTTTTGTATTTTAAATAAGCAGTGAAAAGCCTCAACTAAAACTGCCTATTACCACCTAGAAAAAAGGGTTAATATTTGTTTTGAATCATTCCACTGGTTCTCACCCATAATCTCTCTAATTACACTCTCTCTATATAATAAATGATGTTTGTCTGTATACACTTTTCTCTACAAATATTGCTCTTTTCACTTAGCCATGAACTGTAAACACCTTTTTATACCATTTAATATTCTCAGTCATCTTCTTGATGTCTAGGTGATTTTGTATTCAATTAATGTAATTTATTTAACCTGGTCTCTATTGTTGGTTACTTAGGTTTTTCCCAAATGGTTGTCATGAACATCCACGTAGCTAAGTCTTTGTATATTTTCTAAAAGTGGGCTTCGTAGATCAAAGAGAAAATATTTTTAAAAAAACAGTTGATTTTTAACTTCCTATATTTTAACATGATTTGTACATATAGACACGTCCTCATCTTAACTAGTTTGGTGTCCCCACTGGAATGATGTGTTTGCTTCTTCTGGGACAGACTGTCTTTGAAGCTGGCACTACTGAGCAGTGCTGCAAGCAGCAAGTGGCCCAGGGCTCTAAGCATAGTGTCTACCTGGCCCCCAGTAGACTAAACATGTCACATTTATAACCTTCATAGCTGTGCTTCCCACAAGCTGGGGACAGCCCAAGCTTGAGTGTCCTGGCCAAAATACCCAACTGAATATGATAATCTAAATGTCTGTGTATCTTGGTTTTCCAGGATACATTTGGAGTCACAATTTCAGTAGGCTGATGTTCAAAACTGTCTGTGCAGAAAGTTGAACCATTTTTCAAAGGTGATGTGAAAAATAAGCTTGTATGTGCACAGAATATCTCTAGGTGGATATACAAACAATTGGGGATAGTGTTTGCCTCTGCCTTGGAAAATTGAAAGTTACAGAAGTGAGTGAGAAACTTACTTTTTACTGTCTTCTTTTGTACAGTTTTTTAAAAATATTTATTTATTTATTTATTTGAGAGAGCAAAAGGGAAGGAGAAAGAGAAGGAGAGAAGCACTGATGTAAGAGAAAAACACCAACTGGCTGCCTTTTGCATGTGCCCGGACAGGGACCGAACCCACAACTCAGGCATGTGCCACAATTGGGACACCAACCAGTGATCCTTCACTTTGCAGGATGGTGCCCAACCAACTGAGCCACAATGGTCAGTGCTGTTTGTGTAGTCTTAATTCCTTACCATGTGTTTGTATTCAAATGGGAATTTTTAAGCAAGGAAGATTAAGCCCAAAAGAAATATGTATGCATGGATATGTTTCCCATTTATCAACTACTGGATTAGTAAAACTTAAGCAATAGTAAAGCACTTGAATGATTTCATAAAAAGGGTATAACTGAGTAATTAAAAATAGAAGGTCTGGAGCCAGACCACCTGAGTCCATAGTGCAGCTCTGCCACTTACTAACTGTGTGATCTTGGACAATCACAAAGCCATTCTGTACCTCAGTTTCTTCTTATAAATGGAGCTAATTATCATACCTACTTCACAGTTAATTGTATTAAATGAATGAAAACATAAAAGCCCTTAAAACAGTAACTAAAACACTGCACATGATTATTGTATGTTAGCTATCATCATTGTTGCTATTCTTCACTCAGTGTGTATAATGCTATAATGAAAATAGCAAAGACCCCTCCCTAGGATGTATAGATTTTGAAAATTAGAAGAGCTTTTTCACAAGAGGTGTGTAACTGATATTATGATGTTCTTTACAACATGCAAATAGTCAAGGGGAGGGAGGGGAAGTTGTAAAACTTAACCTTTACTAGTAGCGATTCCAAATTTGAGAATTGCCACAGGTCTTTGCAAGAGTAGGTTACCCAAACCATTTGAGGAGTTTGGTTTGTTTTCTTTGTTTTTTTGTGTCAAAGTGATTTTGTTTCTTTCTTTTTTAGAGTGGGTAGTGGGTGTGAGAGAGAGACAGTGGTTAAACAAATAGCAAAGATGAAGTTGCAGTACCCATTTAATCTGATTGTCCCTTAGACAACTATCTAAGAAGCACATGTTTTGAAATTACTATTTGCCTAAGGAAACGTTCACAAGATAGGAAGTCATTAAAGATTCCTAAAAACATTCTAATCTCACCTGCTGTGCATAATGTGCTCAGTCATTGGAAATGTATTGTTGGCAAAGCAGGTGATATGGTGACGGGGACAAGTAAACTCTGCTGTCACACAAGCCTACATACATTCTTTTGCTCAACACTTTACTGAACATGATAAATAGAGCACTGTTATGCCTGTTTTACGGGTGACCCCTGCTGCCTTATTCCAGCATGGCTCTTCCCAAACTGCCAGCGTCATCAGAATGGGATTTCCCTCCAGGATTCAGAACATCCCAAACTCAAATAAACATATTTAATTAGTGGGAGAACAGAAGGCTATTTATGAAGACTCTATTCTGAGGTCTTAGCAGATTCAGCACTGTGCTTTTCACACAATAGGCGTTCAATAAGCATTTGTTAAATGAATCCCCAAATTCATCATGTGGCTATAACATAGTTTTTCCCTCATAAACACAGGACAATCCCAAATGCCCTGGATCTGCTATACCTTCAGGCCTAACAGGGCTGCGTTGTTTGTTCCAAGTCCCTCCCCGAGCTGCTTGACTGCCAAAGGTGATTCAAATAAAGCAAAGGGTAAGAATTGGGTCTATACAATAAAGCCTAGTTAGAAAACATTTTCACTATATAAACACAATTTGTGTTAAGCTTAGAATTCTGGCTCACAGTAGCTACCTATGATAACACCCTCAAAAAAAACTTAAATAGGCTTGTTTTATTTCACTTAAATTATTCAAAATCCAAAAAGGTTGAAAAAGTGGGCCCCACAATGAACGATCTGATAGTCTAAAAACAGACGTCCTTTGATGACATGGGCAGCATCTAGCCAATCATGTCATTAGAGAAGGAAGAGATGAACAGATTGTTCCATGTACCATAGTGCTCAGTATTCCTACTGTGGATTGGGTTTTTCTTCGAACAGTGATGATATAACTGCACAACATAATTTTGAAGATATAGAAGTTAGGATATTTTATACTTCTCCAGTAAAAATTTGGGTGAATATATTTAAACCACCTAAATTAGAATTTATCAAGATACCAGAGCCAGACATTTCAAAAGCAATGAGGTAGTGAAACACAAAGACACAGATGGGTACAGATTAACTGGTGGAATAACGTGCTTGTCTTGTTAGTGGCCACAAGCTATACGGCATTACAGTTGTTAAATCTCCCCCACGTACAGGCAACAGTCTGCCTCAACAATATGAAGGTTGATACAGCCTTTGGGGGGTTGTAGACATTCTAATTATAGTACATTTGTCTTGTAATTTTAACTGAGGTTATTGTATAAACATTTTTAATGCTTTGTCATTAATAGGCTAAGGAAAGAAATCTATTTCAGCCAACAAGTAGGAAATAAATCTTCACTATCTCTTTGGTCCACTAGTTTACTTTTAGAACACCACACTTTTTCTGAAAAGCTGTTGGAGACATATGCTCTCATTATTATCCTGCAGTGATTTATCACTTAACTCTGAAACACACAATATATCCAACTTATCCACAAACTGGTGTCCTATTCCAATTACCATTAATTAGCTCAAAATATGTTACTTTTACACAAGCAGCTCATTTTTGACAATCTTATGCTTTGAACCTCCAATTGATATTTATACATTTATTTAGCTAATATTTTTTGAGGACCTATTGTGTGCCCAGCACACAACAGTAACTTTCAGCTTCCTAAATATATCTGAAATTTTTATTATGAAAGTTTATTCTCAAAAATGAGAGTCTGTGAGAAGAGCCTCAGTGTCAGAGTGTAAAAATACAAGATTGTGAGTTCTCATACCCACTATACCCATAATGCACTGTGTGATCCTGAAGTCACGAATCCCTCTGCGCCTGCTTCTTCACCTGCAACAGAGTAGTAACTTCCCTTGGCCTGATTCAGCTAGTCAGAGAAACAGCTAATAAAAATGGTTGCAAAGTACCATGGATATTGAAAAGTACATCATCATCATGATTAATAATAATGTGTAAAGCTCAAATATTGAAATGACTCTCTATTGAGTTGGCATCATTCCAGCTCAAGAAATATAAGCTCTGGCCTTGCATAGTAATGAAGAGAAACAGTATGAGATACTCTTATTGTACAAGTTCAAATGAACATAGTGATGAATATCTTTAATTACACTGTATTTTGTAACCGTGTGTGTCTGTGTCTTAAGCCAAATGTATTACAAGCCTCTCAACAATATATCTAGGGCCCAAATAGAATCCTTCCCCCAAAAGGCAGGCATTTATATGTCTGTACCTAACCTTGAAATGAATGCTCATTTTGATAGAGAAGGTAAGCAGCTAGCAGTCCTCTGTTAAAGAAAACTGGCTCTGATTTCATAGATCTCAAAATCTGTCATCTCCACGTTAGCTGACTGTCTGGCACCTAATGAGAAAAACAAATTGCTTTTACTTTCCACATAAGACATTTACATTTAGAACTTTTTTTGGCTCATAAAAGGTTTATAAAGCATCTGCTCAAACCATCCTACCTGCATTTTTCACCTAAAAGGGTCTTTATGTAATCTTACAGTAAATTTAATAACCCTCTTCAATAAACATGAGCTTTTATGAGCATGACATATCTAAATAGACTCAATGGTCTGGGAATAAGATCTGCATCAGTAATATTTTCAGTGCTGTAATATCCCACATATTTTTTAAAAAGCCACATAGAGAGCAGACCAGTGCATAAGAAAAAAATTAGTCTCCGAGTTTAAGAAAGCAACTGGTCAATGTACACCTGGGTGACTCATTAAGTTAAATGTGAAATGTTCTGATGTGTACAACATTGAGCTTCAGAATATTCAAACATTAGCATCTTTCATTTTCTCCCATTTTCAGCAAATGCACATTATAGAAATAACTTTAGAAATGGACATCAGTAATCACTCACATTGGGTTTTTCAGGAGAAGGGCCTTCACATGAAACATTTCCCCATTTCAGTCACCTCCACAGGGCACTTCTGCTTGGGTGAACCTGCTGACATGAGCCCTCTTGCTCCGAGTATCACAGAGCTGCTATCTCCAGTTAAGCTCCCAAATTAGGCAGGAGACTGGGACCCTCATTTCTCTTATTGCTTGTGTGTATCAGCAAGGAAGACGGGAAATGCTAGTGACTATTTTATAGCTGCTATATAACAAGAGAACAAAATGTCAAAGCCCTGGAAACACCATCTTTCTCAGTCCCATCAAGGCTCATCTAGCTACGGCTGATACTGAGACTTGCCCCTCACCTTCAACTTTGCCCTGCTAGCAAGTAGCAATTTAAAATTCAGCAATGCAGAGCAGTCCAAAGAGTCAAAATATCCTCATTGTGGATTCGGTAGTTATTGAACATCTCCATGTGCTAAGGGTTGAGCAAAGATTCAGAGCAGCCCACCCTTACTGTCTCAAGGTAGCTCACTTCCCACAATTAGACATGCTCTTGAGAAGTATGTAAATTGTTTCCTTGATAATTAATTCATATTTATTTCACACCAAGGGATTATATCCTAAAAGATATAGAACATTTTTTACAAGTTATTCCTTAAATCTTAAAATCATGTATATTTTAAAATCAAGATTTTCACGTTTAAATCAAAGTTTGCTTAAAGTAGAATAGATAGGGAGACAGAGATTAATTAAATCCAAATTAAACCAGATTATCATTGTGGCCCTTATTTCTATCTTCTTCTGTCCTCTAATATTTTTTAACCAGAATTTCTAGTGAGAACCAAATAGAGGAAAAATATCCAGTAGTCAAAAGAATGCTGTTTCCTCTGTCTTTGAGCTCTAACTTCCTTTTACAGATCATTAGATGATAGAGGTCAAGAAGCAGAAAGGCTGTGAGTAGTAGAGCTAGTGGTAAGCATAAGATCTCAGGAGGATATGACTAAACTGTGGTTGGGGCTTTCTGCCATCCTTATCCTATCTTTTCACTGTCCTGGACACTCCACAGCTTGGGGCACTAGAGTACATGGTAACTAAAGATGAGACTTCTTCTTCCGTCTCATTTCTTCCATCTACAGGCTGAGGCTAGCACCAGCAGAACTGCCTAGCCAGCTTGCCCCTCCTGCGCAGGCTCAGGGTCCTCACCTGAACCACCTCCTCTGCTCTGGTCTGCCATCTTGGTGGCCTGAGGCGCTGTTAGGGAAGAGAGCCTTCTGCATTTTGCGGGAAGCTCAGACAGAGCAAAGTGAGGCATTCACCCAGGCCTCTCTTGAAATCTTCTCCAGTGTGCCCTTGGACAGCAGTACAACAAAAAACAATTGGTCCAAAGGCTGACAAAGAAAACAGAAGTGGATGAGAAAGGACTAATCAACAAAATAGCTCATATCCCTAAATAGCCAAGAAAAAGCAAGGCAGTACTTAAGCCTGGTTTTTAAAAAGCTTGTTAGCAGGGCCTTCAGACATGCATGCTGCCCACAGAACAGTGGGAGGGTATCTGTTGGGATCCTTGCCAGCCTGGACCAGGAACCCAATCTTAGTGCCAGAGACCCCCCATCCCTCCCCGGGATCATAAACAGTTTTTCTAAGGCCTGCATAGCTGTGCCTACTAAATGCTCTATTCCCAAGAATGAATGGAGCCTACTGCTCCGAATTAGTACATTTTAAAACTACCAAATAAAATGAATGAGGTGATGATACAGAGAAATAAAAACATTTAAGGATAATGAGCACTGAGCTCAGAGCTTCATTCTATGCAGGGGGAAATAAAGGTCAGTAAATTTAGCACACACATAATAGTCCTCACAAATCATCTCCTAATTAATCCTCACCCAGTGAAAATGTACTGGTTTAACCTTTTCATTCTGGGCTTCTCAGAATATTTACAAACCACTGCCTCTGACAGGAATGGAAAACACACCCATTCCGGAAGCTTTGGGACTGAGTGCGCCCCTAGGCATGCTCCTGTAGGACAGAGTGAGAGGGTGCCTGATACTGCCCCTCCTCCTGCTGGGAACAATGTAGAGTTGATCGTACAATCAGAAAACATAATCCAATCACTTAGGGCTGTTGTCTACATTTTCAGTGCTGGAGTTATGCATACTTGGCAGCAAAGGGTTTTTGAGTTATGTTTTGTTTTCAAATAACAGTAATATAATTGATCCTTCTAAAACAATGAAGCTGACCTCAATAAAAAAAACAGACTGCACTTAGAACCTCCCCAAGAGTGCAATTGGTGATTTATTAGAAAACCTTGTCAAAAGGCCATTTAATCCATAAGGGTAAGTCTACAGCATGGGGATACTACAAATAAAGAACATTCCAGAAGGCATGTTAGGGCAGAACATCCAAAACAATATTTCCAAAAACATAATTTCAGAGGATAAGTACATTGATAACCAACTTAAGGCTTTGAAAACCTCAATTTGGAAACACTTCAGGGAAGTGCAACACATATCACCTACCTAAAACTGTCATTTTCAACCCCTGTGGTGCTAAACTAGTCCCACTCTGAACTAAAAATGCAGAAAATGAAGTAGCAGCCTGAGTTTTTGCATCATGAGCCCCATAATTCCAGCATCACACCAGCCAGCACCCAACTCTCGACCCATAGGGTCAATAACTTGCATCACTATCACATTCAGAGTCAGGGAACCAAGGAGAATCAGAGCTGGGGGGAGGAGAGGCAAGATTATAGGAAATATGGTGTTGGCCTGAGTAATTATAATAGATAACATTTATTAAATGCTTTCTGTGTACTTTTAAGTACTTTTAATCTATTTAGCCTCCAGTATAACTCCATGAGGTAGGTACTACTGCTATACCACTATTCGTCGTCGGCAGCCGTCCATCTCGAGAGACGATGGTGTAGCTTCTTAAGAGTCTATCTGCACCGCCGAGAATGGCTGTGCAGTCTGACTCGGGAGTGACACGGTATCTGTCTCCTCCCGTGTTGAATCGACATCTTGCGATGACACTGGAGTGTCCTCTCCAGTGAAGCTGAAGCTACAGAGCCTGGGCAGGGTGATATGGAGGGTCTGCTGTTGCCCATTCAGCAGACCCCCCTCTCTTCGCAGCTGAAGGGTCCAAGGGAAAGACGGAGTCAATACAGCTTGGCTTCAGGTGCGCCGCAGGAGTTGCCGGTGTTGACTACAACGTCAAACCGCCTTAGGGACTCCGGCTCTGGATTTTCTGTCGGGGTTTACTCCCTTAGCCTTTCCCCTGAAGAGGTATGCCGCAAGGCAGCGGAGGTTTTTTGGAGTCAGAGTTTTCCTTCTCTGATATATATCTATAATACCACTATTATAGACAAGGAAACTGAGGCACAGAGAGAGGAAACAGTTTTCCTAAGGTCACACAGCTAGGAAAAGGAAAAGCCACTAGATAATGGATTTCTCAAGAGCAGAGTTGATATTTTATTTAACGCTGTATCCCATCAACACCTATTCTAATAGTTTTCACCTGTGTAATTTGTAAAACTATGAGTTTGCTGCAAAGAATCATGGTGAACTGAATAATTTAAGGAAGGTAGAGGAGACTGCCTGAGATAACAGAAGGGAAAGGTGATATTTGCAAAATACTGTACTCTATGAGCAAGAAGTGTCATCTCTTAATCCTGATCTGTATTTCCAATTTGCATACTCATTGGACAGCCTTCTTTCCAAGTGTACAGTACATAGGTTGTCCAGCTTCCCTTGATAGTGCCCCTTCTTGAACGGCGGGTAATGATTACAAGTATTAAGCAGTGTATCCTACTGCTGTGGACTTAATTCAAATTTAATTCAATGACTATTTACTAAGCATTTGGGCAAGATGCTATACTAGAGGCTACAGGTGACAGGACAATTTGTTCCTGTCCAGCCAGAGTTTAAAGTAGAGAGGAGGAATAATGGACAGCTCCCACAGCACAGATTATGGCCCAGGTGGGACCGGGGACTTGATCCACTTCCCACACACATTCCCCTGAAGAGGAAGGAAAGCTTGCATGTGACAGGCCTCACAGTGGAGAAGCCGTGCAGAACAACAGAAAGCTGGCAAAAACCCTGGCAGAAGAATTAAAAATGGTCAGTCACCAATGTGGCTATTGCTAGAGCTAAAGACTTGGCCTATGTGGATTCAGCTTGCTGTAGCATAAGGGGTGCTGGAAATTGAATGTCAAGTTTCTGATCACACAACAGTGGAAAAGAGAAAAACGATTCTATACTAAGAGCCTTTTACAACAGTACAAGGCTGCAGTCATGGCTTAGAGAATTAGACCCTGTTTACAACAAATTGCTGCAGGGGCAATACTTGGAGCCATTACTGGAGAAGCACGGACTGCTGAAGTAACCAGAGGGCACTGAATTCTCACTTTTAGGGAAGCTAACTTGGAAGGAGGAAGAAAGGCAAAGTTATGGGCTGTCCTTGGGAAGAAATCAGACCAGCAAAGCTGAAACTGAAGACAGAGGTTTTGATTTGCAGAGGTCTCTTGCCTGCTGTGGTCAGATTCTAATAAAGCAGAGACCTGGAAGAAAGAAATTGGTAAATTATTCATTCCTGGTTAAGACCACACTCTAGAACAAACAACGTGCCAGAAAGACAAAACCCACTAACTGGCCTTCAGTAGAGGGTCAGGTCACACACAAGACATGAGATCCCATGGCTTCTGCAAGATCCAGGCACATACTGCAGGACTGTCTAGGACTGTGTGACAGAAAAGCCTTATTCAGTTTTGAGAAGGATAGATGTATGTTAGAAGCCCCAGTCCCTAACACCACTGTATAGAAACCAGTGAGGTAGCCCCTGGCCCTCTGTGGACCAAAGAAACCTTCTGATGAAGGAAACCCCATGCCTGCACATGGGGATGGAGAACAGTGCAAGGACAATGACGGTCTCTCCCAAAACCCAAGGTGACCAGGCAGAGCCAGGAAGGAATACCCCAGAAAGGGTCTCCAATCTTTTAAATTTTTATTTATTAATTTTTTTTCTTTCTTTTTCTTTTCTTTTTTTTTTTACATAGAACAAGTGTTTAATAAATCTTTCTTGAAGAATTGCTGCAAAGATGACTGGGGAAAGCAAAGGATACCCTCTCTCTAGTTCAAAGTCAGTCAGAGAGGGCTGAGAAGACCTATTCTTCTGAACTCATCTCTAGAAACTATGTAATAATGATCTCATATCCACTGTGCTTCCTCAGAGGTAGAGCCTTGGTGGTGAGTTGAAGTTAGCAGGAATGATGATAGGTAACCAACATAACCGATATGGAGGATTTCTCTTAACACAGGAGAGAGCTACCAAAGTTTGGAATTTAGTCAGCTTCCCTACCACATCACATTTCTTTTGACTATATACCTCAGAGTAGAATAGCTAGGTCATATGGAAATTCTTTTTAATTTTGAGGAAACACGAAACATTTTCCACAGGAGCAACACAATTTTTCATTTCCACCAGCACTGCACTAGGGTTCCAGTCAATTTCTCCTTGCAAACACTATTTTCCTTTTTTTTTTTTTTTTTTTTTTTGAGAGTGTCCATCTGTGGGTTGTGAAGTAATATTTTGATTCACATTTTGATTTTGATTTGCATTTCCCTAATAACTAGTGGTGTTGAGCATCTTTTCATGTGCTGGTTGGCCATTTGTATATCTTCCTTGAAGAAATGTCTATTCACATCCTTTCCCCATTTTTGAATTGGGTGTTTTTGGTTGTAGGAGTTCTTTATATATACTGAACATTAATCCCTTATCAGATAGATATATTACTTGCAAATATTTTCTTTATTCTCTTGATAGTGTCCTTTGATACACAGAATTCTTAAATTTTGATGAAGTCAATTTATTTTTTTTTCATTGTTGTCTGTGCTTTTGGTGTCATACTTACGAACCCATTACCAAATCCAAGGTCATGAAGATCTTCCCCTGTTTTCTTCTAAGAGTTTTAGCTCTTAAACTTGGGCAAACATACATTCTTCCTTCTGCCTATCTTTGATATTTCTTCCCAAATAAAATCCGGACCTTCGGGGTGCCACACCATGGGCCCCGCCCTGCCCACGGCCGCTCGAAGGCGGCGTATTGGGACCAGCGCAGGGAGCTGACTTCGCGGGGTGAGCAGCAGGTTGAGAAGTTAGAGGCGCTCGCCCCGAGCACAACAACCCTCCCAGCGCCCTGTCGCTGAGGTGCCTGCGCTCTGCGCAAGACCCTCTCCGGGACCAGTGGGAGCGCCCTGCCCCCTGCGTCTCGAGGTGGGGCCCTCGTGGCTCAGCTGGTGACCTCGCGTGGGAATGAGGCGCTGATGGACCACGGAAGGAAAGTCCAGTGACAGAGCTGGTTCACGTACACAAAAAATTTAATTTCCTTCCATTCTGGGATCTGATTTTTTTTTTCTGTGACCCTTTTCACTGACAGAGGCTCTCCTTAACCAAGCCTTCGTCGGGCTCCTCTGAATTCTCTTCAACTAAGCCCTGGCTTTTGGGCTCTTGTGTTCATCCCTGCATTGTCCAGTTTTAGCAAAATTCCTGCTAAGTCACATGGAGATCTTCTCCTTCCTAAGAACTGTGTGGATCTCCTCTCCTCTTCTTCCTATTGATTTTTTTTTTTTTTCAATGAGAGAGAGAGAGCAAGAGAAAGGAGGGAGGAAGGAAGAAAAAGAGAGAGGGAGAAAGAGAGAAAGAGAGAACATCAGTTTGTTGTTCTACCTATTCATGCATTCATCTGTTTCTTCTTGTATGTGCCCTGATCTGGGGTCAAACCCATAACCTTGGCATAGAGGGGTTGATGCTTTAACCATCTGAGCTACCCATCTAGAGCCAGGGTCTCCAATTTTTAAAAAAATCCTACCCAGACCCTTGGAATAAAAAAATATGATTGAAATATAGGTGCCACAAATAAATCTAGGGTTCTGTGGTACAATAAGAAATAGATATTTGGTTTTTGTGTCTGTTTCCTGGCTCCTAACACCTTTGGAATGTTTGACTATGAAGGGAGTCTTTTGTATGCTGGTGGGATGACTGGTGGCCCAGAGAGCTGCAGGCTAGTCACCAGGAAGACCAAGGCACGACTAGAGAGTTGAAACTTTCAGTCTACCCTCTAGCATACAAAGAGGATAGAGGGGCTGGAGGTTGAGTTCAATCACCAATGACCAATTAATCAATCATGCATACTTAATGAAACTTACAGAAAAACCCTTAAATCATGGGGTTCCAAGAGCTTCTTGGTTGGGGGACACAAAGAGGTGCTGGGAGAGAGGCATGCCCAAAGGACACAGAAGCTCTGAGCCCCTCCCCACAGCCCTTGCCCTGTGCATCTCTTCCATTTAGCTGTTACTGTATTGTATCCTTCATAATAAACGGGTAATAGTAAGTAAAGTACTTCCCTGAGTTCTGTGGGCTATTCTAGCAAGTTATCTAACCTAAAAAGAGAGTCATGAGAACTCCCAGATTTATAGTCAGAAGTTCAGGTGACAACCTAGGACTTGTGACTAGCATGCAGTCTTGTGGCACTGAACCCTTACATATTGGGTTCTGCACTAACTCCAGGTAGTATCAGAATTGAATGGAATTGGATTGTGGATGCCCAGTTGGTGTCCACAGAGAACTGGAGAAGTGCTTGGTGGTGGGTGTCAAACATGTTGTGAGTAAAAGCAGGATGTCTTCTTACATATGCCTCAGAAATTTTGCATAAGAAATTAGCCAGGATGGAAATATTTTCCTCATGGGAGAATGTAAAAAGATGGTGAAAATGTTATCGTCTTAGCAACTACCATAGAATTCCTCTTTGGGGGGGAGGCAGCTATGTTGCAAATTTCCTCCTAAGATTGCTTGGGACAGAAGCTGTTGGGCTGCCCTTCTCCCAACCTTCAGGCCTGTTCTGGAAACAGAGGAGGTATGTGTTGCTCAGGGGAGGCTTAAGAAAGATGAGAGAAGAAGAAGAGCAGAGGCAGTGGCATGGTATATGATAGGAGGTAGATTCACCAAATGCTTTGTGCATGTTGGTTTGGGAAGAGATTGACCATCAACAAACAGGGCTTCCTGTTCTAGGTTAGCATAACTGTGGTCTTGAAGCAGTGAATGTACTCAATGTACCCACCTGCAAGAACCAGAGATAGAAACATAGAGCTAGAAAGAGATGTTCCTGGGGAAGGGCATTTTCTGAAACTCACAGAAATCTGGGGAGGGGGTAGAGGGAAGCTGACTGGGCCAAAGATATAAGAAGCTCCCATAGCTAGGGAGTACTGAGGCTTTCTGGGTGACACATGTCTTTGTCCCTTCCTTGCTCACAGGGATGCTACATATGACTCAGCTCCCCTCTTCTCCTTGCTCTATCCTTAAACTCTGTCCTCCCATTGTCTATCTCCTTCCCCTGCCCCATCAAAGCTAGTTCACAGAACTTTCATCCCAAACACTCCCTCTTTCTATGTGAAGCCACTCATAGAGTCGTCCAGATTCATGTCTTCACTGGCATCAGAAGGTACATGAATAAAGTCACTTTTTTCTCTTTCAGCCAACTGGCAAGATCACATGCCACACAAATAACCAGGTCTACAATTCAACCCACCCACACCTGGGAATGTTTTGGTTTTACAGTTAGTGTACATACTGAGCAGAGTAATTTAAAATAAAGGATTGGATGACTACATATTACAATTTGTCAGTGTTAAAGAATGAAGGTGATTGGATAAGTAGACAGGACAAATGCGTGCAAGATAATATCGACAGCATGTTGACTAATCCAACACCCAATCATCTTCCCTGCTACAAGTAAGAATTTGGTTAAACATTTTGATGATGTACAGAATAGCTTGCGGAGGGATTTGTTTCCAGATAATTGGCAGGAACTGAAGCTCATTAAATTATCTCTCCTCTGACATGCCAATGATACTCACAGGTGATCCGTTAGATCACCAGCAAGCAATTGTGTCTCTTACATGCACCAGGGTGACAAATAAGCAATTTTTGCCAAAAGGGTGAAGGCCAGTGACAATCATTATTCACACTGCAATTTAACTGATTCTCTAGCAGTCAATATCATGCATTCCAAATGCAATACAGCAGTTTCTTCCACCTTGTACAACCCTTTATGTGAATATTCTGCCAGAATATAAACAAACAAAATACTAAATAAAGACAGGTCTCAAATGTAGTATTTGTCATCTGATTTTAAGGATGTGAGCAAATCAGTAAAGCTAGAGGCATTCACGTTGGGCAGTGACATAACAGAGCAGGTAAATTAAGAGAGCTTCTCCCCAGATTACTGGGCTAAACTTGTAAAAATCATGAAAGGTGGCAGGAGAGAAATGACAGAGGCTGGTTTAATGCCCACACCAAGCTTATCAGCCTCATCAAGAATTCTGAGATAATGGTGGATAAAACAGCTCTAAGTGACTACATTTTGCTTTCTGTTTCAATGCACTTGAAATCAATGTCTTTGCATGAGTAAAGGGACAGATTCTGCACCACCACAATATTTTATTCAATTTGCCCGTTGAGATGGCTGGTCCTTGTCTAATAATAGATGCTATTTCCTTTTCTGACTGACCTTTGCTCATCTTGCCTAAGGCTCCTGGCATTATGGCAAGATTCTAAGTTGTTGGGACAACATTCCCTCATTGTACAAATGAACAAAACACCAATAGTAACAGGGAAAACCCCTGCCAATGCGGAGTTTAAATCTTAGAGCCATAGCACAGAAACTGAGTCATCGCTGTGCCACTCAGTGCTCAGTTTCAAGTCTCGATTTCTCTTTCACTGGAACATACAGATTCTTACCTAGTTTGTAAATTATTTTGATTTCTTGATTTCTCTTCTTGCCTTGACTTGGAATTGTGGTCACTTAGCTACTATAGTGCTCATCTGGTATGGGGGATTCAAAAGGCAGAAACTTAAGCCTCTGACAGCCTCCTCACATGTTGTCTGTGCTGATTAAATATTAAGAGGAAAAGAGGACTGAAGCTTTTGTCTAACATGAGGCTTTAGGCTCTTTTCACTATTCCCATCCCTTGTGTTCTCCTTGGCCTCCCATCCAACGTAATCAAAATTTGGTCATAAATCTCCTTGGTTAAGAGCCTTCTTTATGATATGCTCCAGTAATCATTGTGCTAATCAAAAGCCCTGTGGAAAAACTTTAGGTCTTTAGAACAATATATGTAATTAATGAGGTTGTAATATTAATAATTTATGTTCGTAATTAAAATAATAAATACAATGCACAAAGCTCTTTCTCTGTGATCTTGTCAGAAACACTCAAGAACAAAGGCCTGAACTGAGTGAGTAGTAACGGAGCTATAGCAAAAAATGTGGGGACTGGTAGGATTCCATCTAAGCAGAGGAGTCAGGGTGAGAGAGAGGGAAAAGTCAAGAATTATTCCCAAGTTTCCCACCTTGTAGATGCAGCATCAAGGTGGTTTTGAGACAAGTGAGAGAGATAGGTTGAGTTTAGAACATTTTGAGTTTAAGATGCCAGTGGGACTGTCATGTGAAAACATGTAATAATCAATTAAATATTTTGGCCTCGAGTTCAGGAGAGAGATGGGAGCTGAAGATGCAGACCTGGAAACTGATAGCATATGGTTGATGCTGAAGCCATTACTATGAATGAGATGTTTCGGGGTCATGTAAAGAGAGTACAGGGCAAAAAGCAAAACTTGAGGGCCACTGCATTTAAGGAGCCAGCTAGCGAAAAGCTGTTATCCAAGGAGGCTGAACTGGGCCAACAGAGAGTAGTATTAGAGAAGCCTCAAAGATCATCTAGGCTGGGTTCACAACTTTCTGGAAAGGTCATTTCAGTCCCCCTGCCATTAATAAATAAATGTGTAATAATATGCTATTCCATTTTCACCAGCAGCCCCCTTTCTATTCCTCCCTCTATAAAAACCAAAGAGTTTCTCAAGGGATGGTCGTAGTTTTAGATGTTTCCTTAAGTCGAATAAGAATAAAAGAAAAAATTCCACTGATTTTAGAAAGAAAGAAGTTCTTGAAAACTTTGAAGAATTAATTTCCATGAAACAATCAAAGCAAGAGCCTGCTGCAAAGGGCCAGAAAGCTAGAAAAAGAAGATTGTGGTAGTTGCTCTTCCTAGAATTCAGTTGTGATAGAACTCAGAAGAAAGTTAGCAGAAGCAAGTGGGAGGAAGCAAGGTGAAGGAAAGTTTTTGCCGTTTGTTTTGCTTATCAGATTAAAGATTTAAGTTTATTTATGGTCTGTGAGGAAGATGCCAGGATGGTTTCTTTAACAAATAAATTATAAGTCAATAAATCAATAGATGAATACATCAATAGATCAACTTAAAGGAAAACAATGGTAAGGGAGCAGAAAGTAAGGGATTCGTTTTGAAAAGGAAAAGGGATCCCTCTTCATGAGGGGCTCGAGGTAAGTAGATATGACTGATAGAACCATAGAGCTATGGGAGAGGGGTCATCCATGCTGTGGGGAATGAGAAAGAGTGAGTGGATCTGGTAGATCAAAAATATTGTTCTATGTTTCAGAGGTTCCCATTCAAGTAGGAAGTCATATGTTTGCAATGACATCAATTCACACAGCTATGTGATTACCTTAGCTATCTGGATGCAGGAGTAGAAATGACATGGTCAGATTGAGCCTCGTTGAGGATTAGCAAAGCATATTTTGTAAAAGGACATGAAGGCACAAACATTAAGAATATAAGAAAGAGAAGGGCGAGCTATCAAAAATGCAGTACTGCTATCATTCTTGTTACTGTACTGCTGTTTCTAATCTGCCTTAGACACACCCACACAGGCTGGAACTCAAGCAGGTTCCCTGTCTCGATATGCTGCTGACAAAGATGCTTGCCACACTTTACCCCAAAGCGATTCTTTTCTCTCCATATTTCCTTTCAGCACTCCATCAACTCTCCTTTGTGATCCAGTGGTGAGGAGATTATGTGAACCACCCTGGCTTTTTGACAGGTTACCAAGCTGTGTACAAAAGAAAAAGTCTCCCCCACTGTGCAGAAGTCATTGACTGACTAGAACACCTGTGTCCCCCCATGAAGCATCCCTCCAGCTGCAGTCACCTGGGTTGCACTATTGAACAGTTGCATACCCACTCTGTGTGGCCTAAATTTACAAAGAGGAACAGGCCATCTACTGAGCCCTAAACAAATGCCTAATGGGTTCTCAGCCTTGAGCTAATGGTGGGATTAACAAGGGAAGCTACAGAGACTGATTCTTTCCTGCTAGGTTTGGCCGTAATCAAGGCTTTTCCTAATTCTCTGCTCACCCAGCAACATTTTAAATACAAATTCAGTTTCTCAAATATCTTAATAGGGTAATGAACACACACACACACACACACACACACACACACACACACACAAAACACTTGAAGGGCAGCTCCCACTGTAAAATAGTAAAGTGGCATTCTGGTCTCTACATACTTTTTTAAGAATAGCAATCACAATCATTTATGAAAGCTACTACATGGCCCTGGATATTTGCTTTCTCTCTCTCTTTTCTTCCACAGTTGGACAGTTGGTGGCCCAGGGTCCTCAGCCCAGGCTGGAGATGGATATTTCAAAGCTCTGATACAGGAATAAGACATCCTTTGTCCAAGGACTGTGAGCATAGAAATAGTGTGGGGACTTAATGAGAAGAGGGTGTATATTATAAAAGTGGATCTTAGGAACATAGCAAGAATGCTTAGGAACACAGCAATATTCTCTGGAGAACAGCCAATGAATAGTCTATAGTTAGGCAGAGAGAGAGAATCCGATATGAAGTAAAAGAGTCAGAATACAGAGGATTTAGACAGCATAAGAGACAAAACCTAGAACAAAGTTCTGAGCCAGTGAGAAGACAGCTTCTGGACCTTTTCTTTCAGTAAGTTACCTAGAGTTTGTGTCATAGGGTGTTAGGTTCATATAAAGCAAGCATGCTCTCTAAATACTAGATGCTTTACTTATGTATATTATCTCTAACTTTTGCAACAATTCTAAAATTTTTTTTAAAAAGCCTCTTACCAATTTCCATGATAGACATGATAAAAATTGAAGCCCAGAGAGGCAAAGGTTAAAGATAAAGAGAGAATCTTAAAAGCAGCACGAGAAAAGCAGTTAGTTACCTACACGGGAGTTCCCATAAGACTGTCAGCTGATTTCTCAAAAGAAACTTTACAGGCTAGAAGGGATTGTCAAGAAATACCAAAATCATGAAAAGTAGGGCAGGGACCTATAGCCAAGATTGCTCTACCCAACAAAGGTATCATTTAGAATGGAAGGGCAGATAAAGTGCTTCCCAGACAAGAAAAAACATCATTACCAAATCATTATTATATGAAATATTAAAGTTATTTATTTAAGAAAAAGATGGAGATCAATACTATGAACATAAAATGGCAATAAATACATATCTATCAACGATTGAATCTAAAAAACAAACTAAGCAAACAAGAAGAACAGAGACCAAATCATGGATGCAGAGAGTGTTTTGTTGCCAGATGGGCGAGGATGTGGGGGAATGGGTGAAGAGGTGAGGGGATTAAGAAGTATAAAGAGGTAGTTACAGAATAGCCACAGGTATGTAAAGTACAGTATAAGAAATGGAGAAGCCAAAGAACTTACGTGCATGACCCATGGACATGAACAAAGGAGGGGGCATTGCCTGAGGAAGTGGGGGATGCTGGGTGGAGGGGAGCAAAGGAGAAAAAAATTAAGACAACTGTAATAGCATAATCAATAAAATGTAATTTTAGAAAAATCAGCCTGGATTGCAGTGACACCACCCAGACACACTCTCCCCATAAGGTACAGCCACATGGATATTTAGGACATCTCTGCCATCAAGCAAATTCGACTGGATTTGCTAGGTAAATCACCATGTTTTCACTGAGTGCCACCAAGTGCAGAAATCATGGGCTAGGACAACATATAAATGATGTCAAAGCCAGGAGTTTAATCAAATTTAAATCATTAATTATAATTTGATTCATAAACTGTCATAAAATACTTACATATTTGTTTATTATATATTATGTATTATATTATTCCTTCTTATAAAGACTTTTAAAATATCCTCCATTGTATCAATAAAAATAATTAAAATTATAAGTTTTTTTGAAAAAAAAACAGAATTATGGTTTAATTAAAAGGTGAAAATTCTAAGTAAGGATATGATGGAGAAAATACATTTAAAGTATTTATGTAAAATAAATTTTTTAAGTAAGTTGAATTACTCTGGAAAATAATATAACCCATGATCTTAAAAAGAACCATTTTTCCAGCTCTATCACTATAAACTTTCCAAGATAAAAGCAGATTTTTTGCCCATCACCAACTCTCCAGCTCAGGCACATTGGGTACTCAGACTTTAGTCTCTACTATCGTTCTTTATTACATAGAACCAGAGCTCAATGAAGGGTAGGTGACCCTACCTTTTGAGACAGGAGAAAATCAGAACAGGCTTGACACATCCTGTTGTTGCCAGTCATCCTTAGAATACCAGCAGTGTTCCCAAGGACATCAGACACTGTGCTGAAAGGAAAGAGGAGACAACTTTGAAAGGCTCCTGTCTGGTGTCACCACAAAGGCTATCCGCTAGGTGAACAGTCTGAGATGAGAGCTGAAGGAGAAAGTAAGAGGCCAAGACCCTCACAGGGGGCTTTTCAGGTGGAAGTGTCTGTCCAGCCTTTGGAAGAACTCATCAAACATCCCATACCATTCGCACAAGAGAGCCAGCATTTGGATGGCCAGCCCATCACAGAGAACGAGCAAAAAACAATGGAAAGGAAGGGGTCAGACATGAGATGTGCTTGGATGGGAACAGCAATTATAACCAGCAAAGACTCTGAGCACTGGAGTTAAAAGGCAATGGTTTTGTTCTCTTGTTCCTCTTTGCCCTTTCACCAGAGTAGTAAGAATGGGAAAACGAGACAGGTGTATGACAGCGCAAACTGTGCAACACGCATGCTCTCTCTCTCTCTCTCTCTCTCTCTCTCTCCCCCCCCCCCCCACCTTCCTCTCTCCTTCCCCGCCAGCTGCTGGAGTCCCAAGGCTAATCTGTACTGACAGAAGATGAATGTTTTAGATCAAATAGGAGAGTAAAATTTTTAAATAAAAGGGACTAAATTTTAATAACCAGAATTAGACTCTTTTAATAATTAAAGTGGCTGACAAGGTTGAGAATCAGAGGGAGCTATTATTAAGGCAGATCACTCTGCAGGAAATAGAAAGATAAAGCCTATGGTAACACTGAATGGAGTACAGAGCTCAGTGATAGCAGTTATATCTCATTGAATTGACATTCTTCAATCATAGTGCTTATATAAGACATGCAATTTGACCACTAAGAAAGTATAAAAATAGAGAGATTTCCCTCTAGACACAAAGAAATCTTTCAACAACATATGAAATATAGCCCTTTATTCAATAGTCATTTTTAGACAAGTCTCTTTTTTCAATTAAAGAGACTAATTGTGTCTGTTTTCCTGTACTGTTTGAGACAGGCTGTTTATTGTGGAAATTGCAACTGCAACTTATTTTAAAAACATATACAGAGTATCTTCATCTGTATTTAAGATAATAGAAATTAAAGTATATACATATATATTTAGCTTGAAGAATCCACTCGTAAAACTACCAGCCATTTTCCTACATACATATGTCAATACACTTCTTCTTCCCATCCCCAATCTCAGAATTGTTAGGGCAAATAAATTATCTTAGGATATTGTCTTAAGCATGTCTACTTCTACCCAGTGTTCTGCTGTTCCATTATTCTTTACAATGTGCTGGACAATTTGATAACCCTCCTTCACATAAGCTTCTTTAACAATAGAATACAGAGATCAGCATCCTAGCTCTGTTTTAACATGTGTTGTAATATGGTTTTTATTTGTTGTTTCCTTCCAAGGTATTTTGAGTTTTTATAAACCATAATTGATATAAGCTAACCTCATATAATTAATGCAGATTTGCTGTCCAAAGTAAATGCATAATTAGGTTTTTTTCTACTAAACTCAGATCCACTTTCTAAGCTCTTTTGAAATATATTTTGAAATGCAGGATAGGTTTTTAAATTTGTATTAATATAAATGAATCCTTGAATTATAAAAATTGTCATGAATTTGATATATTGAATATTTAATTACTATATGCACTTAAAATCCTCTTTTTGAAAAGTTTTAATTCTTTGAGGGAAAATGAGAGGAGTGATTGAGTTTTGAGTCTGTAGGAAAACTTGAAAACATTGAAGCCGCCTGATTATGGGGCTCCCTCCACTCTCATAGAATGTCTGGCCATAGAGCACTGGGCCTGGGGAGTCTCATTTGCTTTTTGGGTCCCTTGTTTACAACATGTGAGCCTGAGCAGGCCACGTACCTACCCCAAGCTTTGGTGTTGTCACCACTAAAGCAGCCTACTTCACAGTGTTTCTGTAAGGATCAAAGGAATGACTCCAGACCAGAATTATAAGAGATTATCATCATTATAACCACCTTATGTAATATATTGCCCCTTAATTTCTTAGCTACTGGACAGTCTCTCAAGACATAGAAACTTAAATCTGGGTAACTAAAGCCACCATTTATTAAACATTAGGTATTTTGCTAAATGTTCCACATGTGCCATCTCATTTATTCTTTACAGCACCACAAGCATATCCCCATTTTATAGTTGAGAAACCAAGATGCAGAAACGGAAGTTGCATGTCCACAGTCACACAGCTGGTAACCTATGAGGCTGGGATTGCACTGGTATCTATCTAGCTTGAGCTGATGCTCTAGACCACAAGATCTATGCCCTCCCACTAACATTGATAAAGTTTTACCAGCTCCACTCATCACATGCTAGCTCTCTATTTATTATAAGAACAAAATATTCAGGGAATTCTAAACCTAGAAGAATATGATCTATTTGGGTAGTCTATCTCCTTGCTCTGCCACTACCCCCAGCAATGAACATGGCAGAAGGAGTTAATGTCCCACTAGCTAGACTCTGAGCTTTGGGATGGTGTTATCTCCCCCTCTTGGTTAGCACAGAATCCCCCAGCAAGTGACAATGCTCATTTGATAAATCTGTCATGTTATTGCTGAATTCCTGCAAAATGTGTACCATTGAAGAAAAATTCTTGTCTTGCTAGTCCTCACATCACTAACAGAAGAAGTAATATTTGGAAGATGAGACAGAACAGTACTTACGGTTGCCTACTGGCCCAGGAACCTTGGAACGGAGACATTCCCGCAGCTCCTTAGTCCCAGCATCCCACATTTTATATGTGAAGACACCAGGGATGAGAAATCAATGAAGGGCTTCTTCCTCTGGGAGGCAAGAGTATAAGCAAGAGGGGAGGAGTCAGAGAAACCATTTCTCTTCCTTGTCCTGAGTGACTGGTACAGCAATAGACCCTGTGCCATGGGGCACACTGGGGAGAAATGTTCACTGCAGAACCCAGATGCCAAAGAGAAGAAACAGAGCACTCCATCGGCTGCATCTGGCTTTTTTGGCAGGCTTTCCACACTGTGGTACTCACTCTCCCTGCATCTGCTCCTTAATCGTTTCACTAGCTACCTGTGAACTAAGTATTACCCGCTTTGACCACACACTGCTTGGAAGTTTGATAAGTATGACACTGTTATGTCTATTTTCAGGCTGCCATGAACCTTTTCAAAGAAATCAATATCAAAAGCTTTCAGTTGTAGCAATAAAAAAAAAAAGGAAAAAGGAAATTCTCTATTCTGGACCACCAGCAGCTGAGAACTCTGATCATGTCCACATATAATAATTTTGAAAATCAAGAGAAAACTCTGCCTTATCCTAAAGTAAGCACTCTTTTCCTGTAAATGAGGGTTCAAAGGGTTAATACAGTAGATGTACAGTTAGATAGGCCCTTAGGAAATTTAATCCACAAGGAGGCTTTGTTAAAACCCTCACCTTTAGCAGGGAGAGCATTTTTGCACATCAGAAAAGTAAGATATATTTCATGGCTTTCCCTCTACACAGTTTTATACCACACCTTTCAGCAAAATCTTTTACAATAATATTAAACATAAACTCTGTATGGGTTCGTCCCAAGACACAGCAGCTGCCTTAAGGTTAATAGTCCTTTTAATTAAAGGATAAGTCAGTTATTGAACGCAGAACCTAATCACAAAAGGATTACCACTGAAAATGAACATAGTCTGTGCAATTAGTCTGATAATTAAGACTTAAGTACTGGACAGAGATCAAAGTGCTTGTAATATGCAATAAAGTTCCTAGAGTTGTAAGGATATTCAAAATGTTAGCTTGTGCTTTATTGCACCTTCCATTTATCCTGTGCCCATGATAGCAGCAAACACATTTCCCCGATGGATGTCAGCATGGATAACGGCAACAGCTGTTACTACATAAGCCTGGTGTTTCTCACAATATGATTACTCTGTCAACGACGGCTGTAAAAGGTGACATCTGCATTCATCAAACAGAGTTATCAATAAATGTAAAACCATACAACAATTAGAGATCTCAAAGGAAGAACAAATCCAACTAGAAAAAAATGTCAACCACATTCTTTAATTACTAAGATTGTTAATCAATAAAACACCTTCATAACTTTTAATTAAAATTTTATTTGATCTGGATGTTTAGAGAATCTGACTTTGTTTTCATTACATTTAACAGTTGCACAAAATTCTGGTGGCATCTGTGACTGGCTATCCCCTAAGGGACACTTTATATCTGTAATTGCATATTGTCACCTACAGAGGGTGTTAAGAATCCTTGTTAAAAATAAAGGAAATAAAAGACATTTCACAGCAGCCATTATTATGGGGCAAATTGCTAGGTAGAGTAATCCAGAAGCTGTTAAGGAAGGTTAGCAAAAAGGAGTGTGAGCAAATCAACCATTCAGGAATTCATCATGAACCAAAACTAGGTCTAAAATAAAACAAAGGCAAAAAGGTTTTATGAAGTCAAGACAATTGCCTTTGATTATAGCAATGAATAAACATTATAAGAGGCCACTGATCAAGGATAAAAAGATGAAATGGTAAAAGAAAAATCAATTGCTTTAATCACACTGATTCTCGGGCAACAAGTTAGAATTTCAAAGCTCTATGCTGTATACATTAACTTTATCTTAAATTTGTGTTCATAAGGGTCTATGTAGTGTATTTATCACCAGCTCCAGAAGGTGACTGGTAAATTCACATATCTGCATCTTCAAGCCAAAAATATAGGCATAACTGTTAAATTTTTAAATGGCCTCTTTTTAATTTATAGAAAAAGAAAATTGATCTTGAATTTTTTTAGGTTTTATTTTTATTGTTTATGCTGCTACAGTTGTTCCCTCTTTTCTTTTCCCCATCTCCACCCAACCCCACCCTCTCCCTTAAATGTTTTTTCTCAATCGAGTTTCCACTAGAATTTCATTCACACTCAATTTCAGCCTACATAAATAAGTGAAGTTGACTATTACCTATTCTATTGCTGAAATAATTAGCAATCTCTCACATTTCTGAGTGCTGATAAGATGTAGAATTTAGTGCTCAGAGCACTTCGGGGTTTCCTTTCCTTAGCCTCAACTTGGTTTCTTAGATTCCCAAAGAATAAGGATGATTGTGAGCTATGGCCAACCAATCTGCTCAGCATCCTCGAAAGGGCTGCCATTTCTCTTATTCAAAGCTCATAGCAGATAGAACATACACCCTCCATGTTTTCCTTCTCTCAGGAAAAGTTAATGTGTTATCATCAGAGCATTGCTTGAAAGGTCAGCCAAGGAAGGTCCCAGCCTAGCTTTGGTTCCAAACAATCATTATGCTCTTGAGATGAGGGTCGTACCTTGGAGAAAGAAGAAAAATAATAGTGTTTCATACTTAAATAAAGCCTACCAGATGACAGACACTATTCTGAGCACTTTACATATATTAATTCATTTAATATTCACAAAATTCCTAAGAGGTAAAGTATTATTATCACACCAAGAGGTTCAGTTGCTTGAGCATGTCACACGCACGTAAGTGATGGAGTTAAAACCATGCACCCAGGATGTCTGGCTTCAGAGTCTGTGCCCTTACCCTCTGTTCTATACTGCTTTTATGAAAATAGCATTTACTGGGCATGCTAAATGTTTTACTTCTATTTACATAACTCTGAAAGGAGGGTTTTACAAATGGGGAAATTGAGGCTCAAAGAGAATTGAACCTGTCCACAGCCACACAGTAAGTAGTAGCGCCGAGCCAAATCTAGTTCTATCAGAGTCTAAAAATCCATGTTACTTCACATATTGTCAGAGTAAGAAATTATCGTTGAATTTTAATTTCACTAATATTCAATGATGAATGAGAAAGAGGAAAATAAAGAAAAATGCAAGCAAGGAAGAGACTGCATGTATGTGTGCCACAATACACTCACTCATAGTAGGTTGAGTGGTTATTAAATGGGGTTCAAATATGATAGAGTCTATTTTCTAAGTAAAGGAGAGGGCATTCTAAGAATGAGAAGTTTAGTTTCTAAGGGAATCTGAGATCTAGGGGGTCAAAAGGCAGGTAAATGATATAAAAGTTTACATCGAGATCTTCCCAAGAACATGAAGGATTGCCTTCAACTCTGGCAGAGGGTCGTGTTTTTACCCTTCTCAGGGGATGAATATTAGGGTTGTGATGTTCGTGGTGAAACATATTCCTCTCTACCAGGTTAGTAAAACAAGTTAAAATGAACATCGAGGAATAAACAGGGATTTGCAAACAAACAATTAAGCAGTCCGGGATGGGGGTAGGTGGGTTGAGGGGAGTGCTGAAGTGGGAAAAATCAGGGTCCGATTCACCTTTGTAAAACTACAATGCCCTGCGTAACTGTGGGCTCTAATAAACGTGTCCGAACTGAATGATGAACCTCTTCCCTCTCTACTTAGCTACAATTAGGAGATAGTGACTCCAACCTCTGCTAAAACAACAGGCTCCATAGTTGTTTTCAACCTACCATGACAGCACTTTCTCATCTTTTCACCTATAGCATTTGGAGCACTCCGATTTTTCATTCCTATTATTCGTAGCAATTACTAGATTTTTTTCTCTCTCATTTGAGTCATAAGTTCAGGATGGGCAATAGCTCCATCTAAGTTTATCGAAATGTCAATTTCAGATATTACAGTAGAGCCCTTGTTTTCTTCCCCCGCGCTTAGTATGGCTTCCTATGTTATAGACAGCAGTCAAAACACAGAGATGGAATGTACTGTGAAAACTGCTCTTGCCATACTTCGTATTTTGTTTACACCTACCAACAAAGCAGGGAGATACCCATCACAAGTAATTTTAACCATTTCATCCATTGCATATAAATAGGAGTTATATTTGAACATCAAAGAAATATTTTAAACATTAAACGATATGTAAAAAACATTGCAGATTCCTGAGTGTTACTTAATTTCTACGTTTTGAGATGATTGAAAATGAATATGATTGAAATATGAAAGTCATAATTTTTTTTTTAACTTTCATTTTGCTAGGGTTAATTGACAAGCATTTTGAACAGAGGGAATGAGCTACAAGTAAGTTTTCAATTATCAAAACTGGGACACAGGCTTGGGAGAATGTATGAAATATTTAAATCTTGAAATGCTAATAGAACAACATAGATCTGAAGATATTATGGCACATTTTATAAAGCTATAGCTACCTACATAAAGATAAAATAAAATATATATCTTGATTTTAATTTCAGAAAAAAATTCTGTAAAAATTTTCCACAGAAACCATCAATGAGTAATAAAATGAGATTTCTTTTCTGTTAATGAAAACATTTGGGTACAGTTGCAGAACTGTGTGAATATATATTCATATATAGACACAGATATGTAAATTCACTGCCAAAGAGATTAGCAAAATGTGAGTAGTATGGCAATCTGGAGGAGAGTCTATCTTGTTGCAATTTTTAAATTTCTCAATCCATCAGTTAAATGTAGATTCAGGGCACAGACTCATATTTCCTTGTCAAATAAATTATGTCTTACATCAAAGACCACACAGATTCCTACTTAACAAAACAGGAGAATGTCTGAATAGATCATAAATGTGAAATATGAAAGAGAACAAAATGAGACAGCCAATAAAATAAAAGATTTGTTAGTCAGCTAAAAACTATCTACAAAATGGTACTACTGACAATCAGAACTGGCGATTAAAGAAATATTCTTTCAAACTGATATTAATTTTTCTTCCGTGAGAAATGAGGTCTGGTGATAATGCAAAATGGTAAAATTGCTATGCATAAAAAGTTTTTAATTAGACAAGAAAGACTGAAATGGTACACGTATCTTTTCTGCTTGACTATTTATACATCATGTACATATAATAAGAAAAAAGAACGAGAAATGTGCTTGGTCTTTAAGAAATAAACCGGGTACTAAATAATAATCCAGTTGTAAATTGAAGGATCAATATTTGTTTTATCAACTTGACATTTTCCCCTTTCAAGGTAATTTATAGCAGTTAATTCTTGTTTATAGATATGTTTTCTACTCTGTTTTTTCCCCCAAGATAGCATTGAATGAGCTGTTCCTGTCTAGACATCCCTGTTAAAGATGTTATTTGGTTTAATGATTTTGTTAAGTTAAATTGTTAGCAGTATTTAGATTGGAACTATCTTAAAATGTAACTAAATATAACAAATTTTGAGATAAAGAAATTATTTTCAACTTTTCTCTAAAGCAGCTTCACTATAATATTGAGTTTCTTACATAAGTCTGATTTCCAAAAGGCTTCATTTAACAGTTAAGTGAGATGAAGCAGGGAAGGGCTTGGCACAGTATTTAGCACACGATAAATGCTCAGGAAATAGGAGCCCTATCTAATTGGATGAACAGCTCAATAAAGACTCCAGAGAAATGATAGCCTTTTGTTGTCCAGGGCTCCATCATATATGTATTAGTTCGCAAGATCTGCTGCAGGTCCCGGCTTCCTGAATTTGGAAAGGATGCAATTTAGCCCAGGGCAATATAATATCCTAATGTTAGAGACCTCCCAGCACTTGGAGAGGATGTTGGCATCCCAAGCTCACAGAAACATAGAAGTTACGACAAGCAAGTGTAGAGGGGATGGGTCTCCATGTGTGGAGTTCCAGCACCCTCTCTTGAACTTACTTCTAGTCCTGCTCCTGCTTGACCTCCATTCCACACCATATCTTTGCATCTTTGCATTTTTTCTGCACCAACATCAAAGCATCTTTGCCTTGAGTCAGGCATTGATTTGCTTATATAAATACTATGTGAAAGTGAGTCAAAGTCTTAGCTGTCTTAAGAGGTGCTCTGTATCCCCAGAGAGGGCCTAGTTTTACCAAAAGAAGTTCTGGTTAATTGAATGGGGGACAGTGGAGGAGTGAGTAGGGATGAGGGGCAGCCAGCTTGGGGGTGAGGAAGTGAAAGGGAAAAGGGAAGACAGGGAATGCTTTACATTTAAAGGGACCTGAAAAAAAACTTGAAAAAATGATATTTGTCTGAAGCATAAACAAAGTGTTATTTTATCCTGTTGTTTCATCCTGCGTGATAATTACAATTTATGGAACTATTAAGGTGCTAATTGGGGAAGAGTCCTTTTTCTTTAACAAGATGTTAGTGTTAAGAAAGGCTGCCATGGTATGAAATCATTTTATTAGAATATGTAATTAGCTACAGTGTGAAGGTTAAGGAAAGGGAGGAAACAATCATCTCTTCTTTGCTTCCCTTTTCTCCAAGTTACGGGAATAAGGGCATCCATAATTTAAGCCCTGGCTTAATGCCTATACCTTAATGCCTACACCTTATTCAACAAATAGATATTGTCAATTGACAACCCCATTTTCCAGTAACACTTGTTTCTTCAGCCAAATTCACTGTGTCTGCATAGTTCTATTGTTCTTTGCGCCTCTTTTCTCCTTAAAATGATGGATTACCAAGTAATAAAATTGCTTTCACCTTTATCTCCACCTATCTCACCCCCTTTAGTTCTTTTATTGCCAGACTTTGCATCAGGTGAATCCATCCGCCCATCTCTCAGTGGCTTCTTGGTACTCAGCAGCTCAGAGACATTCTGGTTTTAAAATAACGGCAAGTATTTTATTATAATCATTGAGGCTGGCCGATTAAAGGAGATGTGGATTGTGATTTAATTATTCAGAAATAATAGCGTGACTGGCATGAGCCAGGAAAGTCTCCCTTGAGCAAAGGTGCCCCAATTGGGAAAAATTAAGAGGCAAACTCAGCAATAAAATCAGGCAGCTAAGAGTGGTGGGACAGCCTCAGAGAGGGGTTATGGTCTTTGCCAATTCCTGAGATAAATCTCCAAAAACAGAGGCCTAATATTGTACAGGGTTACTCATCCTTTAAAAATACCTAGGAAATGAATGGTTTCGGCAATTAACACTTTTACCAAAGAAAGAGGAGATGAGTGTTCTCCCTTACCTCTCTGGGTACCATCTATCAATGTGACCCACATTGCCCTCCATCCACAAATCAGAACTGAAAACACATGAAGCACCTGGAGGAAAAGGCACTTGAAGACTTACAAGTTACTGTTTGACTTCTCTGAATATAGTGTGAATATTATTCAGGACAGACCCAGAAAGACAGTTCATTGAAGAACTTTGCATCTTAGGATCAAATATAATCAATGAGATGAGACCTGGGAAAATCCCATTTTCAAAAGGTACTTGGGAAGTTTGGGACTTGGCCTTAGCGCGGGCCTTGCCTCCTTGTTTGCCACGACCAGACATGACGCCGCTGAGCACTACGAGCAGCTCCCCACCAACCACCGAGAAACAACTTATGGTTGTTTCTAGTTTTGAGGTAATTGTATTCCTTCTTAGTTGTGGAGGGAAACGCCGCATGTCTGTCTATGCCTCCATCTTGGCCAGAAGTCCTCCTAGTGAATATTTTAATTGAATTATTATATTCTTCAATTCCTGAAGTTCTGTTTTTTAAGATATTTTCATTTTGTTCATGCATCATTTTCCTGATTTTCCTTAGTTGTCTGTTTTCTCTCGAAGTTCATTGAACTTATTTAAGATGGTCGTTTTTATTTTTGTCTCATAATTATTAGGTCTTCATTTCTTTAAGGTTGTTTCTGTGCTGGCTTAGGGGAGGGGCTCTCATGGGTGAAATAATTTTTTTAACCATTTTAATGTGGCTGGTTTTGGCTTTGCACTTTCCTGGGATATTATGACTTTTTAACTGGTTTCTGGAGTTCTCTTAAAGCGTTTTTAGACAGTATATTGTTAAGTTCGTGTCTCTGTGGAAGAACAAAGTCTGGGGCTTCCTATTTTTCTAAAGGATTGGGCTGGCCTGGCAGAGGGTCCCTGGTTTATTCTTTGGGTGTTCTAGAGGGAACAGGCTATGAGGCAGAAGCCTGTCATTCTTCCAAAGTTGTGTAGTTTTTGTATTTTATGCTGTTTTAGTTTGTAACTAGCCCTATAGAAATAAGGTGATTAAAACAGGGGGAAATGATAGCAGGGCCCAGGTGTTAGAGTTTAGCCTTAATTGATAGGCTTAAGTAATTGAAGCTGTGACTGGATAGACTTTCTTTATCACCAAACCTTTGCTTCTGGAATTTTGCCTAGAGGGTGGCGGCAGGCAGCAGGACCCCAAATTGCTTTTCGGTAGCATAACTACTATTGAATCAAGATTAAAGCATTTCCATCTCCCTAAAAATTATCCTGTGTCTTGTTGTATCATCCTTTCCTCTAGCCCCATAGCCCAAGGCAACCAGTGATCTACTTTCTGTCTCTATAATTTTGCATTTTCTAGAACTTCATGTAGACTTTTATGCTTTGCTTCTTTCACTTAGCGTAATGCTTTTTGAGATTCATTTGTGTTGTTTTGTGTATCAGTATTTTGATCTTTTTTATTGCTGTGGATGTCTGTGACGCGATATTCTAGCGTCCGCATCGTTTAGAGCTGCGACTCAGAACATGGCGCGTTCCTAGAAGCCGCTTTCGGCATCAGTGGGCGGCGGCGCGTGGACTTGCAAGCGTGGGGCGCGGGACCAACCGACGCCACTTCGTGTTGGACAGTAGAAGCTGGAGAGCCGGGCTATTCGGACTGAGCCAATTGGTTTCCATGGATCTCAATAGTGCCAGCACTGTTGTTCTTCAAGTCTTAACTCAGGCCACCAGTCAGGATACTGCTGTGTTAAAGCCAGCTGAGGAGCAGTTGAAACAGTGGGAAACACAGCCAGGTTTTTATTCAGTGTTGCTGGTAAGTTGCTTAAAAATAGTTATTATTTTTAATAAAATGAGACACTATTCTATTGTTTTAAAAACCTACTTGTGTTGGTGGTTTACTTAGTGAAACTGATCCAAATGTTTGGCTGCCATTGCACTGCCATTTACTAATTCGAGGCATGGCACTTGGAGGACATTTAAGAGATGTTTATTGTTGGGTGAGTATACCCAAGCAGGGTATTGGTAGTATCTGCTTAGAAGGTTACACAGCCAGTTTTCTATTTTAGCCTGTAAATGCTGCCCTCAAGACAGTAAAGGAGGAAAGAGGAAGGACATCTCTAAAATCAGAGAAGGAAAACTCTGACCCCAAAAAACCTCCGCTGCCTTGCGGCATACCTCTTCAGGGGAAAGGCTAAGGGAGTAAACCCCGACAGAAAATCCGGAGCCGGAGTCCCTAAGGCGGTTTGACATTGTAGTCAACACCGGCAACTCCTGCGGCGCACCTGAAGCCAAGCTGTATTGACTTTGTCTTTCCCTTGGACCCTTCAGCTGCGAAGAGAGGGGGGGTCTGCTGCATGGGCAACAGCAGACCCTCCATATCACCCTGCCCAGGCTCTGTAGCTTCAGTTTCACTTGAGAGGACACTCCAGCGTCATCGCAAGATGTCGACTCAACACGGGAGGAGACAGATACCGGTTATAAGCTCATCCGATTGGCGAAGGAAACGAGCGCCAGGGGTCTCCTCTGACGGTGGGAGAGGTCATCGCACCTCACTGGACAGCTACCGTCTCGCCATGGCTCGCCTGCCCCACTGGGTGCGTGGGGATCAGAGAGGCGCCTCTCGAAAAGTGGGCCACAAAACACCCGCACCAGTTAATTCCAAGCAAACAACAAGAAAGAAGCCTCCGGCTCTTCGCCTCGCTAGCTGGAACATCAGGACCATGTGCCCCGGACTTACTGCAGACCTTCCGTGGATCAAGGGTGCCAGGAAAACTGCTGTCATCGATAGGGAACTGGCACGACTAAACATCGACATTGCGGCTCTACAGGAGACCCGGTTGGCCGACAACGGAACTATCAGAGAAACCAACTACACCTTCTACTGGCAAGGGAAGTCTCCGGACCAACCAAGACAGCACGGTGTTGGGTTCGCTGTGAAGAACACGCTTGTTAACTCCATAGAGCCACCCACAGGAGGCACAGAGAGATTACTTACCCTCCGATTGTCAACAAATTTCGGCCCAGTCAGCATTCTTAGCGCGTATGCCCCAACCCTCTGCGCCACCACCGAAGAGAAAGAACAGTTCTACCATGCACTGGACGAAGCGTTATCCAAGATTCCCAGAAGTAACGCTCTCTATCTCCTTGGAGACTTCAACGCAAGTGTAGGAGCCGACCACATGGCCTGGCCCACCTGCCTTGGAAACTTTGGGAGAGGAAAGATCAATGAGAATGGTCAGCGACTGCTTGAGCTTTTGTGTCACCACGGCCTGTGCGTGACAAACACATTCTTCAAGTGCAAAGAGATCCACCAGGTGTCATGGAGGCACCCCCGCTCCCGTCATTGGCACCAGCTTGACCTCGTCATCACCAGAAGAACGGATATTGGCAGCACCCTCCTCACCCGCAGCTACCACAGTGCAGACTGCGACATGGACCATGCCCTCGTGGTAAGCAAGGTGCGCATAATGCCGAAGAGGTTGCACCACTCCAAGATGAAGGGTCGCCCACGCATCAACACCAGTTGTGCCAGCAACCCAGTTAAGACCCAGCAATTCATCAACAAGATGGAAGATGCACTCGGCGAGGGAGTGGCGGCAGATGACATTATCGAATCCAATTGGCCACGTCTCCGCGACGCCATATACAACTCCGCCATTATTGCTTACGGGAAGAAAGAGCGGAAGAACGCTGACTGGTACGAGGCTCACTGGGAAGAAATGGAACCCGTGATCGAGGCTAAGAGGAAGGCCCTACTGGCTTACAAGGTCATGCCCACTCCCAGTACACTTCAAGCTCTACGGGCTGCCAGGAACAAAGTCCAGAAGACCGCCCGCCACTGTGCCAACACCTATTGGCTAAACCTGTGCAGAAGCATTCAGGAAGCCGCCGATATAGGCAACGCATGAGGAATGTATGAGGGTATCAAGAAGGCAACAGGCCCAATCCCCTCCAAGATCGCCCCCCTTAAGTCCAAGACAGGTGAGGTCATCACTGACCAGGAACAGCAAATGCGGCGGTGGACCGAACACTACCTCAAGCTGTACGCAACGAAGAACGCCGTAACAGACACTGCTCTTAACGCCATCCCAGACCTACCAGTCATGGAGGAGCTAGACACCCCACCTACTGCGGCAGAGCTCGGCAAAGCCATCGACCGCCTCGCTTGCGGGAAAGCACCAGGAAGCGACGGAATCCCTCCAGAAATCCTAAAGAGCGGGAAACCAGTCCTGCTACAGCCGCTCCACCATCTACTCTGTCTCTGCTGGAAGGAGGGTTACATCCCCCAGGATATGAGAGACGCCAACATTATCACCATGTACAAGAACAAAGGAGACCGCAGCGACTGCAACAACTACCGGGGCATCTCTCTCCTCCGCGTCGTCGGCAAAGTATTCGCCCGGGTCGCTCTTGCCCGCCTGCAGACCCTTGCTTCCCGTGTCTACCCAGAGTCCCAGTGTGGCTTCAGAGCTGGCCGCTCAACAGTGGACATGATCTTCTCCCTACGCCAGCTGCAGGAGAAGTGTCACGAGCAGCATAAACCACTCTACCTCACCTTTATTGACCTCACGAAGGCGTTTGATCTGGTCAGTCGAAGCGGACTCTTCAGCTTGCTACGGAAGATTGGCTGTCCACCACATCTGCTTGCTGTGGTCATGTCCTTTCACGACAACATGCACAGCACGGTGTCCTACAACGGCGCAACCTCTGAGGCCTTCCCAGTCAGCAGCGGAGTAAAGCAGGGCTGCGTCCTCGCGCCTACGCTGTTCGGAATCTTCTTCTCCATGCTCCTCCAATACGCCTTTAAGGACTGCAGCGAGGGTGTCTTCATTCACACCAGATCCGATGGCAAGCTCTACAACCTGGCCCGTCTACGAGCCAAGAACAAAGTCAAAGAGGTGCTCATCCGTGAGATGCTCTTCGCCGACGACGCAGCTTTGACATCACACTCCGAAGAGGGACTCCAGCAGCTAGTCACTTGCCTTTCCCACGCATGCAAGGAGTTCGGACTAGCCATCAGCCTGACGAAGACGAATGTTATGGCTCAAGGCACAGGGACTCCCCCATGCATCACCATCGACGGATACACCCTGGAGGTTGTCAACGACTTCACTTACCTCGGGTCCACCATCTCGAGCTCTCTGTCAGTCAACTTGGAGGTCAACCGGAGAATCGCCAGGGCAGCCACAGTTATGGCCAGACTGAACCGGCGAGCGTGGAACAATTCCAGCCTCACTGAGAAAACCAGACTGCGCATCTACCAAGCCTGCGTACTCAGCACTCTCCTCTATGGCAGCGAGACGTGGACCACCTACGCAAGGCACGAAAGGAAACTCAACAGCTTCCACATGAGGTGCCTGCGACGCGTCCTGCATGTCGCCTGGCAGGATAAGGTCCCCAACACCGAGGTGCTGAAGCGAGCCAATATGAGCAGTTTGCATGCAGTTCTTAGCGAGAGACGCCTCAGGTGGCTCGGCCATGTCAAAAGAATGGATGCAGGCCATATCCCCAAAGACCTCCTCTACGGCGAGCTAGCAGAAGGCAAGAGGATGACAGGGCGCCCAAAACTGCGGTTCAAAGACATCTGCAAAAAGGACATGACACAATGCTCCATCAATCTCAACACATGGGAAGTTCAAGCAGACGACCGCCTAGCCTGGAGGCTCCCGGTCAGGCAAGGTACGTCACGCGCGGAGGCTGCGCGCAACGAGGAGGCGGTCCAGAAAAGATCGAGGCAGAAGCAGCGTCAGCAGCAGCAACAACAGCCATCTGCCTTCACCTGTACCAAGTGCGGCAGGGATTGTCACTCCCGAATCAGACTGTACAGCCATTCTCGGCGGTGCAGATAGACTCTCAAGAAGCTACGCCATCGTCTCTCGAGACGGACGGCTGCCGACGACGACTTGGGAAGTTTAGGACTTCTAAGTTAGAAATCTGAGTTCGTCATTTTGTGATTTTCTAACAATTACAATTTATGTGTCATTTACATTTAAAGTTACTTAACATTGACTTTCATTGTTTAGCTTTCTGGCTAAAGTACACTTGCTATTGAGTTACTAGCAGACATTTTGAGTAGGTAATAGTACAATTACTTTTATTATCCTTTTTGGAATCATAAATATCTGAGTCCACTTGAACCTACCAGAGAAAAAATATTACAATTTCCTACATGGTGGTATAGTAGAAAGAGCTCTAGGACAGAACCTAAAAGATCAGGATTCTAGAGCGAGTCTTCTCTTTGGCTATTGTTAGCTCATTAAGGACATCCTGAATTGACTTGGCTGTGCCCTTGCTGGGGACTTTGGGTACCTTGTAAAGAAAATCATTCATAAGGCGGTATGAACTGAGCCTATTGCCTTCTCATTTTTGTCTCCTCCTTCTTCCTACAATTCTACCCTTTTAAACTTAAATGTCATGTGAACACTGTCAATTCTTCAAAACTTACAATAACCAAACTACTTTTTAAGCAGTAATTCTATTTCAAATAAATGAATGATAATTTGGTTAGCTTAAGTATCAAAGTTTGAAGCCTATACTTGGAAAGTCACGGGACCTAAAATCTCCTAAAGTCAAGAGGTTATTAATATTTTGGCAGCAATATTTAATAATCCAACAGGGAAATTTTTATTTTCTACATCAATTAAGATGTAGGGGGGAAAAAGGCAATTAAAAAAGCAAGGTTATAGGTCATCTCTTTATAGAATGAGCCAGCACATAAATAAAACAAAAAAATAGGTTATGGAGCCCTGACCAGTATGGCTCAGTTGGTTGGACATCCTCCTGTAACCACGCAAACCAGGCCTTGTGCACCTGGTACCTTGGTGCATGACCCACCAATCAGTGTTGAAGGAAACAGATTTTTATTTATAGGATTCCAACCTTGGGAGGGTGCTGAGAGCACTCCTGCTTGGTGCTCTGTTCTGCCATGAGACCCACCCCTTCCCTTACTTCCCACCAGGCTATAAGCCAAAAACCCATCCAGAAGTTTCCCATATCCTTATATGTTCTTAAGCCAGCTGCACAAACAGTTCTCCAGTCCTTCTGGAAGGTATGCTCATGGGTTTCAGAGTCACCATCCTCTAGCTGCAGCTCTCTTCTTCAGGACCTGGGGTACATTGCCCTCAGCCTCCATGTAGTAGTCCAGGAAGACATGTGTTGTGTTCCACTGGGTCATGGTGGAGTCCCGGGGAGGCACACATCCCAAGAGAGTGACTTCTCCATAAGACATTCAGAGAAGCCAAAGTCTACATTCCTGGTCACACTTCAGCATTCCCAGCATCTCCCATGAATCCACACTTGGTTCAGCAAGTTCCCGCACAGCTGCACCAGCTCTCTCCTTACACCCTTTCCTCAGCCCGCGTGGCTGCCTTCCTCACTACAGACCCCATGGCGGAATTCCCTTCTACTTCACTACAGCAGGCCGCATGGCGGAATCCTGACTACAAACTGCATAGCGCTTGCTGCTTCCTTTTGCAGACCTCGTGGCCAAATCCCCTACTTCTTGGCTCCTTCCTCATGGCTCTCCTCTCTCTTACTAGCCCAAGCCACATGGCCGAATCCTCAGAGGAGCAGACAAAGCTCCTTCCTCTCTACAGGCAGCATGGCAGAATCTCTTTCTCTCTCAGCCCTCATGGTGGAATGGCATTTCCCTCTCTCTGCCCACCCTTATTTTAAATGCTGACTCAGAGCTTCTCACGTGACCTTATATCCAGCTCCTCCTACGTCGTGCCACTTTTGCCAATTCCCCCACATTTTTACCTTCTTTCCGCTGCCATCTTTAGTCAGGGCAGATGTTCGCAGTGACACGAGGACCTCTACCTCCTTGTCTCTCTCTCACACAGGTGCTGTAAGCCCTGGTGGCTACATCAAGAGTTTCCGAATGCTCTGAAGAGTCACATCCCCTTTTGCCTGGAGCAGCAGCACAACTATTAACTAGCCATCAACTTGTCACTGTAGTGCAAAGTATCTTAAGCCATATCATCTGCTCTCCTTTCCCCCAACCATGGGCTGTGGGTAATTTCTGGGTATCCTTGCTCTGTACCCCATTACAATTCTGAGAAGCAAAAGGTCATGGGTTCGATTCCTGGTCAGGGCACATGCCTGGGTTGTGGGCCAGGTCCCCTGTTGGGGTACATGACCAATAGATGTTTCTCTGACACATCTATGCTTCTCTCCCTCTCAGCTTTCTCCCTTCATTCCCCTCTCTCTAAGAATAAATAATTAAAATCTAAATAAATAAATAGGTTATGGAAATTTCTTTAGAAATGTATCTCTTAATTTAGCAAAATAAGATTTAAACTTTTTGCCTTTACAAATAATTTACTAAAAAATATGAAATGTAAGGCTTTCATTTGCAACAACTTATCTAAGGACTTTTCAGCATTGCTTACAAAGAAAAAGTGCAAATATCTATTTTTGTATGGAGTGAATTCCATCTTTATATACCTTATTTTTACTTTTCAATGGAATGAAAAGATGCATTTCTTAATTTTGCAAAGCCCAAATTATTTCTTGATTTATAATGAACTAACCCAAGTACATGCTCAAAGCTTTTATTCTACACCAAAAGAAGTCAAGTGGCTAACATTACATTGCCATTGCAGTTTTTCCTGATGAAATATTTAAGTGAGCTAAGCTGCTATTCATGTGACATTATTTTGAAAGCTTCTATAAACACACATTTTTCACCTTGAGGTGAGTTATATTTTAAAGGACTGAGGAATGATCCATCTAAATAAAGGCCAGTCATTTTACAGTCAGAAGTTTCATAGCTGGAAGGACTGGAGGAGGCATTACCCTCCCCTCAGGCTCCGGCAATACCAGTTACACACTGGTCAAAGGACAAAGCACGCTGAAGCCCGGCAGTCTTTATTCTACTACTAGGGGGACACCTTGAGGAAAGGAATGCCTTACTTCCTTTGTTATCCCATTCTTAACTTGTCTTTTCAAACATCGTCGTCGGCAGCCGTCCGTCTCGAGAGACGATGGTGTAGCTTCGTAAGTGTCTATCTGCACCGCCGAGAATGGCTGTGCAGTCCGACTCAGGAGTGACACGGCATCTGTCTCCTCCCATGTTGAATCGACATCTTGCGATGATGCTGGAGTGTCCTCTCCAGTGGAGCTGAAGCTACAGAGCCTGGGCAGGGTGATATGGAGGGTCTGCTGTTGCCCATGCAGCAGACCCCCCCTCTCTTCGCAGCTGAAGGGTCCAAGGGAAAGACAGAGTCGATACAGCTTGGGTTCAGGTGCGCCGCAGGAGTTGCCGGTGTTGACTACAACGTCAAACCGCCTTAGGGACTCCGGCTCCGGATTTTCTGTCGGGGTTTACTCCCTTAGCCTTTCCCCAGAAGAGGTATGCCGCAAGGCAGCGGAGGTTTTTTGGAATCAGAGTTTTCCTTCTCTGATATGAATATGTATCTTTAAACATATACACATACATTTATATTTTTAAATATTTATAAATGTATAGTACATAAAAGCAGAGGAAAAAAATTCTGGTGAAAGTTAAAAAATATTAAGATGATTATCTTTGGATAATAAAAATTTTTTATCTGCATTTGTATATGTTTTCCACAATAAACATAAATAATTTGTGTAAAATAAATTTAATGTATTTTTAAACATAAATATTGATTTTTATTAATCTCATTTAAAAATCTCAGTTATTTGGGGTAAATCCTAAAATCATTTTCACATGTGAGCTATTGATAATGCCAAAGTTGCTGGAATTTTCCCCAAAAATGTTACTGGGTTTTTATTTTTAATTAATTTAACAGTTATTTATTTATTCTCTTTAACACTTATCATGTGCCAGGTACTGTTCCAAGTGCTTTATCAATATCAACTCAATTAACAAAGAACAATAGTACCCTATTTGGGGAGAAAAATATCTATGTGTGGGGATAAGACATATCTAGAATAAAATCTTTTTATAAAGATAGTCTAACTTCTGTGTTTAAGACTAGACTAAGGAAAATACAGGGCAAATAAAAGATTCCTACAATTTGTTTTATTCATATACATAATTGCCACCAAAATGAGATAATTGTAGTTTAAGTATATTCTGCTAAGAAATTAATAATGATTTTCTAAATAATTTAGACATGCTTTTATGAAGCATAATTTCACAAGGAAACCATCAGAAACTATGTAAAGTACATAACAGTCACCCAATATATGTTATTTCTCTCTAACCAAAACTACCAATTACTGTTCTCAAAGTGAAATTTAAGTATATAATTACAAATGTAATAATAATATTGAGAACTAGTCCTCATTATGTTCTCATCACTTTTCTCTGCACGCACAAGGTCCCCATAAAGCCAGCAGGCAGGACTCGGTAACTGTGGAGGTCACAGAGGAAGTGCAGCAGTGGGTAAGACTCGGGCTGGTAGTCAATACGATATACCTCTAGAATCAGTATCATCACTCTGAATAGCACGGGAACATCATGGTAATATATGATGGGCCATCATTTTTCCTTGCTGTGCCTTATGTAGCAGTGATGACCATAACTCAACAACAGATTTGTCATAGAACCTCCGAAGAAGGTTGGAGGTGGGGCGTAGGGAATCAATGGAATTTCATATGTCTATTCTAGGAACATATAATATTTTTCTAATATAAATCCAAATGCATTCATAACCATATTTGCTTCATGTGTAGAAATGGCTACTCTTAAATAGCAGTGATCCAAAAGCATCAAACTTGCCTTTTCTGTCGGCTGAAAGTTGAACCATAGAATGGAAGCTATGGCATGCTAAGGTTGAAACCTCTTAGAAATAGAAAGAATCAGAATTAGTCTTCACGAGCTGGGTGCAGCTGAAAAGCCACTGTGAAGGTCAGTGACCAGAGGATAACCTAGGAGAGAGTAATTGTTTTCCAAACCATCTGGATGTTCATTTAGCACCAGAAGATGTGCTTATGTCCAGTTTTAAGCTATGAACATTTTGATTAATGAAACACAAAGTCAGCCTTAGTTTTCCTGATCCTCCCTTTCTGACGTACCCGGGCTGACTTTGGGAAGAGCCGCTCGTGTGCAGCTGCTAATGGCCGTACTGGCAATTACTTCACACTGAGAAAGAAGAGAGCAGAGAATTGCGAAATCGTCTCCTTTTGGGGGTTGAACAAAGGGAGCTTGTCCAACTCCATAGAAAAGAAAGCAGAAATCCTTGGAAATTTTTTCTTAGATTTCTTTAGAAATCTCATGTACATATGCTAGAAGGGATGCCAAAGTTCAAAGATTCCTGAGTCTGAAGGGAGAGATAGGGCTCTGAAAATAGAATAATAACATTAAATATAAAGTAGGAACTGAAAGGGTGTTTAGAATTCGCCAAATCCAAGCTGTCATTTTCTACCCCATTGTTGATAAGGAAACAAAGATCCAGAAAAGAATCTCAAGTCAGACAGGAAGTTTCAGGCAGAGCCAGGGTGAGAAACCTCCTTGATTCCCATGGTAGCCCACGGCTCCGCCAGGACCCAGCCTGCAGACTCTTGCCCCATGTTCCTTCTACTACAATGGGCTATGTCACCATAGGGAAGAGGGAGCCACTGAACGTTTTTGAGCAAAGAAATGAATGACCATCTCTGTGTTTTAGGAAGATTGATCTGGCAGTCCCATCTGTAAACTGGATTGAAAGATCAGGACTAGCACAAGATAGCATTAGTCCAGGGCTTGGGAACAGGAGCTAAAGGAATAGAATGGAAGGGGAAAGATGCAAGTGCTCTTCCAAACCTGCTTGTCTGCAGGGCTGCGTGAAAGCAGAGGCAGTTGTATCCTCAGTTCTTAATGCAGTACCAGGTGCAAAAAAAAAAAATGTTACTGCTGTTAAATGAGCAGACGAATTAAAGAAGCAGTAAAGACAGGAATCAGTGGACCTCGAGAGGGCTTTCTTTGCTTTTCTTTTTAATTTTTTTGTTCTGTTTCAATTAGTGTTCTCATTCAATATTGTATTAGTTTCAAGTGTAAAGCATAGTGGTTAGACATTTATGTAACTTATGAAGTGTTCCCCAGACAAATCTAGTACCCACCTCGCACCGTACATAGTTATTATTATAATATTATTGACTCTATTCCCTAGGCTGTACTTTATATCCCTGTGAATATTTTGTAACTGCTAATTTGTACTTCTAAATCCCTTCACCTTTTTCACCAAGCCCCCTAACACTCCCACCCCGGCAACCATAAGTTTGTTCTCTGTATCTGTCCATTTGTTTCTTCATTTATTTTGTTTTTTTAGATTTCTCATATAAATAAAACTATGCAGTATTTGTCTTAGCCTGACTGACTTATTTCATTTAGCATAATACCCTCTAGGTATATCCATGCTGTTGCAAATGGTCATATTTCATTCTTTTTTATGGCCAAGTAATATTCCATTATATATAGGCATAACTTTATCCATTTGTCTTTTGATTAGAGCCTTTAATCCATTTATACTTAAAGTAATTATTGATAGGAATGCAGTTATTGTCATTTTATTAATTGTTTTCTGATTTTTTGATTTTTTGATTTTTTGTAGTTCTTCTCTGTCTCTTACTCTCTTGTTCCGGAGAGGGCTTTCTTGAATTAGTGATATAGAAGTGTCAGTGAAGCCCTAGAATAAATGAGAATGCCATTGAATTACAAAAATGGAAAAAGAGCTGCAGTCATTGGTGGAGTTAATCTGTGCCCCTGTAGTGTGCACCTGGATATGGTTTTTTTAGATTCATTGTTCTTTATACATGGTTAACTGATTGAATCATGGAGATGGCATTTGATAAAAACAAGGGACAAAATTTCAGACCCAAACTAAATATCAGCGTGACATTCTCAAACAGGAAGACCCAAATGTAGCAGTGAGAAAATATCATCTTCAATTTTCAAGAATGTTATAATCAGAGAAGGTTTAGAAAAGAAAAAAGGGGGGGAAACACAGTTTTTATTTTAGTAAGTATATAAATTTTGAGTTTCACGGTAAAGAAATATTTTAATTTTGAAATACATACCAGGTTGTGGGGACGAGGCATCATAATCTTTTCAGTGATTTGGCGGAGAAGCTGACAAGCCCCAATACGCGCCCCCCACACACACACCCCACACACATACCTCCTGGAGTGGCAGCATGTGAATGCATCCTTTCTTCAGGAACCTGGGGAAGCAGTCACCTACACATGTTTGCTGTTGGACACTGCAGCCTCCTTAGATGCACCCTAGAGCTTTTCTGCTCCTTCCATCCACCTGACCAATCAAATAAAAGCCAGAACTTTGAAATGAGCATTTTATATCCCATGGCTACTACTACTTTTTAAGGTAGTAGGATCCCAGCCATTCTCGGCGGTGCAGATAGACTCTTAAGAAGCTACACCATCGTCTCTCGAGACGGACGGCTGCCGACGACGACGAGTAGGATCCCAGAACCATAAATATCAAAATTCATAGTCTGTTATATCTGAACATAAAAACCCTAGAGATGAGCTAGTTAAATCCCCATGAGGGAAGCAGGAACCATATTTGACCTTTGCTCCAAGGACAGAAGGGCTAGGTCTTTGGTCGAGGCTGGCGCTCTAGGATGTGAGGCTGAAAGTGAGACTAAGTGGTCACCCTCCTGCTTCAGAATGTTCATTCAAGAGAATAGTGTAAGGTTAAGAACCACATTCTCACAGTTGTCAGGCACAAAAACAAACAGGTTCCGGATAGGAAGTGGGACTTGGAGAAATGATAGAAGATGACTGGACAATCTAGGGGATTGTGGAGAGGTGGGGGTGGTGCTTACAGACTCCTGTGGGTGAGTACTTCTCCCCACAGTAACCCGGTTCTGCGATGGGTTAAGTCCACCACCTGAAAAAATATCTCCAAAACTCTTATGGTATTAGAGTTAACTCTCATCACAGGCAGAAATAAAGTTTTGGAATAAAGGGGAAAACTACAATAAGATCATAAATATTATCTAAGTATGATGGGAAAAAGTGTATTACTAAAACCAGTATTATTAATTTGCCAAAAAGAAAATTGAATCTGTGAACTTGTGTTGGCCGTATGTATAAAGGTATCTAGCTGTCTTTCAGTTCTTTTTTTATTTTTTTCATTTGCTCACTGACCTCTCTATCCACTTACATTTTAAAAAGTCATTTACATATTCATTTGCTCAGTACATACTCAGCAGATATATATTGTTTACCTAATGTGTTACACACTGGGCACACAGTAGTTCACAAAATAGCATGGAGCTTTTAAATAATAATTTTAATCTACTACACAAATTCAAATCATTTCAGCATTTATTCTTTTTTTTCATAAAAAAAAAAAAAACAATTGTACTTTCATAGAAGAGTCATTTCCCTTGAGTTGAGAGTATCTCTTTTTCAGAAAAAAAGAGAAAATAAATATCCTCTCCATCACTGTGTCACTGACATTTCATGTACATTCATCCTCAAACTGAGCAAGAATTTATAATCTGCCCCTTAGGAATATTCAGAACTAATTTGAAAATCACTCTAGCTTATCTTTGTTTCTGACAGGAGTTTGTCTGCAATATCTTTATTTTCTCTGTTTAGTTTGCCTTGAATTTTGACATTACTCAGTGCTTACACTTGAGTTAAGTCTTCCCAGTCTCTAGTTATACTAACTTCTTTCAATACTTAACTCATCTGTGGGTGGTGATGTTACATTAACTTGTAATCAACATGATTTTCAATATGGTCAGCAGGGAGTGTTTTCTGTAAAAGGCATTTTCTCCTAACTGAAAGGAGAAGAAAGCTCACTCGAGCTTCCTGTGGGCCCAGTCCCTTGTGAATTCTGAGTTGGAGAAAAAGGTTAATTGTTAACAGGTCCATGCATGTGTCACTTACAACTCACCACTGGATCCCTTCAGTCTCACACCCTTTCAGCAGTAGCGTTTAACACACTGAGACCAGAAGGAGTCTTTTATTGCTTTCTTCAATAAGATGCGGAGTGAGCTTAAAAAAGGCGAGCTTTAAGATTTATCTCTGTGTTCTGGAACAAGAGTTCAATAATTCCTTTAATCCATGTTGTCATCTCCTTTGGCCTTTTGCTTTACTTTAGTCTTTTAACATCTCATCTTATATTAATAGCAATTATAAAAATTCATTTACTAATTTAACCTAACAAGAACTCTGGTGTGAGCATAGTAGGAAGGAGCAAGGCACAAGACCAGGCACTCATTTTATACTTCACAACATTACCATATTTCACAGGCAAATGAACCGTTTTTAATAACTACAGTTTATCTACAACTTATCTTTAAAAGATCTCTGACAATAAATTAAAAGGGTTAATTGGATAAATTTTTCTTAAGAGGGAATTAGAGTGTTATAACATCTCTTAACACTAGTTGAAGCAATGGGCATCAACTTGCAAATACACCATAGAAATATTTTAAATTTAGTGAACAGGATCAGTAGAAGTAAAGACCAGGTTTTTTCTATTGCAATTTGTTTTTTAAATCATTTGCCATGTTATGTTTTGTAAATTTCAGGTGTACAATATGTTATTTTTATACATTTATATATTGTAACATGATTGTCACTCAAGAAATATTTGTCACATTACATCATTATAGTACAATATTATTATCTATATTTACTATGCTGTGTGAATTATATCTCTATGGCTTCTTTACCACTCATTGGAAGTTTGTACTCTTAAACACCATCCATCTTACCCCCACCTACCCCCCATTCCCTGGTAACCACCATTTTACTTTGTTTTCTGTTACATGTTTCACATTTTTAGATTCTACATGTAAGTCATATCATACAATGCTTATCTTTCTGTCTGACTTATCTCGCTTAGCATGATGTGTTCAAGGTCCATCCATACTATTGCAAATGGCAGAATATCTTCCTTTCTTCTGATGGAATAATACCCCATTGTGAATATACACCATACCTTTTCCATCCATTCATCCACTGATGGGAATTTATAGAAGCCAGACTTTGAACAGAATTAATAGATCCCAAATTACTTCTAGAATCTTTTAAAATATATCTACTATCACCTACTTATTTATCTGTCTGCCTAGCTCTGTAACTGTATGTATATATCTGTATGTATATTCTTAAATATGCTTAGTTCTTAGTAAGACTTGTCATAATTTTCTACTTCAAGGGACACTACACAAAGGCTACATTTCTGGATGTTTTGGATTAAGGCAACAGGAAAACGTTTCCTGAAATTTCACAAAATCTTCTATGCTTATCATATCTCTAGATAAACATCAAAAGAGATCTGGACATTTCAATACTCGAAAACAATATAACTCTTTACAATCCTGAAAGTAAATCTACAGAATTATTTGTGTTTATTTCACAAACTTTTCCAAGAATTAAGATCTCTATGCATCATGTTGTTCACCCTCTATGAAACAATACCCACCTTTACAACTCAAAGTCTTCTTAGGAACCCATTAGTCCATTTTTTCTGAAACTTCCTTCCAAAGAATATTAACATGTACTTCAACATGTTAATAAATGCTTGGGGAAAGGCTCACAGTGCACATTAGCATATTAGAGGCTCAGCAGACCTGCAGGTAATAAATAAATAAATAATACAGCTGGTTTTCATATTTTATTCTCTAAATATATTTGTACTTTTTATTATTTATAAAAAAATACATGGTGTGCTACCTGAACAAGAAATGAAAAAGTAGATCTCAGAGAAAGTGGAGAAGACAGCTGGGGAAACAACTGATCAGTTCCAATGAGAAATGAATCTTTAAGGATTAAGAGATATGTCTGAAGAGCATTTTTATAAAGTTTTGTAATATGATGCGCTTTATATCTCTTCCTTGGTGTCTTTAAGATTCACAATACTTGTCAGGGCAAGAGAATGAAGAGGGAAGAAAAGAAAGAGAAAGGGAGAGAGGAAGGAAGGGAGAGGAGAAGGAAGGGACAGAGCTCTGAGAAAAAAGATGGAGAAAGAGAGAAAGGAACTATTCAACTTTGTAAAGCCTGTGTTTCCAAAACTTATTTGACTATAGAATTCTTTATTCATAGACAATCTGTCAACACTAGTGATGTGCTGGTAAGCATTTAACAAACAGCTCTTGGTAAAAGGAGGTGGCCTGATTTGTAGCATTTACCTATTTTCATGGTATGAATACTCCCACCATGGCCAATTTCAAATTGCCACATGGCATTCACTGGCTCACAAGTTCTGGCTTCAGCGCACCACTGCTTTTGTTTCCTTAGGAAACAAACTTTGTTGAGCTGGTGTATCTTCACCTCCTTCCCAATTCTCTCTTGCACATATGTGTTTTAAAGACGAGCAAGCTGAGGCATAGAAAAGTTATGTGACTGTAAAAATTATACAGCTAATCATCTTTATTGGTATCTAAACTCTAATTTCTAAATTAAATAATGATTTCACACTATCTAATGTAAAATTTTAACTATATGAAAAGGAAATATAGTACTAAAGATCCCAATAATAAGGAAGAGCCCTTGCCTCAGAAATATGAGTTGATACCTTTTTAGTGGCTTAGCTACTTTGCCTTAGATGACATAATTTGGATAATATGTGTGTATTACCAGTATTTTTTAACAGTAATAAAATATGTGGATTCATTTATCCATAAATATTTTGAAATCCTTAGTCAGCAGAGGCTGTATAACAATTTAATTAAAATGTTATTCCGAAGTCATTCATGTGTCATTCAAGTTTTGAAATTTCTTAGCTCTTGGTCTTGAACTAGAGGTTACTCTCTGGGGTCAGAGAAATACCTTACTTAGAAATGAAGGAAAGTTAACTCTAATTCATTTTAGTATTTTTGTTGTTCAAACTTTTAAACCATAATGCTCCTTATATTTTTTACTTACCTCATCATATTTCCAAAAGTCAAGGATTTCTTGAAATACATGCTTTTAAAACATGGAATTGTTTTTGATATCTATTTATACATACATATACATAAATAAATTAGATTTTGTTTGTGGAAGTTGATGCTAATTCCTTGGGTTCAATGATGAGACTATAAATTCGCTTATATTGCAAGTCATTATCCTTTGTGGCAGAGGCTTCCTGTGAGCCCTTCTATAAAAGGATTTGTTACAATACATAAATCCCAGAATCTTCTCTGACTGGCTTTCACTGATTTTAGACAAGTCCTTTAATCTGTTATTCCTTGATTTCCTTATTCATTAAAAAATAGAATAATAGTAATCTATACTTTAAAAACTGATAAAGTTTGTGACTTTCATCTAATTTCAGCCATTTTATAACATTTTGACTCTTTCACCAAAAAGCTTGATGTGAAAAAGAACTAGAGTCAAAATTTTTTTAAGTTGTTTAAATTTGTTAAATTATCTGTAGATTGAAATCATTCAGATTCTCCTGCTCTCTCATTAGGGATGAGTACTAAGAGTTGCTAACAGCAGACAGCTGATATCACCGTCTAAATGTAATAATGGATTTGTGTTGCTGCTATATTTACTTCAAGAGCAGCGTCAGTAAAAGGAGGACAATTTTAAAGACAAAGGCCTTACAAAATTTAATAAGCTGTAGAAGGAGATAAAAAGAAAAGAACAGAAAAGAAGAGCTTAATGAAATAATGAAAAGAGGAAGGAATCAGAGGGTCACTGGAGTGGCTGCTGGTCGGGGCACTTCCCTGAGTGCCTCTGGCTGAACCAGTTTTTACATCTCACAGAATGAAATAAGTGACATTCTCCTTTGGTCCCTTCCCTCTTATGATGAATTTCTGATTTTTCAGAGGTTCTAAAGAAATTCTGCAAACTTTCACAGTTTTTTAATGAAATTGTCTTCAATCTCCAAGTTTCTCTGTGGTTACAGAGTGATTGGTGCCTTTGACAATGCACATGCATCATTCAGGATGACAGTCACCTGACAGTTACCTGAGCTCTGTCTGTGGGAAAATTCAAATGAGTCTGAGGGTTGGTATTCTCTAACCCATGTTCATTGTTCCACCCAAGTATACTCAAGTAACTTTGTCAAGCACCTTGTGAGTGCAACTACTTAAGAGATTTTGGTGAAAATCCTGAATATGATGTTATAAGAAGAAAAAAATTGTAATTAATACCTAAATAGGACCTTACTGTTTATGCAGTGTTTTCCCCCATGTTGTCTCACAGTAACCCCCGTAAGTACGGAGGTGTATTATCCTCACTTTATGAATAATGGAGTTGAAGTTGCAAGAAGTTGCCTTATCCAGGTAAATGAAAGCCCATCAGAGAATTTGGGGACTCACATACCAAATTCTGAATGCCTTCCAGTACATCACTTTAACTCTTAGACGTGAACTTGACTTTTGTTCCTACTATTCAACTACTGATGTTAGCCAGTCCCCCAATCCTGGGGAACCACTAAAAGTCAAGTGAATATGTTTTCTCTGCATATTTGCAATAGGACTTTGACATACCAATCCGGCAGGAATGAGACCTACAGCAGAAAGTGCTCCCTCTATAACTGGACAGTACAACATGCAAGTCCTGGTTCCAATGCTTACTTGGCCAAATGACCTAACATCTTAGAATCTCAGTTTCCTCATCCGTGCAGTGGGGATAATAATACCGCTTACCTTGTTGTGAGGATGAAATGGGGTTAAATACATAAAGCTCTAAGCCCATAGTAAGCGCTCAATAAATGCTAGCTTTAAAAAGTTATCTCAGTTTTTTTTTCCTTTTATTCTCTTAACATAAACCTAGCCCAAATTAAAATTTCTGTATTAAACTCAAGGCACACACAGAATGCTCACAACAGGCCCATCACTGGGGGCTTAACTGGTTACTCCTGTCTACAGAAATCTAAAGGCCACGCCAGGCCACCAACTTAATTATATCCAGGATGTGCAGCAGAGGTGAAAAGACTCCTAGAACTGTTTTTCAATCATCATCTCTCCAACTGAGCCGGCCTAGTGACACTAAACCCAGCAAATAAAAGCCTCAAGTTTAGAAATATATTCAGTTTCCCAACTCCCAAAATGGCAAAGGTTAAGTGAATTATGTGGAGATAATTCGCCAAGATCCCAAGGGAGGGACCTGCTAACTTCAGCTTGCTGGCTGTTTCCGTCTTATTTTTCCCTTCCCAACTGATATGCTTTGTGCAGTGGTGCTGCCAACGTAAATATCAGGAAAATAAGAAAAGTTACAGATGGGATATATAAAAACCCTTCAATATGGTTTCTAGGAGGAAGCATGTGATTTGCACATTTAGTGTTTCTGTAACACTGAAGCCTTTTTCCTCTACCTATTTTCAAGAATGATCGTGAGTAAATTTACACTCACCTCATATTAAAAATATTTGAGATCTTTACTGTGTTGCTTTGCTACTTCAATTGGAGTGTGTTTGCCCCGCATCTTACTGTGTGAGACCATAATAGGAAGCACAACTCTCCTCCAGGCTGAATTAGAACCACCCATTACACCTCGAGTTGTGTGGTAACACCTCCACAGTGTTTCCAATTAACTTTGTAAGTTTTTAATCAGTGACAAATGCATCTTTGTAAATTCAATTTACCTTTTATTGCAGCACTATAAACTGTCTTGCAGCATTCCGGTACTTTGTGAACATTTTACTTGCTACTGACATAAGACAGCTGTTGGACCTACAACAAAGGCTACACTTTATGAGTTACCTGAATTAGGATGTAGGTGAAGTAATTAAACCCCAAAGAGAAAGAGCAGGGAAACAGATAGGCCTCCACAATCCACATGCACCAATATGCCAGCAGGAACTCCTGAAGCAACTCTGAAGCTGAAACATGCAAGATTAAGACCCCAGAAACTCCCTTCTTTTATTATGAGTTTAAACTCACAATATGTTGAAAGAGGGAGATGAGTGAAAAGGTCAGGCACATTTTATTAATAAATCCATACTGCTATTTGTTTTTCTTTTTAATCAGATTCAAATGCATCCTGTTAAAGAGCCATGGGTGATTAGATCATAAATCTGAATGACCTTGAAGATGATGAAGGAAATGCTTCTCTGTAAAACGATCATCATGCTGCCAGTTTCATCATTTACACATTTTTACAGGTGCAAGGAAAATGTTTAATTTCAAATCACTTTCAAGAATCACTCAGAATAAAATATTACTTTATAAGATCTACAAATAATAAAGACAATGAGCTAATTGAACTACATGAAAATACGAGGGATTTTTTGTTTCTATCTTTGCTCCTAAAATAAGAAAATGGCAAAAAAAATTAGGGGAAGGATTAGTATAAATGCTTGACCTCAATGATACATATTCTAGGATTCTAGTATAGGGTTCATTTTGTTTGAATATTACCAATGACATATTAACTCACTGCCCCTTGCTGCAAATTATTAACTAATTGTAAGTAATATGGTCATGAGACATATCTTTTTCTTCCATGTTTAATCAAAAGTCTGCACTTTTACAAAGGCATCAAATTTATGAATGACATTTATAGTTTTTCCTTAAAATTTAAGAATTATTTTGTCTTATTTTTAGATTTATCACTCAACCATGAGATATTTGACGTTCAAGATGTCGATCTGTGCCTTGCTATTATCACATTGAAAATACGGATGTGTTGTAATTTGTCAGAAGTTTTTAGACCTTGACTTTATTCTAATACATTAATTTATTAATTCACTCACTTGTTACTCAAGTGCCTAGAATAAACAGAAGCTAAAGATGTGGTCCCTCATCTGAAGATGAAGGATTAAAAATGCAAGAAAAATTTCAAACCTATATAAATTTGTGTATTGTTTATTTTTTAGTTGTTTATTTAGGCTTTCTATATGTTGAAAAATTAGCCATGATTTAAAACTCTTATTGAATCTGTACGTTGTTTCCATTTCTAAACCATATGCTTGTCTTTCTTTGACCCTTTCTGAAGGGCATACTCTTTGAATACTGTTTTGATTCTTCTATATATATCAAAGATGCTTTTGATAGCTTATGAATTCTTTATAATACATTTACAAACTAGTCAAAATGTAGCTTTGATTTCATTACCCTAGTTTTCTCCATTTTATCATTACATATATTAAAAAATAAGAAAATGCTTGACAGGTTACTGTATATCTATTTTAGAATGTAGGAATTAGACATGAAAAGCACTCTTATAAATTGCTATATACTGATCATCAGTTCCTCGCCATTTCTTCTGGGTGCCAGAAAAATATGGCCGGATGTAGAAGAGGAGTTTTAACGGACACTATTGAGTTGATGGTCTTTATTCCACAGTATGATCTTCACCTAGTCAAAGAAACACTCAATGACAGTCCTGTGACTGACTTGGAGGACGAAGGACTCAGTACCCTGACACAGCATAGCCATTTGGTAAGCAGGCCTTCCCCACACTCAGTGCTTGGCCTAACCCTAACAGAACGAACCCGGGGACATTCCCAAAGGTGTCTAGAGAGAGGTGGCTTCCCAGAACTCAGGATTTCATGACCACTTTTCAAGATGTCATCTAACACCCAACATGACAACAGACTATGCCTTAAAGATGGGGCAAATCAACAGTTAGAATCAAAAGTGTGGAGAAGAGCCCTAGTATAGTGACCAAGCTGATAAAAGCTGCTACTTCTCGAGAGCTTGAATTGTGCAGGCATCAAGTTCACACAACACCCACATGGTGGATGAGAGCAGAGGCTCAGGGATTTGCTTGGAGCTAACAATACATTGGAGCTGGAATTCATACCCATATTGGCTATGTATGAATTCCATGTGGGTAAGCCCACATTATAACTATGACATCAACTTGCTATAAGGTGCTAAAATGTCATACAATCTCTGAAACCTAAATCCTTATTCTTTAGAATTAAATTTTAAATCTGTGTGTTATCTCTTAAGTAATAACGTTGACAACCCAGAAACCTATTATTACATTAAAATTAAAGAACTCCTCTAAAATAGCAAAGCATCTGCCCTATTTTATGGCAAAACATGGCTTTACTATAGAAAAGTAGATTAATTTTCTCCCCACTGTATAGTTTCCATTTAAACCATCCTATAGCCAAAGCCACTTTAGCATTTTTAGTAAAAAACTTCTAATAATGTATCTTGCATAAGAAGGATTTTATAGTATTGTATGTGAAATACAAGTTGTTTCCATTAAAACAAATCTAAAAAGGTTTGTATATACTCTGTATTATTTAGTGGTGTAAAACTCTAGCTCTTGAAGTAATTAATTAGGGATTATCGGGAACTAGCATTTTGGATCCTGGTCAGAGAACATTTTAAAAATCAATCATCATTGGAGACTTCACTTTCTCCACACCCAAAAGAAAGAAGATTAAAACAAATTCTTTGGATATTGTCAGGCATTCTCAGCACACCCACATCTGGTATCATCTGCAACAACTCAATCAATAGGGAAGAGTAATGTAATAATTGCTGCAACATTTTCTGTAATTCCTCATTGTGGTAGCAACAGCATTTCAATAATATTCAGAGAAACTATTTATGGCGCTTAAGGTAAGATGTTTCTGCCATGTGCAAAATAACAACAAATTCAGTGCTGATATTTAACCCTTAATGTGAAAAAATTCTTAGTGAAAGTCAAGAAGCAGTTAAGCACTTACCTTAAACTTAAATTATCAAATACTCTCTAGGCCAGACAATAGTCACAGGATGTTGAGCTACAGGGCATTCGAGTAGGTAAAATAGTACTTGATGGCCATCAATTAATGGAAGACCAGTTGAATTAAATATGATATATCCACACAATAGATGATTATGCAATTGTTAAAACAAACATAGGAAGCTCACCATGTACTGATATGGAAAATTCTCCAAGATACTTTGTTGAGTGCATAAAACAAATACAGGGTAGTGTATATAGTAGTAGGCTATCTTTTATATATAATAAGAAGAAAATTAAGAATATCTGTATTTACCTTTATATGCATAAGGATACTCAGAAAGCTATATTTAAAACTAATAACAGTGTTTTTACCTGGGTGTATATGTGGTGGGATAGGGGTGCTGGGATGGATGGAAGACATGAATGAATGTAAGATGTATATATATACACATATATAATTTTTGAACATGTGAATGTATTACTTGTCAATAAATTAAATTAAAAGTCATTTAATTGACTTACTGCCCTTAACAGGGAACTAGTTAAATAAATATGGTATATTCATGTAGTGGAATACTATGTGGCCATAAAACAGAATAAGGAAGCTCTTTATGTACTAATATAAAAAAATTCTCTGATGTCGTCTTGTATTTCAAAGAAAATCTGTATGCAGAATAATGTCCTTAATATGCTACCATTTTTGTGGAAGGAGGAATATTTGCTTGCAAATGATTACTTAGCGCTGAAAGTACATGCAGGAAATGAGTATCAGTGGTTGGTTGCATTGAAACAACTGTGTGATGTGGCTTGAGGGTCAAGGGGATCTTGTCACTGAATAGTCTTTTATGCTTTTTTCTTAACCACTTGAATGTATTATCTTTTTATAAGAATAAAATTTAAACATTTAATTTTTTTAAAAGTTTTTAACTGTAACTACTACTTTTTCTAAAGAAAAATTTTAAATGAATCAATGAATTGGTCTTGAAATTAGAGAAAGGAAGAAAACCAAGCACCAATTTATCAAACTCTCTGATTTATGAAACAACTAATCCAGCTACTACCAGACTATTAATACATATCCTTATTTTTTTCTAACTAGTTTGATTCAAACTTCTCTTAATAAAATTAACTGGATTCACTATTTCCAACCATATAAATAAATGTTGTGTTTGTCTCTCCTCTACTCCACCCCTCAATTCCAGGAAAGACCGGCTAAGTGGATTGAGACTGTGTAATTTAAATTTTACCTGGTTCATTATCACTTTCAAATAATTTATGCATTTTAAGCAGCTGCTTTCTTCTCCTTATGTGTCAATCATGCAAATTAGCAAGACCTCAAAGAAAGTAGCCTATAATAAATCAATTTTTAAACTGAGTATTTCACAGGGTTATCTTTCCCTGTGTAGATTTTAACAACTGTGAACTACCTACATTTCCACAATAGAAAGTAGTGGAAAGATTATGAGCTAATGGTTAAACACATGAGAAGTTTGATCTTACCCTGCCATTTACAAGCTACATGTCCTTGGACAAATTATTTAACCCCTTTGAGCCTCAGTTTTCCTTATCTGTAAAATAGGAATGAGATGCCTGTTCACAGACAGGGCTGTAACTTGAATAAAGTGGGTTAGTGTTCAGCAGAATGCCTGTCACTGAATGCCTATCACAAGGGTGACCAATAGTCCTGGTTTGACTGGACTCTCTCCTTTAGTACTGCAAGTTCTGTGTCCTGGGAAGCTTCTCAGTCCTGGGAGGATCTGGACAGCTAGCCACCCTTTTTAGTGCAAAAGAAACATTCAATGTGAATTAATATGTTGAGTGCATAGACTAGGAAGGGCATTCGTGTCTATAGTAGATTGCTTTTGTTTCTTGTGGGGCTTCAGTAAGAAAGATAGAAAAAAGTCAGTTCTAAACTTTTAGGCAAAGGAAACACAAGACAGGCAAGGAAAGGTGAGTAAGTGACTTGACTCAGGAGCCAGGGGGCCTGAGTTTTAGTTCTGGTTCTGGTGAAGACCACCTGTGTGGCTAGTTTCAATGCCATTGGGTCTTGGGCTCATTGTGTGTAAATAAGAAATGTAGACCAGATCTTTCTGACCTCTAAAATTCTACTTTATGGAAAGTCAGAAATCCCCAACTGATACGAAAAAAAACTCTGAACACCACCAAAAGGAGGTGGAAAAGCTATTCTGCTGAGTAGAAATAGGTGAATAAGAAGCAGTCAATGCCCACCAGTCACATAGGATCAAATGAGAGTTATTTTTGCTTATGAGAATCTGAGAAATCTCTGGCAAGAAGTGGGTTAGCAGTTGAGACTGAAGGGTGGGTGAAATGTTTGAAACGTTAATAGGCAGTAGACGGCAAGGCACCGAGGGCAGAGGCAACCGTCTGAACAGAGAAGAGGGTGCTAGTTGCCAAAATTGTACTGCAGACAGGCTGCAAAGAAAGGTCACAGGGTTAGTGAGAGCAGATAATAAATATTGCAGAGAGCTGTTTTACTAGGGTCATAGCAATACCACCAGAAAAGCTAAGTGAGGAAGGTAATGAGAGGAGGAGAGATATGAGAACCTGGAGTGGAGGCAGAGTAGGGCCAAGGAAAGGTTCCTTTAGGAAAGGGAGGAGATTGGAACCTGTTTGTAAACATAGGATGGATTAGCAGCACAGAGAGAGCATATGTAGAAAAGTGTACTTTGGAAAGGAGCAAGAAATGTTTTTTTTTAGACTTTAGGGTCAGGAAGAAAAGAAAACTTCAGAGAAGATGAAAATAATTTAATCAGATATAACTAAACTTACAGTGGTAATCATTTCATAATATATGTAAGTCACATCATTATGCTATATGGTGCTGTATGTCATATCTTAATAAACTGAAAAAACAATATACTTAATTATAATACTATCAAAAAAGAAAACAATTGGCAGAATTTGGGTTTGACAGTCTCAATTAACAGAATAAAATAAGTCAACACTTCCGTGCCATCCTTTTAGTTAAAATATCACCTCAACTTGGTGAGTCATCTTCATGTCTATATATCAAAGGCAGTGGTGCTCAATTAATGGGGTAATTTACTGTTTTGGGTAACTGGTTTATTGAAGGTTTCAAACATAACTTGAGCCTTTGTTCTAACTTCTGTCTTTGAATTTTGAAAAATCTATTAGTCTACTCTCCTTTCTTGGCAACCAAAGTGTAAAAATAGACTTAAAAATAGGACCTATTGGATTTTTTTAGTGATATTACTTAATTAAAAATGATTAGTTATTGAAAATAAAGAAAAATATGAGGAGAAAAATTCTCATTTAACCACAAACCCAAACATTACTAATATTTTGGGGCCAATATATCCTTTTTTTCCTAAGCATTTTTGGTTGTTATGGTATTATGCAAATAATATGTATCACAGTGTTTTGCTCACTTAACAATATAAAACAGGAATTTTCTCATATTAATAAAAACTCTTACGAGAGTTTGCTTACACTCATTTTAATATTTGCATTCCATTATGAGACTGCTGTAAATTATTTAACCCCTTTTGTATTTGAACATTTGGGTTTTTAATAGAAACAGACTCACAGATGCAGAGAACAGACTAATAGATGTTTGAAGGGAGTGGGGAGGGTACCTGGGTGGAAAAGGTGAAGGGAGTAAGCAGGAAAAAAAATCTTCATAGATGGACTACACTATGATGGTAGTACCATAGGGAAAGGGCACGGGGGGTGGGGGTGGGGACAGAAGAGGGTGGGGGGGATAAATAGCGATGAAAGAAAATTTGACTTGGATAGTAAACATAATACCATATACAGATGACTTATTATAGAATTGTACCCTGAAACTTATATAATTTTATTAATCAATGTCACCGCAATAAATCCAATTAAAAAGTTTTTCACTATTATATATAATGCAGCAGTGTGCAACTTTATGTATAAAGGGGTTTTCTAACTTATTTAGGATAATTTTGTTACCTTTGATTTCCCAGAAATGAAATTCTTTCTTTAATAGTTTTTTGTTGAATATAGTTCACATACCATACAATTCACCCATTTAAAGTGTACAGTTCAACTGTTGTTCTTATATTTACAGACATGTGCAAGTATCACCACAGTCCATTTCAGAACATTTGTATGGCTCCCCCAAAGCCCTGTATGCTTTACTTATCACCTCTCTCCCACCCACTGTACCTCCGGCTCCCACCTTCCCTAGGCAACCACCACTCTATTTTCTTTTTCTACAGATTTCCTTGTTCTGGATATTTCATATGAATAGAATCAAGTAATATGTGGTCTTTTGTAACTGGCTTCTTTCACCTAGCATAATGTTTTCAAGGTTTGTCAATGCTCTAGAGTATATCCATACTTCATTTCTTTTTATAGCTGGATAATATTCCATTGTATGGATATAGCATATTTGTTTTTCCGTTTGCCAATTGATAGACAGTTGGGTTGTCTCTACCTTTTGGCTATTGTGAATAATGCTACTATAAACATTTGTGTACAAGCTTCTGTGTGGACATATGCTTTCATTTCTTTTGGATATATATCCTAGGAATGGAATTGCTTGGTCATAGGGCTAGAAATGTAACCTCTGCTTAAAAGATCTTGGAAGTTTCTTAATTTTATCTCCAAAGTGCTTTTCCAGGGGTGTTGAATTAACTTTTAATTCTGCGATTAAGGATCTAACTGTTAATCAGTTGGTTCTCAGGGAACAATGATGTCCCAGAGTAAAAGCCTAAGACAGTGCTGTCCAGTAGAAATATAAATCAAGTCATATATGTCATCTTAAATGTTCTAGTAGCCACATTTTTAAAGAGTAACAAAAAACAGGTGAAATTAATTTTAATAATAAAATTTATTAAACTCATTATATCCAAAATAAGATCTCTGCAACCTGTAATATAAAAAATTATTACTGAGATATTTTATCTTCCTTTGTATTCACATTGTTTACAAAATCTAGTATTTATTTTAGACTTTAGTATATCTTAATTTGAACTAGTCACATTTTAAGTGCTCGATGGCCACATGTGGCTAGGACTAGTATAGTGGCTACGAGTTTGGATGACTACATCTTCTTTGGAAGGTAGCAGAAACTTACCTTTTAAAACATATCCTCAGATTTATTTTTCCTTGTTATCTTCCTCTTTTTAATAAAAAAATATGAAGCAGGAACAAAATTTAGCTAACTAAGGATTCCTCTTAGGTAGAGAATGGTTGACTAAGTACTTAGTGGTTTCACATTGTACACATTTCTATCTGATGGGTGACAATGTATAATGTGTAAAAAATGACAGTTTTAAGGTATTCACCCCTTATTTCAGATAACTTGGACAGACCCTGTGACTGCTTTTGTTTCTGGGATCTGTGTGATTGTGCTGAATGCTAAACACCAAGGCTAACATTCTCCCAAATTGGTAAATAATTTCCTTTATGAGGTTTTTAATGATGAAATAAACAGGAAAGAAAAAAAAAAGCAAGGAAGAGGTTTCACTGTGCTATGCTGGTGAAAATCATGTTTTCCAATTTATTCTTCTCACAATGTAAGTATGTGATCTGAGCTCCTATATAATCCCAAAACACAACAATCCTTATCCATTATATGGCAACTGACTGCCGTGCATAATTATTTTCCAAAAGCACATCAGGTCAGAGATGAAGCAGAGAATGGGGGAAAGTGTCCGTGGTGACCTTAGGCAGGTTTTCTTACTTGTAGGAACCAGTTGGCTAGTTATTACCACCTGGCGCTGCTAATGAGTCTAGTTGGGAAAACAAAGCTGCTAAGCATTCACCACAGACTGCTCTGTGGTCCAGGTCTGGGGAGTCTTTGGGGGTCTGTTGCGCATCTAAAGATACATTTTAAGATGTTTAGCCTGTTATAGAAATTGAACTCTTAGTTTTTCAGTGTTAAAAGAAACATGTTGTTTAGAAGCACTATTAGTTGTTGATTCATTTGTGTTTCTGTAACCTAAATATTTCACTGGGTTCACAAAATAATTTCAAAAGCTTATTTTAGGCATTAAAAGCAATTTATTTATAATATTCTTGGAAGAAGTAGACCATCTCTTCCAAGGAAGTAGTTCCACTACTAATCCAAATTGCCACTAAGCAACCTAAATAAAGAGACAATTAGAGCAGGAAGTTTGTTGTCAGAAAGTCCTGGATTCAAATATGACCTCCACCTTTTACCAGGCCTGTGAACAGAAGCCAGTTATTTTTTTCTTTTGCATAAGATCCGTCTCCTGAATACAGGAACAATGAGATCTGTTTTAAGGATTGAGCTAGATAATGCATATATAGTACTTAGCTGAATACCCATCACTGCTGTCTTTGTTGAGGTATTATATTTGTTTTTTTGGTTTTGGTAATTTTCTTACATCCCATGTATTCCAAGCTATCACAGCATAGAGAGTAGCAAATAAAAAGCCCAAGGAACAGTAAATAATCAAACATCAATTACTATGCAACCCAACTCCTATGTTGTGTAAGAGGAAAGCATGAGAACTATGGAAAAGAAGACTGGAGTCAGGGGAAGAGAAGTAGTAGGAAATATTAAAGAAACATACTTACTAAGAAGATGCTTTACTAATACACTCCACCTATTGAGCACTGACTATATGCAAAACACTGTGCTTGGTTACAAAGATTAGATATGTAACCTGCCTCCAGTAAATCATAACACCCAGCGGAGTGTTGTCTTCATTATTTTATGAACCACCTTGCCTATAGTCCTTGGCTTGCTTGTCAGTTCCAGCCTCTTGATTATGAGCAGGAATGCTCTCTTACTCACATTTGTACCTCTGTACCAAGCATAGTGCCTGGCCCATGATAGGTGCTCAATAAATGCTTGCTAAAGTAAATTCCTTAGCATGAAGAAGGGAATCAATCACTATCAGATTTCCAACTGTAATAGATAAGCTCCTTGAAGGCAAAGGCCCGAGCTTGTAAATTTCTTGATGTCAAGAAAGGTGGATTCTTGATATTGGTTTAGCAGTTGTGCTAATATTAAAATTTCATTATTAAAATGAGTTGCTCTGTAATTTCAAAATGTAGTTATTGAAGTTTCAACTTTCAGTAGGTTCCTTTAGTCATAAGTGCATAAAATATACAATTGCATTGCACTGTTATATCTAAGAAGAGAAATAAAGCAATGAAAATGTGCTCTCTGATAAATACGTTACTTTTCTTGAAGTTTGGAAAACGTTTTGCTTTTCAGTGAAATACTATAAATAAGCTTTTCATTGAATCATAAATGCTGGGACTTCATCATTTATTTTCCATTCACGTTACTTTAGTCTATTTTTCTGAAAAGAAAACTTAGATGGTGAAATATGTTTAAATGAGGAAAAACTGATTACAGAATATGTGTGTTTTCCAATTCTCATGTGAAGGTAATGTAGTCAATGAGAGCAATTCATAATACTGTTGCAGTGTATTTGATAAAATTATGTTTTGAGGAGTGCATCCTTTCTGATGTATTGTGAAGTAAATTGTACATTGAGATATTATTACTGAACTTTGTTAGACTGTAGAAGTTTGTAGCTGATTCTTTGATAGTGTGACTGGAAACAGGCTATATTTATTCCTAGTCTATTGAAGCTCATTATAATTGGTGGTCTGGAATCAAATGCTCATCTACAGCTTAATCCAAGCATGATAACTTCCCATTAATCTGTGATGAGTTTTTATTTCTTTATTATGAGCTAAATGTGTAAACACAAAAGAATTAAGTTATCTTGGCATGATTTAATTCTCAGGGCTCCCTCTGCTGGTAATGAAAAACAACAAATTTACCGAGAGCTTAAGAATGAAGTTAATATTATTACCACACTTTTGCCATTTACATTAAAGCTAAATTTACTGTTGGATACTTATGCAATAAAACCAAATGTTTTGGTTTATAGCAAGCCAGATTTTTCACTAAAGATTAAGTGATATTTTTGTGGTTGAATTAATTAGTCTTTTCATCACAGAAAATTGAACTATTTTGTATTTAAAATAAATATTTGCCAGAGTTATACAGAGTAATTTACAACATCATTTATACAAATGATTACCAACAGCTTACATAAATGGAAACAGAACACTTAATAAAGACATAGTGAAGATTTAGTAGCTACCCAAACTACTTCATCCTCCCCTATATAATTCCTATACAACATAAATACACACCACACATATCATCCAATAAAACAATTACTTTCTGGGCCATAGTATCTCAACAGAATACCTAAAAATTGTTTAAAAATATATTCAACTTGCAATCCTCTGAGATAAAGCACCTACTATCACTCCCATTTGACAGGCATAGTAACTATGGTCAGGGATTAAACAGTTGGCCCAAAATTACACAGTAGTTAGTGGAAAGGAGACTTAGGCTCTTCCAATATGGTCTGAGACCTCTTTCTCTCAAGAACTATTTAATAAAAAGGCAACAAGAAAATTATTTAAATTATCTAGTTTTTTATTAACCAAGTTGTCTTAAGTTGCCTGTCCATATTTATGCTTCACAATGCCCTATTCAGCACACCTCTTAATAAACCCAAATCTTCTTAAAGCTATAAACAATTTCAGCCAAGGGTTATATCATGAATTAGAAGACAGAAAAGAATAGAACTGGCGAGGTGGGGATCATTTTAGCATTATCCACTATGTTGGTACATAGAGGGTTGACTGTAACCTTGTGACTCTGAGTTCCAAGATTATTTGGGAAGTGCTGAGAGTCATGCCACTGTATCAAACCATGGGTTCCAATTGGGTCAATCTCAAGATAAAAACAAATGAATACTCCAGTTCCCAGGAGTTTCCCAGGCCTATAAGCAGAGATTCTTTTGGAACCATATCACAAACTTAGCTTTTTTTTTTTTCATGCATAAGTGAACGACCTTTTAGCAAAATTTAATGATAGAGTTAGACCAAAGATTCTGGTCTAACTAACAATTCTCAGTGAGATAAGTTTGATGGTTTCAGTTCAGTGCATACCATGAAAGCGCTCTGGCACAATTGATAGGACGTTCATGAGGAAGTAATATACAGATCCACAGATTAAATTACTTTTCACCCCAAGAGATATTAATAGGGGCGATCTATCAAGGTTACAGGGAAGAGCAGTGACATGACAGTAAGAATGCTCAACCTAAGCTTATATGCTGGAATATAAAGACACCTGCAGTTTTATCCTTGTTTAACTATTACAATTGACAACTTTTCATTTAAAAATGTTTTGGTACAGAAATCAGTTCTGAAATGTATACTTACTTTTCAAATTGAATAAAAATGTAAAAAAAATGTATCTACCTATTTTACTGTAGAATAGATACTATTTATCTCTTTAATAAGAAATATAAAATTAGAACAGATGCCATAATATCTCGACTTATATCTTAAAATAAGATATAAAGACCAGAAATAAAAAATTACTGTTTTCACAGCCATAAATCTATTCAGTTGTAAAAAATATGATCTTTCAGAATAGAAATTTTAGCAAACATTTTGCCTCTAAAAAACCTACCATGAGATCAACTCAATTTCAACTACATTGCAATGTTAGATAATACAGATGGATGAAATTGTCATCTTCTAATCCATAATTTCTACTCCAATAACTCTTAATTGGAATGAAATATGGTCCACCTGACCTTTAGACTTCACACAAAAAAAAATTGTATTATTTCCTTGATCTTTTCAACAATTGAGAAAATAGACCTAAGTGTTCTTTCAAGAGCATAGTAACATTTTAACCATATCTCATATAGCTGAGTACTTCATTCTTCAGAATACAACAACCAAGGAACCAGAAGAAAACTAAAAAGACATCTACGAAATAAAAATAAATCTGGTCAAAGTTCATCCACATTATTTGTGAGAAAGTTCCCTGGCCCCTCTTTGAAAGTCTAGTCACTCTTATTTTTATACACGTCCCAACAAGGTTGGTTACCCTGAAAGAAGAGTATTACTGCAAGTGGACATAGTGACATTACAAACAGCATTTTATGTATACCAGATACAAATCAAATTACCACTCAGGTCCAGAGAAAATGTGAATTGTAAAACACACACACAAAATCCAAGCTCTAGTCTAGTCATTATATCACAGAGCAAGATTGAAATGTACATTTTATAGTCTCTAATGCATGATAAGCTTAAGGTCCTTTATTGCATCTTACCTGGATAAGGAGTATTTACTCCACCACTTGGCTCAGACTGGGCTGTCACAACCCCAGAGAGAGACCCCTGAGAAGATTTACACTATGTCAGGGAGCACCTGTCTCTTCCTCCATGCCTGAATGCAAACCTCTAGCTTCAGATGCCCAGAGGAAGGCTTGGTGGGGAGGGGAGTGGCCCGAGTTGGCAGCTCACATAACTGGTATTCACTTATCCATGTAGGGCACTTCTATGTGATCTCCACAGCAGGTTCTTCTGCTCTACCTGTACTTCAGCTCAGGAAAGCTGTGTCCCCTACCCTTTCTGGGCAGCATCCCCGCAGGAGTAGGAGTAAAGAAAGATACAGTATTTCCTTTTGATGTTGACACAGTCTGACAAGAGCAAAAAATGGAAATTCAGACTTACATACTTGGTGACCAGTTTTCCTCCCAAAGCAATAAGTCATGGTTAAAACAGAAAGCTATATCAAATACATTCTGCCAATTGATCTTTCAACACTGAATTAAAGTCCTGTTTTTCTCTCCATAAATATAACCTTGATTTTATGAAGTTGTAGTTCTGTGTTTCTTTGGTTATCTCCTGAAATGTTAACCCCCAAAATGGGAATATTCTGCAAAGACTGTGTAATAAGAGAAATTTATGATTTTTGAGTGGGTATCATGGACAATCAATCTTTAGGCAAACATTTGAAAACCTCTAGTTATTATTTAGAGAATCTCAAAGTGATTAATTGAAACTGGGTTCTCAAACTTCTTAAGTATGACTATCTCTTACTGAAGTTTCTTGATCTTTTAGCATCTGCTAATTAGGAAGCTACATATGTAGTGACGACAAGCTATTGCCAGATTAATGATTAATTTAATTTTAAATTCACTTGCATTTAATTAATTATCTCATCTATATATATTTCCAAAGTAATAATATAGTATATATATATGGGAGACACAAATTCAGAATCCACTTACACACCTTTTATAGTAACTACAGTGGCTCCTAAAAACTAAGTCCATTGGTTGGAAAGTACTTCTTTAGAATAACTAATCTTATGAAAATAATAAGTAACTGAAGGAACATCTGATCATTTTGAATGTGGGCATGTTTTCTGGGTTGAATTTATTGGAGTAACATTGGTTAATAAAATTATATATGTTCTGATATACAATTCTACAATACATTATCTGTGTATTGTATTGTGTTTATTACTCCAAGTCAAGTCTGAATGTGGGCATATTTTTTTTAAGTTTTATTAAATGTATTGGGGTAACATCGATTAACAAAATTCTATAGGCTTCAAGTATACATTTCTATAATACGTCATCTGTGTATTGCATTGTGTGTTTACTACCCAAAGTCAAGTCTTCTGTCATCAAATACTTGACCCCCTTTACCCGTTACTACCTCCACCCCATCCCTGTTTACCATACTGCTGTCTGTGTCTATGAGTTTTTGTCTTCTTTGTTCATTTGTTGCTTTCAGTTTTATATCCCACATATGAGTGAAAGTATATGGTTCTTAACTTTTTCTACCTGACTTATTTTACTTGACATGATATTCTCAAGCTCCATTCATGTTGTCGCAAATAGCAGTATTTTGTCTTATGACTGAGTAATATTTCATTGTATGTTTGTACTACATCTTCTTTATCCAATCATCTATCAAAGGACATAAATGTCCTCAAAACTTTCAGGTAGGTATCCAGAAGAGGGGTTTCTGAGTCATATGGTAACTCTAGTCTTAATTTTTTGAGGAAACTCCATACTATTTTCCACAGTGGCTGTACCAGTTTACATTCAAATATGGGCATGTTTTAAATTGGTAGGAACCTGGAAACAACTCAAATTGAGTACCCTGCCTTTTTTTGAGATCAAACACATTTTGAATATGAATAGGATAAATAAAATTATCTTTAAAACCTAAATACTTGATTGGCATTGAGACAAATGGGACTTTACATTTAACATAGGAAGGGTTGTCAATAAAAACTAATTCTTTCGTGGAAATTTTTTTTCTCTTTTACTCTAGAAAAATAGGCAAAGACAGAAACATGTAAGATAATTAAGTGGTAGAACTATGTAGTGGCTAAGCACATGGTTTTCAGAGCCAGATAAACCTGAGTTTGACAGAAGGCTCGGCCCTAACCAACTATAAGATCTTCAGTTTCTTCACACCAATTTTTCATCACTAAAATAGAAGTAGTGCCTACATTAGCAAATGGTGATAAAGATTGAACGACATAATTGTGAAGCGCTTGGTACACAGTTAAGAGCTCAAAAAGTGGTGGCCATGGTTATTACTAGTGAACTTTGCATGTAAATGGATATTCCAGTGAGATGTACTTTTAAAACACTAATATTTTTTAGTATGCATAGAGGAAGGACAAACTGCAGATAGACCTAAAAGCTAGGTCTCCAAAGTGCAAAGAGTGCAGGTAGCTAGGTATCCTTACTCCACTTAAGTCAACTCCAAGAGATGAGAAGAGAAGGAATTTTTATCACTGTTTATTTTGACCTTAGGCTCTTTGCTGAGGCCACTAGTACGATATGGTACATGGCCCTATACTCTTGGTATTATGAGTACCACTTACAGAAGAATTAAATAATTTTTTGCAAAAAAAAAAGCCTGTACATTTAACAGAATGCCTGAGACAAATGTGGATTAGGACAGAGACATAGCTTTTGAACTGTCTTATTGTTTGAGTAAAATTTATAAGCTTCATTTGTGAAAGGCTGATATTGCACTTTCTCTTTAATAGAACATTAATTCCTTTCCACCAGCCCTTCAAAAGAACAGTTGAGAAAAACACAAATCACAAATATGTTGTGGATTTAAGTTGGAAAATCAAATTTTCACTTCTTGTTCTTGTATAACTGAATGTTTTTCATTTCTTTTGCCTTGACAATAAATAGGTATAAAGATCTATTTCTTCTTATTTGGCAGGGTGGGTCCAGTGGAAAGACTCTCAACTTATAATTTGCTTTTTTCTTGAAACTTACTAAAGTCCTTAGGAGCCAAACATTTAGCTTCACTTGAAATAAAGATTGTAAAACCAAGAAAGTGTCTTTGGCCCTTCAGGGATTTACTTGAAGTCTGCAGAAAATCATCCTGATAGCACTTGAAGGATCAGGAGGGGATAGTTCAATTACAGTAGGGAAGTGCTGCAAAGAAGATCTGCACATAATTCTCACAGTGCTCATTACCTCTGGCTTTCCGCCTTAGCAACTGCCATGTACTACATCAAGCGTGTAAATGTTCTATGCAGAATGCTTTTTTTTTTTTTTTGTCACAGCCTTTGGGCCCCTGGGGCCCAGACAAGGCTAAGAGAAAGTTAGCATAAAACATTTGGAACTCAGTTCCCTAGTTTTCAAAATATTGAGGTATTATTTATGAAACGTATGATGAATAAGAATACTTAGATGTACTACATAACAATTAGTTGGTTAAATCATACAACAATTCTGTGAAAGATATAAATACTGTTACCATCTTCATCTGAGTTTGTTTGATGGATTGTCTTCCAGTATAAGGTTTAAGAATTCATTCAGTATCAGCCATCAAGATAGACCTACATATCTTAATTCCTCTCATCCATTATGCTTTCCTGATGTCATATAAAGTCTGGGCTTTGTTCTATCAAATTCTGTTTTGAATTTAGTCTCCTATCATTCATAAACCACTCCACAAGTGTTTATTAAGCTCCTACTGTATGCTAGGCACTAGGTATATAGGTATGTACTTCCTGCCCTTGTATAGGTTACAACCTATGGGAGAGAACAATAATAAACAAATAAATATGCAACTATGAATTGTAATACATACCATGAACTAGTAGGGAGCAGTGACAGTCAAGCAGAGGGGACCTCTCTGGGGTGACCTGCAAGGTGAGGAGTACCTAGAGCTTCCCAGGAAGGAGGAACAGAGGAAAGTGCTTGAGGATTTCTGGGCATTCTTGTGACCCACAGAAGTCCACTGTGGCTGAGGCAGAGCAGGAAAGAGGCAGTGTGGGGGCCATCATGTTGGAGAGGAGCTAGGGCCAGATCCATGTAGGGATCATTAATTTGGGTTTTCTGAAGTGTAATGAGAAGCCTTTGAAATGTTTTAAGCAAGGGAGTAACATGTGTTTAAATGACCTCTCTTTAATTCCTATGTGCTAAATGGACTGAAGGTTGCTACTATAGGAACCAGGAAGACAAATGAGACATTTGCAATTGGCCATGCTGTTGGAGTAGTTCTCTTCATTTTATTCAAGAGAAGCTATAAATGCAGGTGTAAAGTAAACTCCAGGACAAGTAAGGACTGTGCTGCTAACCAAACTTGGTGTAGTTTTTATAAGCTATATCCAATTACTTAATTTCTCTTAGCATCAATTTTTCTGGAGAAATTTGCTGACCTTGAAAAGTTATATTGAGGATTAAAAGACAAAATTAATGAGAGGCATCTAACGCCATTCCTGTACAGAGTAGATGCTCAATAAATTATATTGTTATTATCATTTTCCATAAAGTACAGTAAGTACCTTCTTATGACCCATAAATAGCGCCATTTAAAAAATTGTCAATATTTTCATTTGTAAACTTTTTAAGACATAGAAACTACCTTGTTTAAATGGGTTCCAATCTTCTTACTTGCTTTTTCTTTTATATTTTGCAGTAGAGATTTATTTTGCAAGAAAGTGAATAGTCTACTAAATATATGAAAATCAAATCAAATCCTTAAAGATTCAAAGTATGTTTAATGCCATCCTAGTGGTAGGGATTTTTTTTTCTGGTTAACATGTAGGACACGTTTTACATGACCATCTTTGTATATATACAAATGGAGAAAAATATTTAAAATATAAATTAGCATTTTATTTAAAATTCTGTCTCCAGTTTTAACAACTTGTTTTCTAAATTTAAATTATATTTTATGAGTCAATATTTGTCACTTAAAACAGTACATTATGAAATCACTAATTAAATATTAACAGCCAAGTTCAACTAATATTTTCACTTACTAAATTTATAGTTAAAATATTGGTCAGTCCTTGTCAGCAAATAGTTATTCTTTACAAGAGAGAAAAAAAAAACAGTATTCTCACTGATGCTTTTCCATATTTTTTTCTTACGGCTTTAATCCATGTTGTTTTTAGCTATGTGAACAAAAAGGAATTTGGCCTGATTTCAGTGGGAAAAAAAAGTGAAATTTTGGATTTGGAAATATTGGATCAGAAATAGCTTGAAGGGCATCTAGAAAGCACTCCATAAAGGACCTATGACCCAATCATGAGAGAGAGAGAGTGTGTGTGTGAGAAAGAGAGAGAAAGAAGCCTACAGCCACACAGGACCCTAACATAACAATACTTGATCTTTAGGTTTCTCTCCAATCTTTTCCCCCTCATTTGACTCACATGCAAAGAGAAGGCCAGTTCATGGTAGGGCATATGTTATAATTTAGTGCCAATTATAGAACCTCTATAAAGGAATATGTTATTCAATTGATAGAATATAAGTCAGATCAAGTGAAGATCCACCAAATATAGCTATATCCAGAAAAATGTGGATTAAAATACTGTTGGTGAACAGTCTATTAGTAGGTTCTGGTTCTATTCCCCAGCACTAGTATCCCTTTGTTAATGAAGAGTCGTGTTTCTAATGTTGACTTGTAAATCAGTATGCCTTGCATAAGCCACAGGATTCCCATTAACATCTAATGCAGGTGAAGTATAGAATCAACAAAGACAGCAGAAAATAACCACAGCTTGGTTCAATCTTTCCTGAAAAACAAGTTCAGGAAATGGAGCACAGGCATCTTAATTACAAATTTAACGAGCGATAATTTTCAAAACCTGGAGGCAACCAAGATGTCTTTCTATAGGTGAATGGGTAAACTGTGGTACACCCAGACAATCAAATGTTATTCAGTGCTAAAGAGAAGTGAGCTATCAAATCATGAAAAGACATGGAGAAAACTTAAAAGTATATTGCTAAGTGAAAGAAGCCAGTCTGAAAAGGCTACATACTATTTGATTCCAACTCTATGGCATTCTGGAGGAAGTAATAAGACTGGTGATTGCCAAGGTTGGGGAGAAGGAAGGGATAAATAGGAAGAACACTGAGAATTTTTAGGGCAGTGAAACCACTCTGTATGGTACTGTAATGATGACTACATGACATCATGACATTATACATTTGTCCAAACCCACAGAATGTACAACACTAAGAGTGAACCCTAAGGTCTTTGGGTCATAGTGATGTGTCAATGTAGGTTCATAGACTGTAGCAAATGTGCCTCTCTGGTGGAGGGGTGGTGTTGATAATGGGGGAGGCTTTGTGTGTGTGAGAATATGGGGTTTATGGGAAATCTCTCTACCTTCGACTCAATTTTGCTGTGAAAGGCTGGAAGTAGTGTCTTACTATTTGATAACTGTTAACTTTGCTGAGTACTTACTATGTGTCAGGCATAGTTATATACCTGGTCACATTTAATCCTGAACACAACTCTGTAAAGTAGGTGCTATTATTATCATTATCGCCACTTTACAGAGGAGGACATGAGGCTTGGAGAGCCTGCACTTGTGATTATACTATGCTGTCTAAAGCCACAGGTGCTAACTAAAATCAGTGCTTTACTGCAGGGCCATTGTAACATGTGGGCATGAGTAATAACCGTGACAGGAAAGACTGAAATCTCATAGGAGGCTACTTATAAATAAGTTGCAAACATCACATAGGCTGCCACCAACTGAGCAATCCAGAGAAAATCTTTGCATGATTCACTTAGCACTCAATGCCTGAACATGAGGAAACGTGTGTGTTGAAGTAATGCTTGTGTGGTTTCTCCGTCAAAGGGGAGAAAATCAGTTACAAGTCATCTAGTGACAAAAATTTAAATAGATTCTAATGATCTATGCTCTTTTTTTTTTTTTTAAAGCTGTTCTTCTTTATGCTCCAAATAAAGTAAAATATGACTTTTTCACTTTTTAGTGATTTATAGGCTATAGCCCACACTGTGCCCTCACAGGGCACGCACAAAGGGAAGACTGAAATCATTAATAATGGAAAGGATGCCCACATCTGGTTGATCCTCCCAGGTGAATGAAACCAAAGCCCGATTTAACAGATGGACACTGCACTGTTTCCTGATGGTAAAGTCGGCAGATGTTTAGAGATTCCACAAGTACAAAGGCAGAAGGAAGTGCGTTAATGATGAGGTTTCTGGCACACCTTGAAATTTTCTTACTTTTCACACTGCATTTTCTTGCACATTAGATATGTGTGTATGAGTCATGCCATTATTTGAATTTTCATTAAAATAAAATTTTACTCAAAAATATTTTATTCTAAAAATAAGAAGCAAGGGAAATATTATGTACAATACTATCACCGGGCTACACCAAACATTATTCAAACCTTGAGGAAAAAATTAGTTGTTATATTTCCCATTGATTTTCTTTTGCAAAAGTCCTTGATGTGGCCAGAGCCAAGTACACCTGCCCTTGGTGTGATGGCCTGCCTGGTCCCCTGACCCCCGGCTCTGCCTCACTGGCTATGCAGGGGAGCCACTAGCCCCTGCAGGTTTGCCCCAACACTTTACTAGGCTGTATCCATTATTTTTAAGCCTCTAACCTTAAAGGGAAGTTGGGCTCACTTTCATTCACGAAAGGTAAAGTGTGGAGATCATAATGCTGGGTTACTGGCATAAGGACTTTAGCACCAGTAGGGCTGCAGGGGAAAGATTATTTATTCCATAGTGGGTAAGAACATAAGAGCCATAACTGTGCAGACAGTAAGACATGGTTCCAGTCCGGGCACCCACATTTGCTAACCATGTAGCCTTATCCTTGGACTGGTTACTTTAACATCTCTCTGTCTTGGCTCTCAGTTTTCTCTTCTGTACAATGGAGATCCTCGTGCATACCTCATAGGATTTTATTGGCAATTAAGTGAGGTAAGGGATGGAAATGCACTTTGCACACTGCCTGGTATAGAGTTAAGTCATTTAAAAAGAATAAATCAAAGAGAGAGAGAAAAACTGTGCATGGTGACTTTCCATGGACACTGCCTCAGGAAACAACGCATTCTTCCTTCTTTTTGCCTGAGGATATTTCCATTTTGATGCCTAGATAGACTGGCTTCTGCTGATTTTTTCCAAACCTGTCTTGATCACTCCAGGCATCAAAGTTCTGGGCCATATATACAATATAGTAAACGTGAACAACAATATTGTATTATAACCATCAAACTTGCTGAGATGAGATCTTAATTTTTCCCACCACAAAAAAGAAATGATAACTATGTGAAGTGATAGAGGGGCTAACTAACACTACAATAACAACCATATTACAATACATAAATGTATTAAACCAATGTATTATATACTTTACATTTACATAGTGTTATATGTCAAGTATACTTCATTCACTCACTCATTCATTAACTAGTTAATTAATCAGAGACCTGGACTTCCCCCAGATAGAACTTCTTATTTCAGAACTGAGAGCAGGCTTAGGGACCCACCCAGCACAACTATCTTGTCTCAGTTCTTCTTTTAGATGTTTAGAAGTTTGGCCTTCTGAGTTCATCTGAGAACAGAGACAATCTACAAAAAAAAAAAAAAAAAAAAAAAAAAAAAGTAGCTTTCTCCAAGAGTCTTTTATGTGCTTTTCCAATGAAGTGAAGCTGCCCTAGGGTTAAATGCTGTGCTATCAACGGATGGAAGACAGAGACGCACCCTGAAAAAGGAAGGCCAAATTTCCCTCTTTCGTATTCTCCCCCAAACTACCTGCTGGGTGACTGTTTAATTAGTGGACAAACAGTGTTTCTCAAAAATAACAGAGTCTTTAGTGTTCACAAGGATATAGTTCCTAATGTTTTTTCCCAGCAATATATACAACTATTTCCTACTATTAAATAGTAGGCTAATCTGAATATTAAGTATCTGCCAATTTCAACACACCTCTCCTATAAACATTTCCTTCCTGGCTCGGAAGGAAGCCCAAATGATGTGGTCCTGTGAAGTGCTTTAACTTTCTTTTTTATGATTGGTGCAGAGCATCTGATTATTTCCAGGTGTTTCAGATTTTCTCATGGTCTCCTTGTTATTTCTCCCCTCTTTGAGCTCCTTTGGCAATGAATGTGACCATGAGTCCAAAGCTATAAAGGATGTGTTCACCACTTCCCTCTTATGTCTGTCTCTTTATTTAACCACAAGTTCACTGTCTTTATCCATGTTAATTCCCTGAGGTATTCACACAGCATTTGTGTTGACTGCCTTAATTTTGATCTTCTCTAATCATTCCCTGCCAGATGGTAGTTAAAGTTTAATGGTCCCTGTAAAAATAGTTCCCTTTCTTCTTTCATCAGTCATGTGTGTTTACTTAGCTAACTGCTGGATGTTCAGAGTGAACACAGAATGACCACCAACAAAATGAATTCAACAAACACATTGGCTTAATACTTTTCATGGTAGCTAAAGATGTTGCCTGCCATTATCCACTCAGCCATTATCCTTACCTTTTATCATCTTTCCTTTCTTTTTTGTTAGTTTTTTTTTTCTTTTTATCTCCCTTTTCAGGTTGTTTGGTGGAAAACCACAAGACCGTTAGGCCTGGCAGCCATTAGTCTCCAACAATTAACGTGTGTGGACATGTTCAGCTACAATAGCACTTAAGTGCTAGACAGATGACATTTGGCATATCTGTAGAGCTTTCCTTGCCACACCCATTAGATATGGGTAAGCATCATTCTTTATGATTCAGATAAGCTGAGCTAACTCTCAGCAGGCCACACAAGAGGCTAGGCTAGAAACTTGACATTCTTAAGGAATAAAATGAAGAAGCAGATAGATATAACAAATTCCTCTCTATATAAATAGTATGGCCTTTGTGCATCTTACCATCATTTCTGAGCTCAGAAATAGCAACTAAATAAGAATTATGTTATTTACCATTTTACAGATGAGGTAACTGAGATGAGTCATATTATACGGCTCTTGCCAGGCCACACACACATCTCTAGAAGTATCCTGTCACTTTGATTTACAGTCAATTTGTTAAAATATGTGGGAGCTATTTAAAAATAAATAAAACTAACCAAACAAAAGATTAGCAGCATTTTTAGAGCAAGCATTCTGGGTGACTTTATACACACATACCACTTAAAGCCCATAAAACATAGGAGTCCAAGGCAGGGGTCTGCAAACTACAGCCTGAAGGCCAAATTTAGCATGCTGCCTGTTTTTGTAAATAATGTTTTATTGGAACATAGTCACTCTCATTCTTTTACATATTGTTTATGGCTGTTTTCACACTACAACAGCATTCTTGAGTAGTTTTAACAGTGACTATATGATCTGCAAAGCCTAAAATATTTACTATCTGGCCTTTTACAGAAAAAGTTTGCCAGCCCTGCTCTAGGCCTTTGAATTATGGCATTGCATGAATAATTAAATTCTTCTTATGATTCAGGAAAGTTATTAGGTGTTGTTACTGAACATTGTTTAAAAAAATATTGATATTAAATGGCCTTTCAAATGCAAAAGAACTCTAAAATTATCTACTAAAATTTCCATCTCAATTGTACTGACAGCCTTGAAGAGATAAGAAACTACAAATATTCAACAGCTTCTTGGTCATTTGGCAAGCAGCTGATGGCCAGTATACATTCTACAGTTGGTAGTATGTAATCTAGAATGTAAGCGAAAGGTATCCCAACTATTACTTAATGGGGGAAATGTGTAACCATTTGGACAGTTTTGCAATTTGGGCAAGAACCATAATCTCCCTGGGCTTTTGTTTTTACATCTATGAATCAATGCTATGTATTAAATAATCTCCAGCATCCCTTTTAGCACATGTTCTATTGCCCATATTTCTCCAAAGTGCAAGTAGCCACATTCTCCCCTCCAATCCCCTGCCAAAAGAAAAGTTCCTAGGCTCTCATAGGAATGTAGTTAGTCCCAGTTTTTAAACAGCCCTTGCAGATTTTAATTTTAGGCAACTTTGACCTGAATCTCTGGGGAGCAAGGGAGAGATGATACCCTGAAATGGAGAGCATTAAGTACTCTCAGGCCAAATATCTTATCTATGTCTTTAAAAATAGACTTATACCGTGTAGACATGAGAAAAGTGTTTCCAAACATAGAACAAATAAGGCATCCACTTTCCACAAAGATTCTGAAGGGTGAATTAAGACATTTAACTGATTATTGAAGATGGCAGCATAGGCAGATATAGCTCACCTCTTCACACAACCACATCAAAATTACAACTAAAATATAGAATAACCATCACCCAGAACCGTCAGAAATCAAGTTGAATGGAAGTCTGACATCTACAGAATTAAAGAAACCACACCCATCCAGACAGGTGGGAGGGGCACAGATGCAGAACAGGCTGGTCCCACACCCACATGTAGTGGATAAAAATGGGGAGGGATATCACGGGAGCAAGGAGTCCCGGCCCCAGTCCAGGGTTCCTGTGCCAGGAAGATAAGTTCTCATAACTTCTAGCTGCAAAAACCAGCAGGGATTGAGTCAATGGAAGGAACTTCTGGATCCCCAAGCAGTTCCTCTTAAAGAACCCACACATGGACTCACCTATTCAGACTCACTCCCTCTGAGCTTCAATGTTGGGAGGGGAAGGCAGCATGAAGGGTACCCATGGCATATTGGGAGAGGCTGACGTGTCTGGCATCGGGGAGAGCAGAGGCCATTGTCCCTTTTCTGAGCTATCCCCATGCAGAGCCATGGAGCTGTCAAGCAGATGCCATATCTGAGACTCCATTAACCTGACTAACACTGTTTGACCCACCTTGGAGATCCCCAGAAACTCTGCCCCACCCAACTTACTGGCCCACTCAAGCTGGTATTGACTCATGCTTCACAACTTCCTAATTCTATCAAACAAGCAATAGCTGGCCTCAGTGACCCCAGGCATGGTACTAGCAGCAGCCAGCCTAGATTCACAGCTTGGCTTTGACTGGGAATCTTCAAGCCAGCACAAATAGCAGCCATCCTAGATTTGTTTATAGCTCAGGCAAAGTGACCCTGGGAAAAACAGAGGTGTGGGCTGACCTAAGTACAAATAGGTAGTTACAGAATAGCCACGGGGATATAAAATACAATGCAGGAAATGGAGTAGTCAAAAACTTATGCCCATGGACATGAACAATGGTGGGGGATTGCCTGAGGGAGTGGGAATCCTGGGTGAAGGGAGATAAAGGAGGAAAAATCAGTACAGCTGTAATAGCATAACAATAAAATATAATTTAAAATAAAAATATATTTCAAACAAAACAAATTTAAAAAAAAGAAACTTAACTGATTATTTAAAAGTTTCTTCTTATATTAAAACAAATAAAGCCATGTTGTAAAGTAACATGCAAAAACCAGCATGAATTTTTAAAGCAAAATACAACCTTCAAAGAAATTTTGTTCATAAGGAAGGGGCCTCAGATTTTACACCAGAGCCTTCCTCATTCTCTGTCTTATCACACAAAGGGCTGTTCACTGTTCATGGTCACTGAGGAGCTTCAAGGGAAAAGTTATGTTACAAAAACAGGGGTGTCCAAAAACAAACCCCAGAGTTTGCAGCTGGGGGATGGGGAAAAGGAAGCAGCTTTTAAGACACCTTTGCATGCCTGGGGCTAGTGGCTAGTGTCTTTGTTATGCAAAATGGCTTTGATACTTCCAAGGCCCAAGAAGATGGGAGGAGTCTTGAACTGTGGGATGGTATGGAAGGAGCCTACAGAGCCTGCGTGGGGTTCTGTGAATGGTCAGAACTGGTTGAAAGACCCACTGCATCAGAGGACACAGTCAGGGATATATAAGCAGCTGCGGACATTTCAGCTGTGTCTCACTCTCTCTCTGGCTCTCTCGAGCGCTCTCTCTCTCACTTGCTCTCGCACTCTCTATCCATGTGGTTTGGAGGAGGGGGCTCTCCAGGTTATTCTCTCTCTCTCTCTCTCGCTCTCTCTCGAGCTCCCTCCATGCAGCTTGGTGAAGGGGCCTCCTCCATGCGGTTTTGCGAAGCTAGGTTCTCCATGCGGATTAAAGAAGCAGTTCTCCATGCGGTTTTGAGAGGGCTCTCCAGGCCGCTTTAAGAGGCTCTCGCCATGCAGTTTTGAGAAGGAGAGGAAATCCATGTGGTTCACAAGAAGAAGGCAGTTTACAAGGAGGCTGAGAATCCAGGCGGTTCTGCATTGAGAGCTGGAGGGCACCACAGCACAGAAAGGACCTCCCCAATCAGAACTGAGTGATTGGCAGCTACTGGAAAAGCTGAACTATGCCTAGGAAGTAGGGAAACGGTGTTTCTGACTTTTCTAAGGCTGGCCTGGTTTGGTAGGGGGAGGCAGAACTATGTGTTTGTGGGTATTTTAAAGAATGTAAGACTCAACAGCAGAAATCCACAAATAATCTAAATCTATTTAACTGTTAAATAAACAATTCTTTTTTTCTTTTCACTAAACTCTAGTACTGAGAGTTGTACTTCTGGCGGTGGGCAATCGGGCCCCTAACTAAATGGCCTGTGGGTTCTGTTTCAATCGGAGCAGCCCAGAGGTTCTGTTACAGTTAGAGAGACAGTGCCTTATGGAAAGTGAATTCTCATCTTCCAGTGTGAAGAATATCACCTGTGGCTTTGAATCAGTGCACCAGAATTTATATTCAGATTTAGTATTGTGTCTGAATACTTCTTACTAGCTCTGAGAAGTTTATGTTCACAATATGTGTACAAGTGAACATTCAGACTGTCCCCGACTTATAAATTCCCAGGAGTGTGTGTATCTTGTCCTGATTTTTCAATATATTACTGTGGGAAGAATTCAACATTGTACATCAACTAAATTATCTCTTAAGTTCCCTTCCAAACAAGGGAGGCAATGGGAGGTGAGGAATGGAGTGGGAATAAAGGAGGATGTTCTGCCATTAATTCATAGTCAAGTTTAACAACTTTGGGCTATGGTTTATTTATCCATGAGAGGTTGGAAATAGAGGCAGGCTGACATCTGCCAAATGTGAAATTCTTAGTAAATTACAACTGCTATAAAAATGTTTTTTGTATTATCTTCTCCTCACTATTCTATGCCTGGCTTAGGATACTCCTAATCTCTTTTTAGTAAAGAGCATAATAAACACCATAAACAATGCAGATATCAGAAAAATAATTTGGGACACAGTAAGTGCAAAAGGGGGAGGAGATAATTAAATATCAAAAGGAGCTACCATAATGAGACTCAACAATAATAAGGCTTAAGAAGCAAAGAAGTTTATTTTTTTCTCAGGTAACAGTCACAAGCAGGTGGGCAGCTCTGTTCCACATAGCCATTCAGATATTGAGGCAGATGACTGATCTCCCTCTTCCACATGTGGCTTCCAAAACCATTGATTGTTTCCATTCCAGCCACCAGGAAGGCAGAAGCCTGGGAAGTCCAGAGCCAGGAATTTCATGAGAAGCAACATACTCACCTCACTTCCACGTACAATATATTGGCAAGAGGTTCAGCCACACACCTACCTACAAGAGGGATTGGGAGATGGGAATCTCATCCTAGCCATATGTCCATTACTGTGCAAGAAGAGAATAGACTTAGGAGACAAGATAATCATTGTGATCATTGGAATTAAAGGAGGTAAAAGAGGCAAGTTAGTCTTTTACTCAATGTAAAAAAAAGGTATATACATATATAAAAATATTAATGTTTTAATATTTCATTTTGGTATATAAAATATTCATATGTTGATAAAATTCAGATAGTTATAAAATAAATTAATGATACCCAAATATTAACAAATCTTAGAATGTATATAGTTGAAGACTTCTACTTCTCTCCTCCCTTACCAGAGGGAACACACTCCTGAATTTAGTGTAAAGCCTTCCCATCTGTGTGTTTTTTAAAAATTTACTACATTTTTAAATTAATAAGCAATATGAAGAATAATCCTGTTTTTTAACTTAAAGTGGTTCTACACTGTATCATAATGCAGCTTACTTTTTCCCTCCAAATTGTAGTCATTAGATTATCCATGTTGAAAATGTAAACTAAATTTCTTCATTTTGACTGCTTTAGATATTTGTGTGACTGTGGCTTGTTTCTGATTTTTTATTATTGTAAATGTTGGTGCAAAGAGCATCTTGGTGTGCATAGGGAAGCACCTTTCTTGAGTGGTATTGTTCAGTAAAGTAGCCACTAGCCACATGTGGATACTTACATTTAAATTAACTAAAGATCAATTAAATTAATCACTCAAATAAAATTAAAATTTAATTCCTCCATCACTTTAGCCACTTTTCAAGAGCTCAGAAGCACATGTGGCTAGTGGCTAGCATATGGTCATTATCAATCATAGAAACTTCCATGGACAATACTGCTCTAAAGTACTAATATATATGCAGCAGTTGAACTGCTGAGTTGTAGAGTATGCACTCTTATATGTTCTCAAATTTAGTAGATATTGCCAAATTGTTTTCCACATCAGTCAAGATTCTTAGTTATAAGCAACAGAACACTATTATGGATTATTTCACCAAGAAAAATGTTTTTAAGATTTTATTTATTTATTTTGAGAGAGGGGGAAAGGAAGGGAGGGAGAAAGAGAGAGAGAGAAACAGTAATGTGAGAAATACCTATTTCTGGACTAAAGCCACAACCCAGGCATGTGCCCTGACTGGGAATCAAATCGGCAACCTCTTGCTCCACAGGAGCCCAACCATCTGAGCCACACAGGTCAGGGCAGCACCAAGAAAAATATATTTTTAAAGGATCTGGGTTAGCTTACAGAATCTCAGGAAGAACTTGGGAACGAACTTGAATATAAATTACCTAATATCACACCACAGAATTTTTCTAATCAGGACAATGCTACTCTGATTAAAGGCATAGGTATGGCCCCTTTTATTTCCAAAATGACATATTTTGATACTGGTGCTTTTTCTAGGACTATAGTCATTGCTGCCTCCAGAAATTGTATGTAGGTGCCGTTGCTGCTTCTACCTTCACTACAGGAGTCCCACTTGGTCCCTACATTTTTTTAAAGTATATTTTATTGATTATGCTGTTACAGTTGTCGCAATTATTTTCCCTTTGCCCCCCTCACCTGGTATTCCCTTTCCCTTCAGCAATACCCACTTAGTTCATGTCCATTAGTCATGCATGTAAGTTCAACCCAGTCATGTGCACTGACTGGAGTCAAACCAGCAACCCTTTGGTTCACAGGCTGGTGCTCAATCCACTGAGCCACACCAGCCAGGGCACCTATACTATTCTTAATATTCCCTGTCTATTTTGTACCAACCAATTATACTCCTTGATTCCTGTGCCATTTCCTCCTTTTTTCCCCTTCCCCCTCCCAGCTGATAACCCTCCAAATGATCCCCATACCTATGATTCTGTTCCTGTCCTGGTTGTTTGCTTAGTTTGTTTTTGTTTTTTAGATTCAGTTGTTGATAGTTGTGAGTTTGTTGTCATTTTAATGTTCATAGTTTTTATCTTCTTTTTCTTGAATAAGTCCCTTTACAATTCATATAATAATGGCTTGGTGATTATGAATTCTTTAGCTTTACCTTGTTGGAGAAGCACTTGGTCTGCCCTTCCATTCTAAGTGATAGCTTTGCTGGATAAAGTAATCTAGGTTGTAGGTCCCTCCTTTTCATCACTTTGAATACTTCTTGCCAGTCCATTCTTGCCTGCAAAGTTTCTTTAGAGAATTCAGTTGACAATATTATGGGAGCTACCTTGAAGGTAACTAGATTTTTTTCTCTTGCTGCTTTTAAGATCCTCTCTTTGTCTTTAACCTTTGACATTTTAATTATGAATGTATCTTGGTGTGGGCTTCTTTGGGTTCATCTTGTTTGGGACTCTCTGTGCTGCCTGGACTTGTATGTCTATTTCCTTCACCAGATTAGGGAAGTTTTCTTTCATTGTTTTTTCAAATAAGTTTTCAATTTCTTGCTCTTCCTCTTCTCCTTCTGGCACCCCTGTAATTTAGATGTGGGTATGTTTGAAGTTGTCCCACAGGTTCCTCATCCTCTCCTCATTTTTTTCATTCTTGTTTCTTCTTTCTGTTCTGAGTGAATGTTTATTTCTTCCTTTTGTTCCAAATCTTTGATTTGAGTCCCAGCTTCCTTCCCATCACTGTTTGGTTCCCTGTATATTTTTCTTTATTTCACTTTGTATGACCTTCACTTTTTCCTTTATTTTGTGGCTGTACTCAATCATTTCTCTGAGTATCCTGATCATCAGTGTTTTGAACTCTTCATCTGATAGGTTGGGTATCTCCATTTCATTTAGTTCTTTTTCTAGGGTTTTGTTCTGTTCTTTCATTTGGGTCATACTTCTTTGCCTCATCAATTTGGCAGCCTCCCTGTGTTTGTTTCTATGTATTAGGTAGAGCTGCTTTGACTCTGTCTTTAGTGTGGCCTAATGTAGTAGGTGTCCTGTGATGTCCAGTGGCACAGCCTCCCTTATCACCCAGGCTGGGTTCTCAAGGTACACCCTTCATTTGGGCTTAGTACACATTCCTCTTGTAGTTGAGCCTTGGTTACTGTTGGAAGATCAAAGTGAGGGATTTACCCAGGCCAGTCAGCTACAAGGATTGGCTGTGATCACTGACCACTAACTCTCTCCATGGAGGATTAGCTATGCAGGGGCAGGGTAGTGGTGCTCTGACATGGTCTGTAGCTGTCCACTGGGTGTGCTAGCCCTGAGGTTTCCTGGGTGGTGCAAGCCAAGGTCAGCCCCCACCTGTGTTTTGCCCGGCGCACCTGCCTGAGCTATAAAGCAATCTGAAATGGCTGCTACTTGTGCTGGGCTTGGAGATTCCAGGCAAAGCCAAGCTGTAACTCTAAGTTGGCTTCTGCTAGTGCTGGGCCTGGAGCTCACTGAGGCCAGCTATTGCTTGTTTGAGAGGATTTAGGAAGTTGTGAAGCATGAGCCAAAACCAGCCATTCATATGGAAAAGCAGCTTTAACGGGCCAGTAAGTTGGGTGGGGTAGAGTCTCTGGGGATCTCCAAGGCAGGTCAAACAATGTTAGCCAGGTTGATAGGCTCTCAGATATGGCACCAGCTTACTGGCTCTATCTTGATGGATGTGGTTTTCTTAATTCCTAGTTGTCAGATTTTCATTCAACTCGATTTCTGATGGTTTAGCTGATGGCTGTTCTATATTTTTGTTGTAATTTTGATGTGGTTGTGGGAAGAGGTGAGCCATATATGCCTACACCACCATCTTGACTGGATCCCTTTGGTCCCTATATTTTAACACCATCTTTAAAGTTTAGACCTGATGCATTTGTTTGGCAGACTGAGCCATACACCTATATCCCATCTTTACAGAAGGCTGCAAAGGCAAGAGTCCTGTAATTTTTCTCTTCTGGGAGTTGTGCAGATTTTTAGACTTCCTGGATACTATCCTGTTAGTCTCCAAAGTGGATATAAAACTTTTAATTCCTACCATAGCAAGGGACAATTCCCATTTCTCCACATAGTTTCTTAATTGTGGTGTCATTTAGCATTTTAATGTTTGCCAAACTTATGATTGGGCAAAGATATTTCAATGTGATTGTAATTTGCATTTTCCTGATTAATGGTAAAGCTGAGCATCTTTTAATGTACCTCATTATTATTAGAGCTTGATCTATAGACTATTTATTCTTTTGCCCAATTTTTCTGTTGAATATTTGGACTTCTTCTTGTTAATTTTAGGAACTTTTTGTATATTTGATATTTTTAAGTCGTAGGCATTAAATATCACTCCTACCTGGTATTGAATTATCTTTTCAATTTTAAAAACTGTGTTATCATGGAAGTCTTCAAGCATTTACAATATAGAATAACATAATGAATTCCAGTGTACCCATCACCTGGCTCATCAATCTTGTTTCATCTACACCACCATCCTGTACTTCCTAACACTAGGATATTTGGAGGAAAGTTCTCAGATATCAGATGTTTAAGTGTGATAGTCTGAGGAAAAGAACTCTTTGTAAAACCAGAATGATAATATCACCAACCTAATAACATGTTTTTAAAAATCCCTTAAGTATCATCAAATTATCTGGTCAATATTCAAATTTCCCCAGTTGCTTTCTAAATGTTTTTATAGTCTGTTTCTTTCAGTCAATATCAAGAAAGATTTAAAATCAATATCCAGTAGTCAATAACTATTCAATTGTCTTTTAAGTACATTTTAATCCATAGGTTACCCCTCCATCTTTTTCTCTTTCTTTTTTATTTTTTGGCAATGTTTTTTGTTATTGCTTAAGAAGCCAGGTTTTTGTTTTGTAGAGTTCCTAAGGTTTGGATTTTGCTTTTAAATCTATGTGGTGTAGTGTAACACGTTCTTCCACCCCTTGTATTTTCTATAAATGGGTAGTTATATTGAGACACTTAAATAGACTCAACTGCAATTTTTTGGCAAGATTACTTCATTGATGGTGTAGTATAATTCCATCAAGAGATACATAACATCTAGCTGTCTCTTTTTTTGAGATGCTAGCAGTCATTAATGATCTTTGGAGATTCATTAATAGGGGTTGCAAAATGGCAATGTTTTAATGATAAGAGTCCATCTTAATTTGTTAGTTGAAATTCTTCTTTAAAAACAGAAAAATTAGTTTTTTATGAACTAAACGAAAGAAGTCCCTTATGAACTATTGATACCGTTTGGTACAGTTCATATAGGAAAGGCAAGATAAATGTTATTTTCCCTTTAACAGTTTCCTAGAATCCTATCAAGGGAAACAGGTTGTGGACTCCAAATACTGTTTTCCACTAAACAAACTAAGGATCCTTGAAGAAATGGGCATCTCCTGATCTGAAGCAGGAAATGTGCAGTGTAAGTCTATACATCATAACTGAGAGTGAGGAAGCTATAAAGTCTGCTAGAGTTGTATCAGTAGTGCTCAGGAGCCAACTTGAAGAGGTTTCCACTGACCAAAGATAGGGTTATTTGAGCACTTGGAAGAAAAGTAAGTAAAGGATTGAAATTCAACTTACATATTAAAATTTGTAAGTTCATAATGATACCAAACAGAAAACTCTCTATATTTCTAGTGGAATTCTTCTTTGTCCAGATGTTTTTTTAACCTGAATGTAGTCAGATTCATTCATATTTCCCTTTAAGTTTGTGCTTTATTATGGCTTGGTTAAGAAATCTTTCCTTACCCCAAACTCATAAAAATATCCTTCTAAAACTAAAAAATATATATATATTGACTTGATATTTGTCTTAATCCAAACTATTTTTGTGTATGGTGTGAGGTATGTCTCAGTGTTTAAGTGGAGCCTTAGCAGAAAATATTAAAGGAATCAAAGAAAAAAAAATTTGGGAGAAATAATGGGTGGAACTTTTCTGGAATTAAAGTATAAATAAAAAGTAATTCATGCCTGGATATAGCATGTAAAATGCAAAACATCAAAAACAAATATCTTAAAATCAATCCAAGAGTAAAGAGAAATAAGTTACAAAGGAACAACAGATAGTAAATTTACCAATATCTATATCAATATCTATAATGAAAGCCAGGAGCCAGTATTTCTCTCAAATACTGAGAGAGATTAAAAAATCAAGAACTCTGTAACCTACAAAGTTATTTTTCAAGAATGAGACTTAAGTAATGACAATTTAAGCAAAAACTGGGACAGTTTACTTCCAAAGACTTGCCCTAAAAGAAGTTCTAAAAAAGGTACTTTCAGAATAATGAAAATTACTCCAGAATGATGATCCGAAACATGGGAAGGAATATTAAGGAAGTAACACAATTACTACCTGTTTAAATAAAAACAGTAATAATGTCCAAACTGTGAGACTGAGAAAAAAAAGGGACAAAACAATCACCTGTATCTCAGGAAGGGAAAGGGTATAATTTAAGTAGTTCTAAGGACTTGTATTATTCCAAGTGAAATTAAGGTAAGAATCGTGTGACTTTTGGTTTTGTTCAATTAAATATATATGATAAAATTTTGAGGATAACCAATAGAAATAGATGGTATAAAGTCTATGTCAGCAGAGGGGAGAAGAACGGTGAACTAAAAAAAATACACATAAGGTCATAGAACTCAAATGGAATAGAATTGAAAGTCCAGAGATAAACTCTTAAATTAAAATTGACTATGGTGATGGTTATACAACTCTGTGAATATGCTAAAACTACCAAAGTCTACACTTTGAATGAATGAATTTTATAGTATGTTAATTAAATTCCAATAAAGCTATTAAGAAAAAAATAAAACAAAGAAAAAGTACCCCCCCCCAAATTGGAGCCTATGCCATTTGTAAGTTCATAATTACACCAAACAGAAAACTCTTTACATTTCTAGTGGGATTCTTCTTTGTCCAGATGTTTTTTTAACCTGAATGTAGTCAGATTCATTCATATTTTTCTTTAAGTTTGTGCTTTATTATGGCTTATTTAAGAAATCTTAAATAAGTTCTTCCTCGGCCTCTTTTTCTCTGTTTTCCTCCCCATCTACTGCAGATCTTTCTCAGCACCAAGAGGATTCATGGCTAGTCATGGCTTCCAGACTCCCACCTGTTTAATTCTGCTATTAAAGAGGGAAGAGGTTTCTCTTTCTAGATCTAGTCTGAAATATCCCAGTAAAAGGCTCTGATTGGCCCTGCTAAATTATTGTTCCCACTATTTAAGCCAATGACATTGACCAAAGAGATGAAGGATTATGATTGGTCAAGTTATGGCCACTGCAGAAGGGCTGTTACCAGAAAGGAGAGAACAAAAAAGGAGGTAAAGAAGGAGAAAAAAAGAGTGGAGATCTACTCTAAAAGACCAGTTTGCATATATAGTCCGATCCTTAAATAATTTGTTTCTAAGTCACAGTGAAGAGTCTTATTTAAAGATTCCTAACCAAAACACTTCAATCTGAATGATGATGGACTCCAGTTCATAAGTCAACCTGTGGATGTCCAGCTGTCTCTTACATGAACCTATTATAAACCTCGTGTTCAAATGTGGACTATTTTTGTTGGGTAATACAGGATACAAAAAGGTTATACAATTACATGATTTTGTCTAACTTTATGATCACATTTTGTGACTGCTTCTTGGTAATGACTAAGGCCAGAGTTCCTCTGATAAATTAATTTCCTGTTATACCACCCTTAATCATTCGTGTACTTCAGAACTTACTTGTATTAATTCACCTCAATAAAAAAATATTAATTTTTTCTTTAACTTCACATTTACAGTGCTTCTTAAAGCCAATTTTATCATCAGAAATTGCCAAAGTACAAGGATGAATGTCAGAGTGTCAAGGGTTTTAAATGAATTCTGACAAGACAGAAAAGGTCAAAGCAGATTTCTTCAACATGTTCAAATGTGGTCCTGATCATAAAGATTTTTACAACAAGTATTTAGGTTATTTCTTAAAATGACTTCAGTATTCTGCCATACTTGATGGATTAAATTTTGCATGGAACACTCTTCTCTCTAGGGTCCTCAGCTTCTGCCTTGCTCATCTCTTCATCCTTCTGCTCTTGGTTCAGATGTCATGTCTTGCAACAAGTCTTTCCAGCTTCCCCAAGATACAGCCTGTTGCCTCTTCTAATATCCTCTCCATACTCAGTGTTTACCTCCGTTATTACATTTATTACACTGTATTGTAATTACCTCTTAATTTGTGCAACTCTGATTCTTTTCACTACAGAACCAGCTTCCTGTGGGCAAACACTGAACCTAGACTAAAGTACCCCAGAGAAAAGCACAAATAGTAAGTATCTGCTATGCATTTGTTAAATTAAGAAACATTCTTCAAAATAATTGCCTTGTACTCCAAAAAGTGTCAAGGTCATGAAAGATCTTAAACTATCCCATGACTCTAATCCTGTATTGCATTCTGGATCAGAGAAAGAACATTAAACAGACAACTAACAAAATTTCAGTGAGGTCAGTAGGTTCGTTTATGGTATTGTATAAATATTAACTTCCTGGTTTTGATCATTGTTACTGGGTAAAAGGCATATGAGAATTCTTTGAATAATTTTTGCAATCTTTTTTGTAAGCCTGAAGATTAAAAATGTTAATAGGAGAAAAACATGCATATGTTGACTCATGAATGAAAAGGAAGGGATGGCAGGAAGGAAGGGGAAAAGGAGAGGAGGAAGGAGGAAAGGGAGAAGAGGAGTAAGAGGAACGAAAGCTAGAAGCGAGCTGGCTTTTAGAAGTATAGCTAGGGTAATAAAAGGAAAAATTTGAGAGAATACTAACCATAGGTGCCTCAAATCCCATGTTATTACCACACTCTTAGCAGTCCAATTAGGAAATGCTGTTCATGACCACAACCTTATGTAATTCTTGCTTTGCTGTTTACTCCTGAACTTTGTTCATATGTTTTCAAATTATTCAGTCGGATTTAGCAAACACTCCCTGAGAGTGCCATATGCCAGGCACTGAGGATTGATGCAAATTGGTAAGATATGTTCCTCATCCTCAGAGAGGAACACAACCTACAGGGGAAATTGAAGCCAAAAGAAAGTGTACTGTGGCAGTACAGTGAGAAATGTGCAGCTATTCCCACAAATACCGAATCAAGAGGCAACACCTGAGGGTATTATGCTAAGTGAAATAAGTCAGACAAATACCGTATGATCTCACTCATATGTGGTATCTAAAAAAAGAGCCCTGGCTGGTGTGGCTAAGTGAATTGACCACTGGTCTGCAAACTGAAAGGTCACCATAATTCCCGGTCAGGACACATGCCTGGGTTGCAGGCCAGGTCCCTTTTGGGGGACATGCTAGAGGCAACTGATCAATGTTTCTCTTGCACATTGATGTTTCACTCCCTCTCTTTCTTCCTCCCTTCCCCTCTCTCTAAATAAAAAATTAAATAAAATATTTTTAAAAACCTTTAAAAAAAGAACACAAAGAATAGACTGGTAGTTGACAGAGGTAGGGGTTAGAGGTGGGCAAAATGGGTGAAGGCAGTCAAAAGGTACAAACTTTCAGTTTTAAAATAAGTAAGTTCTGGGGAATGTAATGCACAGCATGGTGACTATAGTTAAAACTGTATTGTATATTTGAAATTACTAAGAGAATAGATCTTAAAAGTTCTCATCACAAGAAAAATACATTCGTAATTGTGTGGTGATGGATGTTAACTACACACATTGTGATGATCATTATGTGATATACAAATATTAAATCATTATGGTTATACCTAAAACTCATATAATATTATATGTCATTTATATCTCAATTAAAAAAAAAAAAGAGGGCAGCACAGAAATGTGCTTACTTTCCTGGAAGAACAGAAGCTTCACAGAAGAAATGATGTGTAAGCTGGGTTTTGAAGAATAAATAGGGATTTACCAGTAGATAAAACTGGGGAAAACATTCTAGGCACAGAATATTCAAGATCTCAGAGGTAGAAAACAGCAAAGTGAGTTCAGCAAAGTTAAAATGAAAAGCAACTACAGAAAAATGAATTCATTCTTTGTAGATTTATTGGGATATAATTCACATATCATAAAATTTATCCATTTAAAAAGTACAATTCAATGGTGTTTCGTATAGTCTCAGAGTTGAACAACCATCATCGCTATCTAATTTTAGAACATTTCATGAGCCGCCAAATGAAATACCATATCCATTAGCAGTCACTTTTCATTCCCTACCCAAGCCCTGAGCAACCACTAATTAAACCTACTTTCTGCCTCTGCAGATTTGCCTGTTCTGGACATTTCATATTATAAGTGGATGCACCATTTTACATTCTCACCAGCAATATATGAGGGTTCCAATTTCTCCACAGTTCCACAAGAATTGTTATTGTCTATCATTTTTTTATTACAGCCATTCTAGTGGGAGTAAAGTGGTGTATTAGCTTTCTAGGACTCATGTAACAAATTGCCACAAACTGGATGACTTAAAACAACAGAAATTTATTTTTCAGAATTCTGGGGGCTGGAAATCTGAAACCAAAGTGTAAATGTAAGCAAGATCATGCTCTCTCTAAAGGCGCTAAAGGAAATGCTGTTCCATACTTTCTCTTAGTTTCTTATATTGCTGGTAATCATTAGCATTCCTTGGCTTGTAGATGCATCACTATAATCTCTGACTCTGTTATTACATGGAGTTCTCCCCTATACTCTTTGTCTCTTCTCTAATCATATTGGATTAGGAACAATCCATCCTGACTTGACTACATCTGCAAAGACTGTACAGTCATACCTAGGTACTCGTCAGCTTCAGAACATGTCAAACCCTGTACTTGTCACATTCTGACAAAAAAAAAAAATGTTTTGGCACTTGACACTTGCAAGGGACATGTTGCACTAGGTTGATGGAGTCTCAGATATGACACCCACCTGCAAATTCTGTGGCTCTGTTCAGGGAGGGCTCAGAAAAGTGACAATTGCCTCTGCTTGCCTTTCCGTCTGGGAGGAAGCTGTCATCCAGCTCCTGCCTTGATGCCAGACACCTCAGTTCCTCCCTGTATGTCAATGGTGTCTTACAAATGGCTAGTCCAGTGGTGCTAGAGCTCAGAGGGAGTGCATCTGTGTCAGTCCTCATATGGTCCCTTAAGGGAAACTGCTTGGGACTCCAGAACTTTCTTCCACTGACTCAATTCCCACTGGTTTTTGCAGCCAAAAGCTGTGGGAACTTATCTTCCTGGCACTGGAACCCTGGAATGGGGGGCCTGGTGTGAGACTGGGACTCTTCACTCCCCTACATACCCTTTCCTAATTTTTATCCACCACATGAGGGTATGGAATCAGCCTGTTCCACATCTGCACCCCTCCTACCAATCTGGATGGTTGTGGTTTCTTTAATTCCATAGTTGTCAGACTTCCATTTAACTTGATTTCTGAGAATCTGAGTGATGGTTGCTCTATATTTTAGTTGCAATTTTGATGTGGTTGTACAAGGAGGCAAGCCATGTTTACCTATGCTACCATCTTGACCCAGTATGCCTTCTTTAAAAAAAAATTTCTTTGCTGGTCTTATAAAATCAACAGTTTTTTTCTTACAAATCAATGAATTTCTTTCAATATTGTTACAATTTTTATTTATTTATCTTAAAGAGTTCAAAGAATTTTGATCCAAAATTAATGTTTTAATCTAAAAATGTTCAAAGATCTCCTCATGGCCCAGGTTTGATTATGGGACAAATAAAATAACATATATACTTTGATATAATCAATGTAATTGACTTATTATTTTTTAATTTTATTACTGTTTTATTATAGTTGTCCCATTTCCCCCCATTGCTCTTCCCTGCCCCATAACTGACTTATAATATGATTGGAATTCTGTAGCAGAAACTCCCTTACTACCAATCTAAATTTATAATATGATTCTTCTGTATTTTAGAAGTCAAACCAGAGACTTCAGAAAACTGGAGATAAAATTTAGGGGGCAGGGGAGCCTAGCCAAAAAAAAGTGAAAACCTGTATAAAATTTTTTTAAAACATATAGAAATAAATTTAAAAATTTAAAAATATTTAATTTAAATAAA